>NC_135239.1:42813397-44013397 GCF_051348905.1 Ranitomeya variabilis | reverse complement strand
GTCAAGCACATTACCCCCAATGTGTCCAGCATATTTCCCCCAGGTTGTCCAGCAATCTGCCCCAGTGTCCAGCATAGCCCCCAGTGTGTCCAGCATTGCCCCAGTGTGTCCAGCAATCTGCCCCAGTATGTTCAGCACTGCCCCCAGTGTGTCCAGCAATCTGCCCCAGTGTCCAGCATTGCCCCAGTGTGTCCAGCAATCTGCCCCAGTATGTCCAGCACTGCCCCCAGTGTGTCCAGCAATCTGCCCCAGTGTCCAGCATTGCCCCAGGGTCTCCAGCACATAAGTCAGACATAAAGAAAAAAAAAAGTAAAATCCTCACCTCTCCCGTTCCCAGCCCAGGTCCGGTGCACTCAGCGTCTCTCCGGCTCTGCAACGCTCAGGACAGAGAGGCTGAGCGCGCAGTGATGACGTCATCGCACCCTCTGCCCTGAGACGTCGCAGAGTCAGAGGGCGCTGAAGACGCTGCAGCTGCTGCAGGAACCAGGAGAGGTGAGTATTAAAGGGGGGCCCAATGCCAGTGCTGGCATCGGGGGGAGGGGTGTTGTGAACTCTGTGTTCAGGCTCCCTCTTGTGGTCACTGGTGGTATGGTGTGACTTTTGCTTTGGGCTCCCCCTGGTGGCTTTGTTTGTTATCCTGCTGGTCTCTGGCTATCAGCTGGTTCATTATCCTCTGGGAGGTTCCTATATAGCTCTGTTTTTCTTTCACTTGTTGCCGGCTGTCGATGTAATCAGTGCTACTCAGATTCCTTCTGACTACCTTGCTCCCAGTCTATCCAGGATAAGCTAAGTTTTGTTTGCTCATTTTTTGATCAGCAGTGTTTATCATGTTTTCTTGTCCAGCTTGCTAAAATGTAATTCCCTCGCTTGCTGGTTGCTCTAGTGGGCTGAGTTTCTCCCCACACACCGTTAGTTGGTGTGTGGGTTCTTGAAATCTCAGGATGGATATTTTGTAAGGGTTTTTTACTGATCGCATAGACCCCTGCTCTATTTTCTGCTTTCTAGTACTAGTGGGCCTCTTTTGCTGAATCTGATTTCATCCCTATGTATGTGCCTTCTTCTTACTTCACCGTTAATATTTGTTGGGGGCTTCTATATCTTTGGGGATTATTTCTCTGGAGGCAAGCGAGGTCTTTCTTTCTCTTTAGGGGTAGCTAGTTCCTCAGGCTGGCTCGAGACGTCTAGGAATTTTTTAGGCACGTTCACCGGCTACCTCTAGTTGTGTTGGATAGGTTCAGATTTGCGATCAGTCCAGTTACCATCTCCCTAGAGTTCGTCCTTAGTTTTTTCACTTGCTGGTCTATTTGTGATCCTCAGCCATTAAGGATCATAACAGAGGGGGCCCTGGTAATGGCGGCGGTCGGCGTCGCCCGAATATTTAAAGAGCCCGCGTCTCTCTTTTTTTTTTTTTCTTCCTCCTCCTCCTCCTCTCTGGGTCGGTATCCCGGTAGGCCAGTCCGACGCTGAGTCTAGGTATTTGATTTGTTATATCTCACATGATGCAACTAATGCAGCTCCAATTTTTTTGCATCAGGAGTCCTCGAGATAACACGTGGTTTGTAAATATGCACTCGTATGAGAGAAGGTGCATTTTGTGCTAAATTTGGAACAATCACTTATTACATTAATTTTGTTGAGCAATTTAAATTGTTTCAACAACATCTACCATCTTTAGGATGAACTTAATCGGAGACTGTGATTCTGGTCTCTCCTCCAACATCATTGTCTGACCTGATGCTCTTCTAGGTGAAGGAGTAAAAATTCTCGTAGGCAATTCCAATATCTTCTAGGAAACCTTCCCAGAAGAAGAGTGGAAACTGTTATAACTACAAAGGGGTTGTCCTTTTGTCCACTACTAGAACAACCCCTTTTCTCTTTGAATGTTTGCCCCATTAAAATAAAAACCCCTATAGTCATCTCCCGTGCTGGCGATGTTCCAACAGTGTCAGCATTCGCATTCCTGTGGCTCACGTGAGGTTCTTATGTTAAGGGAGTCCTTCACGCAAAATGAGCGCTGGCATCACTGTCTCCTCTTTCTGACTTATAAGTTATCAGTAATCCAGGAGAAGTGAGCAGCCGCCAGCAGCCCTGCCTTTCTCTTGATTACTTATATATCCGAAAGAGGAGACACTGATGCTGGTGCTGATTGGGTACAGGGCTCAAGTGACATAACGACCTCATGTGAGCCCTGGGGGAGCGAGTGCTGACACCGCTGGAGCGGCGCTGGCACAGGAGTTGAGTATAGATGTTCTGATTTTAATGGGGGCTAATATTCAGAGTACAAAGGAGTTGTCCTAGTAGTGGACAAACCCTTTAATGTCTATGGGTTTTCAATGGAAATTCAGAAAAGTAGGTGTGACTTGTAGGAGTCCCATATAATGTATATTTCTCCTTCATTTTGCAAATTCTTAGGCAATCCTGGAATAAGCTGATTTATCCATTGATAAAGGACAACTGAAATCAGTTTATCAGGACAAACTTTCTTCTATAGGTCTCCTTTATCTAAGATCTGCTCCGGCTTATACACAGCATAGAATACTGTATGTCTGGTATTATAGCGCTGGTCTGTAATTGTCAATTTGTTCATGTTATTCTGGTTTCTTTCTACCATAGTAGCAATACTAAGGATGGCGGTAAAGTTGTTCTAGTGATACCATTAATCATTACAGCAGGACAATGTATTATTATTCAGCCTCCAGCCAAAATTCTCTCGGCTCACATACTGAAGAGTGATTACAACTTACAGTGCCCCATGATGTTTAATAACTCACCTTTGCACTGAACATATTAATATTTCACTTGTACCCTGATATATTAGTCTCTTGAATCCTCTACACTGGTATATCATGAAATCTAATAGTCTTTAACTAGTAATTTCCCCCCCACATTATATGTCATACACTATCACATTATCATACTTATCAATGGATTTGAGAAACCACAAAGCAATGAACTGGAATATAAATTGGCCTGCATGCAGCGTGTAGGAGCATGTTTACACTGGTCAGCAAACAGACAAAACCCAAGACAAAAACAAAATGAGCAAATACCCTGCAGTAAATAAATAGATAGCACTAATGCATGACAAGATTGGGTACTTGGCTAACATATTTCTGATAAAAAAAAAACGTAAAGCCATCCCACCACGTCACAGTGACCCTACTTCAGAAGGTCCTAACCTCTAGTCTTTTTTTAACAAAGATATATTAGCCAAGTCCCCATCAGCTCCAGGGAGGCAGTAAGCATGTAGTGCTTTTCTTCCTCCATCAACAGTTGCATCCTAGTAGGTGTTTTCTTCCAATATAAATATGAAGGGATGAACATCTTTAGCCTCTACACCAGCACCAACACCTTTCTCCTCTGATGAGATCATTTTCTTTGGTTCCCTGAATTTGTCCACCATACAGTCATCATCATAATCCAAGACTGACAGTTGCCTCCGTGTATAAAATGTTCCAAGGTCCTTGCCTTCTCTTCTCTCCCTCTCCTGCTTCTCGTCTTTAGATTTAGGGTACCGTCACACAGTGCCATTTTCATCGCTACGATGGCACGATTCGTGACGTTGCAGCGTCGTATGATTATCGCTCCAGCGTCGTATACTGCGGTCACACGTTGCAATACACGGCGCTGGAGCGATAATTTCATGACGTATTTGCGATGTAGAAGCCGTTGGTTACTGTGCGCACATCGTATACAACCTGTGTCACACGATGCAATCATGCCGCCACAGTGGGACACTAGACGACGAAAGAAAGTTTCAAACGATCTGCTACGACGTACGATTCTCAGCGGGGATCCGGATCGCAGTAGCGTGTCAGACACAACGATATCGTAACGATATCGCTAGAACGTCACGAATCGTGCCGTCGTAGCGATGAAAATGGCATTGTGTGACGGTACCCTTACCTTGACTCAGAGTAAAACTAACATCTCGGCTGCCACTGTCAATGTCCCTGCCACCATGGCTGACAGAGCCACCAAAAAAGCTACGAGTTTGAATTTTTTTTTAAATATTAGACAGTGTAGGACCGTCCAGATCAGGGTCACCTTGTCGATGGTGGGATGGCTTTTATGCTATTTTTGATCAAAAACAGTATTACTAAAAACTGTGTTATTTAGATGCGCTTTTTACTTATTTACAGCAGGGATTTTGCTCATTTTTTCTCTTGTAGATTTTATGCGTTTTATGACCAATGTGAACATGCGTTTATGTGCTGCATGTGTACCAACTTAAGTCAGGCTTAATTTTTGTGTTTTTTTTTTTAGTTTAAATTATGTCTTTTATCTCCTCCAGCCATGTCAAAGGTCCTCATCCAATAAATCAACAGAAAAAAAGTTTTTCTAAAATATCACCCTTAGCACCTGAAGTACCGTGAATTTAAATCAAAGGTGTACAATATACAGAGATGTTATTGATGGAATTGAAAGTCCCCACTTTAAAAAATCAACAGCTATGGCAGAGGAAGAACTGATGGTGTTACTGTCAGAAGTAACATAATTCTCTTGTACCTGAGACAATTGCATAAATGTCATAATGCCCCCACACTATCTTCACAATAATATATTTGCTGGAGGAAAAGCAGGCCAATTTGGCTTGTGTTTGGCACTACTGCCTAGACAGCTGGTGCCAGTGGTGGAGGTGCTGCTGTTACTTGTGGCTCCCACACTTGTAGCCATTGTATGTTTTCTTTTTTTTACATTTTTCACCACACTGTAATTCAATTTTCTAAATCTTTTCAACATTCAACTATATGCTCTTACCAAAAAGAGCATCACAAGACATGTTAAGTAAGTAAGTCCAGATAGGCTAAAGTGGCAACCTGTTGCAGTATTGGTATGGCGCATAGAGTTGCCAAATCGGACAAGTAAAACAAGTGTGCAAAAACAGACTTGTAAAGTTAAAACTTTCACAATTTTTCTTTGCTATTATTTAAACTAAATTCTCCCAAAATTAATATTAAAAAAATGCAAGGTAGGTAAGTAAGTGTCCGAAAAATCAGCAACTTTCTTTTGCAACAGGCCTCTGTATTGCTATGACATGTACCCCTGACATATTTGATTAGTAAAACAGCCAGGTACAGTTAATTGTCTAAATGTTTATTTATTTGGGGGGATTTTTTTTTTTTTAAAAACAATCCCACTCCCTATTCCAAAATGCATATAATAAGAAATGTGATGTAGATGGCTACACGTCCAAAAAGCCAAATACTACTGGCTGTTGTCTTCATGGCATGTACGTAACTGAAATTTGACTAGTAAAACTGGTAAGTAAAATAAAAAAATTTATGAGTGGCTTTTTTTTATTTTTTATATTTTGTCTTTTTCAAGCATAATTCTTTCACACTAAATGATTGCAAAAGAAACACAAAAACTCAGCACATTAGTTTTTTTTTGGTGACAAACACACTTTTGTAGTTCAAATGCAGCAGGACACGGTGTCACTGATCAATCACATTGATACCTCTCCTGTGTCTCCCTATTAATTGAATCTCTGTATTGCTCACAGAGTGCTATACATATCTACGTTAGTGCTGCAGTTGTACATTACTGTGTGAATTATATGTCCAATGTTTTATGGCTTTCTATCTGTATCTCTGTTCCTTAGCCATGATGTCTTCTCTCTATCTGAAATCACCCTAAAATGGCTGCTGCATTCCCTGCCTCGGCTTTTATACGGGTTATGATAGTTGCTCCCAATTGACTGAGCTCAATCATGTGATGTGATAGCTGCAAGGCAATATGGGTAAGCCTGTGTCATTGCACATTGAGGGCATGTCAACTTTCAATGGCAATCTTCTGAAATGTGTAAAATGGGGGCAGGCAATTTTTGTTTGAATTCACCAGGGCCAGCAAATTTCCACACAAATTTGATTTTCATCAAATTTATTTGCTCATCTACTTCTCAGCTATCATGATGAATGGAGATAAATTGTATATATTGGAATTTCCCATTGTGCATTCATATATAACCTTATTAAATATCTATCTGAGTACGTTCAGGTAATAAGACACGTTTTGGAGCTACTAATGCCTATATTTTACCTATATCACCCTTTAATTACCTCTTCTTCAGCGCTAATGTTTAATGCTTGTTTGGTTGAAAGCAATTAATTGAAAAAAAAGTGTTAAATGCTTAAAATTAACATATATAAAAACATAACCAATTCCCTACCATTTCCCTTTAGAAAAACTTGCATAAAATGCAAAAATAATCAGCAGCAGGTTGATATGGAAGACAACATAATTACAGGAATGTCGTGTCGCTGCCGAGACGAATGCACACATAATCAGAACAGGTGTCAACAGAGGCTTGGATGACTAAACCCAGCAATGGCGCAGGCGTTCAGCTTCACAAACAGTGATCTGAATACAGTAAAGATAATTATAAAACTTACCTTTGTATTGATTTTTGAAGCCTCAAACTGAGGAAAAAAAAAAAAAAGCAAATTGAAAAAAATAGTATATACCGGTATCTTGTACGACCGACCAAGCAACTTTGCATTTTATTTATTCCTAAATTCCTCTCTGTTCTCCATAAAGAACTGATTTTTTATTTTATCGTCATATTCTGACATCATAGGCACTACTTGTCGTCCGTCTCTGCCCATTCAGAGCACTATGCCATCATTACCAAATATTTAGTCTTTGTTCTTACAGCAATCGGTTGCACAAAATCCATTAATATGCAAGAAGAAAACCAAGCGTTTCTGATTTGATTTTATAATGATTGTAGAACAAAAAAGCTGAAAAACACAAAGATGATCTCAGTGCGTGGAACAAAGATTCTTCTGTAAGAATAAACTTTGTCTTCATTTTCGGTCCCTGAGCACAGTTAGCGGGGTAGGTAAAACTCTTCTCTCCCACTTGACAGCTGTTAAATGTCATTGTATATTTAACACATTTATTAGCTCATTGTGGAGATAATTGGATTGCCTTTCTTCACCTCCGAAACTGACTACTGTGATGCAGGTCAGCTCCCCAAGTCCTCCTGGTCTCAAATGAGAGCATCCTGTCGGAGACATAAAATAGGTTTCACAGGTTAACAGAAGGCCGAAAAACCGTATGTGGCCCAGATACTGCCAAAGCGTCTTATACTGTTATCTGGAGACGTCTTCAAGCCAGACTCTACAAGTCTTATAGATTAATCACTGACTCAGCCATGATGAATCACTTTCTCACCTTCTATCAGAAATTATACATTATTAAATTATACAAATTAGAAATATAGCCAGTAAAGTTTTTCTTACATGGCTGTATTATAATGGATCACACCAATAGTGGAATCGATCCAAAAGTCTATTGGCAAACCAGCTCGCCACGCACGTTGCACTTTCTTGCCTTTTGACGTCCATCAAAAAATAGCTCAGAAGACCATGTGGAAGTTATAAAACCTTCAACTTCATCGTAAAAATATTTAGAATTGAGAGTCCTCAGTGGTTGATACCTTTTAATGGCTAACTGAAAAGATGGTAACAAATTGCAAGCTTTCGAGACTACTCCGGTAAAAGGTATCAACCACTGAGGACTCTCAATTCTAAATATTTTTCTATCCACTGGCTAACACGGTACCAAGATATATATCTTTCCTGCATCAACTTCATTGTTACTTTTAGACAAATATGTCCATGATAAAAGAGACAACCTTATCTCCGCTGTGGTTCTCTTTTGGTTGACATTGTTACATTTGGGAATATATCAACTCCATAAGAAGTTCAACACATTTCAGGCGATCAGCGGCTGAATAAGAACTGATTGTTCGAAACGCGTTGGACTTTTTTATGAAGTCGATGACTTATTAAAGGGAATTTGTCAGCAGGTTTTTGTTGTGTAATCTGACAGCAGCATGATGTAGATATTATTCCCTTATTCGTAGATATTATTCCCTTATTCCATGGATGTATTATTCAATTTACTGGGTGCAGCAGTTATGATAATTTTCTCTGCTGAAAATCTAGCAGCTCAGTTGTTGAGATCTGTATAACCCCTCCTACACCACAGATTTCTGTGGAGCGCCCGCTAGGACCGTGGGGTACTCGGGCCTGGTACGGCGGTACTTAAAGGGGTGGTCACGGAAGCGGTGACCCGGTCTGTGGCCCTGAGTGTCCAATTAAAGGGGATGAAGTGTAGTGGAAAATTAAGTCTATGGGGAAATGTTCGTGACGCCACCTGTGGTACTCAGCCAGGGATGGCCGAAGCTGCTTAAAGGGGACCACTGGGGCTGATGGTGTAGCAGCAAAGATTGTTCCACTCCCTACAGGTGGAGTGTGGCCCCAGGGCAGCCAAAAGGTGTGTTGTAAAGTTCAGATGGTGGTAGTGGTGCAGGGCAGGCGTCGCAGGAAAGAATTGTGAGGACACAGGAAGATGAAGCATTCACATTTTAATTACAGTCAGATGTTATTCCCCAGCCGGGGTGCTGTGTCCTCCAGGTGAGTGATCCAGAAGACTCTCCAGCAACTCAGGGCTCTAGTCCAGAACCCCCCTTTTATAAGCCTTTCCTGGCCATCTCTCTATGCTGGCTTCCACTTCTCCTGGCAAGCATCTCACCCACAATGTCCTAAGCCAGCAACCACGAACCTGGCCGGGCGACGTCTTCACTGTCCCCTGGGTTCTCTACAGCTGCCTTTTTAGACAGTTATTGGTGGATATGGCTGTGGCTCTTACAGATGCCAAAACCTTCGGGTTTCTAGTTGAGACTTGTAGTTCGTCCACTAGATCAGGGGCCGGTTCCCCTTTCTGCGACCTGGTCCCTCCACCTGATGTTGATCAGCCTGGATGTGGGCCGCACGGGTGGCTTCTGCACTTCCTGTGCCCTTGAGATCCTTTCTTCTCCTTCCTGGGAGCTTCCTTCCTTTCTTTCCTCCCACTCACATGAGTTGCAGACCCACACGTCTGCTCATCTCCAATCCTCCTTGTTCACTCTCGTACTCCACCCTCCTCTCTCCCCTGACAATGCCTCACTCTCCACCCACAGATTACATAGCAAAAATCTGGTGACAGATTCCTTATAAATATAAAAATAAATTTGGTGGTCTTATGACTTATTGAGCTGCATTCCAGACACCCCTATTTCTCATACAAACGTGGAAGTGAAAACTATCATGATTCTCAATGGCGAGAGAACATAGCCCAGCATATATGAGAACTAGCTCTTGGAAGATGGAAACTATACTGACCATGAACTAAACCTGCCGCACAACTAGAAGTGGCCGGGTAGCATGCCTACGTTTTTTAACCCTAGATGCCCAGCGCCAGCCGGAGAACTACCTAATCCTAGCAGAGGAAAAGACAGTCCTGGCTCACCTCTAGAGAAATTTTCCCCAAAGGCAGACAGAGGCCCCCACATATATTGGCGGTGATTTTAGATGAAATGACAAACGTAGTATGAAAATAGGTTTAGCAAAATCGAGGTCCGCTTTCTAGATAGCAGGAAGACAGAAAGGACACTTTCATGGTCAGCAGAAAACCCTATCAAAACACCATCCAGAAATTCCTTTAAGACTCTAGCATTAACTCATAACACCAGAGTGGCAATTTCCGATCACAAGAGCTTTCCAGACACAGTAACGAAACAGCAGCTGTGAACAGGAACAAAATGCAAAAACACACAAGGACAAAAGTCCAACTTAGCTGGGAGTTGTCTAGTAGCAGGAACAAGCACAGAAGGCTTCTGATTACATTGTTGACCGGCAAGAAACTGACAGAGGAGCAAGGTTATATAGCGACTCCCACATCCTGATAGGAGCAGGTGAACAGAGGGGATGATGCACACAAGTTCAATTCCACAAGTGGCCACCGGGGGAGCCCAGAATCCAATTTCACAACAGTACCCCCCCCTCAAGGAGGGGGCACCGAACCCTCACCAGAACCACCAGGGCGATCAGGATGAGCCCTATGAAAGGCACGGACAAGATCGGAGGCATGAACATCAGAGGCAGTGACCCAAGAATTATCCTCCTGACCGTATCCCTTCCATTTGACCAGATACTGGAGTCTCCGTCTGGAAACACGAGAGTCTAAGATCTTTTCCACAACGTACTCCAACTCACCCTCAACCAACACCGGAGCAGGAGGCTCAACGGAAGGCACAACCGGTACCTCATACCTGCGCAACAATGACCGATGAAAAACATTATGAATCGAAAAGGATGCAGGGAGGTCCAAACGGAAGGACACAGGGTTAAGAATCTCCAATATCTTGTACGGGCCGATGAACCGAGGCTTAAACTTAGGAGAAGAAACCCTCATAGGGACAAAACGAGAAGACAACCACACCAGGTCCCCAACACAAAGCCGAGGACCAACACGACGACGGCGGTTGGCAAAAAGCTGAGTCTTCTCCTGGGACAACTTCAAATTGTCCACCACCTGCCCCCAAATCTGATGCAACCTCTCCACCACAGCATCCACTCCAGGACAATCCGAAGATTCCACTTGACCGGAGGAAAATCGAGGATGAAACCCCAAATTACAGAAAAACGGGGACACCAAGGTGGCAGAGCTGGCCCGATTATTGAGGGCGAACTCCGCCAAAGGCAAAAAAGCAACCCAATCATCCTGATCCGCAGACACAAAACACCTCAAATATGTCTCCAAGGTCTGATTAGTCCGCTCGGTCTGGCCATTAGTCTGAGGATGGAAAGCAGACGAAAAAGACAAATCTATGCCCATCCTAGCACAGAATGCCCGCCAAAATCTAGACACGAATTGGGTCCCTCTGTCAGAAACGATATTCTCAGGAATACCATGCAAACGAACAACATTTTGAAAAAACAGAGGAACCAACTCGGAAGAAGAAGGCAACTTAGGCAAGGGAACCAGATGGACCATCTTAGAGAAACGGTCACACACCACCCAGATGACAGACATCTTCTGAGAAACAGGCAGATCCGAAATAAAATCCATCGAGATGTGCGTCCAAGGCCTCTTCGGGATAGGCAAGGGCAACAACAATCCACTAGCCCGAGAACAACAAGGCTTGGCCCGAGCACAAACGTCACAAGACTGCACAAAGCCTCGCACATCTCGTGACAGGGAAGGCCACCAGAAGGACCTTGCCACCAAATCCCTGGTACCAAAGATTCCAGGATGACCTGCCAACGCAGAAGAATGAACCTCAGAGATGACTCTACTGGTCCAATCATCAGGAACAAACAGTCTACCAGGTGGGCAACGATCAGGTCTATCCGCCTGAAACTCCTGCAAGGCCCGCCGCAGGTCTGGAGAAACGGCAGACAATATCACTCCATCTTTAAGGATACCTGTGGGCTCAGAATTACCAGGGGAGTCAGGCTCAAAACTCCTAGAAAGGGCATCCGCCTTAACATTCTTAGAACCCGGTAGGTACGACACCACAAAATTAAACCGAGAGAAAAACAACGACCAGCGCGCCTGTCTAGGATTCAGGCGCCTGGCAGACTCAAGGTAAATTAAATTTTTGTGGTCAGTCAATACCACCACCTGATGTCTGGCCCCCTCAAGCCAGTGACGCCACTCCTCAAAAGCCCACTTCATGGCCAAAAGCTCCCGATTCCCAATATCATAATTCCGCTCGGCGGGCGAAAATTTACGGGAAAAAAAAGCACAAGGTCTCATCACGGAGCAGTCGGAACTTCTCTGCGACAACACCGCCCCAGCTCCGATTTCAGAAGCGTCGACCTCAACCTGAAAAGGAAGAGCAACATCAGGCTGACGCAACACTGGGGCGGAAGAAAAGCGGCGCTTGAGCTCCCGAAAGGCCTCCACAGCATCAGGGGACCAATCAGCAACATCAGCACCCTTCTTAGTCAAATCAGTCAATGGTTTTACAACATCAGAAAAACCAGCAATAAATCGACGATAAAAGTTAGCAAAGCCCAAAAATTTCTGAAGACTCTTAAGAGAAGAGGGTTGCGTCCAATCACCAATAGCCTGAACCTTGACAGGATCCATCTCGATGGAAGAGGGGGAAAAAATGTATCCCAAGAAAGAAATCTTTTGAACCCCAAAAACACACTTAGAACCCTTCACACACAAGGAATTAGACCGCAAAACCTGAAAAACCCTCCTGACCTGCTGGACATGAGAGTCCCAGTCATCCGAAAAAATCAGAATATCATCCAGATACACAATCATAAATTTATCCAAATAATCGCGGAAAATGTCATGCATAAAGGACTGGAAGACTGAAGGGGCATTTGAAAGACCAAAAGGCATCACCAAATACTCAAAATGGCCCTCGGGCGTATTAAATGCGGTTTTCCACTCATCCCCCTGCTTGATTCGCACCAAATTATACGCCCCACGGAGATCAATCTTAGAGAACCACTTGGCCCCCTTTATACGAGCAAACAAATCAGTAAGCAGTGGTAACGGATATTGATATTTAACCGTGATTTTATTCAAAAGTTGATAATCAATACACGGCCTCAAAGAGCCGTCTTTCTTAGACACAAAGAAAAAACCGGCTCCTAAGGGAGATGACGAAGGACGAATATGTCCCTTTTCCAAGGACTCCTTTATATATTCTCGCATAGCAGCGTGTTCAGGCACAGACAGATTAAATAAACGACCCTTAGGGTATTTACTACCCGGAATCAAGTCTATGGCACAATCGCACTCCCGGTGCGGAGGTAGTGAACCAACCTTGGGTTCTTCAAAAACGTCACGAAAGTCAGACAAGAATTCAGGAATCTCAGAGGGAATAGATGATGAAATGGAAACCAAAGGTACGTCCCCATGAGTTCCTTTACATCCCCAGCTTAACACAGACATAGCTCTCCAGTCGAGGACTGGGTTATGAGATTGCAGCCATGGCAATCCCAGCACCAAAACATCATGTAGATTATACAGCACCAGAAAGCGAATAACCTCCTGGTGATCCGGATTAACACGCATAGTCACTTGTGTCCAGTATTGTGGTTTATTACTAGCCAATGGGGTGGAGTCAATCCCTTTCAGAGGTATCGGAGCCTCCAGTGGCTCCAAATCATACCCACAGCGTTTGGCAAAGGACCAATCCATAAGACTCAAAGCAGCGCCAGAGTCGACATAGGCGTCCGCGGTAATAGATGACAAAGAACAAATCAGGGTCACAGATAGAATAAACTTAGACTGTAAAGTGCTAATTGAAACAGACTTGTCAGGCTTCTTAGTACGCTTAAAGCATGCTGATATAACATGAGTTGAATCACCACAATAGAAGCACAACCCATTTTTTCGTCTAAAATTCTGCCGCTCGCTTCTGGACAGAATTCTATCACATTGCATATTTTCTGGCGTTTTCTCAGTAGACACCGCCAAATGGTGCACAGGTTTGCGCTCCCGCAGACGCCTATCGATCTGAATAGCCATCGTCATGGACTCATTCAGACTCGCAGGCACAGGGAACCCCACCATAACATCCTTAATGGCATCAGAGAGACCTTCTCTGAAAATCGCCGCCAGGGCGCACTCATTCCACTGAGTAAGCACAGACCATTTGCGGAATTTTTGGCAGTATATTTCAGCTTCATCTTGCCCCTGAGACAAGGACATCAAGGCCTTTTCCGCCTGAAGCTCTAAATGAGGTTCCTCATAAAGCAACCCCAAGGCCAGAAAAAACGCATCCACATTGAGCAACGCAGGATCCCCTGGTGCCAATGCAAAAGCCCAGTCTTGAGGGTCGCCCCGGAGCAAGGAAATTACAATCCTGACCTGCTGTGCAGGGTCTCCGGCAGAGCGAGACTTCAGGGACAAAAACAATTTGCAATTATTTTTAAAATTTTGAAAGTGAGATCTATTCCCCGAGAAGAATTCAGGCAAAGGAATTCTAGGCTCAGACATAGGTGCATGAACAACAAAATCTTGCAAATTTTGTACCTTTGTGGCGAGATTATTCAAACCTGTAGCTACACTCTGAAGATCCATTTGAAACAGGTGAACACAGAGCCATTCAAGGATTAGAAGGAGAGAAAGAGAGGAAGGCTGCAGTATAGGCAGATTAGCAAGTGATTCAATTAAGAGCACACTCAGAACTAGAGGAAAAAAAAAAAAAAAAAAAAAAATTGTAGCAGACTTCTTTTTTCTCTCCTTTCTCAGCCAGTAATTTAACCCTTTTTTGGGCCGGTCAAACTATCATGATTCTCAATGGCGAGAGAACATAGCCCAGCATATATGAGAACTAGCTCTTGGAAGATGGAAACTATACTGACCATGAACTAAACCTGCCGCACAACTAGAAGTGGCCGGGTAGCATGCCTACGTTTTTTAACCCTAGATGCCCAGCGCCAGCCGGAGAACTACCTAATCCTAGCAGAGGAAAAGACAGTCCTGGCTCACCTCTAGAGAAATTTTCCCCAAAGGCAGACAGAGGCCCCCACATATATTGGCGGTGATTTTAGATGAAATGACAAACGTAGTATGAAAATAGGTTTAGCAAAATCGAGGTCCGCTTTCTAGATAGCAGGAAGACAGAAAGGACACTTTCATGGTCAGCAGAAAACCCTATCAAAACACCATCCAGAAATTCCTTTAAGACTCTAGCATTAACTCATAACACCAGAGTGGCAATTTCCGATCACAAGAGCTTTCCAGACACAGTAACGAAACAGCAGCTGTGAACAGGAACAAAATGCAAAAACACACAAGGACAAAAGTCCAACTTAGCTGGGAGTTGTCTAGTAGCAGGAACAAGCACAGAAGGCTTCTGATTACATTGTTGACCGGCAAGAAACTGACAGAGGAGCAAGGTTATATAGCGACTCCCACATCCTGATAGGAGCAGGTGAACAGAGGGGATGATGCACACAAGTTCAATTCCACAAGTGGCCACCGGGGGAGCCCAGAATCCAATTTCACAACAGAAAACCTTCAGAAGAATGCAGAAAAAACACTACTAACCGATTTTCCATAATGGGATTCAATAATATTTCTGCTGGAAATTGCAAAGCGCTGTACTCGGCTTTATTTCCAACCCCATACAGAATGAAGGGAGTAAGGGTCGAGTTGTACTACACCTCTGCTTGATTCTAGACTGGGCTCTTCAAAACTCAGCTCTCAAGATTGCTGCTGTTTCCAGGGGTAGGACTCCCAGTGATCAGTAAGTTATCCCCTGAAAACCTTCAGAAGAATGCAGAAAAACCTCTACTAACCGATTTTCCATAATGGGTTTCAATAATATTTAATATTTCTGCTGAAAATTGCAAAGTGCTGTACTCAGCTTTATTTACAACCCCATAGACAATGAAGGGAGTAAGGGTCGAGTTGTGCACCTCTGCTTGATTCTAGACTAGGCTGTTCAAAACTCAGCTCTCAAGATTGCTGCGGGTTCCAGTGGTAGGACTCCCAGTGATCAGTAAAAATGATTATGCAATCAATCTGGAATTGATTTTCAAAGCAAGTACACCAGCCTTATCTAACATATACATATCATATTGTGTTTAGTTTATATTTTGAAATTAGGAGTCAGATCCACTAATTATCAAATTCAATTAGAATGGAGGTGCAATATGAGTCATGTATAATTCTGCAGGTGCGATGGTACATGACTTTTGGATATGGGATGGACCCCACTCCTTCTTAAAACCACCATAACTACTGTAAACCTAGGTACTAAAATAAATACACAAAACACATTATTTTGGTTGTCAAAATGGCCACAGCTTTTATTCAAATCACAGGATTAAATAATCACAGTAGGAGTCAGGTGGAGTGCTAGTACATTGGGATTCACAAGTACTGCGATATCCCCATCTGTCTGACATACAGCACCAGGACAGACAGCCATAAAGGGGCGGCACGCACTGGCTTGCCATTCAAGCAGAGCCAGTAAACTTTCAGGGCACCAATGACCCTATTATCCTCACTCCTGTGCTTAACCACTGTGCCCGCCCCTGATTGATGTTACCATTACAACGTCCTTGAGGCTGGCCACCAAAGCCGAGCCTGCTCACCACCATGAGGTTTTACATCCTCTATTAGTTAAAATGAGTCCACCTTAACTTGTCTGCAACTTCCACCTGACTCCTAAACCACAAAGCCGTGACGGGTTAAATATTCCAAGTCTCATTTGACACCTTTTTTTTTTTTTTTTTTTTTTTTTATAAATAATTAAATCATTTTTGTAAACTTAAAAACTAGAAGTCCCTGCAAAAGCATTAATGGGACTAAACTTGGCAAACCCCCGACTCACAAAGAGTCATCCTACAGCGCTCAGGAGAGGAAAAACCCCCTGTGGAGGAAACCTCCAGGGAACCATGGCTGAAGGATTGCCCTTCCCTTGGGCTTAGAAGGTTACCACAAATAATAACTCTTTATAGCCAATATACAATTGAACATGGTACAAGATATACAATGACAAATTCAAAAATACAATGAAAAATTTATCATTAAACAAGCAATAATTAAAAAGTTTAAGGACAAAGATTATAAACAGGGCGGGAGGGCGGGTAATGTTTCCTCCTGTCCATCCTGTGAGAGAGAGAGGGAGAGCCAGAGTTGCCTCCCCTATATAAGCCCCACCCTCCTCACAGTAATACACCAGGCACAAACATCTAAACTTCCTCTTAAAGCAACAACACTCTTGTTTAAAATCTACACCGCAATACAAACAAAAGCTGCAGGAGTTCTCGGTCCACCCATCCCCAAGTCATGTCCACCTCCATCTAGTCTCCGGTGGTTTCTTGACTTTTGGATATGGGATGGACCCCACTCCTTCTTAAAACCACCATAACTACTGTAAACCTAGGTACTAAAATAAATACACAAAACACATTATTTTGGTTGTCAAAATGGCCACAGCTTTTATTCAAATCACAGGATTAAATAATCACAGTAGGAGTCAGGTGGAGTGCTAGTACATTGGGATTCACAAGTACTGCGATATCCCCATCTGTCTGACATACAGCACCAGGACAGACAGCCATAAAGGGGCGGCACGCACTGGCTTGCCATTCAAGCAGAGCCAGTAAACTTTCAGGGCACCAATGACCCTATTATCCTCACTCCTGTGCTTAACCACTGTGCCCGCCCCTGATTGATGTTACCATTACAACGTCCTTGAGGCTGGCCACCAAAGCCGAGCCTGCTCACCACCATGAGGTTTTACATCCTCTATTAGTTAAAATGAGTCCACCTTAACTTGTCTGCAACTTCCACCTGACTCCTAAACCGCCACCAGCGAGGCCATTTGACACCTTGAATGGACTCGACCCCCATCACCCATCCTAATAAAGTCATCAACGAGTTCTGCATGCTATGGAAAGACTGTGCATATAAGTAACAAAATTCCAGGACTACAGATTAATTTTAACAATGCAACACTACCAAATTATGATCAATAATACGGTATCTACAGCAAAATAACAGCCGCTAAACATGCTGCAATGCGGATCCTATAATGGGTAATGCAGAAACTAAACCATAATAAAGGGGGTAGCCACAGTCTGACTACCTGTATAATGACATCTGTCATGCCTCAAAAACTATTATACCGCATGTATTGTAGCCAGCTCTAATAACTCACTAATTCATAGATTTTAGTTCTAGAAACCACCATTACATACAGTTGCTGGGCTGTGTAGTAACCAATTCTTAAACCCACTTACTATTACTACCCAAAAAAGTGATGAGTGTATATAAAGAGAAAGATATTATAAACAAGGAGAAATTAAAAGCCATACACCATATAATATCAACATTATAACCGATTTGAACAATTTCTGTAATATTTGGACATAGTAAATGAAATAAGCCTATAGCAGAAAATTCTACAAAGGCATTATTAATAACCTTGCCACGCCATTGTTAATTGCTTTACAGGCATTTGATAACAAATACCATTAACCCTCTCCAACTGGGACAAAGGCATTGGGAATAGGCACATCGCCCTTCGTGTTAATGCGCTTGATTTCTTCACCCTTAGCCGCTCCCACTGGCTCAAGGGCATCGAGATGCACTTTATTACTTTTCCCTTAGTCACTCCCACTGACTCCAGGGCACCCATATTAGGTACATTGCTCTTCAGTTTAATGCCCCAGATTACTGCATTGTCCAGAGGACAACCTTGAAAGAAACAAGAGTTGGTCAATATAAACAGTCAAAATCTGTGCCTCAGCATTCTCAAGTCACATGAAAAAAGAGAGCGTCCTTGAAGCTAACGATTGTATTGAAATGCATGCCTTTTTTTTTTTTAAGCTATTGTTCCTAGCTCATAGGACCCAATTTAATTTGTAGGCATGTAGAATATGATTGCCATGTCCACAGGGACTTTACCCTAACTGGGTCTTGTAGGATATAAATGCTTCTGGAGACCAGGGGGCCATACTGTGATGGTCACTCCTCCACACCAGGGGGCCATACCAAAGATGGCTACCCCTCCATACCAGGGGGTCATACTATGATGTACACCCCTCCATCCAGGGGTCATACCCGAGATGTTTACTCCTCCACACAAAGGGTCATACTATGATGAATACCCCCTTAAACAGAGGGTCCATACCTGAGATGGTTACCCCTACTGACCAAATCATAATTAGCTTCAAGGACCCACTAAAAAAGAAACAAATAAGTGCTTTTTTTTTTTTTTTTTTTTTTTTTTCTGTAATACCTTTATTAAAAACAAACATACAATAACCCAACAAAGCATAAATAACCTTAGCTCGCTGGGAGTAGTCCTTGAAGCTCATAAGATCTGGCGATTACCAAACATAAAGTGAACATAAAATGTACCAACAATTACTCCCAGCCGTTACCCCACCAGCTCAGGAGCACCATAACCACAGGGTTCCAATGTTCACTTGCACTTCCTGAGGATCCGACAAACCCTTGCCGAAACTCCCCTCCACATTTCACCAGATCCAGAACCATATTTAATACCAAACGGAAGAATCCATATCCCAATGGATCCCCCAGACCAATTTGCAACCAACTTCAAGGACCCCCCCAACTGCCCGGCTCCAGGTAATCCACTCAGTCTGTGCTATCCACCATCTTAGGTAATATAAAATTAAGCACTCGGTGGGTATACACCATTCCTGCAAATATATGAAGGGGACAATATAAGAATTAAAACAGCATACAATAAAACATCAAAGCATAAAGAACATTAACATGCTGGGAGGAGTCCTTGAAGCTCATAAGATCTGGTGATTACCAAACAAAAAGTGAACATAAAATGTACCAATTACTCCCAGCCGTTACCCCACCAGCTCGGGAGCACCACAACCACAGGGTTCCAATGTTCACTTGAACTTCCTGAGGATTCAACAAACCCTTGCTGAAAATCCCCTTCCACCATTCACCAGATCAAGAACCAAATTAAATTCCAAAAAGAGGAATCCATATCCCAATGGATCCCCCAGACCAATTTATAACCAACTTCAAGGACCCCCCCCCCCAACTGCACAAGATGTGGGATAAGTGAAGATGAAAACACCATGTAAGTTTACAACCAAGGTATATTACAGGTTGATACTGGAAAATGTCCCATCATAAGGTCAGATAAATTCGATGATGGGCAATGCTGTGTTATATGCTGTAACAATAAAGAAGCCGCCTGCTCCTCTACAGCAGTTACAGACAGGCTCTCTAACCACCATCTGCACATGCATCGTAAGAAAATATAATATGTAGGTCTAGTATAAGCTGCCTGCAGCCATAAGTGTATGTGCAGAAAACTGCAAGGTCTGTGTCCCCAGTCAGTCACACCACCTACATACAATAGACAGGGCTGAAAACTGGGCCCATGATGTGTTCTCAAGAGCAAGGTGCAGCATCACACTAGGAGTGCCCACTCACTGCCCGCCATGTGCTGAGCTATTAGTGCCCACTCACTGCCTCCGCCATGTGCTGAGCTATGTCCACTCACTGCCTGCCATATGCTGCATTATTAGTGCCCCACTCACCACCACGCCATGTGCTGAATTACTCCCTGCATATTTATTGACACCTGATAATATATATATAGTAAGGCTCCAGGTAATGCACTCAGGCTTGTGCTATCCACCATCTTAGATATATAGAAAAAGGGGGGTGGATATATCAGGCAGGACAGCATGCAACATAATAGGACTAAAGGCTGCCATATCTCTAGAAATAAAGCACGGATTTGGAAGTCATGCACAAATCATATGTGCAGCAAGGAAAGTAACCTGGAGACCCAGGATCTAACATGTACTCAAAGTCTGTATACATGATAAGCATGCTGCACAGAGATGGAGCCTTTACTCATATATCACATATATATAGTGAGAGTAACCTGTCACACTGGATCTGTATACCCAGCACTATCAGACTGTACTGTACAGAGATAAGGTCACATACAGGTCACCACACTCCATAAATGGGAAGGGGGAATCAGAACACAGCAGCATGCAATGCACAGACATGAAGTGCAGCCTCTTACCCTCATATATATACGGTATATATATACACCATCCCATTACTGCTCCCTCTCACCAGTGACTAGTCCCTGTAACTGCCCAGTTCCGCGCTAGCAATAGCAGACACTGTATGTGTCAATCCTCTGACCCATCATACAGATGCTCAAAACTCATGAAGACTCTGTATAATACAGCAGAAATGTGATACAACAGCCATGTCTGTAAGGAGGTCACACAGGAGCTGTCTCTGCAGTGTGTGAGGCAACTTGTAACAGACCCATGAAGGAACATGGCAGCTACATGAATCTCTGAGGTAATATTGCTCCCAAATAAGATGTAAGACCTGATACTACACTGATACATGATTAATATGGAGTAGTATATCAGCCATGTCTGCAGGGAGGTACACATGAGGGAACATGGCGGCTACATGAATTTCTGAGGTAAAATTGATCCCATATATGATGTAGGAGCTGATACTACACTAATACATGATGTGTGAGGTGAATGTACTCCTATCAGCTATAATGTGAGGTGATAACCCCAGTATTATACTCCCTGAAACTGCAGACATGTTTCCTCCTGTCCATCCTGTGAGAGAGAGAGGGAGAGCCAGAGTTGCCTCCCCTATATAAGCCCCACCCTCCTCACAGTAATACACCAGGCACAAACATCTAAACTTCCTCTTAAAGCAACAACACTCTTGTTTAAAATCTACACCGCAATACAAACAAAAGCTGCAGGAGTTCTCGGTCCACCCATCCCCAAGTCATGTCCACCTCCATCTAGTCTCCGGTGGTTTCTTTACGCCAGCTGTGTGTGCAGTCATCGTACTACTTACTGTATTTATAAATGACTTATTTTAATTTACAAATGTTGTTAGCTGCTTTTAATGTATTAATTATACCGTTCTCAAGACTCAGTGTCTAAACGAGAGTTGAGTCCTAGTGGGAGACCTTTGTTTCTCTCTATAGCAAAATATATTATTTATTCCTTAAAACCTTTATATCGCACTACAGATTCTTACTAGTTGGCATGTTTAGATGAAGTAAGTTAATATCGCTGCTGGTATAGGAATGTTCAGTAGCTGTTTTCAATGTAAGGTATATATGTGAACTGTAAGGCAGTGACCGGTGTCATATGCAAGGGTCACTATTTGTCCCCCAGGATGCGCACAGAGGCATATTGAGACCGCGGGAGTGCATTGCAGATACAGGCATAGCTGTGATTGCAATGCAAGATAAAAGTAAGTGTTGGTCTTAGGCAAGCTATTTGCCCAAGGCAGATTTTATAAAACCCACCATGGCCTTTAATTTTTTAAATGAACTACATGAAGGTAGTGGGGTGGTCCGTTTTCTTCCATGTGGCCGATGGCCACAGGTTCCTTGTAAAAACCTTGCAGCAGAGGATTGGGTGTGTCAGTCTTGGTTTGCAACTCGGCAGAGCAGGAGGCTCTGCAACACTTCAGCCTGTGTGAAGGAACAGGGAGCCAAGCAGAGCCAAAGAGCCTGGCACACTTTAGCGTACACGGCGGTGCAGTCGCCCACAGCAACCGGTCTTTGTTACGGACTGTTTTGTTTCCCGGCTGCGATGCAAAGGATATCCTTTTGTTTTCTGTTTTTGTGAGTACGCTGAACATTAAAGAGACTTTGTTTTTGAAGTTTCCTGTGGTCACTGCCTATCACACTGCACCAGCCCCGCTACACTACAGGACTCATCATAAAGATGCAAGACCTCATTTAATGGTATGGTAACATGGCAAAATTTTACTTTTTCAACTTTCCTAAAGCAAATTAAGTTGAATACTTTAAAGGGGTTACATGGCACTATTTGATTTTTTTTTACTATGGGCCTAAGAACTAACAGGCAGGTAGGTGCTAACTACCTGCCAGTTCTACCCGTCACCAGTTCAAAGTGGTCACTGACAGCTCCTGCTGGCTATTCTGCTTCTCATTAACAGAGCAGCTCTTCCCCTTCTGTGTTGCTCTGTTGATAGAGCATAACTGCCTGGGTTATAGAATTGCCAGCTGGTTCCCCGCAGTTAGGTAGCGGGGAGCCAGCTGTCAATCAGCATGTCATCGGCAGTCAGAACCCCTTGAACAGAGCAGAAGAGAAGCCGCTGCTTTGTTGATGTGAAGCCGCTGAATCACCAGTACGAACGGTCTGTAGAGGTCAACACCAGGTGCAACAGGCAGGTAGTAAGCAACTACCTACCTTTTAATTGTTAGGCCCATAGTAAAATGAATAAATAGTCTCAGACAATTCCTTTAAACCTCAGGAAAGGAGGAAGACTCTCAATACTTTACAAGTCAATGGGAAGACTAAAAAGTTGATTGTGAGATACCGGAGCATTTTTTTGAGCATTTTGTACTTTTTCACATGAAAAAAATGTTAGAATTTTCTTAAATGCTTCATAAATTTCAAAAAACGTTCAGAAATTGCAAGTAAAAAAGATGCCCCCCAAAAATGTTGAAAAGAAGCTAACAAAAAATTGCTGGTGTAAAAAAGATTTTGAAAAAGCTCTCAGGGTGCAACCTAAAAGCAAGAAACAAAAGATATCACCAGGGAAATTAAACAAATCCTGAAGCTTCTTCTACTTGAATAAAGGACATTTTTGATTACCAGAAAAAGATGCAGTGTGAACACACTCTATAGGTATGTGCAGACAGAGTTTATTGAAGAGTTTTTGGTAGGAGGTCTGCTGAAAAGAAAAACGGCTGAAAAAGACTCAAAAAAAGTTTTAAAAACTTGTCCTGTTCATTTTTATTATAAAACCACTTTGCTGTTCATGTGTTCAGTCTTTGAATGTTCTTTTCCCATTCTGGATTTGAAAAAAAGAAAGTGGATGTCACATCTTCGAAGCCCCCCAAAAAGTACTTTATTATTTTATATATATAAAGTTTTACACAAAAAAGAATACCAGCGGTAAAGGTGCCATAAAAACAACAGAGAAGATGACAAACTAGACGCTTCAGGAAAACTACAGCCAGCATTTTTCTGAAACGTCTTGTGCTTTGTAAACAATGCTGATATGCGTAAAAGTCACCATGTGCACATATCTAACGAAGGAGCGTGTTCTGAATAAGTTTCCACTAGAAAACTCATTGGTTTTAAGCAACTTAAAAAATTCCATGGGTACACAGTTTTTTAGGACTTTTTTTTACTTGAAAAACTCTGAGAAAATTCTTCCAATTCAGTTCTATGGTAAATCCAATATGCTGTTTTTAGATATTTTGAAAAATGCCTGGAGGAAAAAAAATAACTGCATATCACTGTTTGAAGCACATCTTGTAAGAAACATCTCCGAGCTATGCACTGTCCAATCAAAATGCTGCAAAAAAAACTCTTCCTAAACTTTATGAGGTTAAGTGCACAAGGAGTTTTTGGAGCAGAAACTGAATGGAGACTAAGCAGAAACTCTCCAAATCCTCTTCCAAATCTCAAAACTTCTCAAAAATTTTGAGTTTCCCCTCGGTTTCTGCTCCGAAAACTCAGCAAACAGAATCTGTGTGCACAAAGCCTAAGTGTATGTGCACACTATGTCTTCAAGATGCCAGTGGAACTGCTGAGGATTTTCTACGTGAAGCCAATTCAGGAAAAAGATGGCAGTCTTCTTCCTAAAATGACTTTGCTGGCAGTCTAAATTGCTGTGCACTATGTTCATTTTTTACAGAGTTTTTTGGTGCTTTTCCACTGTGGAATTCCGCCTGATAAAGACGTCATGTCCTCATACCCGATGGGTATGTTAACAGAGTCTTTTTGTAGAATTGTTGAGCAAATTTTGAGTTTTTGCACTCCACAGGTCAATTTAGTAAATTGGGAGTGTCTAGTAAACTCTCAGCTGCTCTTCAGCATTAAAGTCGGAAAGAAATATACCGACAATCACTGGACATTTACACACTCACTGAGCAGGTCTGGATAACGTATCTCCTGCCATAGTATGACTATTGTTTTTCATTTGTAGCCACGTGGATGTGAGAAGTCTGCCATGCTTAATAAGGAAATGTTTATAATAACCTGTCGAAAAAGTATGTGCGGCGTTCTTGTTAATGAGACGGTTCTGCAAGGTCATTGTGATTTTTTCCTATGATTGTGTGCCGGTATCAGGTGTCTGAGGGCTCAGAGATACTCCATGTAATGGTAGCACTCTAAACTATGAGAAGTAACACTGATTTTGCTGTAATATTAAAACACATCACAAGTTATTCAATTTTTATGAAAAATGCATGATGTCTGCAAAAATCATAAGCCCTGATCTATCAAAACCGCCTAGCAGAAAACTGGTCCCCTTTTCCATAGTTAGCAATCAGGTCCATCATTTTGGCTTACATGTAAACACTGTACATTTAGGAGCCTTATTAATTGGCCAGAGCAGAAAGGGACTACAAAGAATACCGTTCTCCGAATGGCCAGACATGTCTGTACATGTACTGCGTATTATTGTGACTGCAGACGAGTGTATGTATGAAAAATTGTACGAGTTTCATCCAGAAAACTTAAGCAATTGTTTTCCAATTGTCATCAGTTTCATCCGTTTGCCATGTGTGTCCATTTTTTTTTACACCAGCGTGACGTCCGTGTGTGATCCTTTTTTCATACAACTACATTAAACATGTACATGATCACAAACAGTTTCCTAGGATTATAATATAAACCTTTCTTTAACAATTAGATGCCACTCTGATGGTTCATGCGGGATCCAATTTTTTTTTCTCTCACCCATAGACTTGCATGTGTGGGTCTCATCCGAGACTTCGATGAAAGTAGTGCACGCTGAGATTTTTTTTCTCATGGACAATCGGACTGAGAAAAAAATCATTCATCTGACCTGCACTGAATAACCTGGGTCAGTGTGCACACGTCCGATTTATACAGTCATCCGCATGAGCCCTTACCCCCCAGATTACAGCTGATCTCCATGGGTCTTGACCTGTGTTCAGCTTATTGTATGTAGCATGATACTTAAACCACTGACGAGCACAAGGGAAACAATGTTTTGAACGTTTGACTTTCAGGCTCCATATCTCACCATCCACTACTGCTTCCAATGTGAGACTACCAACATTTTGTAGACAATCATCTTGCATATCTAATGCAAAAATTTGACTGGGAGCAGTTTAGCATATGATTAGTTATGCAGATTCTTGTTGTGTCACTTCATTGCTACTGTTTTGCTCCTGGTGGTGGAAAAATCTTTTCCTCGCTGTATACTCCAAAATACAGCCTGTTCTCACATTCCCTAATAGCTCAGTGCCATGTGAGTGCCATGATAGTTGGAAGAATGCAAAATGAAGTCTGTCCATCCATTCAAAAGCCATAAGGCCTGTCCCACACGTCCAGATAATTCCGGTACTGGAAAAATCGGTACCGAAGTTATCCGTGTCCGTGTGTCCATGTGCTCACGTGGCACATCAGTGTGGCACACGTGCGGCAGCCGTGTGCCGCCCGTGTGCCGACTGGGTACCACACGGACCATGCAGGAGACAGCGCTAGAGATAAGCGCTGTCCCCTGCATCTGGTGCTGAACCGCCATTCATTTCTTCTCTCCAGCAGCGTTCGCTGGGGAGAAGATATGAAAAATCTTTTTTTTTTTGTGTGTTTAAAATAAAGATCGCTGCTTCCTCTCAGCGCCGCAGCTTCTTCCTGTATGAGCGGTCAAGTGAAAACACGCTGACGTTCAGAGACACATTGATTTTAATGTGTCTACGTGAGTCAGTGTCTCCGGTACGTGAGGAAACTGTCACCACACGTACCGGAGCCACTGACGTGTGAAACCGGACTAAGGTGGACATCCATGCAAAATACCATAATCAACAAGGCAGTTCGTTATAGTGAAATCACAGATGTCCTTACAAGGACAGTGCAAGGCAGATTATACAATTCTGGAACGGTGGCCCAAAAAAAGGTGTAGATGCCTTAACTTCAATATTGTCATAATGAGTGTCAGCTCGAGTTTCCTAAAAATTACGAAAAGTGGACAGTAGAAGATTGAAAATGGGGTTTTGAGAGCGATGAGATGAAAGTCAATAGACTAAGCTCCGATGGGTGCAAATGGATCTGAAAGAAACAAGGAGAAAAGGGGCTAATGGATCGAGAAATTGAAAGAACTGTCATGATATTGGGTTGTTTCACAGCCAAAGGAATTGGATACTTGACAGGAATCAATGGTGGTTTCAATGCTGAGCTGTATGTGAGTATCCTACTAAACGAGTTTCTTTGTGCAGTCGAGTACTATCGGTATGAAAAGGACGACATAGTTTTCCAACAGGACAACGACCCCCACAGTCCCCAGACCTCAACCCAATCGAACACTTGTGGGTAGAGTTGAAGAAAAAGCTGTATTCACACCCAGGTGAGGCGACCAGTGTGCAACAACTTTGGGAAAGTGTATAAAAGAACTGAGATCAAATTTCGGTCTACACATGCATACAGTATATTGCTTCATAAAGAATAATGGACCCCATATAATGCTCCATACAGTATGATGAGCCACATCTATTGCTCCATACAGAATGTGTCCTGTATAATTCTCCACACAGTATAATGAACCTTTTATAATGCTCCATACAGAATAATGAGCCCCATATATTGCTCTCTACATAATGAACCCATATATTGCTCCATACAGTATATAATGGGCCCTGTATAATGCTACATACAGTATATCATGGGCCCCATATAATACTCCATACATCCATGCAGAATGGGTCCAATATAATGCCTCAGTATATCATGGGCCCCATATAATGCTCCATGCAGAATGGGCCCCGTATAATGCTCCAAACATTAAAAAAATGAAATACTCACCTCTTCTCGCTGACCCTAGGTCTGGACTCCTCATTGTCTCCGTCTTTCGGCTCACTGCACTGTGACTTTTCAGAGCAGATAGCGCACCCTAGTCATGTCATTGTGCCCTCTGCCCTGAGACATCACAGAGTCAGAAGATGTGGAAGATTCCGCAGCAGAGGAACGGGGAGAGGGAAGTATTGCAAGTACCGGGGCCCTGAGAAAGTGGGGGAGGCCCACTCATGGGTGTTGGCACTGGCACCTGGCACCCATAATGCGCCGATATCTCCAACGGCGAGTGGGCCCCCCACCTGCTCAGGACCCCGGCACTTCCTTGGGTGTGCTGGGTGCTGACGTCGGCCCTGATGGTGAGATATGGACCCTGAAAATCAAAAGTTTAAAGCGTTATTTTTTTGCTTGTAAGTGTATTTCCTCTATACATTAATGAATGATGTATCTTCACTCTGCTGCTGGCTATCTCTGTTCTTCAACCAGCATTCTCCCTTGAAATCATTCCCTCAGGTCTTTTGGGTCAGGCTCATGCTGCAGTTTGCCGCATGAGTACTCAGGTACTTGGTATCCACTCCACTACTGTAGTTGCTTATTCCTGCATCCAATTGACTTGACATACTTTGCTGTTTTTTAGTCTAAAAACACAAATACTGCCAGGACAGACACTGTCCAAAGTGTCAGTTTCATTGAAGAGCACTAGTAGACACAGACAGCAGGGGGCCCATGTGCAAAAACAGTATATGGACCATTTTACAGTTCTATAGTTCATCATAATGTACAATTCCACTTGCTTTGGAAGTAGCACTGATCCCCTATACACAGGTTGCACCTACGATATGTCCGCCCCTGTTGAAGAGAATGACTCTTGGGGGTTCTCAGTGGAATCCTGTTTTTCCTCGATTTCGACAGAAATTCTGATATGCTCCTCTGTGAAGATCATTGTATGTATGTGAACCTGCCTAACCAGAGGCATAACCATAGTGGAAGCAAGCGCTGCAGTCGCATCCCACATCAGAAGGTCCCTTATGAGCAGACTAATACTAATAAAGACCCATGACAGTTGGGAGCCTTGTTGGAAATTTTGCATCAGGGCTTCAAGATACGTGACTGCTAATTACTTGTTAGAACTGCAATACTCCTTTAATACAAGAAAACTAATGTAATATTGTTCTGCATTTTATACAAATCTTTATGGAAAATGGAAAATGAGCGTATGCTTTATCTGTCTAGGCAGGAAGGGCTTACAGTCTTTTATTTATATACTGAATGGGGGATTATACTTTTTGTGAGAGATTGCTTCTTTGTAGAGACTTTCTGTAGAAAATCTAGCAAGATGTGGGTGTTTGGAACAGGGAAGCTAGCAATTAATTACAAAACGTTAATATTCTTGTTGCAAAACTAAATTAGCAGTTTCTTTTAAGTTAATAAATCTAATAATTACTAATGTGAAAATATTTTTATACTAATATATCAATGTTTATATGGCATTGAGGAAAGAAAGGACACTTATTAAAGCCTTGTTCATACACACAAGTACTGGGTGCTGGCTTTGGAGACGAAGCCTCTATTGCCCACAAGCTGCACAGTTCGGTCTGGTCACTCTATTTTCAGATAACTTGATTTTTATATAGAATATGTGATTAAAAACACAATCTGTAAATCCGTTTATGTAATAGCTAGGTTGTCTTACCAACAAAAATTCACTCAGAAGTGGGCGTCTCCATTTTGTCTAACTTAATGTCCCCTGCCTGTTGTCAAGCGTAATCCATCTCCAACAGAAAAATTACAGGAAGATTACAGGACGTGAGAGCAGAGATTTATCTCTCCTTTCTTGCTCTCCTGTCTTTCAGAGGCTGTCTTTCACTGACAATACACTGACATGCTCCCTGGGAAGCGAGGGGATGGACGTTCCAACTCATATAATGCTAGCAGAATGCTGATGAAGAGGAACCACCCACTCAAAAAAAAGGGGAAGTTGTAGCACATGAGCATCAGTACTGTTTCTGGACATATTACCTGTATTCAACTTATGTCTAGTTATAACTTTTTGTGAGGGATGAGGATAAATTTTGGGGACAGGTACTCTTTAAAGTCCTTTAGTCAGGTGTACAGGCTATGTATCATGGTACACAGAACATCGACTGTAGAAAAAGACTTGTAACATCTGAACCGATTCCTGTCCCTTCTGTTCCTGCTTCGGCCACTAGGCGGTGTTGTGCCTTTGTTGTGGGTGATGAGTGACAGCATCGGTCCTGTTTAATTCCTGGGACTTTTAGTGCGGCTAAGTCAGGGAGCTATGGCATTGTCTGTTTTTTTGAATACTCCTTTCTGAAAGCCTTGAGTGGGGCTACATGCTATTTAAACTCCTCGGTTTCTGATATCCACTGCCAAATACTTCTCCTACCTGACTTGTGCTCTAGTCCTTGCTTCTGCTGGTTTCCTGATTCCTGCCGTTTTCTGACCTTGGCATCAATTTTGACCATCCTCCTGTCTTCCTATTCTGTTCCTAATGTGGCCTGTTAGCTCTGACCCGTTTGACAACTCTCCCTTCCTCTGGTTCGCTTCTTCGGACAGAAGCCCTTCCATGGAAGCAATCCACTGGGCCCCGTTGTAGGAGCAGATCCCAGTACAGAGGTTATAGGGTGAAGGTTGGGGTTCCTTGTGCCACGTCTGTCCAAGGACAGTGGCCTGTGGCCTCTTACAGTTGGGACACTTACATGGCTAGGTTCCACTTGCCATTTTGTCATTCACTAAAAATATAAAATGTTGCTGAAACTAGATAGTCAACTACAACAATTGGACATACAGGACCAAGCAGAGTAGACATGGAAGAATCTTTTGCTTTGGGTGAAGGGGAGCATAACTACAGCTGTGGACATGGTGATCTGATTAATTCATGGTGGTTTCTGTGTGATTGTCCCATAAAACTCTGGGTTCCATTTTAAGAAAACCGAAGGACTCCAAGAAATGCAAGTGCCATCAGCCAGCATCTAACTACATTCCCGCAGGGAACTCTACTTTTCTCCAGACTTTACCTTCATCTAAACTCAGTGAATTTTATTGTTTTTTTAAATATAGCACATATACAGTACAATTGTTGTAGAGGATTAGAAAAACATGGCTGCTTTCTTCCAAAAACAGTACCACACCTGTCCACTGGTTGTGTGTGGCATTTCAACTCAGCCCATTTAACCGGTACCAGGCACCACCACGTGTGGAGCTGTTTCTGGAAGAAACCAGACGCATCTTTCAGAAGTATAACAATTATACTGTAGATTTTGTTTGGTTCAAGAGTTTCCATCGCGAATATATAATTTACTGTGCATTCCTTTGCGCCGACGGCGACGAGAGCATCTATTGCACTTACTATACCCTAGTCTATAAAGAGCAGACTTTTACACTACCAATCAGCCTCATTTTTAATACATTACGTGGTCTACATTTTTGGCTCCGTACACCTTGGAGACTTGGACATCACTTTCACTCACCAGCCCTGAGAATACATTTACGACTATAACCTCTGACATTATCCCAAATCCAGCCGTTTATGGATTCAATCAGCTCTTGACACTGGAAAGGATCCATCCTACAACCGGAACGCAGAACCAGCAGAATGTCTCCATAAACACTGTGCCAGGACACGTAGTGTATTCATAGCTTACACCACTGTGCCCGTAACTAGGGTCTGTTTCACTCTTCTGGGCAATCAGTCTTCAGTTTTTGCATAAACACTATTGGCAATGTGTGTCTGTGCTCCTCGTAGTGGCAGAAGAAGCTCAGGGAGGCAAGATCTCATCCGTGCCCATGTGTTTTTTTTCAACTTCCCATACATCTTCCTCTGTAATTCCTGCGTGACTCACAATCTGCACACTGTTGGCTAGGTAAGGTAAGTAATGGATAATATTGTATGCGCTATGTATGGCTGATGGGATTCGTGGAAGGCTCATCTTCCTCTTCACCCCTGGATTTGCTATGATCTGGATAAGCAAAGCAGAAAAGGACACACAGATGCTTCTTTTTTACTTTTCTTATGGGTATAATTCCTTTTAGGTTCTTTTACTATAAAACAGCCTTTGTCAGGACATGGCGCTACAAATGATAATTATGGTAAAAGTTTCCAAACAATGACTTTTTTTATTTTATTGTATTGTGACTGTGTAGATTTTTGTGCTCTCGTAAGGATGTTACATTAGTGGCTGATATAATAATTGTTTGGGAGGCATTTTACTATAATTGTGTATGAAAGGGTTTGTGTAGTTTGTACATATTGGGGATCAACGTAGTTTTTTTCAATAGTTTTATAAAATACCATAAAGAATGTGACTTCTAACCATAACTCTGTGGCTATAGATAGTCAGTGCTTGATATACAGCAGAGACAACACACCTGATATATATACTGAAAACACTGCCTCTGCCTATTATGTGCCTATTATGTGGCTGAATAGAAGCAAACATATGATACCTGTGCCCAGCGTCCCTTTTTCAAAAGTTTACACCATGGAACTTCTTTATAAAGATTGAATAAAATAAATCTTACTGAAAGGAGGAATCTTTTAGATTTTCTTGGTATATGGTTCCAGCAATGATCAAGTGATCAGTGGCGTCATGTGGGTGATCAGCACATATAAATGGATTGATTTGTTGAGGAAGTCTTGAAATTTGCAGTTTCATGCAAATTCGAACATTTTGAGATTTGATTCGTGGTTCTCAAAAAAAACATTTCTCACTGCTGAAGCATCAAAGGCTAAAGTCTTTTTGCACTGCCGCGTGGGCTTCATCATAATTCCCGGCAGCTATAACATTTTAAGGATTATCATACCTTACAATTCAGTAGAATACATGGTCTGTCCTAGTTCTCATATCCATTCAAATAGTAAAACAATCAGGACAGACCTGAACTATGAATAGACAACTGCATATAAATAGACCACAAAAACAAAGCACCAAAACGCAGTCAACACTGTCTGTTACAAACGTAGAAAACACTTTATTAAGGTAAAAACACAGGTATACAGCATGGCAGGAAAACATCCCCTACACAACCCGCACACACATGTCATAAAGGGACCGGATTAAGATGCATAATTATTTACAGATCACCAAGATACCAAAATCCAAGTGGAAGATCTTAATCATATAAAAACATCTATGGTATCTGTGACCAGATGGATTAAAATCAGATAATCAGAGTACATACCACAGTGGTGAAACACAGTACAAACGCACAGCAATCCGGTCCTCCCCGACGCGCGTTTCGGCGATTTGCCTTCCTCAGGGGGGGTGCCCATAAACGAGGGGCATCAGTTTAAATACCTTATGCCCGGAAATAGCGGTAATCGCGCCTGTATGCACTCGTGTCATCCCATATCCGGTTCGCATGGTCTGCAGGGCCAGAAACACACAGGCCCCATGTGATCCGCCCCACAAGACACCGCAGAAGCCAGAGACAAGAACGACACAACTGCGCATGCGCGAAAAGCTGCCGCGGCCATCTTGGAAAAGGGCAAATATATTGGCATATAGAAAAATACCATTACAGCTCACAGATAAGCTGCACATGCCGAATAACCGCAACATAGATAAAAAAAAAAAAAAACATCATAGAAAATAGAACAACAATACACAGAGAAAATAAAGAATACAAAAAATATCTATATATAACACCAAAATACTCCGCTTAGTGACCATCCCTATTACAGAGTGCTACATACACTCACCGGCCACTTTATTAGGTACACCATGCTAGTAACGGGTTGGACCCCCTTTTGCCTTCAGAACTGCCTCAATTCTTCGTGGCATAGATTCAACAAGGTGCTGGAAGCATTCCTCAGAGATTTTGGTCCATATTGACATGATGGCATCACACAGTTGCCGCAGATTTGTCGGCTGCACATCCCAAAGATGCTCCATACAAGGCAGGATGGATCCATGCTTTCATGTTGTTTACGCCAAATTCTGACCCTACCATCCGAATGTCGCAGCAGAAATCGAGACTCATCAGACCAAGCAACGTTTTTCCAATCTTCTACTGTCCAATTTCGATGAGCTTGTACAAATTGTAGCCTCAGTTTCCTGTTCTTAGCTGAAAGGAGTGGTACCCGGTGTGGTCTTCTGCTGCTGTAGCCCATCTGCCTCAAAGTTCGACGCACTGTGCGTTCAGAGATGCTCTTAGGCCTACCTTGGTTGTAACGGGTGGCGATTTGAGTCACTGTTGCCTTTCTATCAGCTCGAACCAGTCTGCCCATTCTCCTCTGACCTCTGGCATCAACAAGGCATTTCCGCCCACAGAACTGCCGCTCACTGGATTTTTTTTCTTTTTCGGACCATTCTCTGTAAACCCTAGAGATGGTTGTGCGTGAAAATCCCAGTAGATCAGCAGTTTCTGAAATACTCAGACCAGCCCTTCTGGCACCAACAACCATGCCACGTTCAAAGGCACTCAAATCACCTTTCTTCCCCATACTGATGCTCGGTTTGAACTGCAGGAGATTGTCTTGACCATGTCTACATGCCTAAATGCACTGAGTTGCCGCCATGTGATTGGCTGATTAGAAATTAAGTGTTAACAAGAAGTTGGACAGGTGTACCTAATAAAGTGGCCAGTGAGTGTATATGTTAACAGAGGAATTTTTATTACATCAATATTATATTTCAAGGATATAAAAGACATGTACACATATCTCGAAAATAGGCTTATAAAGGAACATATCATCTGTAATCAAACAGAATTTTGCCCATATGTAGAATCCATAACAGTCCTATACATACTTAAATCGTCTATACTGGATACATCATAAACGTCATATAGCAATATATCATGAATTAGATAGGCTACAGCATATCCAGTATGTGAAACTGATGTATAATAGAAGATAATAGTATTCATTCCAGATGATCATCAGGTATGTATACGATGAATCCACATTCAAGCACTTCTTATGGTGTGGTAGGATAAATCCCAGATAGGCAGGTCACGATCCGGAAAAGGCTAAAAACATGTAAGAAAATACTAGTTAAAATCAAATATAGACAGCATATGCGGGATAGTACAGCGGAAAAAATGCACAACAGCCAGGCGACTAGAGGAACGGGGCAAACGACATACTCTCGTTAAGCCCATCTGGTTGGACAGTGTGTAAACGCCAAATCCAGCGTGTTTCCATCATACCGAGTTTCTTGGATAGACAGCCACCTCTAATGTTGATCCTGAGGGCATCAATGCCCCTCACTCTCAGCACCGTGGCATCACAATTGTGATAAGCCTTAAAATGTCTAGGCAGAGTCTTTAGTGTGGTTGCATCAATGTGGCCGGCGGCCGCCTGTATCCCCAACACATGTTCCCTAACGCGGACTTTTAATTGGCGAGTAGTAAGGCCAATATATATTAATCCGCAGGGACATGTCGCGTAGTAGATGACGTATCTAGTGGTACAAGTGATGCGTTGTCTAATTGAAAACATCTGTGTACCACTAGAGTCAGTGAAAGAATCACTCTTATCAATGTTAGGGCAGGCGATACACCGACCACATGGAAAACAACCCACACTTGGTGTAAATCTATCCAAGAAAGTCGTCCAACAGTGGTGGTCAGTACCTGGGCCATCACAGATCTGTACAACAGAGCCGCTTTCCATCTCCAGAGTCACTGAGTAAGTCTCTGTCTACTGTAGGATGTAAGCTTTTATGATCAGTGGGATCCTCTCTCTCTGTCTCCTATAGGATGTAAGCTCTTATGATCAGTGGGATCCTCTCCCCTCTCTCTGTCTTCTATAGGATTTAAGCTCTTATGATCAGTGGGGTTTTCTCTCTCTGTCTCCTATAGGATGTAAGATCTTATGATCAGTAGGATCCTCTCTCTCTGTCTCCTATAGGATGTAAGCTCTTATGATCAGTGGGATCCTCTCTCTCTGTCTCCTATAGGATGTAAGCTCTTATGATCAGTGGGATCCTCTCTCTCTGTCTCCTATAGGATGTAAGCTCTTATGATCAGTGGGATCCTCTCTCCTCTCTCTGTCTCCTATAGGATGTAAGCTCTTATGATCAGTAGGATCCTCTCCCCTCTGTCTCCTATAGGATGTAAGCTCTTATGATCAGTGGGATCCTCTCTCTCTGTCTCCTATAGGATGTAAGCTCTTATGATCAGTGGGATTCTCTCTCTCTGTCTCCTATAGGATGTAAGCTCTTATGATCAGTAGGATCCTCTCCCCTCTGTCTCCTATAGGATGTAAGCTCTTATGATCAGTGGGATCCTCTCTCTCTGTCTCCTATAGGATGTAAGCTCTTATGATCAGTGGGATCCTCTCTCTCTGTCTCCTATAGGATGTAAGCTCTTATGATCAGTGGGATCCTCTCTCCTCTCTCTGTCTCCTATAGGATGTAAGCTCTTATGATCAGTAGGATCCTCTCCCCTCTGTCTCCTATAGGATGTAAGCTCTTATGATCAGTGGGATCCTCTCTCTCTGTCTCCTATAGGATGTGAGCTCTTATGATCAGTGGGATCCTCTCTCTCTGTCTCCTATAGGATGTAAGCTCTTATGATCAGTGGGATCCTCTCTCTCTGTCTCCTATAGGATGTAAGCTCTTATGATCAGTGGGATGCTCTCTCCTCTCTCTGTCTCCTATAGGATGTAAGCTCTTATGGTCAGTGGGGTTTTCTCTCTCTCTCTCACCACCGCATGTATTTCCTGAGCAATTATAAGATTTTCAGTACTGAGATTTGCGCAAATTTATTTGCCACAAGTCAAATTTTGGGGGAAAACTTGGTGAAATCGGTGAATTCAAATTTCAAATGATCCGCTCTGCTCTAGCTACACACAATGTACAGTATGTCGGCACAATTCAGTGACTTTGTTGCATCTCCTGAATCAGGATGCCAAAATCTTGTGAGTTTGCAGCCTACAGTATGGAGAGTGGTGGTGCAGGTAGCCTTTTGCTTCCTGCACCACCATTCTAACCAAATGTATTGGCATTATGTTGACTTCAATACAGTTCCCATTTTGTGCTTGCCTTGAGATTTTTAACATTAGCAAGGCTACTTCTAGTGGAGCTAGTAATGCTTAATTTTTTTCTTTTAAAGTGTTACACTCCTAAGATTTTTGTATTAAAGGCAAATGCCTCATGCCCCACTCTACATTATTACAGCTGGTTACAGGTCGTCTTAATGCTGGGACCCCGAGTGGTCAGCCATACTTTGTGAGAAAACTCTAAAGCAAGTTTTCAATTTTCCTGCAGTGCAATTAAGAGTTATAATGTTCCAAATCATACTGACCCCCCATACCTTGATCTAAATATAATTATATATTTTCAATGCATAATCACAATACCTGTTGCCCCTCACTTGAAAGGTCCTGCCTCCCTTTGTCAGTTTGGTAGATCATTCTCCTTTTTTTCCAAAATCTCCATTGGAGAGACATGAGAGCAATATAAAAATTCCGGTCCTGATTCAACAAGCAATTTACGCCAATTTTATGGCATAAAACGGCCTCAAATTTTGCTAAATTTAGCAATTTTTTTACATCACACAAGGCCAGTTCTGCCAACTTTTTGAAGAGTGGGTGAAATTTAGCCCAGAAGGAGGTGACCAAGCACGCCCGATAAAACACCAAAAGCACTTGCACCATTTGTTAATCTTGATGAATCGGGGCCTAAGTTTACACATTATTATTTTTCTATAGCAAGTTACAATTTGTACTTTGCCTAGAAAGTACATATTCTCTGGGTGTTTAATGACCAGTTCCATAATCACCCAGTTGTGTAAACTGCCTTTAAAAGTGGCCTCTACTGTTAAGTATAGACTCTAACATTTTATAACTGCCTTTTATTCCTTTTATTGAAGGTTACGTTTAACGTTCCAAGTAAAATAATGTCTAGGTGTTTATTCCTGTATCATTGACCTTTCTGCTCAATTTGACTTAACTATGTCTTCTGACTCTGCTTTGGCGTCTTAGTTCCTCGTGCCTCCCACCATCTATAACTGTGTGTATGGTATAATTGTCATTATAGCTGTTTTTGTTGTACTTCATGTCACTTTCACTTAAAATTTGCTAGGAACACAGAAACACAAAACGTTCTTAAAGCTGCTGTTATTGTGTGACAGCTAAATGTGTGACATGTCACATTGTGCTACGCGAACTGCTATTTATTGTTTGGGTTATACATTGCATGGTCACAAGTCTTCGAATCAGATTTGATCTTTTTAATGCGTAGAAAAAAAAGCAGCAATGTGCTGCAAAATCGAGGAAAAGAGAAAACAGAGAAAAACAAATAATGAGAAATAATCTTAGGCACCAAAATGTTACTTATAAAAAAATCTCCCTGATAACAAAAAATGGAATAAGTTGATGCAGATATGAATCCATCCAAGTGAGAGAGAAAAGGAAAATCAGCACTCACCATATCCAATATCCATCATAGTCATTTATTGCAGTTTGCAAGACATGCTGGCGGTGTACATGGGGTGACCTGGACCCATGGAAGCATGAATGGACAGGGACAGAGATAGGGCCAGGGTGTGCCGGAAGTAGACCTATGGTCTGGCTAGTCCGTAGAGTTGCATGACGTGGGTGTCCCTGACACGAGTGGAAACCGAGGCAGTGGAGAGTGAGATCTGGAGTAAAGGACAGAAAAGTGACCAAAGTACAGAGTAATGCATTGGAGATGAGTCCTGGGACAGTATGCCCCGAGTTTATAACTCAGAGAGGTAACGTGCCAACAGAGAACAGAGACCATGAGATGAAGAAAGTGCCCTTGATGGGAGTTCCAAGGCATCAGCAAGTTGAGAAGCTACCTGCCATATTGGCAAGCTAGCTCCCTTAAGAGGGAAGAGGACACAGAATAATGGGTTGGGAACAGGACTTTCATTCACTGGGCTGTTCTTGTGTCCTGGGTAGTGATGAAGACAGAGAAACGTGAGGCAGGAAGAGATAGAGACTATGTGTGAAGATGCTCCGTATTATGAAGGAAATGTTCATGAAGTTATCCACCCGCTATCCATTGTACATAGTTTCCACCAAGAGCTGTTTAGTAAAAGACTGTTTATTTTGGACTGGTGGCCTACCTCATTGAACTGATAAACATCAAATCTTGGCCAGCCAAAGTCACTGGCCTCATGCGGCCTGCAAGGGTCAGTATGTGACTCCATTGCCTGGTCCCTTGCTGGTCTCTGTACACATGGGATGACATGTCTTTACGCATGGGATGTGATTCCATTGACTTGTCCCCTACAGTCACATGTGACGAGACATCATCGCAGGAGGTCAGGGCAAAGAAGTCCTGCAATGGGAGAAGCAATTACTATTATGTGATTTGCAGCCATGAATATATCTGCAGATTTTTGTAAAATTGATTCAAACCCTTTCTGCTCATTGACATAAATGTTCTGCTTTTCATACTCTAATACTATTTACTGCAATTTTAATTTAACCAAAGATTATTTATTACTGTAACAATTTGAATTACTCTTATACAAAATTAAACACCGTTAGCAGATTAGAGTGCTATAAAATGTTTTTCAATTTAAATGTGAGACACTTTTGATAGATGCAGCGGTAGCAGTTATAACAATAAAACCCTATCATACAAAGCACTAAACATTTATAATAGATACAGTACAAGTGTTTCTATTCTATTACTATGTCCTATGGTGCGTCCTAGTCAGCCTTCTTCCCGTCACCGTCATTACCCTGTCGCTCTGGTAGTAAAGATGCATGTCTTACAGGTCCTAATGGGAGACTATTAGACTGCACCGTTATTCCGCAAGTTCCTTCTTGGCGAGTCGCTTCTACAACACATTGGTCGCCTCCATCCCCTGAAGCACGACCCCGATCACCTGTGCACCATACTTCTGCACCACCGGTTGCAGATCTCATGAATGTTCCTATAACACTTTCCACTCACTTATCGAGGCTCTGTTCTCATTCACTCGGTTCTGGCTCTGTTCACTTAGCTCCAGTCTCGGTCTCTCGGATATGGTCACTCGGGTCTGGCCACTTGGTTCTTCCCTTGGTACTGGTTTCGGTCAGGTCATTTGGTTCTCCACCCAGATCTGGTCAATCGTTTCTTCTTTCGGTTCTGGTTTGGTCAATTGGTTCTACATTTGGATCTTCAATACAAGTTGAGAAAGGACAGCGCCACATCAGGAAGTGATAGACAGCAATATACTTTATTCTGCCTCCTGCGGCAACGTTTCGGTCCGAGGACCTTTTTCAAGCACAGTACATACATGTTTCAACCACCATTATATATCAGTAGGACCTCCCCCATGGTTAACAAACAACCAATGAGGGTGTCACGATCAGATAGAAAAAAACAGAAGAAAACAGCAATATTCCAAAAACCATAAAAATACATAAAAACAATACACAATATCCAGCAAATAGGAGGCAGAATAAAGTATATTGCTGTCTATCACTTCCTGATGTGGCGCTGTCCTTTCTCAACTTGTATTGTGGATCTCTTCTACTGGGACGGACCCCCTGGTGTGGACGTGCGCCCTGATGTCCGTGGAGACAACGTCAGTATTGGGTGCGGCTTGACTAAACTTTATTGAATACCTACATTTGGATCTTGTCACTCGATTATTCACTTGTATCTGGTCACTTGTAATGGCGGCTATAAGTCAGTCTTGCTGCACCACACGTGTGTCCTGCTAAGTTCAGGCGCCGAATCTGCCCTTCTCTGCCCTCCTGGGCCTTTTATCATTCCGAACTGTGACACAGCTATCATCTGACCTGGTGTCTCCTCCAATCTCTTCCCCCAGGGAACATGCACTTCACTCTTCATACACTCCAATCTTCAGTTCCTGCTAGTTCAATTGTCTCTACTCAACCTTTTTCTATCAACTTTGACCAGGCAGATAGCAGTGTTTGCTTGCACACACTTTGTTAGGCATTAACTGTGAGGAGTCTTCTCATTTCTCCTTTTTCTAAAACAGGCAATTTTAGAGCAAAAATGCGCAATGTTTGCCATTTTTGCTTCTCTTGCCACGTTTCAAAAGTGGTTGTTGTTAGCTAAGGTTTCAGCCAGATTTATAAATTATTACTTTTTTACAAATACCGTAAAGTAGCAAATTCACACCAGTAAGGTGTGGTGTAAAATTGAGTAACATTTATAGGAAGAAGTGCAATATTTTAAGATTCACCAAATTTATCAAACACTGATAAATTTGGCACAAATCAAACTCAAACTCAAGTGACTTAAAAAAGTCACCTCCATTATAACTTCCCCTGTTAAACTAGCCAAAATAGCAAAGTCTGTGATTCTGAGAACGATCAAACAGATAGTACCACTAAAAATGTCTATAAATACAGCGTAAGTGGAAATTTAAAACTTAACTTTTACTAATTAATACAAATAAAAGTAAACAATGTCACCCAAAGTGTAATTAAGAATAGGGGTACAGTCTCTTCCAAAAAAACTCAGAGACTTGGTGACCTCTAATAGGATTCCAAACTCCGCATATAGCAACACCTGCGGAATGTAAATGGCCCAAGGTACGAAATGCAAGTCTGCTGCAGGAAAGAGTATATAATCAGCAGCACGAATGCACATACACTTGGTTACATAAAAAACAATTAGTCATTTTGCACAATGATGGCACATAATACAAACCGTGACAGTATATAGTTACAAATTAATGGAAAAGGAACAATCTCACCAATTCCACGGTGGGGGCACAGGAGCGCTGGATGATCTCCAATCAGGAGAGAGTCCCAGACTTGATAGGAGATGACAATACCCTGTCAATCCCTATGGGACTACCAATAAGCTATCCCCAGAGCTCCTGCCCTTACAAGGGCAGTCCACAACTACCCCTGCACACATATGCCCTGCACTCTCCCTGTATCATAGTCCCGGGATTAACCTGCTGTAATAAGCTGTACTAAATTTATGAAAGGGTTTATTCAGGGCTATTTATTGTTTCTTACTATATATCTAACTAACTAACAGGCAGGTAGTTGCTACCTACCTGGCTATTCTGCCCGACGCCGATTTCTGTCGGCACCGAGTAGTCTATGACCACTCCTGCTGGCAAATCAGCGACTTCTGCTGAAATCATGTCGACAGAGCAGTGGCTTCTTTTCCACTATGATCTGATTAACAGCCTGCACCCTGTTGGCTCACTGTAGGGCTGTCAGTTGACAGTCATCATGTCATGAGCAGTCACACTCAGTCGACAGAGAACTCCGGAAGAGGGAAAGCTGCTCTCTTGATATGGAGCAGCTGAATCGCCAGCAGAAGTTGATGACTGCTTTAAGCAGCACCTCCATTGAAGTGAGGACCTCCTGCCATGACCAAGTAATTACAACAGGAGAGCTGCTCTAAGGACCAACCACCAAGACTCAGATTCATTTACTCAGAAGCAGAGAAGTATACTTCCAAGGCAAGTGCTTCCTCTGTTCAAAGCACTGATTACAGACTTTTTGGAGCAAGTGGCTTTGCATTGCTAACCTGAGATCACGAAAAATGGAGACGCTACTGGTATTGGAAAATGACGCTATTTTTTTTTTTTAAACAAAGTTGGACTTTTTTTACCACTTAGATAAAAAAGAACCTAGACATGTTTGGTGTCTGTGAACTCGTAATGACCTCGAGAATCATAATGGCAGGTCAGTTTTAGCATTTAGTGAACCTAGTATAAAAGCCAAACAAAAAAACAAGTGTAGTATTGCACTTTTTTTGCAATTTTACCGCACTTGGATTTTGGATTTTTTCCCATTTTCTAGTACACATTATGGTAAAACCAATGGTGTCATTCAAAAGTACAACTTGTTCCGCAAACAAAAAGTCCTCACATGGCCATATTGATGGAAAAATAAAAAAGTTATAAAATAAAATATATAAAGTTATAAAATAAAAAAGGGAGGATAGCGCAGAAGGAAGGCTTCCATACCTACCTGGCCAGGTGTATCCAAAAATTGCTTCCAGGTGGCCCGGCTCTCCATTACGATCTGCTACCAGTACCCTGGTCTGTACTATTAACCATCAAGGAAAAGAAAACTACAGCCCTTGTGTCATTCAGTGATCTCTTGCACCCTGAGTCCTGCACCACAGGGTACATGAAGCCTGACATAAACGGAACCAGTGGCCCTGGGGTCCCGCTCCACCTGTGGGGAGCAGAACCATCCCAGCTGTGCCACCATCAGCCCCAGCAGTCTCCTTTAGCAGCATCGGCCATCCTTTGCCGAACACCACAGGTGGCGTCACGTTATGTCACATATACATATTCCCCATTTTACAGCACAGCCAGGGCCACGGAGTCGGGTCACGGCCCTGTGACTTCCCCAAAGAACTGTTCGACCCGGTTCCCAGTACCCCATGGCCCTGGTGGGGTGTCACATCTTTTTAATACATGTGGCATACCAATCATGAAAAAGACAGACAGTGCCAATGTAAGGGGGTCGCAGTAGCCGTCCTGAGCCCCGAGCATGTCCCGGGATGGAGTATGTGTAAATGTATATGTTGCCTCGTACTGCTGTATATGTATATATATATGTATATGTTTAATATTCCTGTGGCTGTTCCAAATGTATGGTATGCAGGGAGAAAACAGTTCACATATTGGATCACTAGATGGGGCTTTTTGTACACATAGACTGCAATGCTCCAGATCAGTGTAAATTGTTAATGTAAGATGGGTCATGGTAGTATAAGGAAGGGAGCTTCCTATTTAGAGTCAGAAGGACCTGGGCGCTCATAAAGCTCAGAAGGGCTTAAATACCCAGGAGTAAAATAGATACCCCGTAACGTTGATCACAAGGAAGTACCCAGACATCCAGTGCATAGGAAACAGCACAGAAACAGCTGCAGGTATTGCAAAAGCTGGGGCTTCAAAGATGGAAGCTAAAAAGGTGGACATGGCAGGACAGACAGGCGGGTCGCTCACCATGTGGCAGGTTCTAGCCTGGGTAGATGCCCACAGATCCAGTGCGAAACAGCTGAAGGAACAGCCAGTGGAAGTGAGTTTAAACAGGTGAGGATGCTGAGAAAACGTCCACTGCGTTAGGACCTGATCTCGAGCTGTGTGACAGGCTGAAAAGTGAAGGAAAATCTGTAATGATGTGTAATGTGACATCTGCTGAGAATGCTGTGTTGAACCTGGATGTACTGCGAAGTTTTGAAAGTTCTGCGTTATGAGTTACTACTGTACTGTGTGTCTGTTATTACACAAATGGTCAGAGGTGACCCTGGAGAACCAAGGAAGAAACCCGATGGCGCAGTGTATGGAGAAACAAGCTGAAACTGAAACATGATTTATATGTGGAGGGAGGTCAGGGCACACCAAGCATGATGAGCTCGCGACGACTAAGGCCCTGGCTGTACTCTACACCAGGATCGAGGCCACAATGACTCTGCCATCTTTATTGAAGTGAATGGCTCTTTTGGGGGGAGGTTCCCATTGGAATCAAGCATTTTAGAGATTCCAACAGAAATCCCAGAGTAGTGCTCTGGAACGAGTATTGCATGTATGTGAACCTAGCCTTACTTTTTCCTACTTCCCATACTATGTGATAAAAGATGGAATCGTCTTTGGAAATGAGGATTTTAAATATTAAATTTACAATATAGAAAACTCAATTCACCGGGTTCAATGATCATAGTAAACTGGAATGATTCATCTCCTGGATATGGATTTTGGTTCACTTTAAATTTCACTTTAATAAATGCAACCTTATGTTCTGCCCTTGAAGTTTGCTTCCAACGACTCTGGTGGATGTGTTTACTGTTGATTTTCACAGTTTGATCCGATATTTTTAGAACACAAGAATTTGGGTTACATTTACAGCAGGATGTAGATAGAAAAAAATATTAAAAGTGTCATAATATTTCCACAACAGTATCATATTTTCTGCAATTTCTGTGTGTCGGAGGGTCAAACATCCTCAAAATGTGAGTGTACCGCCAACATAATTATCCTTAATGCTGAATTTACATTTCGATGTAATGTGTAGAATCATGAACAATTTACTCACAGTGGAAATGTTTCAAGGAAGAGGAAATTATAGAAGATATATAGTGACCTCAGTCAGTAGTTGGTGTATTTCACTATTCAATGATATAGGGGTCAGATCCAAATCAATCAATATTTAAGACCATACTGGAGTATACAACAGCTACAGGCTTATTCTAATAAGGGACTATCTTGAGACAGCAGATGATGCTGTGATATAGTTTTCTATTTGCATATACCTTGTTTTTCCAAAAATAAGACAGGGTCTTATACAATTTTTAGTCACTAGTAAGTTTCCGTTTTCTCATTTCTTCATTGTTTTGCCGCAGATAAGGTATAGACAGAATAAATATATTTTCTTATATAGCAGTTCGGCGTTTTCAGCATTCTTCCTCTTTGTAAGCACATTCTATCTCTTTATTATGCTTCCATATACAGTAGATCATGAAATATTTATATCCACATGATGGAAAACTAAAACAGACTCCGACTTTATAAAGAGTCATTTACTTGTCAGCATTTTGACTATGTTTGTATTTTGTACACCGGCTTGATGTGTGAGTGTTGAGGAGGATACAACGTTTTCTGTCATCTGCTAAGATACAGGTGATCTGTGTTGTGTATATGTTTAATAATTCCCTCTGGAGTACATGATATTTGAGTATTACTGTTACTTTGCGCGCTTATTACTGGAGCTTTTTCTTGGTATTGACGTCTATTTAAAGGGAACCTGACAGCTGATGTATGCTTCCAGATCCAACATGTATCAGACACTGGCTATATGATTTCACTCAGGTATGTGGGACTCTGAAATGCTGCGGAGTTTCAGAGAAAAAAGCCAAGCGGGATCAAGTTGCACTGGAGACTAGTGAGACAGGCGGGTCCGTAGCCACTTCTTCCAGCCCACTACCGTAGAGGGACAGGTCTCCTCCTCTACACACTTGCACCTATATTGTGCCGGGGTGTTGGTGCGCTACTCGATGAAGGAAGGTGAGTACACAGCGAGAAGTTAATTACCTTGATTTGAAGTCCTCAATTCGCAAACCAGTTTTCACCTTTAGTCCGGAGACAAAGAACAATTTGTGAATCGATGACTTCTAAGATAGGTAATTAACTACTCGCTGTGTACTCACCTCCCTTCATTGGGTAGCGCACCAACACCCTGGCGCAATATAGATGCATGTGTAAAGGAAGAGACCTGTAATTCCAAGGGAGGGGCGAGAAGAAGTGGCTGACATGTCCCTGCAATGGGCGCGAGCGGAATCGTGATCCGCCCGCGCCCATTAACTAGTTGAATGCCGCTGTCACATGCTGACAGCGGCATTTAACAAGCACTGCCGGCAGCGCAGCCGGAAGTACGAAGCCAGAAGTACGCGCACCGCTGCCCCGTCACATGATCGGGGGTCTTCGATGCGCTGCCATCACAACCAGAGGTCTCCTAGAGACCTCTATGGTTGTTGATGGCAGATTGCTGTGAGCACCACCCTGTGGTTGGCGCTCATAGCAATGCTGTGATCTGTGCATCACCTCTATGTAGCAGAGGCGATCGAGTAGTGGATGCTTCTAGCCTCCCATGGAGGCTATTGAAGCATGCCAAAATTTAAAAAAAAATGTCTTTAAAAATATTAAAAAAATATATATATGTATATAAAAGTTCAAATCACCCCCCTTTCGCCCCAATCAAAATAAAGCAATAAAAAAAAATCAAACCTACACATATTTGGTATCGCCGCGTTCAGAATCGCCCGATCTATCAATAAAAAAAAGGATTAACCTGATCGCTAAATGGCATAGCGAGAAAAAAAATCAAAAAGCCAAAATTATGTTTTTTTGTTGCCGCAACACTGCATTAAAATGCAATAACAAGCGATCAAAAGAACGTATCTGCACAAAAGTAGTATAATTAAAAACGTCAGCTCAGCACGCAAAAAATAAGCCCTCACCCGACCCCAGATCACGAAAAATGGAAACGCTACGGGTAATGAAAAATTGCTCAACTTTTTTTTACTTTTTTTAGCAAACTTTGGAATTTTTTTTAGCACTTAAATAAAAGAGAACCTAGACATATTTGGTGTCTATGAACTCGTAATTGAACTGCATTACTGCACTAGAAATATGAAAAATGAGAGCGTTTAGTGCATAAAAATGGCCAATTTTATGTGTACCTGGTAGCCACTTTACGGCATCTCTCTTATATCAGGTCCTACGCTTTCCTTTCCTCGCTGAGAATAAACGTCTCCATCTGAATGGGTACCTATGAAAACCTCTTCTTAGACTAGCATTCTCACTCTCTGTGGAGGGGTAATGGACCTGCTGCAATTAAAACACCTGTGGCTAGGAGGCGGAGTGTTTGGTCAGAAGGCTAAATAATAAATGTACAGGTACACATAAAATTGGCCATTTTTATGCGCTAAACGCTCTCATTTCTCATATTTCTAGTGCAGTAATGCAGTTCAATTTTCGTGTTTTATGTTTGCTTATTTCAGCGCTGCAGTGTGCTGCCTTATTTGCTTGACTATATAAGAGTTGGTGACTCTAGGTTCAGCACCTGTTCACACTTAGTCTATGTTTGGATGTGACGGTCAGTTTTTCAAATGTATTATTTCGCCTTCTGACCGAGCACTCCGCCTCCTAGTCAGAGGTGTTTTAATTGCAGCAGGTCCATTACCCCTCCACAGAGAGTGAGAATGCTAGTCTAAGAAGAGGTTTTCATAGGTACCCATTCAGATGGAGACGTTTATTCTCAGCGAGGAAAGGAAAGCGTAGGACCTGGTATAAGAGAGATGCCCTAAAGTGGCTACCAGGTACACATAAAATTGGCCATTTTTATGCGCTAAACGCTCTCATTTTTCATATTTCTAGTGCAGTAATGCAGTTCAATTTTCATGTTTCATGTTTGCATGTTTCAGCGCTGGAGTGTGCTGCCTTATTTGCTTGACTATATAAGAGTTGGTGACTCTAGGTTCAGCACCTGTTCACACTTAGTCTATGTTTGGATGTGACGGTCAGTTTTTTCAAATGTATGAACTCGTAATGACCTGGAAAATCATAATGGCAGGTCAGTTTTAGCATTTAGTGAACCTAGCAAAAAAGCCAAATAAAAAACGTGTGGGATTGCACATTTTTTGCAATTTCACCTCACTTGGAATTTTTTCCCGTTTTCTAGTACACAACATGCTAAAACCAATGATGTTGTTCAAAAGTACAACTTGTCCCACAAAAAATAAGCCCTCACATGGCCATATTGACAGAAAAATAAAAAAGTTCTGGCTCTGGGAAGGAGGAGAGCGAAAAACGAAAACTAAAAAAGCTGAATGGGTTCTCCCCTGGTGCTATCTCCCGCCCTTCAGGTTAAGTGGGTTCATCATTCAATCAGCACTTTTCCACCACCAAAGCGCCACCAAACGCTTTTTTCTTCTATATATTTACACACGTGCAGGGAGAGACCTGTCAGTGACTGGCAGCGGGTGGGGAGAAGCCGCCGGGGATCTGCCTGTCCAATTAGTCTTCCATGTAGCTCGGTCACTGGTGAAGTAGGTTTGTCTCTAAAATGCCGTAGTATTTCAGGGTCAAAATTTCATGTCTCAAATCATACAGCCAGTGTCTGATATATGCTGCCTGTGGATCATACAGCCTGTATCTACCTGTATCAGCTGTCAGGTTCCCTTTAAAGATATGTCAGGTCACTGAGTCACACACCTCAATACACTTTGTCCATCTCATCTTTGAGTGTTGTTCTCATTGCAGAAAAAAGTAGCGTTGGACAACACTAGAGCTGTCAATCACAACCAAGAGGGAGACACATGGCAAGATGTATTGCAGAGAACCTCCCTTCACTATTAAACCCCTTATTAAATTAACCCCTTAGTGACCACCAATACATCTTTTACTGACCTCTGTTATAAGAGACTAGCATCCCCCGACGAGTGACAATCCTGCAGCTGTCGGCTGTGCACGATAACTGACAACTTACTACATCAGCCATGATTAATGTTAGTACCGACTATAGTTGTTTAACCCCTTAAATGGTGCTGTCAATAATGACTACAGCATGTAAATGGTTAACAGAGTGTGGGGGCACCCTCTTTAACCCTATCGGCACCCTGAGAGCTTGATTGTGTGGTCCTGATGTTTGCGATGGCAATTCATAGCCAAATAATGGTCTTAAAGCCTACCGGCTACAGTGGCCTGTTCAGAAGTTATCAACATTTTGATTGTAAAAATACATTTATTCATTCCTGTTATGTCATTTTCCATTAATTCCTGAAAAGCACCTGAAGGGTTAATAAACTATCTGAAAGCAATTTTGAATAGGTTGAGGGGTGCTCTTTTTAAAATGGTTTCATTTTGGGGGGTTTCCATTATATAGGACCCCCAAAGTCACTTCAAAACTTAAAAGGTTCCTAAAAAAATAAATTTTGTTAATCTCCTCGAAATAATGAAAAATTGCTGCTACATTTTTAAACCTTCTAAAATGGGAACAAAATAAAATAACATTTTACAAATAGTGCTGATATAAAGCAGACATGAGGGAAATGTCAAGCCAAGGTTCCGCTGTAGACCACCGAACCTGCCATCAGGGCTGCCACCAGGAATTTCAGGGCCCCATACAGGCAAAATGTTAGGGCCCCCTTGAGACTCCACCCAGGCTCCACCCCAGCTCTGCCTCGACCACTCAAACCTTCCACAGTCCCTTTACTCACTCTTGGAAAAACTCCACTTCTGCATCACGTCCTCACCAATCACACATTAACAGTTCCCATAAAACACCAGATCACATAAGTAGCCATCAGCTTGTGTTTACTGTATAGTGTACAGGTAATACAGTGATCACGAGTGACATTATACACAGGAGCTCTGTATATAGTGTCAGTGTACAGGTAATACAGTGATCACCAGTGACATTATACACAGGAGCTCTGCATATAGTGTCAGTGTACAGGTAATATAGTGATCATCAGTGACATTATACACAGGAGCTCTGTATATAGTGTGTAGTGTACAGGTAATACAGTGATCACCAGTGACATTATACACAGTACACTGGAGCTCTGTATATAGTGTCAGTGTACAGGTAATACAGTGATCACCAGTGACATTATACACAGGAGCTCTGTATGTAGTTTGTAGTGTACAGGTAATACAGTGATCACCAGTGACATTATACACAGGAGCTATGTTTATAGTGTCAGTGCACAGGTCATACAGTGGTCACCAGGGACATTGTGCATAAGAGCTCTGGAGCTCTGTATATAATGCCAGTGTACAGGTAATACAGCGATCACCAGTGACATTATACACAGGAGCTCTGTGTATAGTGTATATTGTACAGGTAACACAGTGATCACCAGTGACATTATACACAGGAGCTCTGTATATACTATATATAATGTATATTTTCATATAAGAAAAAGACCGGCCTATATATATGACACTTCCATTACCACAGAATAATCCAAAAAAACAAATAGGAAGCCAAAGTCATGGGTACAAGTTTACACAAAAACCTTTATTAAATATTCTTCTTTTAAAAATCTCTTTTTATATATATTAAAAATGGAGACAACACATGTCAGAAAAACTACACAATGCAAGCCACGCATGACATACCACTGTTATAAATTTCAAGATATAAGGGAAAAAAGGTTATATAGTTACTACAAGGAACTACTGACCATCCCTATTATTTTGGATATATGGACTCTAATTTTAAACACTGAATTTAGTTCTATAGTGGACACAACACAATATCAATGCTGTATATAAATATAAAGTGCATAGTGCTTCATCAGATATTCATGGTAATAAGTCCACATATTGTTAACACAGGCATTAGCCAAATCCTATTATAAACCAAAGGGTATCATAGTATAGTGCTGGTTTAAGTAACCAAATCCCATATAAAGCATGTAAATTGGAAATTAGATGTCATACATAACCTGCACGTGTAGTCCTGAGCCCCAACGCACGTTTCGCGTTAGCTTCGTCTTCGACACATTCCCCCTGGACGAAGCTAACGCGAAACGTGCGTTGGGGCTCAGGACTACACGTGCAGGTTATGTATGACATCTAATTTCCAATTTACATGCTTTATATGGGATTTGGTTACTTAAACCAGCACTATACTATGATACCCTTTGGTTTATAATAGGATTTGGCTAATGCCTGTGTTAACAATATATGGACTTATTACCATGAATATCTGATGAAGCACTATGCACTTTATATTTATATACAGCATTGATATTGTGTTGTGTCCACTATAGAACTAAATTCAGTGTTTAAAATTAGAGTCCATATATCCAAAATAATAGGGATGGTCAGTAGTTCCTTGTAGTAACTATATAACCTTTTTTCCCTTATATCTTGAAATTTATAATGGTGGTATGTCATGCGTGGCTTGCATTGTGTAGTTTTTCTGACATGTGTTGTCTCCATTTTTAATATATATATAAAAAGAGATTTTTAAAAGAAGAATATTTAATAAAGGTTTTTGTGTAAACTTGTACCCATGACTTTGGCTTCCTATTTGGTTTTTTGGATTATATATAATGTATAGTGTACAGTAAGTGCACAGTTAACACTCTGACTCACCAGTGACATTTCCAGTTCTCTTTGCTTTTATTTTTCATCCAGTGCAGACCACCATCACTTCTTCCAGCCAGGACTCGTTTCTGCATAAAATAATACAGTTATCTAGGTCAGCGCTTCCAGAGCACATTCCCCAATTTTTCCCCAACTTCTGCACTACACCAGATGAAGAAAAAAGCAACATAGTGCAACCCTGCACAGTAACAGAACCTTCCGATTGAATTCAGTATCTTCAAAAATAGAATACATCACGGTCGTAATAATATCCCTTAATTAGCTCCTACAGTAATAGTATCCCACATCCTGGCCACCTCCTGTAATAATGTCTCCCTTCCCGGTCCCATATGTATTCCATTCTGGACCCCACGTGTCTCATTCCTGCAACGAACATGTCTCATTATTGGCCTCATATGATCTCCTATCCTGGCCCCATATGATCTCCACCCTGCCCCCATATGTTTCCCCATGTGTTTCCCATCCTGTCCCCCATATGTTGCCCCATGTATCTCCCATACTGCTATCATGTTACCCCATGTGTCTCCCATCCAGCCATCATATGTTGCCCCATGTGTGTACCATCCTGCCACATACTGTATTTTACCCCATGTGTCTCCCATCCTGCCATCATATGTTGATCTATATGCCTCCCATACGTTGCCCCATTGTCTCCCATCTTGCCATCGTGTCGTCTTATGGGTCTCCCATCCTGCACCATATTTTGGCCCACGTGTCTCCCATCCTGCCCCCATATTGTGGCTTTCAGTAAAAAATTTCTCCTTACCTGGTTACCTGGCCACTGTCCAGTGACGTTCTCTTCCTCATCCTGTTGAGGCTTGGACACGCCTGCACATAAGAGTGATGTCATAAGCCGGCGTCGTGTGCGCCGATGTCAGCTTCTGGCATTTGACTGGCAGCTGTAATCTATTGTGGCTTCCTCCATGGCAATAGATTTTAACTGAATAGGCCGAATCCTACCCCTGGGGCCCAGTGAACAGAAGCAAAAAGAAGGTGGACCCAATCTGGGCTTCCCCTCTTTGCTTCTGCTCACAGGGCCCCATACACTAGTAAGGGCAGTAATCCCCTGATGGCGGCCCTACCCGCCATTACGATATTTCTGTGAAAACCAGCGTGTATCTGGGCTATATCAGGGACTGTAATTTGTCATACTGTGGTATGGTAGTATGTAGTTTAAGCAATCAGACAGTTGCAGGTTCAAATAAGTCCCGCAAGGAAACTAAGAAAATATAAAGAAAAAACACCCAGGTTTTAAATATAGAAAAAAATAAAAATTTAATCTGAAGCACTCAATAAAATACATAATAAAAATAACAAGCTGGGAGTAAACTAGTAATATAAGATAAAACACTTTTCACCAACTTCCTACCAGACTACATTCCTCTAATGTTCATATAGGAATTAGAACAAGTATTTAGGGAAATTATGAACGCTGCAGTGAAAAGACTTTTCCATTTGGTTACTTTTGTAAATAACGTAATTACATAGAATTTCTTCACTTGAACGCATACATTATTTCTGCAAAGTGCTCAGAGTTATTTAATGCAGCCAAGTAAATAATTGATTGTCACTGATCATGGTATTCCTTTGATACATAATATTAGAGAGACTATCAGAAGCTATTACACTTTATTACTATGACTCATTTGTCTCTATGCAATTTGCAGTCATATAGATCAATTTATCCTTGGTTATTCTTGATACAAAATGATTGAGAATGTGAGTATTAATCATAAGAGTTCTCAATATTTCTCCATATGTTTGATGAGAAGCGTTCTTGACTAAACCTCACATCAAAGCACTTTGTAAAATAACCTTATGGAAATGGATTTCAATAAACTGCGTATAATTCAAGATACTATGGGTATATTAAACCAAGCAGCCCCAGGCCATTAGTGATGCAGGCTACAATATATATGTACAGAGGGGGGGCTGTAGGAACGAAGTTAACAAAAGCCCCCCATGACTGCGTTGCCAAGGGAACGCAGGGGAGCAATTTTTAAATAAGAATGCGGGTGGAGGTGATTGGTTTAGAGGAGGGGGAGGACCAAGGGGGTGGCTAGAGTTATGGGGCGGGCTATAGGAAAGTGCCGGAAAGGGGGGCCATTACTGTTTGTGATTCTGACCTGTGAAGACGTGGATGATGTCCTCCGTTACAGAGATTCTCGGGCAGCTGCGGGAGATGGCGAGGTCGCGGCGTGGAGGCTGGCTGGAGGACCAGCTGGCGTCGTTGCTGGGCAGTCCAGGTGCCCAGGGGACCAGATCCAGGAGGACCCGGCCTCCGGAGCGCCTTTCACCGGAGCTGGGACGGCGCGGCAGCCGCCGGCCTCGGAGCCCCTCTCGGGACCCTGCGGAGGGTGCGGGCCGGCGGTCACCTACCCTCCCCGGCCCCTCCTCCGGCAGGAATCCACGGGCCGGCGCTGCTGGCGTTGGACGTCGGATCGGAGCAGCAGCGGCGCAGGCCCAGAGTGAGTTACACGCTGCACCGGAAGTAGCTGTAGGAGTTCCGGGTCGCGGAGCCAACATGGCGGCGCCCAGCAGGAGCGGTACCCGGCGTGCAGCGGCGGTGTCTGCAGCGCCGGCGGCGTCACCGGCGACGAGAAGGAGAGGACAAGGAGTGGCGGCGGGGCAAGTGAGGACCAGCGGAGCGGCGGCGGACACCTCTGGGTTGGAACCCCCCCGGGGGCCCGGCAGGGGCGGCGCGGCGAGAGGAAGAATAACGGGCAGGCGCACCTCAACACCACAGCCTGGCCCAGCACGGCGGGGGCGATCATCTGCAGCAGCTGGGGCTCGTGGCAGAGCTCAGCAGGAAGAAAGGTCAGGAGTCGGGCTGGCGGCCGCCAGGTCCAGGTCACCCAGAAGGTCCAGGGAGAATTCCATTTCGCCTGCTCCGGTCCCCCCTGGTGACGAGGAGGCCAGGGGCGCGGGCCTGGAGCAACACAGCGGCGCAGAGGATTCCGGTTCCAGGAGCGACCCGCGGGAGTTCGGGGATCGCACGGCTGGCGGGGACACAGCACCCGCGCAGCTTAGTGAGTATGAGAATAATTCTGTTGTGGGGGGGGATTGTGGTACTCGGGTTGGGGATTGTTGTTATGGGGGGGTTGCTTTAGGGAGTGGAGGGCCTCGCACCGGGGAGGTCCCTGGGGTCAGGGAACTTTTGGCGGGTATGTCCCAGATTTTGAGGAGATTGGAGGGGGAGGGCCGGGATAGTGTGCGGTCGCCCCCGTTAGGTGCTTGGTTGCCAGCTTCAAGTACGGGTTCAGGAGTGGGAGTCGGATCGGGTAGGGAGAGTGAGCAGGTGTCGGCGGCAGGGGTGTCGGTGTCGGTACAGACCGACAAGGATAAGGGAGACAGGATTAAGTTGGATGATAGAGCCAAGGGGGAGGTTTACGTGTGTTTTGAGGGGCCATTGGGGGCACATTTAAAGAAAGAGGTGAAAGAGAAAATTTGGAGAGATGAATACGTTGAGATTTTCTCCTTGTTGCCCCTGGAGAAGTTCAATTTGGATAAGGGTAGGAAAGAGGACAGCAAGAAGGAGGAGGAGGAGAAGAGGCGTTGGCGATTGATACCGCAGACGTTTGTGAATTGGCAGCAGGCCTTTTTCATTTTGGCAGGTGTTATAGGCGAAAAGTTCCCGGAGAATTGTGTTGGTTTGTTCTGCTATGTTGATGCGATTGGGGAAGCATACAGGGCGTACGGAGGCCAGGCGTGGTTACGCTATGACGAGCAGTTCCGTCAAAGGAAGGCGATTAGACCCGAGATAAAGTGGGAGCAGAAAGACATAGGTTTGTGGTTAAAGGTGATGGCTCCGACGCGGTTTGGGCAGTCCTTTCATGGGGCAGGAGGGAGTAGTGGTCAGCAGTCAGGGCAAGGAAGTGGGGGACAGGGGTCACAAGGGGTTAAGGACAAAACAGGGACGTGTTGGCAGTTTAATGACGGCCAATGCAAATACGGCGGTACATGCAAGTTCAAGCATGTCTGTTCCCACTGTGGAGGGGCCTCACATGGAGCGGCCAAGTGTTTTAAAAAAGCAAGAGGCAAGCCAGCAGTGGGTGGTAGCCATGGGGGCGACTCCGGTGAAGGTTCTAAAGATGGCCCCTTATCTAAGTAGGTATCCGGATAGGGAGAAGGCTACGTTGTTGTGGGATGGTTTTTCGGAAGGTTTTAGGATTCCGCATCCGTCTCATGTTATCCCCTTTTCGAAAAAGAATTTGAGGTCGGCTAACCTTCAGGCAGATGTGGTTACGGCTAAGTTGGCGAAGGAAGTTGAGTTAGGGCGTATGGCGGGTCCGTTTAGCGATTTACCTGTGGAAGGGGTGGTTGTTTCGCCGCTGGGGGTGGTTCCAAAGAAAGAGCCTAATAAGTTTCGCCTTATTCAGCATCTGTCTTATCCAAAGGGCCAGTCGGTTAATGACGGGATAGCGGAAGAGCTTTGCTCCGTGGTTTATACCTCCTTTGACGCTGCGGTGCAGTGGGTCCGGAGGTATGGCAAGGGTGCACTAATGGCTAAGACTGATGTTGAGTCGGCTTTCCGTCTACTTCCGGTTCACCCCGACAGTATCCCGCTTTTGGGGTGTTTTTGGAACGGGGGGTTTTATTTGGATAGGTGTTTGCCGATGGGTTGTTCGATTTCTTGCTCGCTGTTTGAAGCTTTTAGTACTTTTTTGGAGTGGGTAGTTCGGGATGTTTCTCAGGTTCCGTCTGTTATTCATTATTTAGACGATTTTTTGTTTGTGGGCCCCGCGGATTCTCTGTTGTGCGGGAATCTGTTGGCCGCGATGGAGTGGGTGTCAGGACACTTTGGTGTCCCCTTAGCGCGTGAAAAAACAGAGGGTCCTGTTACGGTGTTGAGTTTTTTAGGCATTCTCATTGACTCGGAGAAGATGGAGTGTCGCTTGCCTGAGGAGAAGTTGTTGGCTTTAAAGCAAGAGGTGTTGCGGTGCGAGAAGTTGCGCAAGATTACGTTGAAAGAACTTCAGTCTCTGTTGGGGCGGTTGAACTTTGCGTGCCGCATTATGCCGATGGGCAGGATATTTTGCAGGAGATTATCTAGGGCTACGGCCGGAGTGCGTTCAGCACATCATTTTGTACGCTTGAACAAAGAGCACAGAGAGGATTTGGCGGTATGGAGGCGTTTCTTGGAAAACTACAACGGTAGGGCCCTGATTCAACTGGAGGATTTGAACGCTTTTGATTGCGAAATTTTTACGGATGCGGCTGGTAGTGTTGGATACGGGGCTTATTGTGCCGGAAAGTGGAGTGTTGGAGAATGGCCTGATTGGTGGAGCGAAGCGGGTTTTACAAGAAACTTGACGTTGTTGGAGCTGTTCCCAATTGTTGTTTCAGTGTTCATTTGGGGCAGTGATTTTAAGGACAGGCGGATACGTTTTCATTGTGACAATTCGAGTGTGGTGTCAGTGATAAATAGTCTGTCGTCATCATCTCCTCCAGTAATCAAATTGGTTAGGGAGTTAGTTTTGCGGTGCTTGGAGTTGAATGCATGGATTTCGGCTGTGCATGTTCCCGGCATTCAAAATTCCATAGCCGATGCTCTGTCTCGTTTACAGTGGGAACGTTTTCGGGAGTTGGCTCCAGAAGCGGAAGATGCCGGAATGACATGCCCTTCTCATTTGTGGCGGATTGTTGCGGACGAGGAGGTCGGCTGATACAGTCTTCAGTGTCTGCAAGGACGTGGTCAGGTTATGAGGCGTCTTGGCATTTGTGGGAAGGGTGGTTGGAACAGTTGGGTGCAGTGGAATCGGATTACGACAGGGTGATGGCTATTTTGCTTTTGATTGGTTCGGCGGAGGAATGGGGTTGGTCAGTGTCAAAATTGAATAAATTTATTGCAGGGGTTGCTTTTGGTTTCAGGCTTCAGGGTTCCGTTGATGCCACTAAGGATTTTTTGATTCGGCAGGCATTGAAAGGTTTTAGGAGGGGTTTTTCAAATTGTGATACTCGACGGCCTATATCTTTCGGGATGTTGGAGCGTCTGGGAGTAGCATTGGGGGAAGTTTGTAGTTCTGACTACGAGGCTGTTCTTTTTCGATTGGCGTTTTCGTTGGCCTTTTTTGGGGCGTTGAGAATAGGGGAGTTGGTTTCCCCTAGCAGGTTTGTGGCTGGGGGTTTGTTGGCGGAGGACATCGAATTTTGGTCAGGTGGGGTTGCCTTTTGGATCCGGCGGTCAAAGACTGATCAGTTTGGGAAAGGAAGACGCGTGGTGTTAGGAAAAGTGATTGGGGGGGCGATGTGCCCCTTTCGGTGTTTGGAGGATTATTGGGTTTTGGGTCCGGACAGGTCGGGACCACTGTTGCGACACCGTCAGGGTGAATTTTTATCGCGGTTCCAGTTTTCGGCGGTTTTGAAACAAGCGTTGGCAGTTTTAGGTCAGGACCCCTTGTCATTTGGGACGCATTCATTTCGAATTGGGGCAGCGTCTGAGGCGGCTCGTTTGGGGCTGGGTCCGGAGGTTATTCGTCGTATTGGTAGGTGGTCATCGAATCGTTATTTATCTTATGTGCGGAATTGATTCTGTGGGGGTATTAATTATCGTTGTGTTTTTCAGGTCGGACCCCACTTCTGGCGTGGATTTTCGGACATTCTTTTGTGCATTGGGGGGCGATTCGTGCTGATGTTAGACAAGATGGTAGGCAATTGGGATTTCAGAGGGCGGTGATGGTGGTCCGATGGTTGGGTTTTCGGGGTATGTCTTGGCGAGGGTTTTTGACCGAGTTTTCCAGATCGGTTAGTTTGGATCGTTCCCCTGATATTGTAGTGGTACATTTGGGTGGTAATGATTTGGGTTCTAAGCCGGTGAGGGAATTAATTCGGGATATACGGTATGATTTTTTACGTTTGTGGGCATCCTTTCCAGGCATGGTTACAGTGTGGTCTGACATAGTGCCCAGGAAAACGTGGAGGGCGGTACGCTCTATGAAGGGTATCAATAGGGCCCGGGTCAAGTTAAACAGGGCTGTGGCGAGTTTTGTTTCTCGCAATGGGGGGGTGGCGGTTCGCCACTTTGAGTTGGAAGCTGGGGTTGGAAATTATTGGAGGAGTGATGGCGTTCATTTGAACGATATTGGTCTGGATTTTTGGTTGTTGGCAATTCAAGAGGGGGTTGAGAGGGCCATGGCGGTGGTGGGGCACTCGCGAGCCTGAGGTGTTCAGTGCTGCTCGTGGTTGGCGGGGGGCGGGGTTCTTGGAGTTGGTTTTATGGGGCTGATCTGGCTTTGGTTTACTGGCTCTGGACGGGGATTTTACCTCGGGAGCTTTGGGGTTGGTTTGCCCGGTAAACGGGTTACACGGTGCCCTCGAGCTGGTGGTTACGGCTGAGGGTAAAGAAGGGTTTTTTCCATGTTGGTTTTGGGCTTTTGCCTATGAGGTGCCAGATTTATTAGCTCCAAGAACCCTCCCCTCAAGTTTTTTATACAAATGTATAAATGGTTGTATATGTTTGTTATTAATAAAATGGTCGCTGTGGCCAAATTATCCAAAAGAAATAATGGTTGTGTTTTAATTTTGGGGGGTATTGTTAGTTACGGGGTATAAGGATCAGGGGGTGGGTGATAGGCCTGGTATCTCGGAGGTCCCATCTTGGAGTGCGCAGTCAAGAGGGGGGGCTGTAGGAACGAAGTTAACAAAAGCCCCCCATGACTGCGTTGCCAAGGGAACGCAGGGGAGCAATTTTTAAATAAGAATGCGGGTGGAGGTGATTGGTTTAGAGGAGGGGGAGGACCAAGGGGGTGGCTAGAGTTATGGGGCGGGCTATAGGAAAGTGCGGGAAAGGGGGGCCATTACTGTTTGTGATTCTGACCTGTGAAGCCCACCCACCCTCCCTTTTGGTTTTGGTCCTTGTTTTGGGCGTTGGTAAGGGTAACGGAGGTATAGTTGGGGGAGTAGGGGCTAATTTTGTGTTCTGTTGAGGTATATATGTCATACTGTCGTCACAGTGGCTGGTTTGGCGGGGGGCGGGGTTCTTGGAGTTGGTTTTATGGGGCTGATCTGGCTTTGGTTTACTGGCTCTGGACGGGGATTTTACCTCGGGAGCTTTGGGGTTGGTTTGCCCGGTAAACGGGTTACACGGTGCCCTCGAGCTGGTGGTTACGGCTGAGGGTAAAGAAGGGTTTTTTCCATGTTGGTTTTGGGCTTTTGCCTATGAGGTGCCAGATTTATTAGCTCCAAGAACCCTCCCCTCAAGTTTTTTATACAAATGTATAAATGGTTGTATATGTTTGTTATTAATAAAATGGTCGCTGTGGCCAAATTATCCAAAAGAAATAATGGTTGTGTTTTAATTTTGGGGGGTATTGTTAGTTACGGGGTATAAGGATCAGGGGGTGGGTGATAGGCCTGGTATCTCGGAGGTCCCATCTTGGAGTGCGCAGTCATGAAAAGAACGCCATAAAATCTCTCCACAGGTTTTCAATGACATTTAGATCCAGGTTCATTGCTGGCCACTTCAAAACTTTCCAGTGCTTTGTTTCAATTTTGTTCATTGTCCTGCTGGAAGTCCCATGACCTCTGATGCAAAACCTGCTTTCTGACATTGGGCACTACACTGCCCAGTGTCAATCTTCAGATTTCAGCTTTCAGTTTCAGATTCCAGTTATCAGATTTCACTGTAAATCTTCAGTCAAGGCACCCAGTGCAAGAGGCAGCAAGACAACCCCCAAAGCATGTTGAACCTCCACCATATTTGACTGCAGGCACTGTGTTCTTTTCTTTGTAGGCCTCATTACATTTTCTATAAACAGTAGAATAATGTGCTTTTCCATAAAGTTCTATCTTAGTTTTAACTGTCCACAAGATGCTTTCCCAGAAGGATTTTGGCTTACTCGCATACATTTTGGCAAACTGCAGTCTAGTTTTTTTATGTCTCCGTGTCAGCAGCGAGGTCCTCCCGGGTCTCCTGTCATAGCATTTAATTTCATTCAAATGTCGTTGGATAGTTCGCACTGACACTGATGCACCCTGAGCCTGCTTTTACTTGAAACTTGATTGGGGCTGCTTTAACATCATCCGGACTATCTTGTGTTGCAACCTTTCATCAATTTTTCTCTCCTGTCCACATCTAGGGAGTTTAGCTACGGTGCCATGGGTTGTAAACTTGTTGATTATATTGAGTACTGTGGACAAAGAAACATTAAGATCTCTCTAGATGGACTTGTGACCCTGAGATGATGATTTTTTTAAACAATTTTGGTTCTCAAGTTCGCAGACAGTTCTCTTCTCTTTCTGTTCTACATGATTAGTGTGGTACATACACATACACACTCAATGCAAAAATTGAATAAACTTCTCCTTTTAATCTGGTTTCAGGTGTGATTTTCATATTGCCCACACCTTTTAACTTGAATGTGCATATCATGCTTGAAACAGAGTTGTTTACCCACAATTTTGGAAAGGTGCCAACAATTTTGTACTATCCATGTCACAACTCAGCTGTCGGGTGACCCGGGACTAGGGACTCCTTCCCTGTCCTTAACACTAGGGCACGCCCTAGCTTGCCCTATTCCCTGGGATATTTCTGATGATGAAGATGCCGGGGCTGTCACCCTTGCTTTATCTCCTGAATCAACCCTCCGTCTGTTCCCTTCCCCCACCCAGGGTGTACACCAACCCGACGAACAAGGCAAAATGAACTTAACGAAACGAAAACGAACTGGGGTAACTTAAAATACCAGGCATACAAATACTCACACACATATAACAGAGGAATGCAATGGGGAGTGGAGGATGGGGAAAGAACAAAATAAGAGGAGGGAAAAGAATTATCACACTTACTAACCCGCGCCACAGTCACATATAACTCCACCAAACTCCTTCTCATATAAGCAACAAAAACACCACTCTCCAAGCCATGTAGCATAAGCTAGCTCTGACAATATGTTTCAAACAGGACCCAGATTATATAGGGGATAGGAGTGGCTAAACGAGATCAGCTGAGAGCTCAGACTTCCAGAGCTCCAACATGGCCGATTAACCCCTGTACTGTCAAAAGAAATTAACACCATTTAAAAAGAAGGTGAAGTGCTTCTTTTCAGCTCGAGAGTCGGAGCAATCAGACGCTGCAGTCTTCTGGCTCCTCGCTGTTGCAGTAACCCCGTGACAGTCCATTGTTGGGGCTTCGTGTGAAATTATGTCCAACTTACATTTTTTTTTCCTCTTTTTTTTGTGTTGTTCCAAAACACACACTTGAAATAAACATGTGTAATTGCAATAATTTTCTGGGAGAAATACTTCATTTTCTGGAACAATTTCAAGTGTGCCAACAAGTTCAGCCATGATATGTCTAATATGCCCTTAAACTGTTAGCCAGACAGAGCATTATCCAATACATCACTATACTTTTGTTGGCTGTCTAAGTAATTTATTACTATTGGCCTCCATCTTGAAAAATATGTCATACAGATAGAAAGCGATCATGACTTACAATACATCGTTTTAAATTTGATGCATAAACACAAGCGGATAGATTCATCGAGGATTGTGTTTGAGTCCAAATTTCTTGAAATTCCCAGTCTAGCGCAAAATAGAACATTTTGAGATTCGTTTCGTAGTGGGCAAAAAAGCCCAAAAATTGATCTGGCACAATTTCCCACACTGCAGAATCTTCAGCGAGAGGATCAATGTCATTATGTGTTGCTGCATGGGCCTCTACACAATTCCTTGCAGCTATGACATCTAGCAGATTATCAGACCTTGTACAATGGTGGTCAGTACCTGGGGCCATCACAGATCAGTGGTTCCCAGTGGAGCACAGTTTGTACGGTAGAGTTGTTTTCCATCTCCGGAGTCACTAGGTAAGTCTCTCTCTCCAGTAGAGTGTAAGCTGCCAGTGTTTGCTTGTGATGACATAAAAAGGAGTATGGTTTTGTAAAAAAGATGTCCATTGTTTATGTCTGAATGTTTTATAATCCTGATTTCTCCCCAAAAAAAAAAGGCATTGTACAATTTACAAATTTTGGACAAAAGATTTATGCAGTTATTGTAATACCCCCTATGGTCCTAATGTATTTTTTATGTGTTTCGCACGCTAGGTCACTCCGTTTTGATACACGACCTGTCACCTTCAATGTCTTTTTAGAATGTAACCAGCTAAATAGCTTTCTGTCAAATTAGTTCTCCAAGACGGGACTAATGGAAATAAATGAGAACGGACTGGCACATTTGGAAACTGTGACTGAGCAAACCTTTAATTATTGTCAATGTGATTTCACTGTACATTGAGAGCAGATAGAACGCGCTAGGCTGCTAGTCTGACTTCATATTATCCGATTATGTCAATGGGCTAGTTAAAAGCTTGTGGAGTTATGGCAATAAATAATGTGATTATTTAAAAACCACTACTAGAATCAATGTCTCATTTTGGCAACTGTGCATTAATTTTGATTTGCCTGACTATGGCGGACAGAAATGTTATATCGACACAATAACTGATTTTTCGAATATTTCTGGGCGTTCTGCAGTTTTAGTTGAAAAATTATATACATACAGTGGGGCAAAAAAGTATTTAGTTAGTCAGCAATAGTGCAAGTTCCACCACTTAAAAAGATGAGAGGCGTCTGTAATTTACATCATAGATGTAATCAACCAAATGATCCAATATTACTAAGTGCTAATCAAATACTCCTAATCCGTCCGTTGCATACAACGCTAATTATTAGCTATGCATCAGAAAAAGCACAAATAACTGAAATATTCATATAAAATCAATTTTATTTCAATTAATAAAAACAAACAGTAACGAAAAACAGAATAATTTTAAACATAATACCTCAAATGTGAGGGACTGTAAAGGTACTCCTCTCGTTAAACGCCAAAATGCATATAATAGCCAAAAAACCTAGACAAAGCATTAATGCACTGAAAAGTATATAGCCATATCATACTAAGATCCCCTCTCTAAAATCATAGGGTGAAGTACGGCTAACAACAACTCCAGTCTGCCTATAACCTACATGTCATCCGACAAAAAATGTATTTGTAGGTTAAAAAAGAAATTGTCCAGCAAACGGTATTTCAATCACATAATGCCAAACAAGGCAGTGAATATGATATAAACTTACGGCGTAAGAGAAGAGTCCACCAGTCCCTCGACCCCGACGCGCGTTTCGTCGCCGAACTTCCTCAGGGGGCGTGTCGGGGAAGAGGGAAAACCGGTCTTTTAAATGCCCCCCAACCAATCCACAGGACCGGGATTACCGATCATGTGAGCGTCGCTCCAGACAAAGTACGGCGCGCCGCAAAGTCCACCCGCCATATGAAAGTGACTCATCACCCTCGGTCTATGAACAGGAAAACAGAGACGCTGTCATGGTAACGACTAGCGTCCTCTTAATCCGTTCAAAGCGACCGAAGTGATCCGAGTCTGTGGCTAGGTAGGTCTAGAACGGCGCGCACCATCCGGAGTAACGCTCACTGATCGATGATTACATATTACATCAATAGTTGAGCAAATAAGTAAAACAAACATAACAAATTAATTGCCCCAAATGCTATATAAATAAGGAGAACATCAATATGAAGATTATTGTTTTATCCCACTATCCTAATAAAATATAACAATGTGCAGACTCCAATAATACTTACTCCTATGTAATCAAAGTGACTAGTGCGTACAAAATGCTGCCAACGCAGCTAATACATTATATTAAGTGACAATTGATAAACATAAATATATTCATAATAATTAGCTATATCCTAGATAATAAGAAAAACATCTATATAAAAATTATTGTATTATCCCATTGACCAAATGAAACTGTGCAAATTCCATAAAATATCATCCAATAAAAGTGACATATGCATACAAACCTCTGCAAAAGCTGTTAATATGTTATTTTTAAAAATATAAATACAATAATGGTGAGAATACTACATTATACATATAAAATGCATAGTATAAAATAGTAGTTAATAGTAAATCTTCCTTAATGTGTAGCAATATCCTACCATGTGACATAAAAAACAATATAAATAACCCTAAGCTGACTAAAATTATAAATGTCCTATCAACATATATCATAAACACCATGAATAAGAACAATTCTTGATTTTAGAGAGGGGATCTTAGTATGATATGGCTATATACTTTTCAGTGCATTAATGCTTTGTCTAGGTTTTTTGGCTATTATATGCATTTTGGCGTTTAACGAGAGGAGTACCTTTACAGTCCCTCACATTTGAGGTATTATGTTTAAAATTATTCTGTTTTTCGTTACTGTTTGTTTTTATTAATTGAAATAAAATTGATTTTATATGAATATTTCAGTTATTTGTGCTTTTTCTGATGCATAGCTAATAATTAGCGTTGTATGCAACGGACGGATTAGGGGAATTTACATCATAGGTAGACCTCAACTATGGGAGACAAACTGAGAAACAAAAATCCAGAAAATCACATTGTCTGTTTTTTTATCATTTTATTTGCATATTATGGTGGAAAATAAGTATTTGGTCAGAAACAAAATTTCATCTCAATACTTTGTAATATATCCTTTGTTGGTAATGACAGAGGTCAAACGTTTTCTGTAAGTCTTCACAAGGTTGCCACACACTGTTGTTGGTATGTTGGCCCATTCGTCCATGCAGATCTCCTCTAGAGCAGTGATGTTTTTGGCTTTTCGCTTGGCAACACGGACTTTCAACTCCCTCCAAAGGTTTTCTATAGGGTTGAGATCTGGAGACTGGCTAGGCCATTCCAGGACCTTGAAATGCTTCTTACGAAGCCACTCCTTCGTTGCCCTGGTGGTGTGCTTTGGATCATTGTCATGTTGAAAGACCCAGCCACGTTTCATCTTCAATGCCCTTGCTGATGGAAGGAGGTTTGCACTCAAAATCTCACGATACATGGCCCCATTCATTCTTTCATGTACCCGGATCTGTGGTCCTGGCCCCTTTGCAGAGAAACAGCCCCAAAGCATGATGTTTCCACCACCATGCTTTACAGTAGGTATGGTGTTTGATGGATGCAACTCAGTATTCTTTTTCCTCCAAACACGACAAGTTGTGTTTCTACCAATCAGCTCCAGTTTGGTTTCATCAGACCATAGGACATTCTCCCAAAACTCCTCTGGATCATCCAAATGCTCTCTAGCAAACTTCAGACGGGCCCGGACATGTACTGGCTTAAGCAGTGGGACACGTCTGGCACTGCAGGATCTGAGTCCATGGTGGCGTAGTATGTTACTTATGGTAGGCCTTGTTACATTGGTCACAGCTCTCTGCAGTTCATTCACTAGGTCCCCCCGCGTGGTTCTGGGATTTTTGCTCACCATTCTTGTGATCATTCTGACCCCACGGGGTGGGATTTTGCGTGGATCCCCAGATCGAGGGAGATTATCAGTGGTCTTGAATGTCTTCCATTTTCTAATTATTGCTCCCACTGTTGATTTCTTCACTCCAAGCTGGTTGGCTATTGCAGATTCAGTCTTCCCAGCCTGGTGCAGGGCTACAATTTTGTTTCTGGTGTCCTTTGACAGCTCTTTGGTCTTCACCATAGTGGAGTTTGGAGTCAGACTGTTTGAGGGTGTGCACAGGTGTCTTTTTATACTGATAACAAGTTTAAACAGGTGCCATTACTACAGGTAATGAGTGGAGGAAAGAGGAGACTCTTAAAGAAGAAGTTACAGGTCTGTGAGAGCCAGAAATCTTGATTGTTTGTTTCTGACCAAATACTTATTTTCCACCATAATATGCAAATAAAATGATAAAAAAACAGACAATGTGATTTTCTGGATTTTTTTTTCACAGTTTGTCTCCCATAGTTGAGGTCTACCTATGATGTAAATTACAGACGCCTCTCATCTTTTTAAGTGGTGGAACTTGCACTATTGCTGACTGACTAAATACTTTTTTGCCCCACTGTACATATTACTTAAGGGCTGTAAAAGAGATTATAATTGTTAAAATAAATCTTAGGAACATTTTAGAATATCCTGAATTGTAGATTTTTATTATCATTGACCACCATAGTCTGGTTGCAGGGTTTGTCACACAATCAGCTATTATTATGTGGATTAAGGGTACTGTCTCACAGTGGCACTTTTGTCGCTACGACGGTACGATCCGTGACGTTCCAGCGATATCCATACGATATCGCTGTGTCTGACACGCAGCAGCGATCAGGGACCCTGCTGAGAATCGTACGTCGTAGCAGATCGTTTGGAACTTTCTTTCGTTGTTGGATCTCCCGCTGTCATCGTTGGATCGGTGTGTGACAGCGATCCAGCGATGCGTTCGCTTGTAACCAGGGTAAACATCGGGTTACTAAGCGCAGGGCCGCGCTTAGTAACCCGATGTTTACCCTGGTTACCATCGTAAAAGTAAAAAAAAAAAACCGTACATACTCACATTCCGGTGTCCGTCAGGTCCCTTGCAGTCTGCTTCCCGCTCTGACTGACTGCCGGCCGGAATGTAAGAGCAGAGCACAGCGGTGACGTCACCGCTGTGATCTGCTTTCACTTTACGGCGGCACTCAGTCAGAGCGGGAAGCAGACTGCAAGGGACCTGACGGACACCGGAATGTGAGTATGTACTGTTTGTTTTTTTTACTTTTACGATGGTAACCAGGGTAAACATCGGGTTACTAAGTGCGGCCCTGCGTTTAGTAACCCGATCTTTACCCTGGTTACCCGGGGCCTTCGGCATCGTTGGTCGCTGGAGAGCGGTCTGTGTGACAGCTCTCCAGCGACCACACAACGACTTTCCAACGATCACGGCCAGGTCGTATCGCTGGTCGTGATCGTTGGAAAGTTGCAGAGTGTGACAGTACCCTTACAGTCAGGGGGGCAGCTCTAGGAGGTGATAAGGTAGCAGTTCTTTCTTTACTTTGGAGCCTAAATAGATAGCTGTCGGTCGAATGATTGACCACTGCAGCCAATGACAAACTCAGCAAATACATTTGCATACAGGGAACGTGACTGCAGAGGCCAGTAATTGGCTACGACAATGTCATGCTGTGACAGTCTTCGATAAGGAAAGGAGGCCTCAAACTGTCCCTGGAACTGGGACCTTTACTATCCCTATCGGGAGTATTTTTGAAGGTAGAGAGGCCGGAGTCTCCGACTTTACTATGCTCCTTGTTGTGAATTCTGCTCTTGGACTCCCTCCGGTGGTTGTAAGTGGTAGCGCTGCTGTCTCTGAATTGCAGCATTTATCAGGTGTGTTCACTTTGTGCAATTTTGACTGGGCTATTTAGTCTTGCTTCACCCTTTAGTCAGTGCCAGTTGTCCATTGTTCCTGGAGGATTCACATCTCTGCCTGGTCTCTCCTGCTTTGCAGTTCTTTTCAACAAAGATAAGTTCTGGTTTTGATTTTTTGCTGTCCTCATGCTGTGGCCTTATTGTTCAGTTCTTTTCCATGTTTTTGTCTTGTCCAGCTTGGTCTGTATAAGGATTTGTTTAGCCAAGCTGGTATCTCTGGAGATGCAGATATACCCTCCATATCTTTAGTTAGCTGTGGAGTTTCTGTATTTTCTGTGGTGGATATTTTCTAGTGTTTAATACTGACCGCATAGTACTCTGTCCTATCCTTTCTATTTAGCTAGAAGTGGCCTCCTTTGCTAAATTCTGATTTCAGTCTGTGTATGTTTTTTCCCTCTCCTCTCACAGTCAATATTTGTGTGGGCCTGCCTATCCTTTGGGGATTTTCTCTGAGGCAAGATAGTTTTCCCTTTTCTATCTCTAGGGGTAATTAGTCCTCTGGCTGTGTTGAGATGTCTAGGGAGCGCTAGGTACATGCGCTAGGTACATTCCACGGCTACTTCTAGTTGCGGTGTTAGGTTCAGGTTCTGCGGTCAGTACAGGTTCCACCTTCTCCAGAGTACGGCTCATGCTGCTCCTAGGCCACCAGATCATAACAGTACAACTGGCCCTCAATGAGTTAACCGCATCTCAGAAGAAGGGTAGGAAAGTGCTGAGTCATTTTTTTTTCTGTAGTCTGTTGTGTTTTTTTTTTCTCTTCCCTCTTTACCTCTGGGTGGCTCAGGAGTTTGGCGCTGGTATGGATGTTCAGGGATTGGCTTCTCGTGTGGATCAACTTGCTGCTAGAGTACAGGGTATTTCTGATTATATCGTTCAGACTCCAGTTTTAGAGCCTAGAATTCCAACTCCTGATTTGTTTTTTGGGGATAGGTCCAAATTTCTGAGCTTTAAAAATAACTGTAAACTATTTTTTGCTCTGAAACCCCGTTCCTCTGGTGATCCCATCCAGCAGGTTAAAATTATTATATCTCTGCTGCGTGGTGACCCCCAGGATTGGGCATTTGCCCTGGAACCTGGAAATCCGGCGTTGCTTAATGTAGACACCTTTTTTCAGGCGCTTGGGTTATTGTATGACGAACCTAATTCAGTGGATCATGCTGAGAAGACCTTGTTGGCCCTGTCTCAGGGTCAAGAAGCGGCAGAATCATATTGCCAGAAGTTTAGAAAATGGTCTGTACTGACTAAATGGAATGAGGATGCCTTGGCGGCAATCTTCAGAAAGGGTCTTTCTGAATCCGTTAAGGATGTTATGGTGGGGTTCCCCACGCCTGCTGGTCTGAGTGATTCTATGTCTCTGGCCATTCAGATTGATCGGCGCTTGCACCAGCGCAGAGTTGTGCACACTATGGCATTGTCTTCCGAGCGGAGTCCTGAGCCTATGCAGTGTGATAGGATTGTGTCTAGAGCTGAACGACAAGGATTCAGACGTCAGAATAGGTTGTGTTTTTACTGCGGCGATTCTGCTCATGTTATTTCTGATTGCCCTAAGCGAACCAAGAGAATCGCTAGTTCTGTTACCATCAGTACTGTACAACCTAAATTTCTGTTATCTGTGACCCTGATCTGCTCATTATCGTCATTTTCTGTCATGGCATTTGTGGATTCAGGCGCCGCTCTAAACTTAATGGACTTAGAATTTGCCAGACGTTGTGGTTTCCCCTTGCAGCCTTTGCAGAGTCCTATTCCTTTGAGGGGCATTGATGCTACACCGTTTGCTAAAAATAAACCTCAGTTTTGGACACAGCTGACCATGTGCATGGCGCCAGCCCATCAGGAAGATTGTCGTTTTCTGGTGTTACATAAATTGCATGATGCTATTGTGCTGGGTTTCCCATGGTTACAGGTGCATAATCCGGTATTAGATTGGAAATCTATGTCTGTGACTAGTTGGGGTTGTCAGGGGGTTCATGGTGACGTTCCTGTGATGTCAATTGTCTCCTCCCCCTCTTCTGAAATTCCTGAGTTTTTGTCAGATTTCCAGGATGTTTTCGATGAGCCCAAGTCCAGTTCCCTTCCACCGCATAGGGACTGTGATTGTGCTATTGACTTGATTCCAGGCTGTAAGTTCCCTAAAGGCCAACTTTTCAACTTGTCTGTGCCAGAACATACCGCCATGCGGAGCTATGTTAAGGAGTCCTTGGAGAAGGGGCATATTCGGCCATCTTCTTCACCATTGGGAGCAGGTTTTTTTTTTTGTTGCCAAAAAAGATGGCTCCTTGAGACCCTGTATTGATTATCGCCTCTTGAATAAGATCACGGTCAAATTCCAATACCCTTTGCCTTTGCTTTCTGATCTGTTTGCTAGGATTAAGGGGGCTAGTTGGTTTACTAAGATTGACCTTCGAGGGGCATATAATCTTGTTCGTATTAAGCAGGGTGACGAATGGAAAACTGCGTTTAATATGCCCGAAGGCCATTTTGAATACCTTGTGATGCCATTCGGACTCTCTAATGCTCCATCTGTGTTTCAGTCCTTCATGCATGATATATTTCGGAATTATCTTGATAAATTCATGATTGTATATTTGGATGATATTTTGATTTTTTCAGATGATTGGGAGTCTCATGTGAAACAAGTCAGGATGGTATTTCAGATCCTTCGTGATAATGCCTTGTTTGTGAAGGGGTCTAAGTGCCTCTTTGGAGTACAGAAGATTTCATTTTTGGGTTTCATTTTTTCTCCCTCATCTATAGAAATGGATCCGGTTAAGGTTCAGGCCATTCATGATTGGATCCAGCCCACATCCGTGAAGAGCCTTCAGAAATTTTTGGGCTTTGCTGATTTTTATCGCCGTTTCATTGCCAACTTCTCTAGTGTGGTTAAACCTCTGACCGATTTGACGAAGAAAGGCGCTGATTTGACAAATTGGTCCTCTGCGGCTGTTTCTGCCTTTCAGGAGCTTAAACGCCGATTTACTTCTGCCCCTGTGTTGCGTCAGCCGGATGTTTCTCTTCCTTTTCAGGTTGAGGTTGACGCTTCTGAGATTGGGGCAGGGGCCGTTTTGTCTCAGAGGAATTCTGATGGTTCCTTGATGAAACCGTGTGCCTTCTTTTCTCGAAAGTTTTCGCCTGCGGAACGCAATTATGATGTCGGCAATCGTGAGTTGTTGGCTATGAAGTGGGCATTTGAGGAGTGGCGACATTGGCTTGAGGGGGCCAAGCACCGTATTGTGGTCTTGACCGATCATAAGAATCTGATTTATCTTGAGTCTGCCAAACGGCTGAATCCTAGACAGGCCCGATGGTCCCTGTTTTTCTCCCGTTTTGATTTTGTGGTCTCGTATCTTCCGGGTTCTAAGAATGTTAAGGCTGATGCCCTCTCTAGGAGCTTTTTGCCTGATTCTCCTGGGGTCCTTGAGTCGGTCGGTATTCTGAAGGAAGGGGTGATTCTTTCTGCCATCTTCCCTAATTTACGATGGGTTCTTCAGAAATTTCAGGCTGATAAACCTGACCGCTGTCCAGTGGGGACATTTTTTGTTCCTGACAGATGGACTAGTAAAGTGATTTCGGAGGTTCATTGTTCTGTGTTAGCCGGTCATCCTGGGATTTTTGGTACCAGAGATTTGGTTGGTAGGTCCTTTTGGTGGCCTTCCTTGTAACGGGATGTGCGTTCTTTTGTGCAGTCCTGTGGGACTTGTGCGTGGGCCAAGCCTTGCTGTTCCCGCGCTAGTGGGTTGCTTTTGCCTTTGCCGGTCCCTGAGAGGCCTTGGACGCATATTTCTATGGATTTTATTTCGGATCTTCCGGTTTCCCAGAGGATGTCAGTTATCTGGGTGGTTTGTGACCGGTTTTCTAAGATGGTTCATTTGGTACCTATGCCTAAGTTGCCTTCCTCTTCTGACTTGGTTCCGTTGTTTTTTCAACATGTGGTTCGTTTGCATTGCATTCCGGAGAACATTGTGTACGATAGAGGTTCCCAGTTTGTTTCTAGGTTTTGGCGGGCCTTTTGTGCTACGCTGGGCATTGATTTGTCTTTTTCTTCCGCATTTCATCCTCAGACAAATGGCCAAACCGAGCGAACTAATCAGACTTTGGAAACTTATTTGAGATGCTTTGTGTCTGCTGATCAGGATGATTGGGTGGCTTTCTTGCCATTGGCCGAGTTTGCCCTTAATAATCGGGCTAGTTCTGCTACCTTGGTTTCACCCTTCTTTTGTAACTCTGGTTTTCATCCTCATTTTTCTTCAGGGCAGGTTGAGCCTCCTGATTGTCCTGGGGTGGACTCTGTGGTTGACAGGTTGGAGCAAATTTGGACTCATGTTGTTGACAATTTGGTGTTGTCTCAGGAGGGGGCTCAGCGTTTTGCTAACCGTCATCGGTGTGTTGGTTCCCGGCTTCGGGATGGGGATTTGGTCTGGTTGTCTTCCCGTCATGTCCCTGTGAAGGTTTCTTCCCCTAAGTTTAAGCCTCAGTTTATTGGCCCTTATAGGATTTCTGAGATTATCAATCCAGTGTCGTTTAGTTTGGCCCTTCCAGCCTTTTTTTCCATCCATAATGTTTTTCATAGATCTTTGTTGCGGAAATATGTGGTGCCCGTTGTTCCCTCTGTTGATCCTCCTGCCCCGGTGTTGATTGATGGGGAGTTGGAGTATGTGGTTGAGAAGATTTTGGATTCTCGTTTTTCGAGGCGGAGGCTTCAGTATCTTGTCAAATGGAAGGGTTATGGCCAGGAGGATAATTCTTGGGTTGTTGCCTCCGATGTTCATGCTGATGATTTGGTTCGTGCCTTTCATTTGGCTCGTCCAGATCGGCCTGGGGGCTCTGGTGAGGGTTCGGTGACCCCTCCTCAAGGGGGGGTACTGTTGTGAATTCTGCTCTTGGGCTCCCTCCGGTGGTTGTAAGTGGTAGCGCTGCTGTCTCTGAATCGCAGCATTTATCAGGTGTGTTCACTTTGTGCAATTTTGACTGGGCTATTTAGTCTTGCTTCACCCTTTAGTCAGTGCCAGTTGTCCATTGTTCCTGGAGGATTCACATCTCTGCCTGGTCTCTCCTGCTTTGCAGTTCTTTTCAACAAAGATAAGTTCTGGCCTTGATTTTTTGCTGTCCTCATGCTGTGGCCTTATTGTTCAGTTCTTTTCCATGTTTTTGTCTTGTCCAGCTTGGTCTGTATAAGGATTTGTTTAGCCAAGCTGGTATCTCTGGAGATGCAGATATACCGTCCATATCTTTATAGTTAGCTGTGGAGTTTCTGTATTTTCTGTGGTGGATATTTTCTAGTGTTTAATACTGACCGCATAGTACTCTGTCCTATCCTTTCTATTTAGCTAGAAGTGGCCTCCTTTGCTAAATTCAGTCTGTGTATGTTTTTTCCCTCTCCTCTCACAGTCAATATTTGTGGGGGGCTGCCTATCCTTTGGGGATTTTCTCTGAGGCAAGATAGTTTTCCCTTTTCTATCTCTAGGGGTAATTAGTCCTCCGGCTGTGTCAAGATGTCTAGGGAGCGCTAGGTACATTCCACGGCTACTTCTAGTTGCGGTGTTAGGTTCAGGTTCTGCGGTCAGTACAGGTTCCACCTTCTCCAGAGTACGGCTCATGCTGCTCCTAGGCCACCAGATCATAACAGCTCCTGTTAATCTCCTAAGCTGTTACCTCCCGCTCCTCCAGGAGGCCTGGGACAGGTGTATTAGTGTATAGACACGTAAGACAAACAGGGATAACAAAAAGCAACTTACATACAAAAACACTCACCAAGGATAGGTAAGAATAGAGGGATGGATAGGAAGGTACAAACCAAATGGGAATAGGATAATGGAGAAAGCATGCACCCAAAAACCGCAATCATCAATCTCCAGCAGCAACTATAAACTCCAACTTCAGCATACCAACTACAGCAAGCCAGGATGTAAACTTTCACAGGCAGGGATGAGAAGGTCTTGCCAGGTTTCATAGAGAGAGAAAATGAGCAGGTCAGGAGCAGCTATGCGATGTTTCTAACCAGGGAGTTGTTTACCTCTTCAGCACCAAAGGAAGCAAAGTCCATTTAATATGAGAAACACACATGCTAATTGGAAGATCTGTGATTCACAGTACATAAAGATCGCCTAACCCCTAATCTCAAAGGAGGACGTAACATACTTATGACAGACAATCATGCAGTTACATGCAGGACCATAAAACCATCAACTGGCCAATTTTTTAGCAACTAGAACTGTGGCACCCCAGGAGTCCGGTTGCCACAGTGGCATTGCCTTCCTCAGGGGGGGTGATGCCATGCCTGGAAGCAAGAAGAGTCCCCTTTCCAGGTAATTTCAGCATACAACACCTTTCCTGACTCCAGACCAGAAGGGGAGCTCTAACACCTGTTTTCAGGGAACTTCCCTTTAAATTCTGGCCTGGAGGTGGGGTTAGTCAGTTCAGTATGAGAGAGCTGACAGTGAAGGAGGAAGAGGCAAGAAGTGAGGAGAATCTGAGGGATAGGAGCTGCGACTGAGCTCACCTCAGGACTAAGCACCGAAGACTGGACACCGGAGTCCATGTTTGTGTGAGAACTTCAGGCCCCGCAATCAAATCCGGAGGACAGGAAAATGCAGGTCTTCTGGCCTCAGCTGACACCCAAAGGCACAGCAGCATGCGAGAGCCTGGAGTCACCACGAGGGAGTGACACCTGGAACAGACTCAAGCTGACTGCTATGCGGGTAGTGTTTCACTTAGTGGACAGACAGAGAGGGACTTGAGAATTAAAAGCGCCAAGCACAAAGAGAACAGCGCAGTAGGAAGGCCTCCAACCCCACCTGGCTAGGGGAACTCTGAATTGCTTCCAGGCTGCCCGGATCTCCATCACCAGCTGTGACTTGTGCCCCAGACTGCACCTTCAACCTGGGATTAAAGGTAAAGAAACTGCAACCCTTGTGTCCTCTAGTTATTCCCACACCCTTAGTCCTTGACCCTCAGTCCTGCACCCCAACGTCCACAAGTCCCTTACAGAACTTCACCGGTAGCCCTGGGGCCCCGCTCCACCTGTAGGGAGCAGAACCATCCCAGCTGCATTACCATCAGTCCCAGCAGTCTTCTTAAGCAGTGTCGGCCATTTATAGCCAAACACCACAGGTGGCGTAACGAACAATCCCCCTTTCCCTATACAAACTTTATTCCTATTTCCACCATCATCCATTTTCTATTCTCCATCCCTTTAATTGCACACCCAGGGCCACGGACCGGGTCGCCGCTGTCGTGACAACCCCTTTAAGAGCAATGCGACCCTGTTCTGAGTACCCCACGGCCCTAGAAGGTGTTGCAGAACCACTGTCATTTTACATATTTTCCAGTAATTTTTGGACCCACATGGAGACATTTGTGTAATTAGAGCCACTGAGTGTTCTTGGCCAAAAATTGGAAATTTTTCTCTGAGTCAAGCTGACCATTGTGGGTCTCACCAATGAAAGCAATTGGCTACCATCTAAATGGTAACTATCCTTACTTTTTACCACAGTAAGAGGAAAATAAGGTAGGGCAATGCCTCTCGAGAAGACTACCTTTTTAGAAAGCACCTCAAAATGACTTTATTTTAAATGCTAACTTATGTATATTAGCTATCTTTTTTGAGACCACCCATGGTCCTCTTATGGTGGATCTGCTACTGGTTTTCCTTTTCTGTACTGTTAACCCCTTTCCGATGTTGAGCGTAATAGTACTCCCACGTCAGACTCCCTCCCTTTGATGTGGGCTCAGGCACTGAACCCACATCTTTCCCAGCACATGTCAGCTGTTTTGAACAGCTGACATGTGCTTCTATCAGCTGTGGAATCGCGATCCACCCGTGGATGTTAACCCATTAAATGCCGCTGTCAATCTCTGACAGCGGCATTTAACTTGTGCTTTTGGGAAGCGCGCTGGAAATCCCACCCATCGATGACCCTGTCACCTGATCGTGGGTCACCGATGGGTTGGCATGGCAACCAGGGGTCTCCAGTACACCTCTATGGTTGTCATAGCCAGATTGTTATGAGCGCCGCCCGGTGGTCAGCGCTCATTACAAGTGAGCATTTCAGCTACAGTACATACAGGCGATCTGATTATCACCTGTATGTAGCAGAGATGATCGGACAACTGCATCTTCTAGTCTCCCATGGAGACTATTGAAGCATACAAAAAGTAAAAAAAAAGTTTTAAAAAATATAAAAAATAAAAAAATATAAAAGTTCAAATCGCCCCCCCCTTCGCCCCATTCAAAATAAAACACTAAAAAAAATCAATCATACACTTATTTTGTATCGCCGTGTTCAGAATCGCCCGATCTATTAATATAAACAAAAGAATTACCATAACCTGATCGCTAAATGGTGTAACGAGAAAAATGTCAAAACACCAGAATTACGTTTTTGGTCTTTGCTACATTGCAATAAAGTACAATAAAAGATTATCTAGACTAAAATGGTATGAATAAAAACGTCTGCTCGGCGCGCAAGAAATGAGCCCTCAGCCAGCCCCAAATCACAAAAAATGGAGACGCTACAGGTCTCAGAAAATGGCACCTTTTTTTTTTTTTACCAAAGTTTGGATTTTTTTTTCACCACTTAAATAATAAAGAACCTAGACATGTTTGGTGTCTATGACCTTGTAATGACCTGGAGAATCATAACGGTCGGCAGTTTTATTGGCATTTAGCGAACATGGTAAAAAAAACCAAACTGTGGAATTGCACTTTTTTTTCAAATTTCACCGCACTTGGAATTTATTTCCCGTTTTCCAGTACACGATATGTAAATACCAAGGGTGTCATTTAAAAGTACAACTTATGCCACAAAAAACAAGCCTTCACATGGCCATTTTTACAGAAAAAATAAAATAGTTATGGCTCTGGGAAGAAGGGGAGCAAAAGATGAAAACGGAAAATTGCCCAGGGGTTAAGGGGTTAAAGGGGTTCTCTAGGAATAAAAAATAACTGAATGAACTGACATTGTAAGTAAACCCCTAAATATATTTAATCTGAAAATCACTATCATTTTGTCTAGAGAGATAAGTTCTATGGAATTAAAATGGCCACCACACTGACAGAAACCTGTTCTAGAAAGTTAGGAGAGATGCATGTGAACATGGGCAGTAGAAAGCTTCTTTGCTGTGATCTGTAGATACTTATATCATTATTCAAATAGACAGGGTGCACATTAGTGTAAGCAGCCTCTTCTTACCTCAACATCTCTGGTATGTCCAGTATTACAATAGATAGATAAGGAGGACAGCAATGTGAGCAGCCTCTTCTTATGTCTACACTCCTGGTATTGCCAGTATTAGATCAGATACACAGGGTGTATAGCAATGTGAGCAGCCTCTTCTTATCTAGGCACTCCTGGCATCTCCAGCCTCCTACCTCAGCACTCCTCTACTTCCAGTATTAGATCAGATAAAGTGGAAAGCAGTGTTAGCAGCCTCTTCTTATCTCAGCATCCTGGTATCTCCAGCATTAGGTCAGCTAGACAGGGTGGACAGTGAGAAGGGCCCCCTATTACCTCTGCACCTCTGGTATCTCCAGTACTGGATTAAATAGAGCAGACAGCAGTATAATCAGCCTCTTCTTACCTCTATACCCCTAGTATCTCCAGTATTGAATTAGATAGACAGAGCAGACAGTAGTGTGAGCAGCCTCTTCTTACCTCAGCACCTCTATCTCCAGTATTAGATTAGATAGAGTGGGTGGACAGCAGTGTGAGCAGTCTCTTCTTACCTCAGCACCCCTGGAATATCCAGTATTAGATCAGATAGAGTGGACAGCAGTGTGAGCAGCCTCTTCTTACCTCAGCACCTCTGGTATCACCAGTATTAGATCAGATAGACAGAGTGTACAGCAGTGTGAGCAGCCTCTTCTTACCTCAGCACTAGTGATGAGCAAGTATACTCATTGCTCGGGTTTTCCCGAGCACGTACAGGTGGTCTCCGAGTATTTATGACTGCTCAGAGATTTCGTTTTCCTCACCGCAGGTGGATGAGTTGCGGCTACTAGACAGCTTGATTACATGTGGGGATTCCCTAGCAACCAGGCAACCCCAACATGTACTCAGCCTGTCTAACAGCCATAAATCATCCAGCTGCAGCAAGGAAAACTAAATCTCTGAGCAGTCATAAATATTTGGAGACCACCTGAGTGTGCTCGGGAAAGCCCGAGCAACGAGTATACTCGCTCATCACTACTCAGCACCTCTGGCATTTCTAGTATTAGATCCGATAAACAGAGTGGACACCAGTTTGATCAGCCTCTTCTTACCTCAGCACCCCTTGTATGTCCAGCATTAGATCAGATATACAGGGTGGACAGCAGTGTGAGCAGCCTCTTCTTACCTCAGCACCCCTTGTATGTCCAGCATTAGATCAGATATACAGGGTGGACAGCAGTGTGAGCAGCCTCTTCTTACCTCAGCACCCCTTTTATGTCCAGCATTAGATCAGATATACAGGGTGGACAGCAGTGTGAGCAGCCTCTTCTTACCTCAGCACCCCTTGTATGTCCAGCATTAGATCAGATACAGGGTGGACAGTAATGTGAGCAGCCTCTTCTTACCTCAGCACCTCTGGTATCACTAGTATTAGATCATATATACAGGGTGTACAGCAGTGTGAGCAGCTACTTCTTATCTCTGCACCCCCGTTATATCCAGTATAGATTAGATAGACATGGTGGACAGCAGTGTGAGCAGCCTCTTCTTACCTCAGCACCCCTTGTTTGTCCAGCATTAGATCAGATATACAGGGTGGACAGCAGTGTGAGCAGCCTCTTCTTACCTCAGCACCTCTGGTATCACTAGTATTAGATCATATATACAGGGTGTACAGCAGTGTGAGCAGCCACTTCTTATCTCTGCACCCCCGGTATATCCAGTATAGATTAGATAGACATGGTGGACAGCAGTGTGAGCAGCCTCTTCTTACCTCAGCACCCCTTGTATGTCCAGCATTAGATCAGATACAGGGTGGACAGCAGTGTGAGCAGCCTCTTCTTACCTCAGCACCTCTGCTATCACTAGTATTAGATCATATATACAGGATGTACAGCAGTGTGAGCAGCCACTTCTTATCTCTGCACCCCCGGTATATCCAGTATAGGTAAGATAGACATGGTGGACAGCAGTGTGAGCAGCCTCTTCTTACCTCTGCATCTTTGGTATCTCCAGTATTAGATCAGATACACAAGGTGGACAGCAATATGAGGGGTCTCTTTTTACTGCAGCACCTCTGATATTTCCAGTAACATTAATGATGCACATCTTCCAACATATTAAAGAGGGCGGCGCTTCCTACTGCACATGCTCACAGGCACCTGTCCTAACATTCTAGGACAGGTTTGTCTCAGTGAAACCAGGCAGCCACCATTTTAATTTTATAGTATTTACCTCCCTAGACAAAACAAAGGTGATTTGCTAATTTATTTTGGAATTTATAATGACACTTCCTTTAGTTATTTTAGTTTTTTCTAAACCCGGAGAACCCCTTTAAGTATACAGAGCGGGCATCTTCCGTTCTGAAGAGTTAGCATGTGACTTCTTTTAACCATTTACATATCCTGAAGCTGTTAAAAGAAGTGACACGAGATGGCACAGCAACATCGTTTTGACACATTCATTTTTTACAGTGCTTTTTCAAGGGAATTAGGAACACGCTGGATATTTCCCCCAGACATCACCTGACTACTTTGTATACATGTATTGAAAAATCAGCGCTTTATCCTTATATTTAGCTCGAGCCTAAAAAATCACTGTGGAAACCAAAGTCTGCTGAGTGTCACTTAATAATACTGAGCTGCCGGCAAGGTCTCTGCGCAACCTGGGTTTTTAGTCTTTGCAGAAACTGATGTCATCTTTATACATTTAAAGGGACGTGATATAACACAGCACATGGCGGGAGCTGCCAGAAAGGACTTAAAATTGGAATCCTGGCTTGTTACAGACCATGTGGATCCTGTCAAAAAACATGTCTGCTTGTAAAGACTTTCTTTAGGCTTATCTCTGAAATACGCACAAATATACAGAGTAAACATCTGGTAGAATCTCCCCAAATATCCTCAATGGGCAAATTTACTAATTAAAATGTGCCAGAATTCTGACTCAAATTCAGTTTAAACCCTGCTTCAGTATTGTGCTCCATCAGTCATTATTATAAAGTGTTTATAAAAGGGATTCGGATAAGTGGATTTGTAAACTAGTTTAGGAGGATTCGTTAATGTCTCATTTGAGGCTACTTTCACAAATAGCCTGTTTAAGAAAAAAGAGCCATGTTTTCCATGACAGTTTTCAAGGCATTTTTAACTGTGGATTTTCTTTTTTGCCTTTTTTAATTCAGTCAGATGTTATTTTTTAGTCTATCAAGGAAAGCAAAAATTCACTATACACAAAGAGCTCAGTGTGCAGCACCGTCGTGCAGTTTTTGGATTAGTAGTGTTTTTTTATCAAGTGCAGTATTTTATGGTCATGGTGTTTGATTCCATGATACTTTTCCTGTAGGCTTCACTGCAGGACATGAAAAACTGAATAAAAAACATTTAGAAAATGACACGAAGTAGAAAAAAACCCACCAGAATGCCATGAAAAATGCTGCTACATACTGTATATAAGGTGTGTCCAAACTTTTGGTCTGTACTGTGTATATGTATATACTAGATGGTGGCCCGATTCTAACGCATTGGGTATTCTAGAATATGCATGTCCACGTAGTATATTGCCCAGCCACGTAGTATATTGCACAGTCCACATAGTATATTGCCCAGCCACGTAGTATATTGCACAGTCCACGTAGTATATTGCACAGCCACGTAGTATATTGCACAGCCACATAGTATATTGCACAGCCACGTAGTATATTGCCCAGCCACGTAGTATATTGCCCAGCCACGTAGTATATTGCCCAGTCACGTAGTATATTGCCCAGCCAAGTAGTATATTGCCCAGTCACGTAGTATATTGCCCAGCCACATAGTATATTGCCCAGTCACGTAGTATATTGGCCAGCCATGTAGTATATTGCACAGCGATGGAGTATACAGCACAGTGCCACATAGTATTCAGAGTTAAAATTAAAAATAAACATATACTCACCCTCCGAAGGCCCGTTGAAGTCCTGGACCTGTGCGCGGTGCAGGCGTCAGCTTCCGGTCCCAGGGTCACATGACCGTGACGTCATGGCAGGTCCTTCTCGCGCAGGCGTGCAGGACCTGTGATGACGTCGCGGTCACATGACTGTGACGTCATGGAAGGTCCTTCTCGCAGGGTCTGTGATCACGTCGCGGTCACATGACCGTGAAGTCATGGAAGGCCCTTCTGGCATACCATCCTTGGGACCAGGATGCATGGAGCGGTCACTGTAGCGTCGCAAGGAGCGCGAAAGGTGGCGGATGGTGAGTATAGCAGGTTTTTTTTATTATTATTATTTTTAACATGACATATTTTTACTATTGATTCTGCATAGGCAGCGTCAATAGTAAATAGTTGGGGACACTCAGGGTTAATAGCAGCGGTAATGGATTTTGGAGCTCCCCCACGTAAGGGCAATGGGGTACTCGGAACCGGGTCTATCTCTCTCGGTTCGGGGGATGTCACGGTGGCCCAGCCTGATCCGTGGCCCTTCTGAGGGGCGTCCAATTAAAAGTGAAGTAGTTTGTACGGTGTTCGTGATGCCACCTGTGGTATTCGGTCAGGTTGACCGACGCTGCTAGGGGTCCTGTTGTGAATTCTGTTTGTGGGCTCCCCCAGTGGTGTTTTATGGTATTGCCACTTATTTGCCTTCTTCTATCCTTGATCACCTGTTGACACCCATTAGGGGAGTTTCCTATTTAAGGCTGCTTGGCTGCTGGTCCGATGCCGGCCAACAATGTATCAGTAGCATTCTGTTGCATTCTCCTGCCTCAAGTTCCAGTTCAGCTAAGTTGAATTTTGTTCCTAGTTAATGTTATTTTTTGTCCAGCTATCTGCAATGTGACTCTCTGCAGCTGGAAGCTCTCGTGGACTGAAATTGCCACTCCAGTGGCATGAGTTGTCACTGGAGTTTTAAAGTAATTTCAGGATGGTGTTTTTGAGTAGTGTTTTGAAGTTGACCGTGAAGTAACTCTTTCCTGTACTTCTGCTATCTAGTAAGCGGACCTCACTGTGCTAAATCTGCTGTTCATCCTACGTATGTCTTTTCCTCTTGACTCACCGTCAATATTTGTGGGGGCCTGCTATCTCCTTTTGGGGTTCATCTCTGGAGGTAAGGCAGGCCTGTATATTCCTCTGATAGGGGTAGTTAGATCTCCGGCTGGCGCGTGGTGTCTAGGGCATCGTAGGAAACACTCCCCGGCTACTTCCAGTGTTGTGTCAGGTTCAGGTCACGGTCACTTTAGTTTCCATCACCCGAGAGCTAGTCCGTTTGTTATTTTTGATTTCCCTGCCATTGGGAAAATCATAACAGTTTGGCCGGCCACATGTGTTAAAACTATGCACTAAAGCAGGAAAGGATATGAAAAGGTTTTTTTTTTCCTTCTGTGTTTGGAAAGTGCACCTTAGTGCTTATTTGTACTCCTTGCTTAAACTGCAGTCTTCAGCCTTTTTTTTTTCCTCTCCTCTTAATCTTTGAATGGCTTTGGTTACACCTGTTTGAATCATGGATCCACAGAGTTTGGTTGCAGGTCTGAATAACCTGGCTTCAAAGGTCCAGAACTTACAAGATTTTGTTATACGTGCTCCAATGTCTGAACCTAAGATCCCTATGCCTGAATTTTTTACCGGAGACAGATCCCGTTTTTTGAATTTCAGAGAGAATTGTAAATTGTTTTTGTCTCTGAAATCTCACTCTGCTGGTGATCCTGCACAACAGGTTAAAATTGTTATTTCTCTATTGCGGGGTGACCCACAAAGTTGGGCATTTGCATTGTCGCCAGGGGATCCTGCGTTATTAAATGTAGATGCGTTTTTTCTGGCTTTGGGGTTGCTTTATGAAGAACCTAATTTAGAGATTTTGGCTGAGAAAGCCTTGATAGCTCTTTCCCAAGGGCAAGATGAAGCTGAGATATACTGCCAGAAATTTCGTAAATGGTCGGTACTTACTAAATGGAATGAGTGCGCTCTAGCAGCTAATTTCAGAGAAGGTCTCTCTGATGCCGTGAAGGATGTCATGGTGGGGTTCCCTGTGCCTACAGGTCTGAATGATGCCATGAAATTGGCTATCCAGATTGATCGGCGTTTACGGGAGCGCAAATCTGTGCACCATATGGCGGTATCTTCTGAGCAAAAATCTGTGCACCATATGGCGGTATCTTTTGAGCAAAAACCTGTGCACCATATGGCGGTATCTTCTGAGCAAAAACCTGTGCACCATATGGCGGTATCTTCTGAGCAAAAACCTGTGCATCATTTGGCGGTGACCTCTGAAAAGGCACCAGAGCATATGCAATGCGATAGTGTATTGTCTAGAGGCGAACGACAGAATTACAGGCGCAAAAATGGGTTGTGCTTCTATTGTGGAGATCCAGCTCATGTTATATCAGCATGCTCTAAACGCATAAAGAAGGTTGATAAAAAGGTTGATAAATCTTTTTCTATGGGTACCTTGCAGTCTAAATTTCTTTTGTCCGTGACATTGATTTGTACTTTATCATCTGTTACTGTGGATGCTTATGTGGATTCTGGCGCCGCTCTGAGTCTCATGGATTGGTCCTTTGCCAAGCGTTGTGGGTTTGATTTAGAGCCTCTGGAGGTTTCTATTCCCTTAAAGGGTATTGATTCTACACCTTTGGCTAGCAATAAACCACAATATTGGACACAAGTGACTATGCATCTTTCCCCAGACCATCAGGAGATTATTCGTTTCCTTGTGTTATATAATCTACATGACGTATTAGTACTTGGATTACCATGGTTACAAATTCATAATCCAGTCTTGGACTGGAGATCAATGTCTGTGCTGAGTTGGGGATGTCGGGGGATTCATGGGGATGCACCTTTGGTTCCCATTTCTTCATCTACTCCCTCTGAGATCCCAGCATTTCTGTCAGATTTTTATGATGTCTTTCAGGAGCCTAAAACTGATTCTCTCCCCCCTCACAGAGAGTGTGACTGCGCTATTGAGTTGATTCCCGGTAGTAAATTTCCTAAGGGTCGCTTGTTTAATTTGTCTGTACCTGAACATACTGCTATGCGGGAATATATCAGAGAATCTTTAGAAAAGGGTCATATTCGCCCCTCTTTGTCTCCACTGGGGGCAGGGTTTTTCTTTGTGGGTAAAAAGGATGGTTCATTGAGACCTTGTATCGACTATCGACTTCTGAATAAGATTACTGTTAAATACCAGTACCCGTTACCTTTACTGACTGATATTTTTGCTCGCATAAAGGGGGCGAAGTGGTTCACTAAGATCGATCTACGTGGTGCGTATAATTTGGTGCGGATTAAGCAGGGGGACGAGTGGAAGACCGCATTTAATACGCCTGAAGGCCATTTTGAGTATTTGGTAATGCCTTTCGGTCTCGCGAATGCCCCTTCCGTTTTTTCAGTCCTTTATGCACGATATTTTCCGTGAATATCTGGATAAATTTATGATTGTGTATTTGGATGATATTTTGATTTTTTCGGAGGACTGGGAATCTCATGTTCAACAGGTCAGGAGAGTTTTTCAGGTTTTACGAGCTAATTCTCTATTTGTGAAGGGCTCAAAGTGTATTTTTGGGGTTCAGAGAATTTCCTTTCTGGGATATATTTTTTCCCCTTCATCTATGGAGATGGACCCTGTTAAGGTTCAGGCTATTTGTGATTGGATACAACCTACTTCTCTAAAGAGTCTTCAGAAATTCTTGGGATTTGCTAATTTCTATCGCCGATTCATAGCGGGTTTTTCTGCCATTGCTAAACCTTTGACTGATTTGACCAAGAAGGGTGCTGATGTTGCTAATTGGTCCTCTGCGGCTGTGGAGGCCTTTCGGGAGCTTAAGCGCCGCTTTTCTTCTGCTCCTGTGTTGCGCCAGCCTGATGTTTCGCTCCCGTTCCAGGTTGAAGTAGATGCTTCCGAGATCGGAGCAGGTGCAGTTTTGTCGCAGAAAGGTCCTGACTGCTCAGTGATGAGACCATGTGCGTTTTTCTCTCGAAAGTTTTCGCCCGCTGAGCGAAATTATGATGTTGGAAATCGGGAGCTCTTGGCCATGAAGTGGGCATTTGAGGAGTGGCGTCATTGGCTTGAGGGTGCTAGACACCAGGTGGTGGTCTTGACTGACCACAAAAATCTAATTTATCTTGAGTCAGCCAGGCGTCTGAATCCTAGACAGGCGCGCTGGTCGTTGTTTTTCTCTCGATTTAACTTTGTGGTCTCATATCTGCCTGGGTCTAAGAATGTGAGGGCGGATGCCCTCTCTAGGAGTTTTGAGCCTGACTCGCCTGGTGATTCCGAACCTACTGGCATCCTGAAGGATGGGGTGATATTGTCAGCTGTCTCCCCAGACCTGCGGCGCTCTTTGCAGGAGTTTCAGGTGGATAGGCCTGATCGCTGTCCGCCTGGTAGACTGTTTGTCCCTGATGACTGGACCAGTAGAGTTATTTCGGAGGTTCACTCTTCCGCGTTGGCAGGTCATCCTGGAATTTTTGGCACCAGGGATCTGGTGTCTAGGTCCTTCTGGTGGCCTTCCTTGTCTCGAGATGTACGTATTTTTGTGCAGTCTTGTGATGTTTGTGCTCGGGCTAAGCCCTGCTGTTCCCGGGCCAGCGGGTTGTTGTTGCCCTTGCCTATTCCTAAGAGGCCTTGGACGCACATCTCTATGGACTTTATTTCTGACCTTCCTGTTTCTCGTAGGATGTCCGTCATCTGGGTGGTGTGTGACCGTTTTTCCAAGATGGTTCACTTGGTACCTTTGCCCAAATTGCCCTCCTCCTCTGAGCTGGTCCCTCTATTTTTTCAGAATGTTGTGCGTTTGCATGGTATTCCTGAGAATATAGTTTCTGACAGGGGTACTCAGTTTGTGTCTAGATTTTGGCGGGCGTTCTGTGCCAGGATGGGCATCGACTTGTCGTTTTCGTCTGCATTCCATCCTCAGACTAATGGCCAGACTGAGCGTACTAATCAGACCTTGGAGACTTACTTGAGGTGTTTTGTGTCCGCTGATCAGGACGATTGGCTTGATTTTTTGCCATTGGCAGAGTTTGCCCTTAACAATCGGGCCAGTTCTGCCACTTTGGTTTCTCCATTTTTTTGTAATTCAGGGTTTCACCCTCGCTTTTCGTCCGGTCAATTGGAATCTTCGGATTGTCCTGGAGTAGATGCTGTGGTTGATAGAATGCATCAGATTTGGGGACAGGTTGTGGACAATCTGAAGTTGTCCCAGGAGAAGACTCAACAGTTCACTAATCGTCATCGGCGTGTCGGTCCTCGTCTTTGTGTTGGGGACCTGGTTTGGTTGTCTTCTCGATTTGTTCCTATGAAGGTCTCGTCTCCTAAGTTTAAGCCTCGGTTTATCGGCCCTTATAGGATTCTGGAGGTTCTCAATCCTGTGTCCTTTCGTTTGGACCTCCCAGCATCTTTTACTATTCATAATGTTTTTCATCGGTCATTATTGCGGAGGTATGAGGTGCCGGTTGTTCCGTCTGCTGATCCTCCTGCTCCTGTGCTGGTTGAGGGTGAGTTGGAGTATGTGGTAGAAAAGATCTTGGACTCCCGTGTTTCCAGACGGAAACTTCAGTATCTGGTTAAGTGGAAAGGCTATGGTCAGGAGGATAATTCTTGGGTGACAGCATCTGATGTTCATGCTCCTGATTTGGTTCGTGCATTCCATAGTGCTCATCCAGATCGCCCTGGTGGTTCTGGTGAGGGTTCGGTGCCCCCTCCTTAAGGGGGGGGTACTGTTGTGAATTCTGTTTGTGGGCTCCCCCAGTGGTGTTTTATGGTATTGCCACTTATTTGCCTTCTTCTATCCTTGATCACCTGTTGACACCCATTAGGGGAGTTTCCTATTTAAGGCTGCTTGGCTGCTGGTCCGATGCCGGCCAACAATGTATCAGTAGCATTCTGTTGCATTCTCCTGCCTCAAGTTCCAGTTCAGCTAAGTTGAATTTTGTTCCTAGTTAATGTTATTTTTTGTCCAGCTATCTGCAATGTGACTCTCTGCAGCTGGAAGCTCTCGTGGACTGAAATTGCCACTCCAGTGGCATGAGTTGTCACTGGAGTTTTAAAGTAATTTCAGGATGGTGTTTTTGAGTAGTGTTTTGAAGTTGACCGTGAAGTAACTCTTTCCTGTACTTCTGCTATCTAGTAAGCGGACCTCACTGTGCTAAATCTGCTGTTCATCCTACGTATGTCTTTTCCTCTTGACTCACCGTCAATATTTGTGGGGGCCTGCTATCTCCTTTTGGGGTTCATCTCTGGAGGTAAGGCAGGCCTGTATATTCCTCTGATAGGGGTAGTTAGATCTCCGGCTGGCGCGTGGTGTCTAGGGCATCGTAGGAAACACTCCCCGGCTACTTCCAGTGTTGTGTCAGGTTCAGGTCACGGTCACTTTAGTTTCCATCACCCGAGAGCTAGTCCGTTTGTTATTTTTGATTTCCCTGCCATTGGGAAAATCATAACAGGGTCCGCTGGGGTGATGGAATGGCAGCTAGATGGTGTACCTTCCCACAGGTGAAGTATGTCCCCAGGGTTTCCCAGATGTATAGGTGGTGATGGTGGACTTTGTAAGGTGCAATGAATAACGAGGACACAAAGGTTGCAGTCTCTTTACCTTTTACTGAAGACTTCAGGGTCCACAGTCCAGAGTACCGTTCACAGGGCTGGCAGAGTCCGGCCGGTCCGAAGGCACATCCAGAGTTCCCTTATGCAGGTGGAAATCAGTAGCCTTCCTACTAGAGCCTGTGTGTTGTAGTACCTCCCTGCTGAGCACCACGGGATAGTCCTCACAACTTTCGTGGATGTTTCTGATGTTCTCTCTCTCTGTCCCCCAGGTGATATGGATAGGACAACCCGTATGATGGGGTAGGCCTGGAGCTTATTTATAGGGACCCTAGAGACGCCCCTCTCCCACAATTTGCCTCCGTGTCTTCATAGGTATTAAGGTCGGGCAGCCAACTTGGAATCGACTGTCCTGCCGGTCTCTGAAGTAATGCGTAGAGCCTATTACTCCCTCGGTGTTCCGGCCACCGGCTACGTACCTCAGAAGGAGGCTGCCGATCTCGGGCAGAACTCCTCCCGGTATTATCTCCTTGTGCTGTGACTTCGTTTCTCACTCTCCACAATACAATTCTCTTCGGGTCCTTTCTTAGGATGCTGCCGCAATGGGTGCATGCGCAGCTCCGTAACGTTCTATCTCTTGCTAGGCCTCTGCCAGGATCCCACCCCTGACAGGGACCCTCTGTCTGCAGCTCAGATGTTCCTCCTTCTCCCCCTGTCTGCCTGACAGGTCCTCTCTGGGTCTAACCCAGGCAGCTTCTCACTAACTTCCTATCCAACCCACCAGTTTTACCCGTGTGTGAGGAGTGGCCTAGTAGATAGTACCTTTGCTGCCCCTGGTGGACTGGAGTGTGAAGTGTAGTGTGTGACTGTAATACCTGGCAAGGTGAACTCCTTTAGTACCATCAGACGTAATATCACTCCCCCTGGTGGAAGAGCGACATTACTGCAACGATCAGGACTCTGGGGCGCTGCACTGTGCTTTACACCGCGGCCCGTTACCGCTGCCATTAACCCTGTGTGAGCGGTGACTGGAGGGGAAGGGGATTATGGAGCGGGCGCCGGGCAGTGACTGCAGGGGAGTAAGGGAGGTACTAATCGGACTGTGCCCGTCGCTGATTGGTCGCGGCAGCCATGACAGGCAGCTGCCGAGACCAATCAGCGACTTGGATTCCATAACAGACAGAGGCCGCGACCAATGAATATCCGTGACAGACAGAAGGACAGACAGACAGAAAGACGGAAGTGACCCTTAGACAATTATATAGTAGATATATACACTCACCGGCCACTTTATTAGGTACACCTGTCCAACTTCTTGTTAACACTTAATTTCTAATCAGCCAATCACATGGCGGCAACTCAGTGCATTTAGGCATGTAGACATGGTCAAGACAATCTCCTGCAGTTCAAACCGAGCATCAGTATGGGGAAGAAAGGTGATTTGAGTGCCTTTGAACGTGGCATGGTTGTTGGTGCCAGAAGGGCTGGTCTGAGTATTTCAGAAACTGCTGATCTACTGGGATTTTCACGCACAACCATCTCTAGGGTTTACAGAGAATGGTCCGAAAAAGAAAAAAAATCCAGTGAGCGGCAGTTCTGTGGGCGGAAATGCCTTGTTGATGCCAGAGGTCAGAGGAGAATGGGCAGACTGGTTCGAGCTGATAGAAAGGCAACAGTGACTCAAATCGCCACCCGTTACAACCAAGGTAGGCCTAAGAGCATCTCTGAACGCACAGTGCGTCGAACTTTGAGGCAGATGGGCTACAGCAGCAGAAGACCACACCGGGTACCACTCCTTTCAGCTAAGAACAGGAAACTGAGGCTACAATTTGTACAAGCTCATCGAAATTGGACAGTAGAAGATTGGAAAAACGTTGCTTGGTCTGATGAGTCTCGATTTCTGCTGCGACATTCGGATGGTAGGGTCAGAATTTGGCGTAAACAACATGAAAGCATGGATCCATCCTGCCTTGTATGGAGCATCTTTGGGATGTGCAGCCGACAAATCTGCGGCAACTGTGTGATGCCATCATGTCAATATGGACCAAAATCTCTGAGGAATGCTTCCAGCACCTTGTTGAATCTATGCCACGAAGAATTGAGACAGTTCTGAAGGCAAAAGGGGGTCCAACCCGTTACTAGCATGGTGTACCTAATAAAGTGGCCGGTGAGTGTATATAAGATTGGTTATTTTAAATGGTTTTATTTCATGCTGTTTAAATAGCCAGAAAATGATACTAAAGGATCCCTCAGTAAATATATATTCTGGAGCTTTAAGAGAACCTGTCACTAGGTTTTTCCTATATAAACTAAGTCTACCCCTTTTGATCGTCTTGAAATTATTGAAGGTTAGGCAGTAGTGATGAGCGAGTATACTCGTTGCCCAGGTGATCTCCGAGTATTTGTGACTGCTCAGAGATTTAATTTTTGTTGACACAGCTGCATTATTTACGGCTGATAGCCAGCCTGAGTACATGTGGGGGTTGCCTGGTTGCTAGGGAATCCCCACATGTAATCAAGCTGTCTAGTAGCTGCAAATCATGCAGCTGCTGCAAGGAAAACTAAATCTCCGAACACTAACAAATACTCAGAGATCACCCGAGCGTGCTCGGGAAACCCGAGCAACGAGTATACTCGCTCATCACTATTAGGCAGTGTCCTAAGCAATGAAATAATAAGCATTCCTTACCAGTTAAATTCTTGCTGCTCTAGTGCCACTGATCCATTGGTCAATACCAGTCCTATAGTGATGACATTCCAACCATCAATCACTTGACCACTGCAGCCAATCACTAACTGAACCAAGTTGTTTGCATCAGAGTCACAGAGTTGGTCGGTTACACAGCATGACTCAGAGTTTGTGGTCACAGTAGACAAAGGGAACAGTCTCTATAAGTGTCTACAGCTACAGGTAACATACGCAGCCAAACAGACTGTGGGTAATTTGCTTGGTGCCCCTCACAATATATCATCCTCGGTGTAGTCTGTAATACTTCTCTCTGATATATGTCTTAGTAGTTACTCACCACTCCAGGGCTGGAGCGGGGCTCAGATGGTGCTACCCTCAGTAGGCTTCGCTGGCGCCATCCACTGTATATTAACCTCAGATGGCGGTAGGGCAGACGGCCTGATGCAGAGTAGAGCTGCAAGTCACTTTGGTGCATACCTACAGTATCTCTTCGTTCTGTAAGGCACATAATTGTCATGACATTTCTTCTGTGGTTGCCACAGTTTTGGTAGTAATCAGGCATGGAATCGGGAATGAGTGGACTAGTCGTGGGAGCAGGATTCCTATCCAACTAAGAGTCATATCAGTATTGGTTTCATGATAATTATGGTAGGTAAAATGAGTGTAAGTTTGGCTCAAGTAATGCTCCCTGCACATTAGAAAAGACTTGTGAAACATTTGTGAAAAGTAGCATCACCTACTGGTATCCCCACCAGTCCCAAAAACAGAGCTCTAAAATTCCCCATCAGAATGGAGCCATACCTGTGCCACCGCTCCTTTCATTCTCTATAAGACTGCTGGACATTACAGCTCTTGGCTCTTTGTGGCAGCCCTTTAGACAATAAATGGAACACAGCTTTTTGAGCCCCACTTTTGGGATAAGGAGGTATCTCAGGGGTCAAATCCCCATAATAAGTAAGGTATTACTAATAGTGATGAGTGAATATACTTGTAGCGCCCCCACTGCCGCAGGGCCAAGGGGTACCCGGTACCGGGCCTCTGAGTCTCTGCTCTGGGGTTGTCACGGTGGCTAGACCCAGTCCGTGACCCTGCTGAGGGGCGTACAGTGATAGATGTAGATAGTGGTGGTGGTGCGGTGCAGTAAATAACGAGGACACCAGGTTGCAGTCTCTTTACCTCTTTACTGAAGGTCTCTGGGTCCTCAGTCCGGAATACGGTTCACCAGGCTGCGCAAGTCCGGCCGGTCCGATGGCACCTCCAGAGTTCTCCCTGCAGGTGGAAATCTGTGCCTTCCTGCTAGCGCTATGTGTTGTGGTCCTCCCCTGCTGTGCTTACGGGATAGTCCCCATAACTGTTGTGTCTGGTTCTCGTGTTCCCTCGCAACAACTCGATTAGATGATGTTCTGCTAATCCTCCGTCCCTCCCGGTGTTATGGTTGGGACGCACCCGTATGACGGGTAGGCTCGGAGATCTTCCAGGACCCTAGAGTCGCCCCTCTCCACAGGTTGCCCCCCAAGTCTGCATAGGTGATTTAGGTGAGACAGCCCGCCTGTGACTGACTGTCCTGCCGTTGGTTTAAAGTATTGCTTGGAGCTAGATATATGAATACTTCCTCGGCGTTCCGGCCGCCGGTTGTGCGCCTCAGTAGCATGTTGCCTCGACTCCTACTGGTAATCTCCTTCTTGCTTTGATCTCGTTTCTCACTCAGCACAATATATCTCGCTTCTGATCCTTTCTTAGGGCACCGCCGCTATGCTGAGCAGGCACGGTCCCGTGAAGTTCTTTCTTGTAGCCAGGCCTCTGTCAGGGTCCCAAACCTGACAGGGACCCTACCGAATCTTCCCCACAACACCCTCTGCCACAAGGTGTTGCCTGGTTCCAACCCAGTCAGCTTTCTCAACTAACTTCCTGCCTGACCCCCAGTTTACCCACACGGTGAGGAGTGGCCTAATAAATAGCACCCTTAGCTCCCCCTGGAGGCCCGACTGTGAAATGTATTGGTGTATGTGATACCTGGTCAGATGAACTCCTTCAGTGCCATCAGACGTACCATAGCCCCCCTTAGCGGCGGAGCCACAGTACTGCAATGACCAGGACTCTGGGGCGCTGCACTCCCCCCCCGGTTAAATCCAGTACTCCGGGACTGGGAAGAAAACAACAATACATGTCAGCAAAAAGACATACAATTTTTGTGAGTGCAATAACAATAAGCATATTTGAACAGAGCTTCCCTTTTATGGGAGGTGAGGACACTTAAACGTTACAAACATGGTTAAATACTTTCAAATAACTTTTCTTACCCAACCGGGTATTCTACTAAGTGCAAAAATTTTTAAACATTAATTCAACATTGCCTTTATGGATGTACACTCTGAATCCACTAAAGACCTTCTTATAACACATTATAAGGCTTAAGCAACTGTGCTACATTCTCCTACTTTACGTCTGCAGGACCGCCTGTCCTAACGGCTCCAGACCTACTGCCTCTCCTTTCTATTACAGGACCGCTCCTTTCAGCCCGAGCCTTCTGTCCTTCCACTACTATACACAGTATAGAACATGTTTTTCTTTCAGTTGGAGATTACTGAGCCATCCCTATATGGCTCCTAAGAGGACTCACCACTAACCCCTACGGGTTCACTTCCTGTCCTCATCCTTCTATTAACATTATTGAACATTTCTTACAATTAACTAATTGGTTACATTTAACTTTCACATATCAACATTATTACTTCTTCTTTCAAAGCATCATCATTCCTTAAGTGCTATCGATGAACATCCCCTTTAAGAGGGGACCAAGTCTCTATGAGGTAGTGCAACTTTTCAAGCTGCCAGTCCGTATGCAGCAAGGACTCCAGTACAAGTTCCAATAACCGTATCTTCGCAAAGAGTCCGTCTTTTATATAAAACCAGTAGGGAGCACCTTTAAGAAGGTGCAACTATGTACAAGAAGTTTGTATCATGCATTGTTCATGATTCAGCAGTTTCTTAGTAATGGAGCAAAAAGTAGAAAAACAAACAAAGAGCAATAGGGATCCCGGGTCAACAAAGGGATCCCTTTAAGAGTTAACCCTGGACGGGTTTAGCAGCAACATAGCAGCAAAAACAAACAGTTTGAAGAACTATTTACATATTATGCAGAGTTTTAAGATATTTACTTTTGTGGTGCAGAAGGTGGTTTTTGATCCCCGACCGATGCAGCACCTGTGCTGGTAGTTGGTCTCTCAGATGCCGTCAGATCAACCGGTGTCTGGATTTGAAGGCTAATCCTGCTTGCAAGTTCAGCAGCCGCTACAAGGCGTACGGTGGTGACAGTAACAAGATCTGGCAAATCTGGAGCAGTCATGATCGGGGCAACAGGTGACGCTCCCTCAGGCTCACACCGGCGAACGTTCCGAGCGCACCATCCTTGTGCATTCCGGTGGCGAGTGTAGGTCACCTGATCCCCCCTTTGCAATGGGTCACCATCTCGACTGCAGCAGGGAGTTTTTACGTTATAACTAGTAACAAAGACATCAGTTGGTAGTCCCGGTTCCTGTATGGAGCCCCATCCCCTCTTCGGGTGGTAGGCCAGCACAGTTCCCCGCTTTACCACGTCTTTCCTGCCGTGCACAGACTTTCTACTTTGTGTATAATGTTGTTCAGTCTCGTCTCGATCTTTCCAGTGTTGGATTAGACATTGCTTATACTGTTCCCAGGTAAGTACCGCAAGGGTGAGGCTCTCCCCCGGAGCTCCATACGGCTCATTCCAGGGGGTGTCCCACCGGAGGATCACCCCATCCGGGCCTACATCTATGGTTTCCCCCATCTTGGTCGGTAGTGGAGGTACCAGCTTCCCCATCGCGTCGGGGGTGAGGACTACCCGCTCCACTGAGAGGAAACGGTTATTGTTGCTGGGGTGAGGAGCGGTCACCGGAGCGGGATCGGTCAGGGGAGCCGGATCGGTCGGGAGAGCAGAATCAGCCGGGGGAGTAGGGGTGCCGTCCATACCTGCGCCTGATGTGATTCCACCGATGTCGATCTGTTCCGTTGACGAGGACACTGGAATCGGCTGCAGCCCGGACCGCGGCTCTTCCGGAGTCACCTCTTGATGTGGCTCCGCCCTCCATGGTTCCGTGGCTGGGATAGGTAGGCTCGGCTCCTCCACCGGCGGCTCCAAGGAGTTCAGGTCCTTCACCGGCGGTGGACGCGAGTCCGCCTCTGATGGGTGAGGGCAGGTCGGGATCACCTCGCCGTTGCTTGGGCACTTGCTGCTCATCGTCGCTGTCGGGCATCCGGCGGCAACGCATGCACCTGGCTCCGCCATTTCTCCGAGGTCGGGCTCCTTCTTCACCTCGTTCCCGCCGTTGCAAATCAGGGGGCGGTTCTCCTCTGCTGCTGGGTAGGTCGTCCTCTCGCAGCAGGAGTCGGAGGGGGCGGTCGCTACTTCTGGCGCCGCTTTGGTAGTCTCCTCCCATGGCACGCCCTTCTTCTTCCTCCGCGCTCCCTGGAATGCTGCAATGGCGGCGACTTTTGGCGGGAACTTTTGGCGGTAAATGGCAACACACAGTCTTTGCAATAAAGTATAGTCCAAGCACAATAAATCACAGTTCCAAGGCACACATGACCCGATTCCTCAGGCTTAAGTAGATCCTGTTCGTGACGCCAAGTTGTAGCGCCCCCACTGCCGCAGGGCCGAGGGGTACCCGGTACCGGGCCTCTGAGTCTCTGCTCTGGGGTTGTCACGGTGGCTAGACCCGGTCCGTGACCCTGCTGAGGGGCGTACAGTGATAGATGTAGATAGTGGTGGTGGTGCGGTGCAGTAAATAACGAGGACACCAGGTTGCAGTCTCTTTACCTCTTTACTGAAGGTCTCTGGGTCCTCAGTCCGGAATACGGTTCACCAGGCTGCGCAAGTCCGGCCGGTCCGATGGCACCTCCAGAGTTCTCCTTGCAGGTGGAAATCTGTGCCTTCCTGCTAGCGCTATGTGTTGTGGTCCTCCCCTGCTGTGCTTACGGGATAGTCCCCACAACTGTTGTGTCTGGTTCTCGTGTTCCCTCACAACAACTCGATTAGATGATGTTCTGCTAATCCTCCGTCCCTCCCGGTGTTATGGTTGGGACGCACCCGTATGACGGGTAGGCTCGGAGCTCTTCCGGGACCCTAGAGTTGCCCCTCTCCACAGGTTGCCCCCCAAGTCTGCATAGGTGATTTAGGTGAGACAGCCCGCCTGTGACTGACTGTCCTGCCGTTGGTTTGAAGTATTGCTTGGAGCTAGATATATGAATACTTCCTCGGCGTTTCGGCCGCCGGTTGTGCGCCTCAGTAGGATGTTGCCTCGATCTTACAGCACGACTCCTACTGGTAATCTCCTTCTTGCTTTGATCTCGTTTCTCACTCAGCACAATATATCTCGCTTCTGATCCTTTCTTAGGGCACCGCCGCTATGCTGAGCAGGCACGGTCCCGTGACGTTCTTTCTTGTAGCCAGGCCTCTGTCAGGGTCCCAAACCTGACAGGGACCCTACCGAATCTTCCCCACAACACCCTCTGCCACAAGGTGTTGCCTGGTTCCAACCCAGTCAGCTTTCTCAACTAACTTCCTGCCTGACCCCCAGTTTACCCACACGGTGAGGAGTGGCCTAATAAATAGCACCCTTAGCTCCCCCTGGAGGCCCGACTGTGAAATGTATTGGTGTATGTGATACCTGGTCAGATGAACTCCTTCAGTGCCATCAGACGTACCATAGCCCCCCTTAGCGGTGTAGCCACAGTACTGCAACGACCAGGACTCTGGGGCGCTGCATACTCATTACTCGAGATTTCTCGCGCATGCTCACGAATATTTTTTAGTGCTCAGAGATTTAGTTTTCGCCGCAGCTGAATGATTTACATCTGTTAGCCAGCATAAGTACATGTGGGGATTCCCTAGCAACCAGGCAACCCCCACATGTACTTATGCTGGCTAACAGATGTAAATCATTCAGCTGCGGCAACAAAAACTAAATCTCTGAGCACTAAAAAATATTCGGAGGACCCACGAGCATGCTCGAGAAATCTCGAGTAACGAGTATATTCGCACATCACTAATTACTAATACTATGGATAGATAATAACTAGAGATGAGCAAATCGAATCAAAGTTGGTCGAATTTGCTATAAAATTGTACAAAAAATGTTGAAGTGTTTCCACCGTTTTGCTGGATTTGTTTAAGGATGTAAAAAAAGTGGAAACAAATATGCACCTCTTCCTGGCCCTCACCTGTAGGGCCACACAGCTCCTAATGGCTCCAATCACTCTTAGTGCTCTGCAGAACCGGAGGAAGCTGCATGGCGAAACACATGATAGTTGGGGAGACATGACTATTATGTGTATTTTTTTTAAACTCTACGTTTATTATGCTGCAGTGTTTGGGAAGACGTTCGAGCATAATAAGTGTTTTCATCATACAAATTCAATGCCAAACAAATTTCCTTTTTGAATTCAAGCGAATCTGATGGATATGAATTTCAGCGGATTCACTCATCTCTAGTGACCCTTTTTGCTACGTTCCCACGATTAGAATTTTGTGAGTTTTTGATGCTGCAGATTTTCTGCACCCATTAGCAAAATTAGGATACTTGTTTTTATTTCATATCTTTTTTGTGTGCATTTTTATCACATTTTTGAGGCTTCGGTGTTTGCCTCTTGTTGGTGTTTGATGTTTTAAATAAAGCTTCTTTCTTTTTGATACATCCTGGCATTTGGCCTTGCAAAAACTTTATTGATATCGTCATGTACATGGAGCGCTCCCAAGGGCTAGGGGAACTCGGTACCGGGTCCTTCGGTTCTCAAGGGGGATGTGACGGTGGCTGACCCGGTCCGTGGCCCTTGGGACGTCCATGTAAAAGGGGGAAAGGTCTTTAAAGGGATAATGTTCATGACGCCACCTGTGTTATTCGGTCAGGGTGACCGACGCTGCTTTAAGGGTTCCGCTGGGGTGATGTTATGGCAGCTAGATGGTATACTTTCCCACAGGTGAAGTATGTCCCCAGGGCTTCCCAGTGTGTAGATGGTGGATGGTGAGAGGCGCAGTGAAGAACGAGGACATAAGGTTGCAGTCTCTTTACCTTTTTACTGAAGGCTTCAGCATCCACAGTCCAGAGCACCAGATCACAGGGCAGACAGAGTCCGGCCGGTTTGGAGGCAAATCCAGAGTCCCCTTATCCAGGTAGAAATCAGTAGCCTTCCTCTAGCGCCTGGATGTTGTAGTACCTTACTGCTGAGCTTCTCATAAGGTCCTCACAACTGTGGTAGATGTTCTAGATGTTGTGTCTCTCTCTGTCCCCCAGATGGATAGGACAAACCCGTATGACCGGTGGTGTGAGGCTTTTTACAGGGACTCTATCACGCCCCAGCCTCTCGTGGGTGCCACCGTGTCTCCTGGGTATACAGTAGGGTGGGCAGGTAACGTGAAATTAGCTGTCCTGCTGGTCTCTGGAGCAAGGCATAAAGGACTGTTGCTCCCTCGGTGTTCCGGCTACCGGGATCCTGCGCCTCAGAAGGAGGCAGCCTGTGTAGGGCAGAACTCCTTCTGGTTTCTTCTCCTTTTGCTATGACTTCTTCTCACTCTCTACAAGACAGTTCTCCTTCAGTCAAGCAAATAAGGCAGCACACTGCAGCGCTAAAACATGCAAACATGAAACATGAAAATTGAACTGCATTACTGCACTAGAAATATGAAAAATGAGAGCGTTTAGCGCATAAAGGCCAATTTTATGTGTACCTGGTAGCCACTTTACGGCATCTCTCTTATACCAGGTCCTATGCTTTCCTTCCTCGCTGAGAATAAACGTCTCCATGTGAATGGGTACCTGTGAAAACCTCTTATGAGACTAACATTCTCTCTCTCTGTGGAGGGGTACTGGACCTGTTGCAATCAAAACACCTGTGACTAGGAGGCGGAGTGCTCGGTCAGAAGGCTAAATAATACATTTCAAAAAAGAGAGATGCCGTAAAGTGGCTACCAGATACACATAAAATTGGCCTTTTTTATGCCCTAAACGCTCTCATTTTTTATATTTCTAGTGCAGTAATGCAGTTTAATTTTCGTGTTTCATGTTTGCATGTTTTAGCGCTGCAGTGTGCTGCCTTATTTGCTTGACTGTATAGGAGTTGGTGACTCTAAGGTTCAGCACCTGTTCACACTTAGTCTATGTTTGGATGTGATGGTCAGTTTTTTGAAATGTATTAGTTCTCCTTCAGTGTCTCTTTCTAGAAGCTGCCACACGTGGGGCAGGCGCAGCTCCATAGCCTTCTGTCTAGGCCTCTGACAGGATCCCACCCCTGTCAGGGGCCAACTGCCTGAGTGGAGCTCAGCCAGCAACTGCCTAACTTTCTATCCAGACCACCAGTTTTACCTAATTGTGAAGAGTGCCCCAATAAATAGGAGCATAGCTCCCCCTGGTGGACTGGAGTATGAAGTGTGTTGTGCGTTGGTGTTAACTGGTAGTGAGATCTCCTTTATTGTCTCCAAACGTAACATAACTCCCCCCTAGAGGAGAATGACATTACTGCAATGACAAGGACCCTGGGGCGCTGCATACAGATTACATGCATCATTTTTAGAATGTTTCCACAGTGGAAACACACTATAAACACGTCTGTTTTTTACTTGTGGATTTTCCACATCTAATGTAATTCTTTGGGAAAAATCTGAAGTCAGCGTACCCATAAGAGAAATTGTGGATGTTGTGGAAAATGTGGAGATATTGTGGAGATATTGTGGATTTGGAATATGAACCGCAGGTCAGTCTACACTGAGCGATTTTTATGAATCCGTAGTGCTTTTCTGCATGTTTTTGGGGCAACGAAAATCCGCAGCATCATAAATTCAGCAAAAATGCATTGTAGGAACACAGCCTTAAGGTTCATAAATTGCTAATAATCTAACAGTATGTGCATACAACATCTTTTTCAGGCATATATGTTCTATAACCTGCCTCAAAAGACACTGAATAATGGTACGTTCACATTTGCGTTGTGCGCCGCAGCGTCGGCGCCGCAGCGCACAACGCAAACAAAAACGCAGCAAAACGCATGCACAACGCTGCGTTTTGCGCCGCATGCGTCCTTTTTTAAATTGATTTTGGACGCAGCAAAAATGCAACTTGCTGCGTCCTCTGCGCCCGGACGCGGGCGCCGCAGCGACGCATGCGGCGCAAAACGCAAGTGCGACGCATGTCCATGCGCCCCCATGTTAAATATAGGGGCGCATGACGCATGCGGCGCCGCTGCGGCGCCCGCCGCTAATGTGAACGTAGCATTAGTGTTTAAAGCACCACTCCAGAGGTTTTTTTTTCAGAGCTGGAGGGGCGCTTTAAATATTAAGCCCCCTGTCCCCGTTCTTATACGCACATTCTGGCAGCTTCACCTTTTACCGACGCCACTCTGGTCCCATGGCGCCATCTTGTGCCCATAACTTCTGACTGTCCAGAAGTCAGAAGTTACATCACAAGAGCTCAATGCAAGTCTATGAGGTGTATTAAAAAGTGACCTCCAGCGCGCTCGAGCTGCCAGCAGGTTGTAAGGGGGTGACAGAGACTGTCATATGCTTCACCCCAACAAAACACCGTTTGTAAAAAAAATGTGTGTTCTGTTATGTGATTTTATTGCATTTTTATGACTGTTATAATATGTGAAACTGCATAGAGTTTTATAGACACTAGTGCATGTGGTTCTCCTAATTCATTGTGATTAATGGACAATGTTGTTTGTGTATAAGATATAGGAAAAGGATAGGATACAATTTATTGCTTAAGTTACAGATAGCTAGTGACTTTAGATAGATGAGGGCATAGGGTATAGTATGAGGCTGATTTAGGAATGGGAAATATGCTGAGGTGGGCACATTAGGTATATGAAGTGGAGCACAAGGTTAGATACAGTTAATATGTTTAGGACAGCACAACATGGGAAAAAAGAGATAACGTTTTAGTCATAGTTCAAAGCCATAGGACACGAGAAGTACACACTATTCTTTCAGTATGAGAATGTCAGCAACGATGTTCTGCGGACATTCCTGTAACATCTAGGGCCTACAGCCCAAACTAGGCACTGGGATGCGTGCCTTATTCTCTTCCAATAAGTGGAAGCCGGACAGGGAAATGTGTGATGAAGGTGGGACAGATCTAGTTAATACTGTGGAGCCTGAAGGAGTTTCCCGGGGGTCTGAAGGCGCCAGTAAGTGAACAGATAGCTCAGGCTGAATTAATGGAGAACATGGAAACGTACTGTGGTGTATCATCAATTAAACTCAGATGGTTAAGTAAACTTAAACTGGTTGTTATGAAGCGAGTGTCCCCTGATTTGTGAATGCGGTTGATCCTGGACCCAAGGACATGAATGCAGAGGAGGTCTCCCTTCGTCCTGAAAGTGAATACACCGCACTGCACACAGCACAACATTGATGCACAGGGACACTGTTTATTCGTGGGGTGCCAGGGTGTGGAAATGCAACCCTGGTTATGGCTCTGCAACTCAGGTCTAGGTTAGAAAGGGGAACAGCTGACCCTGTACTAGGATTAGGCTGAAACCCTTTGATGGAGTTGGCGACCTATTCCTTGTGATGAGACCCACCAACTTTTCCTTGGCTAAACTTGAACGAGGACCTACAGGTAGGGAGGAAGGGTGTCTCTGAACAATCTAGGGACTGGGAACAAAAACAGGTAACCTCCTAGCAGGAAAATAAAGGAAGCTGCAGAAACAAATGGAAATCCAAAAACAAAACTGGCAGAACTAGAGATCCCAGAACTGCACAATATCAAACACAGAAAGCTAACAAGGCACGAAGCCAGAACACTAGCGGATTAACACTGTTGTCCAGCAAGGACTGGGAGGCAGGTGCTGAGTAATAAAGGGTGATGCAATCACCTGACCTAGGACAAACCCAACACCAGAGGAAAAAAGACCAGCAGCCTGAAAACCACAACAAGATGGCGGATGGTCAAAAAGAAATAGATTCTAACAGCCCCATGACCACGACTACCACCCTGTGCACCTTACAAGGTCACTTTTTGACCGGAGCCCAGCATGAGCGACACTGTAAAAGAATGAAGGTGGCGGCAGGTGAGTATGAGACAGGGGGCAGGGGAATTACATTTAAAGCACCACTCCAGCGGTGCAATAAAAAAAATGCTGGAGTTATGCGTTAAAAGAAAAGAACAGATGCCCTACACTGTGAAAACATCTTTTGAGCTTCTTTTAACTGTTTCAACATGGAAATTGCTCTCTATTTTACACATACAAGTAAAAAAAAGTGCTGAAAGCTAAAGACGCTGCAAAAAAATAGCGACTGCAAAACCACCTAAAAAAAGACGCTTCGGGAAAAAAAATACCAGCGTTTTTCCCTTGCAAAATTCTGCGGGTGCGCCGGCGTCTTAGAGACGTCTTGTGCACATTCCCTAACACACAGTCCACTGTGCACCTTGCTTCATTTAGAACATTTTTCTAAGATTTGCAAATATCTTTTTAGAACGTTTACTAATGCAATGACGTGAGTGGATTTAGTTCAGAACATCTGATCCCACCGCGGCGAGAAGAGATTACCGAGTCTAATTTGTGTTGTTACATGGATGATAAGAAGGTTGTACTTTATGTTCTTAAGTGCCGAGAAGATCAACCCCTTCTTTTCTGTGAAGTGCACCTCCGCAGATCAGTATGGCTTGTTGTCATTTTCTAAAGCATAAATGTTTCTTTGCAAAACAGGATTAATAATAATGGTTTTTTTTAGTTTTTTTTTTCATAGCCGCATTATTTTACAAAAGTCTGGAAAATTGCACATGGGACTGCAAACCTCCCCTTTTCTAATTACTCGTTATTGTTAGGTAAGGTATATATCCATGCAGTTATCTATCAGTAAAGAGAATGAGTGAGAACAATGGAGCTGTCACAGCCCACACAATGACGCAAACTGTTATACTGCTCATAGTAGATTCCAATTTAGAAGAGATTGTACATTTTACATGGTATCCAGGTTAGGAAACGCAACATGCCAGGTATGTTAATGACTATGCCGGGTGTACACAAGATTCACCCCGGTGACTGTTCCACACTGGCGCGTTTTTGTTTGTTAACTAAGTCTAAAGCGGTTCCTTAAAGACGCTTGTATTGTAATCCGCCGGGTTAATGGGTGTCAGGTAATTTTAGCAAAAGTGAAATTGCTCTGATCCTTTGCTAATGTATCAATTGTGGCTGATCTCCCCATTGTGCAATGTTGAGCACGTAGGAGAGGTATTGATGTATAATAACGGCATATGTGCAAATGACATTGCTAAAATAATAATAAAAATAACCAGGTAGTGCCAAAAGTGACTTCCCGCCTGTCATTGCTCTCACAGGGGCCTTTCATAATCAGACAAAGGGTTTACATGATTAGGGGTAAGGTTTGTAGTTATTTGAAGTCTATTATCCTGATAATATGAGTTTAGGTTTAACCCGCTCCCTCGCCCCATTGTTTTGTTCGAGGCACACACCTTTAATCAGCCGTACAATTGTTGCGTTTTGGGGGCAGATTTATAGAAAGGAACAAAATGTGATAAATGGAGTTGCTATGAAAAATGAATTGATCACAGTAATAACCGGTAATGTCTTAACTTTTCTACAATAATACGCCCACCAGAAAAACAACCAACAAGCCCACTAAGTTTGTCAGGTCAGTGGAAGGTTGATGTACACCTAATTGCAGACTTTAATGGTGGAGTGGCACCTACTGGCGCTAAAGAACATCCGTCCTATGGCAACTGAGGGAAAACAGAATATTGTGGCTAAACCTTCTCACATTTCATTGCGAGTGTAAGAAATAAAGCAAAACATTTTTCTTCAGTGTCCTGGATCCAATTTTCATACATATTCACTTCAGTGTCCACTGGGGGAAAGACTTCATCCCTCACCTTCTTCATGATTAGGATGCTTCTCACTAACAAGGCATCCTCCGAGCAGACCAAAGCGAGTGTAGTACCAGGATCCTGGAATTGCAAAGTCTCTCCCTGCCTGGCGAGACCAGTTACCACCTTGGAAGAACCAAAGACAGACTGGTGCTCTTCCTCCTGGTTGGTGGATGGTAGAGACTTGGAAAATGCCTCCGCCTTGACGTTCCTGTCAGCGGGACACTTGAGAGCTGAAGCTAACCAGCCTGGGTCCATTTTCAAACTGGTGTCCAAGAAGATACGTCCTCAAGGCAAGAAGGTTCCTAGGAGCAGGTCATTGGAACAATCATAAGGCCTGCGAGGAGATATCGTCTATGCTTCCCTACTTTTGAAGACGTCATCACACGAGTCAGAAACTAGCAGGCCTGTCGAAGAAGATGGTGATACTGGCGGCTGAGCTGGACGTACAGAGACCAGACACCCCTCATGACATGACTGTCCCCAGCCAAGTACTTCACCGGGCCTCCATACAAAAATGGCACTTGAGTTCTTAGCTATGGGAGACCTAAGAGAAGTGTATGAAACAAACCAGACAGCACATGGAAGGCGATCTTCTCCATATGCAAAGCTCCTATCTGGAGCTCTATTTGCTCAGAAATTACCTGTTTTTGGATAGGGCTTGTCCTTCGCCAAATAACACCCTCACTCAATTCTGGAGATGTCGGATGTGAAACTGATACCAATCCATCGCAGCTTGCAGCAAGAAATTTCCTGCCAAATTGGAGTCTCCACACGATACAGATACAGTCAGAGCCATAGTTGGAGAGGGAATACTCTTGCCAAGGGTAGATTCACCCCCACAAACCCAGGGCTTTGGAGTTTTTCAAACTTCTTTGGACAAAAACAGATGGGATCTTCCACTGAACCGCAGCGATAGCACAATCCCTTGTCGTGACTGAGTTCGGGCTACTGCTCAGCCAACCTATCACAGTCAACTTGCATCACCCTAACTCTGGAACTCTCTACCACAACATATCAGACTCTCGCCTACCATCGAAACCTTCAAAAAGAACCTGAAGATCTACCTGGTCCGACAAGCCTACAACTTGCAGTAACCACCGATCTACCAAACCGCTGCACAACCAGCTCTACCCTCACCTATTGTATCCTCACCCATCCCTTGTAGATTGTGAGCTCTCTCGGGCAGGGTCGTCTCTCCTACTGTACCAGTCGTGACTTGTATTGTTTAAGATTATTGTACTTGTTTTTATTATGTATATCCCTCCTCACATGTAAAGCGCCATGGAATAAATGGTTGGTGCTATAATAATAAATAATAATAATAATGAGTTCAGTATGGGCAGCTGTTTCAAAAGGCTGGGTAACAATCAGTCTTTCCAAGGTCAGAGCCAGATCTGACTGCTCCAGGAAGCTGGGAAGGGAAGATGTTGCACAAGACTCAAGACTCGGCTCATTAAAGACCTTTCGGAAGGCCACGAGGAAGACCTGCAGGACTGAGGTCACGGGATCCCCTTTCCCCCACAAGGGGTTGAGCCATGCTAGGGTCTCTCCTGCTAGATAGGACATACGGAATCCCACTTTAACCCAATATGAGGGAAACTGATGGGCCAATAATTCATAGTACTGCATGCACTGCGCTAGGAACCCACGGCACTGCTTCGGATCCCCATTATAACGTGGTGGATCAGACAGGATGGATTCATTTTCAGGAGTATATGTTGAAGGCTGAGTAGACATGGCCGCAGGTACTGCAACTTGTGCTGATGCAGCTGACATCAGGACTTGCAATCGGACATTCACTGACCTTTGATAGAGCAAAAAAAAATTTCTGTCGCTCTCGCTGGTGAGTCAACTGCTGATATAACTCTGACTGCGAAAGGCCATGTTCGTGGAGCCACTGTACCTAGGAGAGGTGCAGCTAAGTGGCTACTTGGTTTTCACTGGAGCTCCTGATATTGGAGTCAGGCTTGAACTTCAGGTACCTCTGCTTGGCAGTCCCCGATACTGCAGCTGCTGACCCCAGGGGTTAGGATAGCAGACACGTACTGGTCTAAAAGTAACTGGCAGGACAGAATTTGTCCTCCGTTCACACTACACAGGTTTCTGAATCCTCGGACAGAACAGATACTGACAGATCACAGACATGGCCGGCTGCGCGGTTACAGCGGCCGCGATGTATACTTAGAGCATGATATATACCAAAAAAGGGAAAGTACTAACCAAATATAAAATATAAAATATTTTATTGATGCAAATTAAAAACAAAATAGTAAAGAGTATACATAACACACAAAAAATGGGGACAAGGCAGAGTAACCCCAAGGCAATCCAATTAATTAGCCAAGAACATGTCCAAAAATGGATCATATACAATGAATAGAAAACAATAAATATATATATTTCATATACACCAGCAGGTGTCAGTAAAGCTCCCACGGAAATATTTTAATCAATAGTCCTAAAAGTGGACAGACATCAAAAATTAATTATTAATAAGGTGTGCCAACACAATTTGGCTACACTAAAAAGGAAAGAGAAAGGTGATAATAGATCCTCAATTATAATAAATATCGATAAAGTGCCAATGCATGTGCAAATATAGAGTCTATATAGACTAATATGAGGCAGATGAGAGAATAAGTATCGATAAAGTGCTAATGCATGTGCAAATATAAAGTCTGTATGGACTAATATGAGGCAAAAAAAGGGAAGCTGTAAATCAATCGTAATGTACTAAATAAATACCTGCTGGTGGGAGGATTGCTGTGGGGAGGAGAACCCCGACGCGCGTTTCGCAACGTAGCTTCTTCCTGGGGGTTGTAATCAGTACTTCCCCTTTTTTGGTATATATTATCTTTTGGCAGTACACCATATTTATTTGTCGGTCTATAAAATGTGGGTAAATACTTAGAGCATGACTGAACCTGTGCCGCCCCTGCCCCTATGACTGAATACCGAATGCTAGTGGGGAGAAAAAAGTTCATTTTCTCCCTGCTGTATTTGGCTGTGTGCAGACGCTGGAAAGCATAATAACGCTGTTAACCTGCAGATTTATCCCATGGTAACAGTATTAATTGTGGTGACAGGTTCCCTTTAAATGCATTGGGTATGAATATTACAAGGATATGCTATAATTGCTATAAATGTCTATGTTGGAAAAACCTGTCTAATAGCTTCGTATGTTATATCATAGATCATCAGTATAACATTTTTTTATCATTAACAAGCAAGTATAATTAAAATTAACTATATTCCCAAAGGACAATAATTGTCTCCTTGTATTCTCCAGTGAAGAATAGTGCTGTCTTTGTTTAGTTGTAATTAACATAGATGTTTGGGATATTTTCTGATGCCCCCAATCAATCAAGAAAACGACATGTCGATAAGTTTATGTAGCTCCAGTAGTGGTTTTTCATCTAATGAACAGTCACCGCTCTGCATCTCTAATGACTTTTTTGCTTATACTTCAGCAGTTCCCTACAGCTGCGCTTGTATGATATGGGAACAGCTGTCTCCCCCCCCGTCCTATATTTATAGGTGCTGGCAAACACTGACATTAAAAAAAAATAGCTGTAAATGAGCCTTATGCCAGCCTGTACCTACTGCAGCAGAATACCAGATGCTTTTCAGTACCGTACTCATTTCACGAAGTTTTCTGCATATTTATATGAGAGGTTGAATGCTCAGGGTAAATAAAGCTATCTGCTACAATATGGGTAACAATTAATACTTAGATAAATAATATTGTATGTATCAAATAGTACCTTTCAAAGGTAAGAGCCTGACTTGGAGCTTGACTTGTGTGCATTGTCACCTATGAACTTCGCTATTAGAGCACATTGTAAACAGAAAACCTAGAGAGCAGAGACCAGCCCCGCACCCATAAGCGATGTAACTTGCGGAGAGTGGGGCTGGTATCGGCTTTTCCTGCTCACCGGGTTTTCTTCTTACAATGTGCACAGTGACAGTGCACTCTTTTGCTTGTTCATCACTTCTAATGAAATGTGAGGGAGTGCACTGCCACTGTCCAATGAAAAATATGCACAGTGACAAGGGAACTCTTGCTGAGCATGTCAATTGATGCATGCTCAGTAGAGCAGGGATTAGACCAGCCCCTGAAAAGAGCGTCACTGATGAAGCTTAATTCAGGGTGGGGGCGGACACTGCTGCAGCTTATTTCTCCTGATGATGTCTCATTTGAGTATCTCAACATGCACTGGGAATTCTCAAATGAAGCATCATAGTAGGTGAAAAAACAGTTAAATAGCATAGTGAGGGACTTTTTAATTAAAGTATTTTAGAAAAGAAGATTAGATTATTACATTAAATAGATATTTGGCATTAAAATAAATGTTAGTTTCGAACCACCCCTTTAAGTACAATATTCACCTGTCATCATCTGTCCTACAGAATTTGAATGAATTAGTTGTGGGCATAAATTACATCTGTCCATTCAAATTGGGGACTAGAGTTACCCATTCTTTTAATCTGTAGGGGTTCCAGTGGAGTGGATATATGATAAATGTTGCTCCTGAGCCCCTTAAGCTAAATGAAGGGACAGACTATAAAGTGGTGAGATGACAGGCTTGTAGCACTCATGCCCTGACTAGATGGCGCGACTAGGATTGTGGCCCCACTGTGCCACAAACCAGACTACCCAGGAGGGGCGTGACTCAGCAGCTACCTTGGGGTTCACTGGAGCCTCTAGTGGTGAGGTCAGGCTTGTGTGGCAGGTAGCTGACAGGTACCATTCCAGGGCGGTAGCAGCTGATCCCACTGGGGGATGGAACACTAGTGACAGGTGCGAGCATGTACGGATGGGCACGACTGGTACTCTGGCAGGCACAGCTGGCACTCTGGCAGGCAGGCGGAGAGCAGAGCAGAAGGAGTGGACACAAGGATACACACAACTGAGTAGGGAAGGCAACAGACAAGGATACAAACAGGTACAGGTAGAGGACGAAGTTCAGACAAGGACAGATACGGGAACAAGTTCAGGACAAAGGATTCAGGCCTAGGTATACAGCCCCCAGGGTGGAAGAAACTACACACAAAGCGCACAGATACGGGCCTGGGTATTCAGCCCCCAGGGAGGCGCAAAACAGGACACAAAGAGCACAGAAATGGGCCTGGGTATGCAGCCCCAGAGAGGCGGAAAACAGGACACAAAGAGCATGGAAACGGGCCTGGGTATGCAGCCCACGGGGAGGTGGAAAACAGGACACAAAGAGCATGGAAACGGGCCTGGGTATGCAGCCCCCGGGGAGGTGGAAAACAGGACACAAAGAGCACGGAAACGGGCCTGGGTATGCAGCCCCCGGGGAGGTGGAAAACAGGACACAAAGAGCACAGAAATGGGCCTGGGTATGCAGTCCCTGGGGAGGTGGAAAACAGGACACAAAGAGCACAGAAATGGGCCTGGGTATGCAGTCCCTGGGGAGGTGGAAAACAGGACACAAAGAGCACAGAAATGGGCCTGGGTATGCAGCCCCCGGGGAGGTGGAAAACAGGACACAAAGAGCACGGAAACGGGCCTGGGTATGCATTCCCCAGGGAGGCGGAAAGCAGGACAGGACCTGGCAACTCAGTAGCAGAAATCAGACTGAGTTTGTTGCTCAGGCATCTCCCTGTGGGTGGAGATGCCTCAAGTACCCAATACCTCTTAGCAATAGGCTGGGGACATATTAGGAGTGTGCACACTGTCTCTATAAGACTCAGGAAGTGCTGGGGCCGCCGCCCCTAAGCATACAGCTGGGAAGTATGAAGCAAGCAAGGACTACATGAGGCCCAGAGCATGGAGCCGGCAGAGGACAGAACACACAGCATGGCCCGGAGTGGTAAGATGGGAGATGGGAAGCCACGCAGTGATGCCGGCAGGGATGTTACAAGGCTGAAATATATTGAGTTATCTAAAGAATGTTAATCTAACATGATGCACAGCACAGGAAAAAAAACATCTTTCAATGATAACTTGGAGTGCTGAATTTTTAGGAAGTTTGTATGTTGGTCAGTTATTCAGGGACATGAAAGCTCCTACATAGTTTTCTTTCTCGGTAGTTAGATTAGATAGACAGACAGACAGATACGTAGATAGATAGATAGATAGATAGATAGATAGATAGAATTTTGCAATTCTTTTATATGTAATGAAAAAGAACAGCTTGTCTGCAATAGTCGGAGACTTTGGTAACAGGTTCCTCAGGATCCAGCAGATGGCGCTGCTTGAGTGCACTGAGAGTGGAGCAACTTTGTGAAGACTTGGAAACAAGATTGAAAAACAAGAATCGGTGATAAATTCTTCATCATCTAAAAATAATTCCAAATAGACAATATATTCTGGAATACGTGTCTCATTTTCCAGTGATCACTCATTTAAAAGTTCTGGAAACCTCTGGATGACAATAATATTGAAGGACATGGCTCATCTTTTCCTCCTGTCATTACAATTTGATCATACATGTTGTGTGTGTGAAGGGTGGTGTAAATTTAGCTTCGTTGTCAGCCCGATTGTTATGGCCTCATTAAGTAATTTAGGAATGCCATCATTTCTGATTAGTCTTTATACTAATGTCTCAACTCCATGATGCTGCTTTTCAAACACCCTTAATAAAACGCCTCTGAGATGGAAAGTGGTGTCATGTCTGCGGCATTATTATTACTTATTTGTATAATAACCATATATTCTGTAGCAAGATTCAAAAGGTTTTTTTCTAATATTGGTCAATTTACCGTACCTTTCTCACATGCACATTTCCAAAGCTGATATGTTACCCGGTTAATAACTACATACATTACAGCACTCAATTTTAAACCTAATGAGGCAGGTACATTTACTGCAAAAATCCATGTCAGAATGGCTGTATAATACTTTATGAAAGTTTATGCTCATTCTCCACCCACCTAACCTGATTGACAGCTCCTCAGTGTACTTCCTCCCTGCTGCTGCTGAATATCTACTCACCTAATTTGACAACTCCTTAGTATCCCTCCTCCATGCTGTTGAATTTTCACCCTCATAGTGTGAGTGACAGCTCCTCAGTGTCCTCTCTTCCTGCTTGCTGCTGAATCTTCTTCCACCTCAAATGACTGAGAGCTCCTCAGTGTCCTTCCTCCCTTGTAAGGTCTCACACTACTCAGTGCAAGCTGCAGCTGTCAGTCAGGTTGGGTCAGTGGCGACTAAATGCACTTTGTCTCATAAGCTCCCTCACTTTATAGCTGGATTCATAAAGTACAAACTTTAATATCAGAGTAATACAGTCATTCAGGTATGGATTTTTAAAGGCAACTACACCAGCTTCATCAGGCCTAAGATTTATTTAATTCTTAATGGAGTTTATATAATTTGTCACAATCCATTTTTGGATTTGTGGCAGCTCTGGTTCCACTCTGTTTTAAATGTAGCCTTTTTCCTTTCAGTGCCAGCCGGGGTTAATGTCAGTTTTTCCCTCGCTGGCAATCTACTGCAGTTGCAGAGTTGCTGGATCAGCTGATCTGGGTGGTGACCACTCCCACTATCCTTTAACCCCTTAACCCCCGGAGCTTTTTTCGGTTTTGCGTTTTCGTTTTTCGCTCCTCTCCTTCCCAGAGCCATAACTTTATTTATTTTTCCATCAGTATGGTCATGTGAGGGCTTATTTTTTGCGGGACGAGTTGTACTTTTGAACGACACCATTGGTTTAACCATGACATGTACTAGAAAATGGGGAAAAAAATTCCAAGTGCAGTGAAATTGCAAAAAAAAGTGCAATCCTATACTGTTTTTTTGTTTAGCTTTTTTGCTAGGTTCACTAAATGCTAAAACTGACCTGCCAGTATGATTCTCCAGGTCATTATGAGTTCATAGACACCAAACATGTCTAGGTTATTTTTTATCTACGTGGTAAAAGCAAATTTCAAACTTTGCTAAAAAAAAAAGCGCAATTTTCCGAGACCCGTAGCATCTCCATTTTGTGTGATCTCAGGTTGGGTGAGAGCTTATTTTTTGCGTGCTGAGCTGATATTTTTAATGATACCATTTTGGTGCAGATACGTTCTTTTGATCGCCCGTTATTGCATTTTAATGCAATGTTGCGGCGACCAAAAAAAGTAATTCTGGCGTTTTTAATTTTTTTCTCGCTACGCCGTTTAGCGATCAGGTTAATTCTATTTTTTATTGATAGATCAGGCGATTCAGAACACGGCAATACCAAATATGTGTAGGTTTGATTTTTTTTATTGTTTTATTTTGAAATGGGGCGAAAGGGGGGTGATTTAAACTTTTATATTTTTTTATTTGTAGATTTTTTTAACTTTTGCGACGCTTCAATAGCCTCCATGGGAGGCTAGAAGCTGGCATAGCCTGATCGGCCCTGCTACATAGGGGCGATGCTCTGATCGCCCCTATATAGCTGAATTACAGCATTGCTATGAGCGCCGACCACAGGGTGGCACTCACAGCAATCTGGCATCAACAACCATACAGGTCTGCAGGAGACCTCTGGTTGTTATGCCGATGCACCGATGACCCCCGATCATGTGACGGGGGTCACCAGTGAGCACATTTCCGGCCGGATGGCCAGAAGCGCTTGTTAAATGCTGCTGTCAGAGTTTGACAGTGGCATTTAACTAGTTAATAGGTGCGGGCGGATCGCGATTCTGCCCGCGTCACTTGATGCATCAGCTGACTGTTGGTGATAGAGTTTCTCTATGAAGGCCAGCCATGCAGTTGCAGCTCTCTGGTGTCTGCTATTTCTGGAGTTTTGGAGTCCTGTTTCTGTGTTATCTGCGATGTGGTGCTTGGCAGCAGAGTCTGGAAGCTAAGTGTTGTGTTTTTTCCTTGTCCCTCTCGTTTGTCACTGTCCTCTGTGTTTGTTATCATTTGCAGGGTGAGACTAGCGCTCCACTAGCCAGGGCAGTATGAGGTGACAGCGAGGGACGAGGTTCCTGACGGCGGTGGGGGAAGGACCCACTTAGGGCATTAAGGGAGTGCAGGGACAGACCATCCCTCATTCCCTATCAGTAGGGCCTTCCTCTCCCCTTTACCATCCCGTTGTGTGTGTGTCGTGCCGTCTGATGACTGACCCCCTGTGGGGTTGTTATATATTCTGTGACATTATAAAATTGGGTGACACCTCCTTTTTAATAAATGTAATAAAACTGGAAATCAAGGGGTGTAGTTTCCTAAATGGGGTCACTTGTGGGGGTTTCCACTGTTTAGGCACAGCTAGGCCTCTCCTAATGGGACATGACGTCCGCTAATGATTTCAGGAAATTTTAAATTCAAAAAGTCAAATGTCGCTCCTTCCCTTCTGAGCCCTGCCATGCGCACAAACAGTAGTTTTCTCCCTCATATGGGGTATTGGCATACTCAGGAGAAATTGCAATACAAATTGAATGGTGCAATTTCTCCTGTTACCCCTATGAAAATGCAACATTTGGGGTAAAAACATATTTGTGGGAAAAATGTGATTTTTTTTAATTTTTACAGCTCAATGTTATAAACTTCTGTGAAGCACCTGAGGGTTCAATTTGCTCACCGCACACCTAGATCAGGTCCCTGATTTTTACTGCGCTGCGCTGCCTCTGCTTGTAGCATCCAACTGCCAATAGAGCAGCAGTGCACTGCCTCCAGCAAGCAGGAGCCTGGAGAGTGGTGTACTCCTGCAATATGAGAGACAATCCTTTGAATAAAGATCATATACTTGACCCAAGGTTTTAACTCAACTGATTAATATGATTCTGGTGACAATAATAGTGCTGAGCACTTCCGTTCCACATCGGCCGTCTCATAGCCGCTGTGTAATTTCTATAAGCGCTACATAAAAGAGCAAGTACATTATGATACTAGATCTGTCAGTCTCATTGGCTTCCTGTCCCTGAGCTTCAATTATTCTGAAACATATAATATAATAAAGTCGTAAAGTATAGTTATCGCTTTCATGCAGAAGTTACTGTAAATGTTTATTGTTATTAAAGCCATGTAAAAAAAATCCACATGTAGAAGTGATGGAAATGTCCCCGTATCAATTAGATCCTTATTTCTGTGTATTTGATTTTCACCATTCAATACCAGCTTTTAGAGGAGACACGGCATAGAAATGTTCAGCCTTTTCCAATTTCAGTCCATCACTACAGGATTGATGTCACTAACCTAGTCTGCAGCTCAGTATATAGACTCTAGTCACTCACATCATTCTTCACCCCAATGTAGAGAGATAAAAAACAAGAGCTGCACCCAAGTAACACCATAGGCAACAGTTGAGGGTGAGTCGGAGGGTTGGCCACTCACATGTGCAGCACAGCTATGTGAAGAGTGAGGTATATTTCAAGTGTGGCTTCTGCTCTGGCCGCTGAACTCACACTGAATGGAGAGAGGAGTGTGGTGGATCCCAGAAGCTGGCTGCCACGAATCTGTTGTCAGATGTCCCCAAACCAGGGGCTCTTTCCCTGTCCCTCACTCTAGGGGTGTCTTAGCTCGCCCTGTTCCCCGGATTACTTCTAATGGTGCATACGCCGGAGTCATGTACAATGCCTTAGCTCCTGGATCTGCCCTCAGTCTATACCCTTCCCTCACCCAGGACAGAGGGGAGTAGTAGTGTACTGTAATACACCAATCAGACTAACAAGGCAATATGAACAGGGGTAAAGAAAAATACCAAACATACAAATATACACACACAAATAACAGAGGGATGGACCGAGGTGTGTGGGATGGGGTTAAACCAAGTAGGAGAAGATAGGGAATTATCACACACTCCAAACCTAGCAACAGTCACAGATAAATCCACCAAACGCCTTTTATTATAACCAACAACCCAACAACCTTTAGCCATGCAGCAAAAGCTAACTCTGACAATGAGTGCTAGCCAGGACCCAGTTTATAACAGAGCAGATGAACCCCTGCAGTGCCAAAAGAAATTTATACTGTTTAATACGAAGGTGAAGTCTTTCTAATCAGTGCAGGAGTAGGAGAAATCAGACGCTGCTGTCTTCTGGCTCTTCTCTGTCGCGGTAAACTTGTGACACTGGTGCTGACAAAGATTAATCCAGACAGTAGGTATAAAAAAACCTTCCCATTTATTGGAACGTGTTTCGGAGAAGTTTCTACTCCGAAACACTTTGTAATAAATTGGAAGTTTTTTATACTTACCGCCTAGATTAACCTGTGGAAGGAGTATGTTCTACTCCAAAACGCATTGCTAAAAATTGGGAGTTTTTTAGCCTTATTGCCTGGATTACCCTTTGTCAGTATCAGAGCTCATGATCCACCACACTCCTTTCTCCTTTACTTCCTTATCCCAATGAGAATTGCTATCTTATCTCTAAATACATACTTTTTAGGAATTCATTTCACTGTATGTTTCAATTGCGGGAGGAAATGGAGGTCCTCTGACGAAATGTACACAAGGGCTTCAAGTGGCTTCTTGCCACACCGATGGATGTGACCCTAGTTGTCATCTACATTGGGTCACTTTGCAGCTAGGCCCTTATTCCGCCTGCTCCTGGCTTCCTTGTGATCACAGCTCTGTCCCATTCCAGTTCCTTGGTGTCAGGTTGCCCCCTCCTAATAACATCAGCATTATGGCCTATTTGAACTCCCATTGCCATGTGCACGAACTGTGATGGTCCCTGTTCTACTACCATCGTGGAGGACCCTTCTGTCTCCATGCACTTCTACAACAGAACTCCCTCATTAGGAAGTTTTGATACATGATAAATGTTTGATCACTGGGGACCCCACAGCAGAGACCCCATGTCCACTGGAACTGGTGACATCCTTATAGATTAATGTGTCCATGCATTCTATACTGCCACCGCGTCCTTAAAACTCCTTTTCTCCCCTTTGTTTAGGTTAGGAGGAATGGGAGACTTTCAACCTGTTTTCTATGTTCATTAGTAAATATCTACCACTTATGCTGCATGCCGATGATGCCGGGGGTGCACACCAAGCTTACAGCACATTGTCAGGGAGGCAGAGATTCCTACAGAGCCGGCGGTGACATCGCTCATGTAAGTCTTGTTACTGTGAGACACCATGATTAGTGGGACGAGTATAAGAGGGAAAATAAGGCCCCCATGACTAGTCACCCACTAATTAGCACATCATCACTGTAGTTATACAAAACAAAGGCGTTTAGAGCACAAATTGGCCAATGCGAGAGTTATAAAACGATTTTTGGCATATGAAGAAATCAGTAAGATAATAGAATGGGCTTGTTAGGAAGAGTATAAAAGGATCAATAAATACAGTACAACATGGCAGGTTTGGGGAGCTGGGAAGCTGTCAGGTTCCTTTATGTAAACTGTAAAAGACCAATATATACGATTAGAGTATTTCTTATCATTGAAACAGAATAAGGGCAACACGAAGCTTCCAAAATTCTTTTTTAATTCATCATTGACCAGGCCTTTTTTTTTCATGAACCTTCGTCACTTCAACTGTTGTGAAACTCCATCTCCCGGCATCTTCTGACCCAAAGCCTGTTAGACAGCTGTCGTGACATTTGGGAGTTGTAGTTTCACAACACCTGGAGTGCCGCAGGCTGCCGATCCCTCGTATAGACATTGCTCTTTAGTATCCAGAGCCTCTGAAGAGCTGTGAATGATCTGCATTACCGCTTTTGATCACAAGGTGACAATCCATTCATTCAAACCGCATAATTAGAAAACAATGTAATTTGTAGATCATTACAGGGCACCGTTCAAACATGCCATCATTGATTATTAATGTATGCAAATGAATGCATTGAATTTATTAACCATATATAAAGGCAAATTTCATTTTTTTTCCCCCATGAATGAATACTTTATCAAATTGATTAAGCAATTTTCCACAACCTTCGTCTCTTGGTGAATCTACAACACACAATTTGCATCTGTCAAAGCCATGTTGGTGATCTTGAAGCTGCATTTCTTCATATTGACATATGTATTGTTTCTATTCTCCCTTTGTACAACAACATTAGGAATTAATGTTTGCCTAGGGGAAATTACGGTAATTCTTTTACAGGTGCTTCTCAGAAAATTAGAATATCATCAAAAAGTTCATTTATTTCAGTTCTTCAATACAAAAAGTGAAACTCGTACATTATATAGAGTCATTACAAACAGAGTGATCTATTTCAAGTGTTTATTTTTGTTACTGTTGATAATTACAGTTAAGTCCATATATATTTGGACAGAGACATTTTTTAAATTTTGGTTATAGACATTACCATAATGAATTTTAAGCAAAACAATTCAGATGTAGTTGAAGTTCAGACTTTCAGCTTTCATTTGACGGTATCCACATTAAAATTGGATGAAGGGTTTAGGAGTTTCAGCTCCTTAACATGTGCCACCCTTTTAAAGGGACCAAAAGTAATTGGACAATTGACTCCAAGGCTATTTCATGGACAGGTGTGGGCAATCCCTTCGTTATGTCATTCTCAATTAAGCAGATAAAAGGCCTGGAGTTGATTTGAGGTGTGGTGCTTGCATTTGGAAGGTTTAGCTGTGAAGTAAACATGCGGTCAAAGGAGCTCTCCATGCAGGTGAAACAAGCCATCCTTAAGCTGCGAAAACAGAAAAAACCCATCCGAGAAATTGCTACAATATTAGGAGTGGCAAAATCTACAGTTTGGTACATCCTGAGAAAGAAAGAAAGCACTGGTGAACTCATCAATGTAAAAAGACCTGGGTGCCCACGGAAGACAACAGTGGTGGATGATCGCAGAATCATCTCCATGGTGAAGAGAAACCTCTTCACAACAGCCAACCAAGTGACCAACACTCTCCAGGAGGTCGGCGTATCAATATCAAATCTACCATAAAGAGAAGACTGCATGTAGTAAATACAGAGGGTTCACTGCACGGTGCAAGCCACTCATAAGCATCAAGAATAGAAAGGCTAGACTGGACTTTGCTAAAAAACATCTAAAAAAGCCAGCACAGTTCTGGAAGAACATTATTTGGACAGATGAAACCAAGATCAACCTCTACCAGAATGATGGAAAGAGAAAAGTATGGCGAAGGCGTGGTACAGCTCATGATCCAAAGCATACCACATCATCTGTAAAACACGGCGGAGGCAGTGTGATGGCTTGGGCATGCATGGCTGCCAGTGGCACTGGGTCACTAGTGTTTATTGATGATGTGACACAGGACAGAAGCAGCTGAATGAATTCTGAGGTATTCAGAGCCATACTGTGCGCTCAGATCCAGCCAAATGCTGCCAAACTGATTGTTCATACTACAGATGGACAATGACCCAAAACATAAAGCCAAAGCAACCCAGGAGTTTATTAAAGCAAAGAAGTGGAATATTCTTGAATTGCCAAGTCAGTCACCTAACTGTATGGCTTACAGCCAATGAAATGTCACGGGGGTACTGCGTAGACTACAGCTGATTACCTGGGCCCCTGCAATATCCCTCAAACTAGGGAAACCCTGTCTGTCCCTCTCCCAGAGTTTACACTGAAGGTGTGCATGTCTGGGCCCCCAGGCCTGACCCTGAGTCCTGTTTCAGTACTAAGCTGAAACCTCCACCCGCCACCCAGTGATAAGACTTCTCACCAACCCCTACAGAAAGCACAGACAGGGAAAACTAAAAAACGTACCACGCCGCAGACACACAGGAAAACACTATAATGTGCACAGGGCAAAACAATACAAATATAGGAAGGAGAAATATAACGAAGGATAATACACCACCAGATACGATATTTCCTCTCCTAGACCACCACTCCAGACCGAGATCACCAGGCACAAGACACAAGCTATAATCGGTGACGCCCAAAGCCCAGCAAAACTATTTAAAGGCAATGGGCGTGACTAAGCCTCCAACCCGAGTACCAGCCAGATTAACCCCGGACAATCTGGATCAATCTAGCCGGCACCACTGAGCATATAGTGGACGAATGAGGAATTACCGCTGTCTGTCGGACACCCTAGTGTGAACAGCGTCCGACATGACAGTACCCCGCCTTCTACGAGGGACCACAGGGCCCTCACGACTTATAGGACCCGGCTTGTCCGGATGGCGGCGGTGAAACATACTGACCAGCCGGACCGCATGTATATCCGAGGCTGGTACCCAAGACCTCTCCTCCGGCCCATAACCACGCCAGTGTACCAGGTACTGTAATGTGCGGCGCACCACTCGAGAGTCAACCACCTTGGAGACTTCAAACTCTAAACTGCCATTCACCAAGACTGGAGGAGGCATTGGCGCAGCGTCCACAGAACCCACCACCTTTTTTAATAACGATCTGTGGAACACAATCGGTAGGCAACCGGGTTAATGATGACGGCGACCCTAAACGGACCAATAAACCTAAGACCCAATTTAAGGGATGGTATTTTGAGTCTTATGTTTTTTGTGGACAACCACACCCAGTCACCTACACTCAGGTCCGGACCTGGCACACGTCTACTGTCAGCCACACGTTTGTACATTGCACCCACGCTCAACAGGCGCTGTTTCACTTTCCTCCAGACGGAAGACAGTTGTGCTCCTAACAGGTCCTCCTCCGGGACGCCGGAAGAGCCCCCCTGACTCAAAGTACAAAATTGAGGATGGTGCCCGTAAACACAAAAGAACGGAGACTCATCAGACGATTCCTGGCGGTGATTATTTATGGCAAACTCAGCCAAAGGAAGGAACATCGACCACTCCTCCTGGTTGTCAGAAACAAAACAGCGTAAGTACTGCTCCAAATTTTGGTTCATACGCTCGGTCTGACCATTTGACTGAGGATGAAATGCCGAAGAATGCGACAACTTGATCCCCAGCCGTGAGCAAAATGCTTTCCAAAATTTTGCCACAAACTGAGTACCCTTATCAGACACGATGTCAGACGGGACCCCGTGAAGTCTGACCACCTCCTGCACAAATACCTGAGCCAGAGTCTTAGCGTTAGGCAATGAAGGCAAAGACACAAAGTGCGACATTTTTGAGAACCGATCAACAATCACCAAGATGACCGTGTTCCCAGCTGAGGAGGGCAAGTTCGTGATAAAATCCATGGAGATCTCCGTCCATGGCCTACTGGGTACCTCGAGAGGAAGTAGTGTGCCAGCAGGACGGGAGCGGGGCGTCTTAGCCCTAGCGCACGTGGTGCATGCTGACACGTATGAGACCACGTCCTGTCGGATTTTCGGCCACCAAAACCGACGCGACACCAACTCCAAAGTACCCCTAACCCCTGGGTGACCAGCCAGGACAGCATCATGATGCTCTGCCAATATTTTTAGGCGAAGATGGAGCGGTACAAATTATTTGTTAACGGGAAGTTCTGGTGGTACTTCCTCCTGAGCCTCGGCAATCTCAGCCTCAACCTCTGTCGTGAGAAACGAGACCACTGCACCTTTTTGGAGGATGGGTACCAGATCTTTCCGAGGTTCCGGAAAACACCTGGACAAAGCATCCGCCTTAGTGTTCTTAGACCCAGGTCGGTAAGTAACAAAAAAGTTGAACCGCGTGAAAAACAATGCCCAGCGAGCCTGCCTGGGGGACAGACGCTTGGCTGACTCCAAATAAAGCAAATTCTTATGGTCGGTAATAACAGTAACCTGGTGAACCGACCCCTCCAAAAAGTGTCGCCATTCCTCAAAAGCCAACTTGATAGCCAACAACTCCCTGTTGCCGATATCGTAGTTACGTTCGGCGGGCGACAGTTTCTTGGAGAAATAGGCGCATGGACGCAACTCGCTCAAGGATGAGCCTTGAGACAGCACCGCCCCCACTCCAACCTCAGACGTATTGACTTCCATGGTAAATAGTGTCGATACATCTGGTTGCACCAGAATGGGAGCTGAAGCAAAACTGTTCTTCAGAAACTCGAATGCGCACACAGCAGGCTCAGACCAGGCGGAGAAATCAGTACCTTTTTTTGTCATATCAGTGAGCGGTTTAGCAATGGTAGAAAAGTTTTTGATTGATAAACTTTCTATAATAGTTCGAAAACCCAAGGAACCACTGGAGCGCTTTTAGGTTATCAGGCCGTTCCCAGCGTAGCACCGCTTGCACCTTAGCGGCGTCCATTTTAAACCCAGAAGCGGACACAATATAACCCAAGAAAGGCAACTCCTGAACCGAAAATACACATTTCTCCAATTTAGCATAGAGCTTATTCTCTCTGAGTAGCTGTAACACCTGCCTAACATGCTCTAAATGAGTATCACGGTCGCATGAATAGATGAGAATGTCATCAAGGTACACAATAACGAATTTTCCCAGGACATGAGAGAACACATCGTTTATGAAATGTTGAAAAACAACAGGCGCGTTTGTCAAACCAAATGGCATCACCAGATTTTCAAAATGACCCTCAGGAGTATTAAAAGCCGTTTTCCACTCATCCCCTTGACGGACTCTTATGAGGTTGTACGCCCCCCTGAGGTCAAGCTTAGAGAACCACCTAGCACCTGCCACCTGATTGAACAGATCGGGTATCAGCGGCATAGGGTATGGGTCACGAACCGTAATCTGGTTTAACTCCCTGAAATCCAGACACGGGCATAAACCGCCATCTTTCTTCTTAACGAAGAACCCTGCTGCCACAGGCGAGGACGAAGGCCTGATGTGCCCTTTGCTCAGACTCTCAGCGATGTAGTCTTTTAAGGCTTGCCTCTCAGGACCAGAGATGTTAAACATCCTAGCTTTCGGCAATTTGGCCCCTGGTTTTAACCTAATAGTGCAGTCATAGGGACGATGTGGTGGCAATTCTGAACAACCCTTCTCAGAAAACACATCTGCGAAATCCAGCAGAGACTCAGGAATACTAGGAGTCACAGCGGACACACACATGGCCAGGCAATTCTCCTGGCAGAATCCGCTCCACTGGATGATGTCCTGGGTTTTCCAGTCAATCACCGGGTTGTGCATAGCCAACCATGGAAAACCCAGAGCCATTTGTGCAGGCAGATTACTGAGCACCTTACATGTAACTTGCTCCGAATGTAGGACCCCAATGTGGAGTTTAACCTCAGCCAGCCATAAACTCAGTAATCTACCACTGTGGGAGAGGAGAGTCATTGATGGTGACCACCTGGATAGGATGAGGCAGTTTTTCGATCCTGAAACCGGCTGTGCGCGCAAACTCCTCATCAATAAGATTAGTGGCAGAACCACTATCCACAAACACAGTGATTGGCAGCTCTCTGCCAGCGACCATAACTTTGGCAGGGAGCATGCATTGAGAAACCACAATGGAGGATATGCATAAGTTCAGATTGGCCTCCTCCACACTCTCTGAGCTTAGTAGTTTTTCCGCCGTTGCGCTTTTCTTAGATAGCAGAGGACAAGTATTAACATAATGACCAGTTTTACTACAGCAAAAGCAGGCTCCCTGCTTCCTGAGCAAAGGGGCACGATGCTTCACATGTGACACCCCTGCGATTTGCATAGGCTCCGTGGGCTCACCTGCAGCAACCTCACGTGTACCTACGCTCTCTCCCATAGGCGGCGTCTCTTGCAACCCCTGACGCAGATGGCGATCAATGCGGATAACAAGACTCATAGCGGATTCTAGAGAAGTAGGAGTCTCGTACATCAGAAGGGCTTTTTTAACCTTTCCTGAAACCCCATGAACAAATTGACTCCGCAGCGCGGGATCATTCCACTGTGTATCTACCGCCCAGCGGCGAAATTCAGAACAGTAATCCTCCGCCATACACTCCCCCTGGCGGATAGGGCGAATTTTAGATTCTGCTAGACCCATTCTGTCAGGATCCTCATAAATGAGTCCAAGAGCAGAAAACAAACTCTCCACTGAGTTATATGCAGCAGAATAAGATGGTAAAGAAAACGCCCATGCTTGAGGATCCCCGTTCAGTAATGACAACACCAGGCCCACACGCTGAACCTCATTGCCTGAGGAGATCGGGCGCATACGAAAATATAGTTTACAAGATTCACGAAAAGTAACAAATTTACTGCGTTCCCCAGCAAACCTTTCAGGTAAAGGAAACTTTGGCTCAGCAACTCTGCCTACAGATTGAGCTTGCACATTAGATACTACTTGACCCTGTTGCTGAACTGTCCCCTTCAGCTCAGTGACCTGCAGGGACAGCGCCTCCAACTGGTGGGTTATGGAAGTCATGGGATCCATGGAATACAAAAAATATGGCCGATTATAATGTCACGGGGGTACTGGGTAGACTACAGCTGATTACCCAGGCCCCTGCAATATCCCTCAAACTAGGGAAACCCTGTCTGTCCCTCTCCCAGTTTACACTGATGGTGTGCATGTCTGGGCCGCCAGGCCTGACCCTGAGTCCTGTTTCAATACTAAGCTGAAACCTCCACCCGCCACCCAGTGATAAGACCTCTCACCAACCCCTACAGAAAGCACAGACAGGGAAAACTAAAAAAAAGCACCACGCCGCAGACACACAGGAAAACACTATAATGTGCACAGGGCAAAACAATACAAATGTAGGAAGGAGAAATATAACGAAGGATAATACACCACCAGATACGATATTTCCTCTCCTAGACCACCACTCCAGACCGAGATCACCAGGCACAAGACACAAGCTATAATCGGTGACGCCCAAAGCCCAGCAAAGCTATTTAAAGGCAATGGGCGTGACTAAGCCTCCAACCCGAGTACCAGCCAAATTAACCCCGGACAATCTGGATCAATCTGGCCGGCGCCACTGAGCATATAGTGGACGAATGAGGAATTACCGCTGTCTGTCGGACGCCCTAGTGTGAACAGCATTCGACATGACATGAAAACACAAAAGTCATTATCTCAGTAAATTAGAATACTTTATAACACAAATTGAAAAATGATATTAAAATCCGAAATGTTGGCCTACTGAAATGTATGCTCAGTAAATGCACTCAATACTTGGTTGGGGCTCCTTTTGCATCGACTATTGCATCAATGCGGCGTGGCATGGAGGCGATCAGCCTGTGGCATTGCTGAGGTGTTATGGAAGCCCAGGTTGCTTTGATAGCAGCCTTCAGCTCATCTGCATTGTTGGGTCTGGTGTCTCATCTTCCTCTTGACAATACCCCATAGATTCTCTATGGGGTTAAGGTCAGGCAAGTTTGCTGCCAATCAAGCACAGTGATACTGTTGTTTTTACACCAGTTATTGGTACTTTTGGCAGTGTGGACAGGTGCCAAGTCCTGCTGGAGAATGAAATTTCCTTTTTCCAAAAAGCTTGTCGGCAGAGGGAAGCATGAAGTGCCCTAAAATTTCCTGGTAGACGGCTGCACTGACTTTGCTCTTGATAAACACAGTGGACCTACACCAGCAGATGACATGGCTCCCCAAACCATCACTGATTGTGGAAACTTCACACTAGACTTCCAGCAGCTTGGATTGTGGCCTCTCCACTCTTCCTCCAGACTCTGGGACCTTGATTTCCAAGTGAAATGCACAATTTACTTTCATTTGAAAACAACACCTTGGACCACTGAACAACAGTCCAGTTCTTTTTCTCCTTGGCCCAGGTAAGACGCTTCTGGCGTTGTCTATTGGTCATGAGTGGCCGGACACAAGGAATGCGACACTTGTAGCCCATGTCCTGGATACGTCTGTGTGTGGTGGCTCTTGAAGCAATGACTCCAGCAGCAGTCCACTCCTTCTGAATCTCCCCCAAATTATTAAATGGCCGTTTCTTAACAATCATTTCAAGGCTGCGTTTATCCCGGTTGCTTGTGCATCTTTTTCTACCACATTTTTTCCTTCCATTCAACTTTCCAGTAATTTGCTCGGATACAGCACTCTGTGAACAGCCAGCTTCTTTAGCAATGACCTTTTGTGGCTTCCCCTCCTTGTGGAGAGTGTCAATGACTGCCTTCTGGACATCTGTGGACCGGGGTCTGTCATTGAGTTGCTGAATACCTCATAAAAAAAATATACTATTATTAACATTATTATTACACTTGTGATGAATACAAAATATTATTCCTTTGATTTTTTTTATTTTAAAGTAACCTTTAATGACACTGAAAAACATTAGCACTTACTTGGACACAGGTGTATTAACAAAATAGCCAATTTTACCTGATCCTTGTAAAACTGCAGCTGTTATTAACCCTTGAAAAAAGTAATTAAAAGATTTCAAGCTACAGCACATGACACAATTGATTTACAAGCAGAACAATTCCCCGATGGAAACATCTCCCTATATAGAAGTACGGTATCCACTTGCGATAATCCTGGCTGAAGATCCCGCGTACATTAATGTCTGGAAGTGTCAAAATCAATAAATTGTTGCACAATTGGGTGTTTACATCAACAGAAAATTAGTCTGTAATAAGATAACTTTTCTATCCAAAATTAAAGGTTTTGCTTAAAAGGGAAATTATCTTCAGAAAAATAATTTCTGGTTTAAATCAAGTTTTTTTTCCCAGTTCCAAGACCCTATCCCAAAATGTAGCAGGTGTAATAATAACAATAATGTTAATAATAAGTGTGAAACCAGCTTTACACAGATGTGCTCGATAGGAGACAAGTCTGGAGACGCTGCAGGCCATGGTAGCACGTTTGGACCATGCAGGCTGCTCACAGTAGCACCAGCAATATGAGGCCTGGGGTTGTCATGTTGAAAAACAGCTCTTGCAACAATTTAAACAAATGGTCATACCACTGATTCTACGACCAAATCAATGTAAAGCTGAGCACTTTGTGTGCCTGGAATGAAGACTAGAGGATCGGTGTTCCCGCAAGAAGGCCTCTTCATGGAATTACTTACATGGTCTCCAGATCAATCTCCGGCTATCATCATGCCCAACACAAAAGCGGGACCCATTCGTTAAGAGGATAGACCTCCATTCCAGCCTCCATTCTTGATCTGCACCATGATAGCCTTAGAAAGTGGTGGAGTAAGGTGGCGTTTGTCGCTGGACTTTCTAGCTTGTAGCCCATTGTCATGCATACACCTTCAGATGGTGTGGCGATACGTAATGTATGGTAGGCTGACTCTTCTAGTCTTCTTTCCAGGTACACTAACAACTTAGCACTACATTGATTGCATATGAACAGCACACAGATTGACAAGTGAGAAAAAATCATCCCACCCTGTTGTGAATTTGGATTCTGGGCTCCCCCGGTGGCTACTGGTGGAATTGAACTGGTGTCTTCATCTTCTCTGTTCACCTGTTCCCATCAAGATGTGGGAGTCGCTATATATCCTTGCTGCTCTGTTAGTTGCTTGCCGGTCAACAATGTTATCAGAAGCCTCTCTGTGCTTGTTCCTGCTCCTAGACAACTACTAGATAAGTTGGACTCTTGTCCATGTTTGTTTTTGCATTTTTGTTCCAGTTCACAGCTGTAGTTTCGTTACTGTGTCTGGAAAGCTCTTGTGAACAGGAATTGCCACTCTGGTGTTATGAGTTAATGCCAGAGTTTTAAAGTAATTTCTGGATGGTGTTTTTGATAGGGTTTTCAGCTGACCATGAAAGTGTCCTTTCTGTCTTCTGCTATGTAGTAAGTGGACCTCAAATTTGCTAAACCTATTTTCATACTACGTTTGTTATTTCATCTCAACTCACCGCCAATACATGTGGGGGGCCTCTGTCTCCTTTCGGGGTATTTCTCTAGAGGTGAGCTAGGACTAATATTTTCCTCTGCTAGTTTTATTTAGTCCTCCGGCTGGTGCTGGGCATCTAGAATCAACGTAGGCATGCTACCCGGCCACTGCTAGTTGTGCGTTAGGTTTAGTTCATGGTCAGCTCAGTTCCCATCTTCCAAGAGCTAGTTCCTATATATGCTTATGCTATGTTCTCTTGCCATTGAGATCATGACAGTTTGACCGGCCTTCAAAGTGTTAATTGTTTGGGCTGAAGCAGGAGAAAAAGAAGTGTTGAAGGGAAATTTTTTTTTTTTTTTTCCCCTCAGAGTTTTGCTGCCTAGCCCTTAATTGCTGTCTAGCTGCTTCTTACCTCCTCTTAACCCTTGAATGGCTCTGTGTCCACCTGTTTGTAATGGATCTTCAGAGTGTAACTGCAGGTTTGAATAATCTCGCCACGAAGGTACAAAATTTGCAAGATTTTGTTTGTCATGCACCTGTATCTGAGCCGAGAATTCCTTTGCCGGAATTTTTCTCGGGGAATAGATCCGGGTTTCAGAATTTTCGAAATAATTGCAAATTATTTTTGTCCCTGAAATCTCGCTCTGCCGGAGACCCTGCACAGCAGGTCAGGATTGTGATTTCCTTGCTCCGGGGCGACCCTCAAGACTGGGCTTTTTCATTGACACCAGGGGATCCTGTGTTGCTCAATGTGGATGCGTTTTTTCTGGCCTTGGGGTTGCTTTATGACGAACCTCATTTGGAGCTTCAGGCAGAAAAAACTTTGATGTCCCTATCTCAGGGGCAAGATGAAGCGGAAATTTACTGCCAAAGATTCCGTAAATGGTCTGTGCTTACTCAGTGGAATGAGTGCGCCCTGGCGGCGACTTTCAGAGAGGGTCTCTCTGATGCCATTAAGGATGTTATGGTGGGGTTCCCTGTGCCTGCGGGTCTGAATGAGTCCATGACAATGGCTATTCAGATCGATAGGCGTTTGCGGGAGCGCAAACCAGTGCACCATCTGGCGGTGTCCACTGAGAAGTCGCCAGAGAGTATGCAGTGTGATAGAATTCTGTCCCGAAGCGAGCGGCAGAATTTTAGACGGAAAAATGGGTTGTGTTTCTATTGTGGTGATTCTACTCATGTTATATCAGCATGCTCTAAGCGCACTAAAAAGCTTGGTAAATCTGTTTCCATTTGCACCTTACCGTCTAAATTTATTCTATCTGTGACCCTGATTTGCTCTTTGTCATCTATTACCACGGACGCCTATGTCGACTCTGGCGCCGCTTTGAGTCTTATGGATTGGTCCTTTGCCAAACGCTGTGGATATGATTTAGAGCCTTTGGAGACTCCTATTCCTCTGAAGGGGATTGACTCCACCCCATTGGCTAATAATAATCCACAATACTGGACACAAGTAACTATGCGTATTAATCCGGATCACCAGGAGATTATTCGCTTTCTGGTGCTGTATAATCTACATGATGATTTGGTGCTAGGATTGCCTTGGCTGCAATCTCACAACCCAGTCCTCGACTGGAGAGCTATGTCTGTGTTGAGCTGGGGATGTAAGGGGGCTCATGGGGATGTACCTGTGGTTTCCATCTCATCATCCATTCCCTCTGAAATTCCTGAGTTCCTGTCTGACTATCGTGACGTCTTTGAAGAATCCAAGCTTGGTTCGTTACCTTCGCACCGAGAGTGCGATTGTGCCATAGATTTAATCCCGGGTAGTAAATACCCAAAGGGTCGTTTATTTAATCTGTCTGTGCCTGAACATGCTGCTATGCGAGAATATATAAAGGAGTCTTTGGAAAAGGGACATATTCGTCCATCGTCATCTCCCTTAGGAGCCGGGTTTTTCTTTGTGTCAAAAAAAGACGGCTCTTTGAGACCATGTATTGATTATCGGCTTTTGAATAAAATCACTGTTAAATATCAATACCCATTGCCGTTGCTGACTGATTTGTTTGCTCGCATAAAGGGGGCCAAGTGGTTCTCTAAGATTGACCTTCGTGGGGCGTATAATTTGGTGCGAATCAGGCAGGGGGATGAGTGGAAAACCGCATTTAATACGCCCGAGGGCCACTTTGAGTATTTAGTGATGCCTTTTGGTCTTTCTAATGCTCCGTCAGTTTTCCAGTCCTTTATGCATGATATTTTTCGCGATTATTTGGATAAATTTATGATTGTGTATCTGGATGATATTCTGATTTTTTCGGATGACTGGGACTCTCATGTCCAGCAAGTCAGGAGGGTTTTTCAGGTTTTGCGGTCTAATTCTTTGTGTGTGAAGGGTTCTAAGTGTGTTTTTGGGGTACAGAGGATTTCCTTTTTGGGATATATTTTTTCCCCCTCTTCCATTGAAATGGATCCTGTCAAGGTTCAAGCTATTTGTGATTGGACGCAGCCCTCTTCTCTTAAGAGTCTTCAGAAATTTTTGGGCTTTGCTAACTTTTATCGTCGATTTATTGCTGGTTTTTCGGATATTGCTAAACCATTGACCGATTTGACTAAGAAGGGTGCTGATGTTGCTGATTGGTCCCCTGATGCTGTGGAGGCCTTTCGGGAGCTTAAGCGCCGTTTTTCCTCTGCCCCTGTGTTGCGTCAGCCTGATGTTGCTCTACCTTTTCAGGTTGAGGTCGACGCTTCTGAGATCGGAGCTGGGGCAGTGTTGTCGCAGAAAAGTTCTGACTGCTCCGTGATGAGGCCTTGTGCCTTCTTTTCCCGTAAATTTTCGCCCGCTGAGCGGAATTATGATGTTGGGAATCGGGAGCTTTTGGCCATGAAGTGGGCTTTTGAGGAGTGGCGCCATTGGCTTGAGGGGGCCAGACATCAGGTGGTGGTATTGACTGACCACAAAAATTTGATTTATCTTGAGACCGCCAGGCGCCTGAATCCTAGACAGGCGCGCTGGTCATTATTTTTCTCTCGGTTTAATTTTGTGGTGTCATACCTACCGGGTTCTAAGAATGTTAAGGCGGATGCCCTTTCTAGGAGTTTTGAGCCTGACTCGCCTGGTAACTCTGAGCCCACAGGTATCCTTAAGGATGGAGTGGTATTGTCAGCCGTTTCTCCAGACCTGCGGCGGGCCTTGCAGGAGTTTCAGGCGGATAGACCTGATCGTTGCCCACCTGATAAACTGTTTGTTCCTGATGATTGGACCAGTAGAGTCATCTCTGAGGTTCATTCTTCTGCGTTGGCAGGTCATCCTGGCATTTTTGGTACCAGGGATTTGGTGGCAAGGTCCTTCTGGTGGCCTTCCCTGTCACGAGATGTGCGAGGCTTTGTGCAGTCTTGTGACGTTTGTGCTCGGGCCAAGCCTTGTTGTTCTCGGGCTAGCGGATTGTTGTTGCCCTTGCCTATTCCTAAGAGGCCTTGGACGCACATCTCGATGGATTTTATTTCAGATCTGCCTGTTTCTCAGAAGATGTCTGTCATCTGGGTGGTGTGTGACCGTTTTTCTAAGATGGTCCATTTGGTTCCTCTGCCCAAGTTACCTTCTTCTTCCGAGTTGGTTCCTCTGTTTTTTCAAAATGTTGTTCGTTTGCATGGTATTCCTGAGAATATCGTTTCTGACAGAGGGACCCAATTCGTGTCTAGATTTTGGCGGGCATTCTGTGCTAGGATGGGCATAGATTTATCTTTTTCGTCTGCTTTCCATCCTCAGACGAATGGCCAGACCGAGCGGATTAATCAGACCCTGGAGACATATCTGAGGTGTTTTGTGTCTGCTGACCAGGATGATTGGGTTGCTTTTTTGCCATTGGCGGAGTTCGCTCTCAATAATCGGGCCAGCTCTGCCACTTTGGTGTCCCCGTTTTTCTGTAATTCGGGGTTTCATCCTCGATTTTCCTCTGGTCAGGTGGAATCTTCGGATTGTCCTGGAGTGGATGCTGTGGTGGAGAGATTGCATCAGATCTGGGGGCAGGTGGTGGACAATTTGAGGTTGTCCCAGGAGAAGACTCAGCTTTTTGCCAACCGCCACCGTCGTGTTGGTCCTCGGCTTTCTGTTGGGGATTTGGTGTGGTTGTCTTCTCGTTTTGTCCCTATGAGGGTCTCTTCTCCTAAGTTTAAGCCTCGGTTTATCGGCCCGTATAAGATATTGGAGATTCTTAACCCTGTTTCCTTCCGTTTGGACCTCCCTGCATCCTTTTCTATTCATAACGTTTTTCATCGGTCATTGTTGCGCAGGTATGAGGTACCGGTTGTGCCTTCCGTTGAGCCTCCTGCTCCGGTGTTGGTTGAGGGTGAGTTGGAGTACATTGTGGAGAAAATCTTAGACTCTCGTGTTTCCAGACGGAGACTCCAGTATCTGGTCAAGTGGAAGGGATATGGCCAGGAGGATAATTCTTGGGTGAATGCATCTGATGTTCATGCCTCCGATCTGGTTCGTGCCTTTCATAGGGCCCATCCTGATCGCCCTGGTGGTTCTGGTGAGGGTTCGGTGCCCCCTCCTTGAGGGGGGGGTACTGTTGTGAATTTGGATTCTGGGCTCCCCCGGTGGCTACTGGTGGAATTGAACTGGTGTCTTCATCTTCTCTGTTCACCTGTTCCCATCAAGATGTGGGAGTCGCTATATAACCTTGCTGCTCTGTTAGTTGCTTGCCGGTCAACAATGTTATCAGAAGCCTCTCTGTGCTTGTTCCTGCTCCTAGACAACTACTAGATAAGTTGGACTCTTGTCCATGTTTGTTTTTGCATTTTTGTTCCAGTTCACAGCTGTAGTTTCGTTACTGTGTCTGGAAAGCTCTTGTGAACAGGAATTGCCACTCTGGTGTTATGAGTTAATGCCAGAGTTTTAAAGTAATTTCTGGATGGTGTTTTTGATAGGGTTTTCAGCTGACCATGAAAGTGTCCTTTCTGTCTTCTGCTATGTAGTAAGTGGACCTCAAATTTGCTAAACCTATTTTCATACTACGTTTGTTATTTCATCTCAACTCACCGCCAATACATGTGGGGGGCCTCTGTCTCCTTTCGGGGTATTTCTCTAGAGGTGAGCTAGGACTAATATTTTCCTCTGCTAGTTTTATTTAGTCCTCCGGCTGGTGCTGGGCATCTAGAATCAACGTAGGCATGCTACCCGGCCACTGCTAGTTGTGCGTTAGGTTTAGTTCATGGTCAGCTCAGTTCCCATCTTCCAAGAGCTAGTTCCTATATATGCTTATGCTATGTTCTCTTGCCATTGAGATCATGACACCACCCTCCTAGGTGATATTTATATGCAAGTGTGAGCGAACCCTAAGTGTCGTAATCGCTGCATCCTTTCTTCAGAAACGTAAGTTTAATCAGAAATGCTATTTAGGGTGCTCAGTGCACCCTTGGTGTGACCAATAGGTTTAGTGCACCATTCTGCCCACAGGTTTTGCATGTCACATCCCCCACACTATCTTGCTTAACCTTTCTCTGCAGACAGCACACACTGTAGGCAGGCCATGGTTATCCATTACCAGTAAGGGTGTAAAACCACGGAGTGAAACGTTTTACTGAGCCTCTTGGCCACACCAAGGGTACATGGAGCACTCTAATTAGCACATCTGATTAAACTTCAGTTTCTGAAAAATGAAGGCAGGGATTAGGTCATTAAAGGTGTGGCTTTTATAGGGGCTATAAAACCATTATTTATACCATTATTAACATAGGAAACTGTATTTTTTTCTTGAAAATGTTAATAGCTGTTGATGTATAAACATGGGTGCCATATGGATGACAATGCAGATTAAAAATTGCCAGTAGGAAAATCAGATATTTTTTATACGCTTGTGTGAACTTAGCCTAGAAGATAGGTTATTATAGGGGCTATATCCCCTGCAAAGCTATATGCTTAGATTATAACCTCACTTTGGGCTGACGCACTCCACTTAGTCTCCCAATATCCTTCATAGTACAAAACATAAGGGTGAAGGAGTGCAGGACTAGTCGTTATGGCTCAGGATCGCTGTCGAACTGTGGTCAATGCACTGACGTACATTTTCTTACCCTGCTTTGAGCAGTATACTAGTGCCTGATACTAGCATTTGTCATTTTTATGACTAAGAGGAAATTTCAGAGACCGCATAAATTTACATTCCTCCATTATTTGCCTTTAAACTACGTGGAGCATTTTTTATCCCTTTGGGCGCAAATAGAAGAGATTCTGTAATTGTGAAAAATTGGAAATCCTTAAACCCGACTGTTTTCTTTTAATAAAAGAGTAATGAGAAATATTAAAACCCAAAAGACTGGAAATTACCAGAATAAAGTAAAACAGCTCTTATAATACAGATAAAGGGACTGAGAGAGAGAACAATTCTCAGCCGTGGGGTTTAATACATAAGAAGCTTCACTAATAAATAATAAAGAGAACACAGTGCAAGGATTAATACTGATTCTTGGTACAATAATTATTTATCTCAGTACCTGGATGCATTTTTTCATACCTGCCTTTATTTCCTGCATTGAGCCCTAGAGTCCCAGTCAGTAGGCTCGGTCAGTTTTTGGGCAACTTGATGCTTCCCTCATAAAACATTGATGTCAAGCTTGGAGGGCTATGGATTATTGGACTGGCATTCTTTGCCTGCAGATTAGGGTATTAACCTTTACCTGGACCCTATTTGACTGAGCTTAACTCCTGATTTCTCCTTGACCTTCACTTCTGCCTTGTTCTTGGACATTGTGCCTGCCTCACCCCTTGGATTGTTCGGCTGGCGTCACTTGTTCTACTCCTGTTTTTTTCTGACTACTGTAGCAAAACAAGGTAGGACTGGGTTAAATCCTAACACTGCAGGTCATAATTAGGTGTACCTGGCTAGCTTTAACTAAGAACCAAGAAATGGGTTCACTTTGTGTCAGTCTGCTGGATGTTGAGCAGAGGTGTTGAAGCTGGTGAGTTGCCAGCTGGAAAGAGACAAGCCAGGTTCTCTCTCAGAATGGAGACTGCGCGGGTCAGCTATGAAAGCTGAACAGTCTGTGTGTTGGAGCTGCAGAGTAATGTGTGGAAGCTGCAACCTGTTTAGTGTTAACTGTGCATGGAGTTGAACACTTCTGTTTGGCGCTAGAAGCTGCTGGAGTTCGGGCTGAAGTGAATAACGAGAGTGGTAGGTCGTACCTCTTCTGTGTATAAAGTTTGCTCTGGGAGAAAGGACTGTAATCTGTTTGGGTGAGCCCGTACTGACATATACATTGGTATGTAAACGTTTGGGCACTCCTGGCCAAAATTACTGTTATTGTGAACCATTAAGCATGTTGAAGATTAAATGATCTCAAAAAGTTAAAGATGGCACATTTCCTTTGTATTTTAGACCAAAAAAATTGTCATTTATTACATTTTTAAAATTATAAAAAGGAAAATGGGCTGATGCAAAAGTTTGGGCACCCTGCATGACCAGCCCCTTCTGTGATGTCTATATGCCCCCAGTCCATCCTGACAGGTCTATATGTCCTCGCCCATTCTGTGATTTCTATATGCCCCAGCCTATCCTGTGATGTACCGTATATATGCCTTCAGCCTCTCCTGTGATGCGCATATGCCCCCAGCATCTAATGTGATAAATATGCCCCCAGCCGCTCCTGTGATGCGTACATGCCCCAGCATATCCTGTGATGCATATATGCCCCCAGCCCCTCCTGTGATGCATATATACACCAGCCCCTTCTCTGATGCGTATATTCCCCCAGGGTCTCCTGTGATGCATATATGCCCCCAGCCCCTCCTATGATGCATATATGCCCCAGCCCCTCCTATGATGCATATGACCCCATCCCCTCCTGTGATGTGTATATGCCCCAGCCCATCCTGTGATACACACAGTATATGCCCCTAGACCCTCCTGTGATGCGTACATACACCATCCCCTCCTCTGATGCGTATATTCCCCCTGCGTATCATATGATGTATATATGCCCCCAGCCCCTCCTGTGATGCATATATGCATAATGCCCTCAGTATCTCCTGTGATATATATATGCCCCCAGTGTCTCCTGTGATGCATATATGCCCCAAGCCCTTCCTGTGATGCATATATGCATAATGCCCCCAGTATCTCCTGTGATGTATATATGCCCCCAGTGTCTCCTGTGATGCATATATGCCCCAAGCCCTTCCTGTGATGCGTATATGCCCCTAGCGTCTCCTCTGATGAGTGTATGTCCTAATCCTTTCCTGTGATGAGTATATGTCCCTAGCATCTCCAGTCATGCATATACAGTTGTGTTTTCTTGCCCTTTTTTCAGAGACTATGAATGATAACACCAAAACTTTTTCTCCACTCATGGTTAGTGGTTGGGTGAAGCCATTTATTGTCAAACTACTGTGTTTTCTCTTTTTAAATCATAGTGACAACCCAAAACATCCAAATGACACTGATCAAAAGTTCACATACCGCATTTCTTAATACTGTGCAGCGTCCAACCCCTGCATCCTGATGTTACAGCATAGTGGATGGGAATTTAATCCCATGTCCACAAGGTGTCCACAGATGCCTGCAGATCACCCGCGGAGACGGACATGCGGCGCATCTTTACAGACCCCAGCATGTCGATTTCTCTTGCGGAGACGCTCATCTCCGCAAGAGAAATTTCACCCATACAATGTATTCGATGCGGTGAATCTGCACGGTTCAGTGATCACATGCCAATTCACCAGCGTTGAATAGACAGCAGCACTTTAATCAAGCTGTCCTGCCGGTTTCAGCTATGTGTCTTAGTCCCACAAAAGCCTCGGTCTTCTGGCTACCGGTGTCTGCGCTTTGCCAGGGAGACAGTCTGTTCGCTGCTGTCTTTCCCCTGGTGTCCTCGCCTGTGCTTCTCTCTCCTACACGCTCGCTACAATCTGTTCTTCTTTTGGTGTTATCTCTGTCCAGGAGCTGCAGCTCTTTCTCGTGGCTGCACGGCCCCTCTGCTTCCTTCCCCTCTGTCTCTCTGGCAGGAACTCTCTCACTTTCCCTCCAAACCACAGTATATATGGGGAGTCACCTAGGAATAGGATCAAAAGCTCCCCCTTGTGGCCTGGAGTGTGAACATGTTGCATGTTTGTGTTTACCTGATGAAAGTTATACTTCCTTGCCTCCAAGCGTGACATCACTCTCCCCGTGAGGAAAGCAGTGCCACTGTGACGACCAGGACAACACAAAAGCGCTGCCACTCCCGGATCATCTGCACATATCCTTAAAATAGCAATAAACTCCATTCCAGCACCTACTAACAAAGAAACTATTTCGCCAGTAGTAACTGCTGGTACTTTGCCATCAGATAATTGGGGTCAGAGATCAGAAGGGGATCTAGTGTTAGTTATCACTAGTAATTATAGATTGGAACTGATGCTGATGAGTCTTTGCAGAGTTTCAGTTTATAAGTAGAAAAATTACAGCGAGGATGATCGCAGTAGACGTCCACATTGATTTATTTATCTCTGATAATTAAGCTTTTATTTCTCGTACACTGAAAATCTGTTCTGTGCACTAATATTAAATTATACAAGCAAGAGGTCAATTGAACGCTGGTAATCATGGAGCTAAAAAGCTCTCTGCAATTCTTCCATTGTCTGCGCAGGTCTGCAACTCTTCATCACAAACCATGAGCAATGGTTGACATTTCCTAGAGGACAGAACTAGACTTTTTGTCTCGGAGTATTAGGCCGGCGTCACACTGGCGAGTTTTACGGACGTAAGAGCGCAGAAACTACGTCCGTAAAACTCGCATAACATACGGCACAATTATTCTCAATGGGGCTGCTCCTATTAGCCGTATATTACGGTTCAGTATTATACGGCTTTCTACGGCCGTACAAAATTGCAGCATGCTGCGTTTGTCAGCGTACTGCGCAAAAAAATCGCCAATGAAAGTCTATGGGGGCGAGAAAAATACGGATTCCACACGGACCAGCAGTGTGACTTGCGAGAAATACGCAGCGGTGTTAGTGAAAAGTCGGTAATTCAATTGCCGGCTTTTCATTTCTCCTGCACAAACCCGACAGGATATGAGACATGGTTTACATACAGTAAACCATCTCATATCCCCCTTTTTTTTGCATATTCCACACTACTAATGTTAGTAGTGTGTATGTGCAAAATTTCAGCGCTGTAGCTGCTAAAATAAAGGGTTAAATGGCGGAAAAAATTGGCGTGGGCTCCCGCGCAATTTTCTCCGCCAGAGTGGTAAAGCCAGTGACTGAGGGCAGATATTAATAGCCAGAAGAGGGTCCATGGTTATTGGCCCCCCCGTGGCTAAAAACATCTGCCCCCAGCCACCCCAGAAAAGGCACATCTGGAAGATGCGCCTATTCTGGCACTTGGCCACTCTCTTCCCACTCCCTGTAGCGGTGGGATATGGGGTAATGAAGGGTTAATGACACCTTGCTATTGGAAGGTGACATTAAGCCAGATTAATGATGGAGAGGCGTCAATTATGACACCTATCCATTATTAATCCAATTGTAGGAAAGGGTTAAAAAACACACACACACATGATTGAAAAGTATTTTAATGAAATAAACACAGCGGTTGTTGTAATAATTTATTGTTCTCTCAAATCCATTTGCAGTCCCTCGCTTGGCAACATAATAAACGCACAAGATACATACCTTCTGATGTACTGTCAGGTCCAACGATGTAATCCATCTGAAGGGGTTAACTAATATTACAGGCAGGAGCCCTGCTATAATGCAGCTGTGCTCCGTGCCTGTAATTCCCCTGCGAATGAATGAAATGTAGGTCATTGACCTACATTTCATTCATTCGCAGTGAGGCGCCATCTGGTGGATGTTCTCATGAACTGCAGCCTGGGAACTTTTTCCCACGCTCCAGGTCATATGAGGACATCCACCAGGGGGCGCATCACCGCGACTGAAGGAAATGTAGGTCAATGACCTACATTTCATTCATTCGCCGGGGATTACAGGCACGGAGCACAGCTGCATTATAGCAGGGCTCCTGCCTGTAATATTAGTTAACCCCTTCAGATGGATTACATCGTTGGACCTGACAGTACATCAGAAGGTATGTATCTTGTGCGTTTATTATGTTGCCAAGCGAGGGACTGCAAATGGATTTGAGAGAACAATAAATTATTACAACAACCGCTGTGTTTATTTCATTAAAATACTTTTCAATCATGTGTGTGTGTGTTTTTTAACCCTTTCCTACAATTGGATTAATAATGGATAGGTGTCATAATTGACGCCTCTCCATCATTAATCTGGCTTAATGTCACCTTCCAATAGCAAGGTGGCATTAACCCTTCATTACCCCATATCCCACCGCTACAGGGAGTGGGAAGAGAGTGGCCAAGTGCCAGAATAGGCGCATCTTCCAGATGTGCCTTTTCTGGGGTGGCTGGGGGCAGATGTTTTTAGCCACGGGGGGGCCAATAACCATGGACCCTCTCCTGGCTATTAATATCTGCCCTCAGTCACTGGCTTTACCACTCTGGCGGAGAAAATTGCGCGGGAGCCCACGCCAATTTTTTCCGCCATTTATCCCTTTATTTTAGCAGCTACAGCGCTGAAATTTTGCACATACACACTACTAACATTAGTAGTGTGGAATATGCAAAAAAAAGGGGGATATGAGATGGTTTACTGTATGTAAACCATGTCTCATATCCTGTCGGGTTTGTGCAGGAGAAATGAAAAGCCGGCAATTGAATTACCGGCTGTTCACAGATATCGCGCTGATTGAAATCTAAATACAGAATATATATATATGTGTCACAATGACATATATATATATATATATACTGTATATATGTTTTCCCGAACATTTGAGCACATAAATCCATTAGATGTCGGTTTTGCAAGCCTGCGCGAAAATCTCGCAGTACGGATGCCATACGGATTACATACGGAGGATGCCATGCGCAAAATACGCTGACACACCCTGCCTACGGACCACTATTTTGGGAACATTTCTCCGTATTACGGCCGTAGTACGGACGTATAATACGTGGCGTATTGTCTTACGCCAAGTGTGACGCCGGCCTTAGATGGTGGCTCAATATCGTCTCTTGGTGACTTCTGCAATTACAGAAGCTTTCTACTGGAATTCATAGACCTCTAGCAGATACTTAATACATGTCCTTGCCTGATAGATAGAGGCAGAAATCCATCTTAAAGGTGACTATCTAGTCCTTAACATGTGTGAAATTTAGCAAGGAGAATGCGGATTATCTCGAGCATTCTTACTTGGAATGCAGATTTGGAAATTGTTTTTGAGATCTCTATCTATTAATGGAACCTTTACACCAGCATCCTCGTAGCTGGGAGCAGAGATGATTTCCTTATAGCTGGGGGCAGTGAGGCTTCTTTTGATGAATACATTTTAGAGAAACTGGATGATGTCTTTAACCCTTAAGGTTGGGTTCTAAGTGAATCTGTCATCATTCTTTTGCTACCCCATCTCATAGCAGCATAATGTAGGGACATAGATTTTGGTTCAAATGATGTGTCACTTACTAGGCTGCTTGCTGCAGTTTTTATTAAAAAGTGTTTTATCTTCTGCAGATCTACCAGTTGTCTAATAACCTCTGATAACCCCACCACACTACTGAATAGCAGCTTTCTGCCTATGCCCAGTGATGAATATGGAGGACTACATGGCAGCAGGTTTACTACTCCTCTAGTGATAAACTCCTGCTGATAAAACACTTTATAAAAACTACATCAAGCAGCCCAGTAACTGACACATTACTGGAATCAGGGTCTCTGCCCCGCCATCAAGAATTAAATAGCAGAAACCTGGTGACAGATTCCATTTAAAACATGTTGATTGCTAAACAAAATAGTTTGAAGGATGTGGACACATCTGGGGCCTTTTTTTTTTATAAAGGGATTGTCCGGGACTTTAACATTGATGGCCTGTTCTTAGAATAGGTCATCAGTGTGTGATCGATGGGGGTTGTTCCCGGGGTCGACGGCAGCTGGAACTGCTCAGACGCTTCTGGGTACCGCATATCCGCCATCTATTCAAATCAATAGGGAGTGGATGGGCAGTGCCCAGCAGTGGCCACTATTCTGACGATTAAACTGTGCTGTGCAGCTCTGTAACTAAGCAGTTCAAGCTGCTCCAACACCAGAAACAGCTGATTGACGCTGATACCGGGTGTCGCACCCTCACCAGTCAGACATTGATGACCTATCCTAAGGATAGGGGCCTGACTGTTCAGACACCTGCACATCTGAAGCTATATTGATGAAATGCCTAGCTACATTCACACTCTAGCCATTTCACAGAGAAAACCTAAGAAAATAACAAAATAAGCATATACCCTGTAGTAAGTAAATAAGTAAACAGTAATAGCATAGAGTAATTAGTTAAAGGGGTTGTCCACTATTAGCACAACACCTTTAACACAATTTTGATTAAAAGGAAAAGCTACCCCACTACGACAAGGTGTACCCAGTCGGGTCCTATTCTATCTCTAGTACTAAAGACTTACCTTGTGTGAGCCGACCTCATGTAGATAAGTGCTATACTAGATCCACCGCACTCCCTAAGTGGAATATCTTGAGCAGAAATATGAATTTTGGAAAATGCCAATTTATTCAAGTGAAAAAAGAACAAACAATTGCGTCAGATCAAGCACAAGGCAATTATAACAAAGTGTATATGCGACTCAAAATGGTGACGTTTCGACCCTCCCGGGTCTTAATCTAGGGTCGCACTTAAACCAGGGTATTTTTTCAAAGTAAATAATATGAAAAACGTAGTCCCTGTAGTGTCCGGGGGCAGGTATTGCTCTTTAATAAATGTAGCCTAGTGGGTGATCCGTCTCTGGGTGCAACCTTACGGAGGAATGACAGTGACGTATCAACGTCTTGCTGGTAATTTGGTAGCCAAGAGGGTGATCCGTTATTGGCTATAGCCTCATTAAAGAGTAACAATGGTGCATCTGCGTTTTGCGTCTGGCCACACCACAGGACGCAGGAGCGCCGTTTACACGCCTATCAGGGTTTCATGCCTACATCATCAGCAAGACGCAGAAGCGCCGCTGTTATTCTGTTACAAGGTAATATCTGAAAACAGATCACCCTTTTGGCCGCATATATTGCTATATCACCAGCAAGACGCAGAGGCGCCGCTGTTATTCCCTAATAAGACTACGTTCAAAAACGGATCTCCCCTCTGGCCTTGCTCATTATTAGATCACCAGCAAAACGCAGATGCACCATTGTTACTCTTTAATGAGGCTATAGCCAATAACGGATCACCCTCTTGGCTACCAAATTACCAGCAAGACGTTGATACGTCACTGTCATTCCTCCGTAAGGTTGCACCCAGAGACGGATCACCCACTAGGCTACATTTATTAAAGAGCAATACCTGCCCCCGGACACTACAGGGACTACGTTTTTCATATTATTTACTTTGAAAAAATACCCTGGTTTAAGTGCGACCCTAGATTAAGACCCGGGAGGGTCGAAACGTCACCATTTTGAGTCGCATATACACTTTGTTATAATTGCCTTGTACTTGATCTGACGCAATTGTTTGTTCTTTTTTCACTTGAATAAATTGGCATTTTCCAAAATTCATATTTCTGCTCAAGGTCATCCACTTAGGGAGTGCGGTGGATCTAGTATAGCACTGACGTTGGACCCCATGGTCTGTCACACCAGCACCCCGACCTAATACAGAGTGCAGGCCAATATCTCTATATTCATGTAGATAAGGTCAGAGCAGGACACGGGCCCAACTGTTTAGACACTCTTCCAAAAAGTTGGCGGAACTGCAATAAAACAAACAAAAGCTGTAACATCTCTGTGCAACTAAGTGTTGCTCTAAAATGTGTGACCTTTTTTAAGAACAATATATACATATAGCATATATATATATATATATATATATATATATATATATATATATATATATATATATATATATATATATATATATATATATATATATATACAGTATGTATATATATATATATATATATACACACACACTGCTCATAAAAATAAAGGGAACACTCAAATAACACACCCTAGATGTGAATGAATGAAATATTCTCATTGACTTCTTTGTTCTGTACAAAGTTGAATGTGCTGACAACAAAATCATACAAAAATCATCAATGGAAATCAAATTTATTTACCAATGGAGGTCTGGATTTGGCATCCTACTCAAAATCAAAGTGGAAAATCCAATTACAGGATGGTCCATCTTCAATGGAAATGCCTCAAGACAAGGAATGATGCTCAGTAGTGTGTGTGGCCTCCATGTGCCTGTATGACCTCCCTACAATAGGCAGGCATGCTCCTGATGAGGTGGCTGATGGTCTCCTGAGGGATCTCCTCCCAGACCTGGACTAAAGCAAAGTGATGTTGGTGAATGGTGCGAGACATGATGTCCCAGATGTGTTCAGTCGGATTCAGGTCTGGGGAATGGGCAGGCCAGTCCATAGCTTCAATGCCTTCATCTTGCAGGAACTGCTGACACACTCCAGCCACATGAGGTCTGGCATTGTCCTGCATTAGGAGGAACCAAGGGCAAACCGAACCAGCATATGGTCTCAAAAGGGGTCTGAGGATCTCATCTCGGTACCTAATGGCAGTCAGGCTACCTCTGGCGAGCACATGGAGGGCTGTGCAGCCCTCCAAAGAAATGCCACCCCACACCATTACTGACCCACTGCCAAACCGGTCATGCTGGAGGATGTTGCAGGCAGCTGATCGCTCTCCATGGCATCTCTAGACTCTGTCACGTCTGTCACATGTGCTCTGTGTGAACCTGCATTCATCTGTCAAGAGTACAGGGTGCCAGTGGCGAATTTGCCCATCCTGGGGTTCTGTGGCAAATGCCAAGCGTCCTGCATGGTGTTAGGCTGTGAACACAACCCCCATCTGTAGACGTCAGGCACTCAGACCATCCTCATTGAGTCGGTTTCTAACCATTTGTGCAGACACATGCACATTTGTAGCCTGCTGGAGGCCATTTTGCAGAACTCTGGCAGTGCACCTCCTGTTCCTCCTTGCCCAAAGGCTGAGTTAGCGGTCCTGCTGCTGGGTTGTTGCCCTCCTACGGCCCCCTCCTCATCTCCTGGTGTACTGGCCTGTCTCCTGGTAGTGCCTCCAGCCTCTGGACACTATGCTGACAGATACAGCAAACCTTGCCACAGATCGCATTGATGTGCCATCCTGGATGAGCTGCACTACCTGAGCCACTTGTGTGGGTTGTAGAGTCCGTCTCATGCTACAAGTGTGAAAGCACAACCAACATTCAAAATGACCAAAACATCAGCTAGAAAGCATTGGTACTGAGATGTGGTCAGTGGTCCCCACCTGCAGAACCACTCCTTTATTGAGTGTGTCTTGATAATTGCCAATAATTTCCATCTGTTGTCTATTCCATTTGCACAACAGCATGAGAAATTGATTGTCAAACAGTGCTGCTTCCGAAGTGGACAGTTTGATTTCACAGAAGTTTGATTTACTTGGAGTTAGATTCTGTTGTTTAAGTGTTCCCTTTATTTTTTTTTGAGCAGTGTATGTAGATATACTGTAGATATATATAGATACTGTATATATAGTATATGTATTTTAATATTTTAGGCAAGTTTGGAATAATACAGCAAATATAAAATATATATAAAATGTTTATTAGGTGCCTGCTATAATTTACAATCAGCCCTAGTGAATTGAGATGTATTGCGTCCGCCATGTTCTTGATAAATGGCCTTACTTCCCATTCTCTTGACATTTAGTCTATAATAACCATGTCCGTATGTTACTCACTATTTGCAGAGAATGCCCATTTGTCTTTATGCTTCACTGTTGTTTTGTATCTCTAAGAACCTGCTGGCTTATAGCAGGTCTGTTCCTACTAACAGACCTGCTAAACAGGAAGCTAAACGTAATCATCTTATTAGATGCTGATCACATTAACTTCTTCTCCTGCACTGATCTCTCAGAATGACACAAAAGAGAATGAATGGAATCACCATTATCTGTGTATAAGATTCACTGAAAGATGGCAGGACTGTATAATATGTCATGTAAAATGGTTGGGCCAGCATATTATCAGCTATATTGTCTCTAACAAGATCCTCCTGTTCCAAATATTACAAATAAATAAATAAATACAAATCTGTGATAATCAGCACATTCTGCCTTTAATTCTGGTCAGCTCTAATTATTGTTCCTTTTCATCTGCTTTGTGGTGGTGCTTATCAATATGCCGGACCATCCCTTGTTTTGAGTGACGAGTGTATGGAAATCTGGTGGTCACACTCTGCTTCCCACAAGCTGCAATGGAATATGGCTATGGATAAAAAATATATACACTTGTTTTAACCTCAGTATTATTTGTCTCGTAGAGCTCAAACTATTATGACCAGGTCTCATTTTATATATATTATAATGGCTTGTGAGTATTATTGTTTCTTTATTTTCCATAAGAAGGATAACAAGGTCTTTGGTGGCGTAGTATGGGATAATGTAATTATAAGCAACTAGATGGTGGCCCGATTCTAATGCATCGGGTATTCTAGAATATGTATGTATATAGCAGCCACATAGTATATAGCACAGGCCACGACATATTGTAGAATACCCGATGTGTTAATACAGGCCATGCAGTATATAACACAGCCCAAACAGTATATAACATTTCCCACGTAGTATATAACACAGCGCACATAGTATATAACATTGCCCACGTAGTATATAACACAGCCCACGTAGTATATAACATTTCCCACGTAGTATATAACACAGCCCACGTAGTATATAACATTGCCCACGTAGTATATAGCAGCCACGCAGTATATAACACAGCCCACGTAGTATATAACATTGCCCACATAGTATATAACACTGCCCATGTAGTATATAGCAGCCATGTAGTATGTAACACAGCCCACGTAGTATACAGCAGTGTGGGCACCATATACCTGTTAAAAAAATAATTAAAATAAAAAATAGTTCTATACTCACCCTCTGTCGTGCAGCGAAGCTCTGTCGATGCGCGTGCAGCTGCCGCCAGCTTCCGTTCACAGGATGCATTGCGAAATTACCCAGATGACTGCTAAGTCTTCTGGGTAATTTCGCAATGCATCTCTGGGAACGGAAGCTGGCGGCAGCCGCACGCACATCGGTGGACAATGGAAGGTGAGAATAGCAGGTTTTTTGGTTTTTTTATTTTTAACATTAGATCTTTTTACTATTGATGCTGCATAGGCAGCATCAATAGTAAAAAGTTGGTCACACAGGGTTAATAGCAGCGTTAACGGAGTGCGTTACCCGCGGCATAATGCGGTCCGTTAACACTGTCATTAACCCTGTGTGAGCGCTGACTGGAGGGGAGTGTGGAGCGGGCGCTGGGCACTGACTGGACGGGAGTAGGGAGGGACTAATTCTCAGCCGGACTGTGCCGGTCGCTGATTGGTGGCGGCAGCCAGGACAGGCAGCTGGCGAGACCAATCAGCGACGCGGGATTTCTGTGACGGAAGTTGCAGACAGAAAGACGGAAGGACAGACACAAAGACGGAAGTACCCCTTAGACAATTATATAGTAGATGATATCATATCAGATTGTGTCATCCGAGTTTCTACATAGGCTGCATAATAAGATAGATAGATAGATAGATAGATAGATAGATAGATAGATAGATAGATAGATGAATATATAGATAGATATGGGATAGATAGATAGATAGATAGATAATAGATAGATACATAATAGATAGATAGATAGATAGATAGATAGATAGATAGATAGATAGATAGATAGATAGATAGATAATAGATAGATAGATATTGGATAGATAGATAGATAGATAGATAGATAGATAGATAGATAGATAGATAGATAGATAGATAGATAAAACTTCAAAAAAAGAGGCAGCACTCCATTGTTCCAATATATAAATGTGCAGGGTTTAATTTACCCACATGTCTGGGCCCAGACATGTGGGTAAATTAAACCCTGCACATTTATATATAGGAACAATGGAGTGCTGCCTCTTTTTTTGAAGTTTTATGAAGTGTAGATAATCGGTGGACTGATTGTCTGGGGGCCTTGCACCCGAAAATAAGTATTTTGTGCTGTTCCTTCTTTTTGCTAGATAGAAAGATAGATAGATAATAGATAGGTAATAGATAGATAGATGATAGATAGATAGATAGATAGATAGATAGATAGATAGATAGATAGATAGATAGATAGATATGGGATAGATAGATAGATAGATAGATAGATAGATAGATAGATAGATAGATAGATATGGGATAGATGATAGATAGATAGATAGATAGATAGATAGATAGATAGATAGATAGATAGATAGATAGATAGATAATAGATATGGGATAGATAGATAGATAGATAGATAGATAGATAGATAGATAGATAGATAGATAGATAGATATGGGATAGATAGATATGGGATAGATAGATAGATAGATAGATAGATAGATAGATAGATAGATAATAGATATGGGATAGATAGATAGATAGATAGATAGATAGATAGATAGATAGATAGATATGGGATAGATAGATAGATAGATAGATAGATAGATAGATAGATAGATAGAGAAAGATAGATAATAGATAGATCTATAGATAGAAAGATATGGAATAGATAATAGATAGATAGATGAATAGATAGATAGATAGATAGATAGATAGATAGATAGATAGATAGATAGATAGATATGGGATAGATAAGTTACTAGATGGTAGCCCGATTGTAACGCATCGTGTATTCTAGAATATGTATGTAGTTTATTTATGAAGATTTTAGAATAATGCAATTTATACACAGGATTCGGCTGGCCGCGACCAATTAGCGAACCGTGGTTCGAATTCTGCGCCAATTCGCGGCTGGACTGCGCCTGTCGCTGATTGTTCGCGGCCGGCCACGTAGTACATAGCACAGCCACGTAGTATATAGCACAGCCACGTAGTATATAGCACAGCCACGTAGTGTATTGCACAGCCACGTAGTATATAGCACAGCCACGTAGTATATAGCACAGCCCACGGAGTATATAGCACAGCCATGTAGTATATAACACAGCCCACGGAGTATATAGCACAGCCACGTAGTATATAGCACAGCCCATGGAGTGTATAACACAGCCCACGTAGTATATAGCACAGCCCACATAGTATATAGCACAGCCCACGTAGTACATTGCACAGCCCACATAGTGCATAGGCAGCATCAATAGTAAAAAGTTGGTCACACAGGGTTAATAGCAGCATTAACGGACTGCGTTACACCGCGGCATAACGTGGTCCGTTAACGATGCTATTAACCCTGTGTGAGCGCTGACTGGGGGGGGGTGTATGGAGCGGGCACTGACTGCGGGGAGGAAGGAGCGGCCATTTTGCCGCTGGACTGTGCCCGTCGCTGATTGGTCGTGGCTGTTTTGCATTTCCATGACAGAGGCCGCGACCAATGAATATCCGTGACAGACAGACAGACGGAAGTGACCCTTAGACAATTATATAGTAGATAGGTGTCGCTACTGTATTGAAATCCAACAGATGCAGCAAGACGTATAGCCTTACCTAACTGTAATATATAGTAAATGGGTTTGATTTTTAGTGTTCTTCGCATTGTGAGAAAGGAATAGATATGTCAGAACTATTTATCCCTGTGTGTGAGACTAAGTTACTGGCCCTGGAACCTGTTTTTGAACATAGATAATTATTTTATAGATTATAAAGTGTTAGTGACAGATTAGGTGCTGGTGTGTATATATCTGAATATAGACAGATGTTTACGTTATTCATTCTGTTTATGATTACACATACTCCATAGGGAAAAGTTGCAAACATTTGTATCACTTTACTTACCCAACTTTCTGTTTTGTTCTCCAAGGAGCTTATTTCCATTAGGATGTTCATTTACACAGTTATTTTCTATCTCTCCAGCAGCTTCAATCCATTAATAATTAGGATCTGTTATTACAAACAATGTAAATGCACACTCAGACCTTAGTCTTTGGTAGAGTGATGAGTGAGTAGATGAGTGACGTGAGGGGATGAGTGAGGAGATAAATGAGTGAGTGGATGAGTGAGAGAGTAGATGAGTGAGTGGATGAGTGAGTGGATGAGTGAGTGGATGAGTGGATGAATGAGTGAGTGGATGATTAAGAGGGTAGATGGATGAGTGAGTGGATGAGTGAGTGAGTGGATGAGTGAGTGGATGAGTGAGTAGATGAATGAATGAGTGGATGATTAAGAGGGTAGATGGATGAGTGAGTGGATGAGTGAGTGAGTGAGTGAGTGAGTGAGTGGATGAGTGAGTGGATGATTAAGAGGGTAGATGGATGAGTGAGTGGATGAGTGAGTGAGTGAGTGAGTAAGTGGATGAATGAGTGAGTGGATGATTAAGAGGGTAGATGGATGAGTGAGTGGATGAGTGAGTGAGTGGATGAGTGAGTGAGTGGTTGAATGAGTGGGTGAGTGAGCAGATGAGTGAGTGGATGATTAAGAGGGTAGATGGATGAGTGAGTGGATGAGTGAGTGAGTGAGTGAGTGAGTGGATGAGTGAGTGAGTGGCTGAATGAGTGGGTGAGTGAATAGATGAGTGAGTGGATGATTAAGTGAGTAGATGGATGAGTGTGGGTGGATGAGTGAGTGGGTGAGTGGCTGAATGAGTGGACGAGTGGGTGGGTGAGTGAGTGGGTGCTGGATGATAAGGGAAAATATCCATAAGAAAATGTAACATTCCAGTCTGCAGGAAGCACCTTGGTTAGGCTAGATGGGAGAGCAGTGGGTGGACCGGGTGGGGCGGGTGCTGTGTCCAGGAAGCTCTGTGTCTGTGCACTGTGTGTGTACAGAGCTGTGATCTTCCAGCAGCACAGAGGGGACACACCGTAGCTCCATGATGTATGCAGGCTTTGTGCATTCCACTTTTGCTGTGACTCCTTACAAGGTCTCACTGGGTGACTTGCACACCATGTGCTGCTGCTGCTCTCCTGCTTAGCTTCTGTTCCCTGCCCTGCCTGGATGCCTTGCCCATCTGAAAGTGATTTAATTACGACTGATTCCCCACCCAGGGCTGCACAGGCTCATTTTCATGTCTCCGTGTAACAATTCCCTTCCATCCCCTCTTTTGTATCTGTGCTGTGTTCAGTACACGTCCATGGTCAGGAAGTTCTCCTGTGACCCCATAGCCCTGGGCTGCATTGTCTGCCCCCCATCCTCTCCCTTGATGCTCCCCATCCTCTCCCTTGATGCCCCCCATCCTCTCCCTTGATGCCCCCCATCCTCTCCCTTGATGCCCCCCATCCTCTCCCTTGATGCCTCCTGTGGATGGGGCACCTGGAGAGATTGGGGTGTAGTTGTGGATTTGGCTGTGACTCCACGTGATGATGAGCTCTCCTCTCCAGCATCGCCTGCCCCCCTGGGCTTTGGGACGTGTCCTTATGTGAATAGAATCGTGTTGCTTCCCAACTAAATGATAATCACAGCTCTGGATGTGTGCGCACAGCTCCTGCACGGTGTGATGTGTACGGTCTGGCTGCTGATTAACCATTCATTGGCGAGCAGGTTGGGCGACCAGATCTCTAGTCTCCTTTGTAGCATCGGCAGACGTGGGCTGTAAGGCAGATTTTCTTGGATTATTATTCTAAGGCTGGGGATTTGCATCTAGACACAGTTCACATACAGAGTGAGTATTGTGTTGGTGCTGCTGGCTGTTGCTCCCCATCATCATCATCTTCTTCTTCCTCATCATCATCATCATCATCATCATCAAGCCCCTTCTGGTCTGCTTCTTCATCTGCCTTTTTTTCTTTCAACTTCCAGGATGGCTCGTTTTGGAGAGGCGGTGGCTGGGAGATTGGGGTCCGGAGATGGAGGATCAGAAAGGAGCAAGACTCTACAAGGGTCCCCAGCTGCTCCAGTGGGGACCCAAGCAGCTTTTAAGCAATCCAAAGCCCAAAGAGCAAGGACCATGGCTTTATATAACCCCATCCCTGTCCGGCAGAACTGCTTCACAGTGAACAGGTCCTTGTTCATCTTTGGAGAAGACAACATCATAAGGAAATATGCTAAGAAGCTCATCGACTGGCCATATCCTTTACTATATGCTATGGAAATGGCATGTGGGATTTCTATTCTCTGGGAAGGTACCAATATATTCCCAGTTAATATTTCTGTTGCAGATAATGGCAATTTCTTTAAGGCGTTCACTAAAGGTAAGAGACCAAGAAATGTGTGCATGGATAGAGAATCCAGAGAGCATTGTCTCAGCCTGGCATGTGTCACTTGTAGCTCAGTCTGATGCGTTTTGCAGATGGTTTAGTAGATGTGCACTGGCGATTATGCCCCTGACCCTAAATTGGGAAGGCATGCACCCTTCCCCTCCCCCTGAGTCTTGTGGAGCAGAAGTTCACCTGCTCTTTAGCTGTAGCATTGAAGGAGGAGAGGGGGATGTCGGATCTTCACAGCCCCCTCTTCTTTTTATCGCAATGGTTAATTATTGATGATCGCAGATATCTTTTTTTTTACATTTTTTTAGAGCAATACAGTTATACCATGCAATGATTTTTTTTTTACAGCAGCCATGACAAATCGACTTCTATCCAGAATAAACCTTGGTTTCCAACAGGTGCGAATTGAAAAAGACTTACTGTGCGCAGAGAGCGCATCACTATGGGGCCAGTGTGCATGAGGCTGTATGGGTAGCACCATGGACAGAGGCTAGCAGGAGATCATCCTATAGATGGACAGTGGCTAGCAGGAGATCATCCTATAGATGGACAGTGGCTAGCAGGAGATCATCCTCTATATGGACAGTGGCTAGCAGGAGATCATCCTATAGATGGATAGTGGCTAGCAGGAGATCATTCTATAGATGGACAGTGGCTAGCAGGAGATCATCCTATAGATGGACAGTGGCTAGCAGGAGATCATCCTATAGATGGACAGTGGCTAGCAGGAGATCATCCTATAGATGGACAGTGGCTAGCAGGAGATCATCCTATAGATGGACAGTGGCTAGCAGGAGATCATCCTATAGATGGACAGTGGCTAGCAGGAGATCATCCTCTATATGGACAGTGGCTAGCAGGAGATCATCCTATAGATGGACAGTGGCTAGCAGGAGATCGTCCTATATATGGACAGTGGCTAGCAGGAGATCATCCTATAGATGGACAGTGGCTAGCAGGAGATCATCCTATAGATGGACAGTGGCTAGCAGGAGATCATCCTATAGATGGACAGTGGCTAGCAGGAGATCATCCTCTATATGGACAGTGGCTAGCAGGAGATCATCCTATAGATGGATAGTGGCTAGCAGGAGATCATCCTATAGATGGATAGTGGCTAGCAGGAGATCATCCTCTATATGGACAGTGGCTAGCAGGAGATCATCCTCTATATGGACAGTGGCTAGCAGGAGATCATCCTCTATATGGACAGTGGCTAGCAGGAGATCATCCTATAGATGGATAGTGGCTAGCAGGAGATCATTCTATAGATGGATAGTGGCTAGCAGGAGATCATCCTATAGATGGACAGTGGCTAGCAGGAGATCATCCTATAGATGGACAGTGGCTAGCAGGAGATCATCCTCTATGGACAGTGGCTAGCAGGAGATCATCCTCTATATGGACAGTGGCTAGCAGGAGATCATCCTCTATATGGACAGTGGCTAGCAGGAGATCATCCTATAGATGGATAGTGGCTAGCAGGAGATCATTTTATAGATGGACAGTGGCTAGCAGGAGATCATCCTATAGATGGACAGTGGCTAGCAGGAGATCATCCTATAGATGGACAGTGGCTAGTAGGAGATCATCCTCTATGGACAGTGGCTAGCAGGAGATCATCTATATGGACAGTGGCTAGCAGGAGATCATCCTCTATATGGACAGTGGCTAGCAGGAGATCATCCGCTAGATGGACAGTGGCTAGCAGGACATCATCCTCTATGGACAGTGGCTAGCAGGAGATCATCCTCTATATGGACAGTGGCTAGAAGGAGATCATCTATATGGACAGTGGCTAGCAGGAGATCATCCTCTATATGGACAGAGACTAGCAGGAGATCCTCTATATGGACAGTGGCTAGCAGGGTATCATCCTATAGATGGACAGTGGCTAGCTGGAGATCATCCTCTAGATGGACAGTGGCTAGCAGGAGATCATCCTCTATATGGACAGTGGCTAGCAGGAGATCATCCGCTAGATGGACAGTGGCTAGCAGGACATCATCCTCTATGGACAGTGGCTAGCCGGAGATCATCCTCTAGATGGACAGTGGCTAGCAGGACATTATCCTCTATATGAACAGTGGCTAGCAGGAGATCATCCTCTATGTGGACAGTGGTTAGCAGGAGATCATCCTCTATATCAGTGTTCCCCAACTCCGGTCCTCAAGAGCCACCAACAGGTCATGTTTTCAGGATTTCCTTAGTATTGCAATTGCATCACCTGGACAAGCAAGCATTCAATCACCTGTGCAATTCTAAGGAAATCCTGAAAACATGACCTGTTGGTGGCTCTTGAGGACCGGAGTTGGGGAACACTGATATAGAGGATGATCTCCTGCTAACCACTGTCCACATAGAGGATGATCCCCTGCTAACCACTGTCCACATAGAGGATGATCTCCTGCTAGCCACTGTTCATATAGAGGATGAGATTAGGAGATCATCCTCTATATAGACAGTGGCTAGCAGGAGATCATCCTCTATATGGACAGTGGCTAGCAGGAGATCATCCTCTATATGGACAGTGGCTAGCAGGAGATCATCCTCTATATGGACAGTGGCTAGCAGGAGATCATCCTCTATATGGACAGTGGCTAGCAGGAGATCATCCTCTATATAGACAGTGGCTAGCAGGAGATCATCCGCTATATGCATAGAAGCTAGCAGGAGATCATCCTCTATATGGACAGTGGCTAGCAGGAGATCATCCTCTATGAACAGTGGCTAGCAGGAGATCATCCTCTATATGGACAGTGGCTAGCAGGAGACCATCCTCTATGGACAGTGGCTAGCAGGAGATCATCCTCTATATGGACAGTGGCTAGCAGGAGATCATCCTATAGCTGGACAGTGGCTAGCAGGAGATTATCCTATAGATGGACAGAGGCTAGCAGGAGATCATCCTCTATATGGAAGAAGGTGGTGGTTGGGGGGGGGGGGGGTCCTGCAGGACCACTCACACATCAATATTTCTATGCCAGAACCAGGACTGTCTCCAGGACACAGAACAAGTGTCAATCTTCCCATTATTTCTCTGTATATTCTACTCCTGCTATTGGCACATAAACACAGATACAAGAAGAAAATACTGACCCTTTTGAGATACTGTTGGTGAACTTAGAACTCTGTGAAGAGTAATAACTTTCTATTATGACATCCACTTTCAAGGATATTGTAGGATTAAGCTATAAGAAAATGGAGCAGTTGCAAGAAAATGGACTAAGAGATAAGCCATATGTAATCATATGACCGTTCCATAGACCAAAGCATTTTTGCACATGGATAATCTTAAACCAGTAAGGCCATTATACATCTTACAACTGATTGACTTTAATAGCTAATCAATGAAATGGAAATTTTTCCTAAAGACAAAACCCTTTCATTTTATCTTTTAACCAGCATTGATCATTCATTTCTGATTACTGAACAATAGTTATAGTTGTAACTCGGTAATTATCAAATCAGCTTCATCCGTCTCAACAGGTGAAGTGACCTCCTATCTGTGGCAGCAGTGGGGTAATCAATATCTGGAAGTGACTTGGTGTCAATATTACTTGTGCTGGGATATAAAGGTAAGGATAATGGTGAGAAATAGGACAGGGCTTTATAAGATTTTTTTTTGCCAATTAGGGTTGACGCTGTCATTGCCAATAATAAAGAAGTGTGGATAATTGGAAAAGAGGATTTAATATAATGCTTGGCATATTGAAATGTATATCATGTAGGATTAAAAACTTATTTTGTGAACTATTTGTAATCCTGCCTTCAGATCATTCCATAAAATGAACTTCCAGAACACTTACATTGTTTAAGGCAAACCCAATAGTCATTATTTCCCTGAATTACCAGATACAACCCTTACTGGCAATCACTTTTCCCGTCATTGCCAATTTTTTGCTATCACATATACTCTGTAATGTATCTATTTAACCATTACCCTGCTGGACGCACATTTCACTGCATCTGGAATTGACATTTATAACTATTACATGTAAAGGCACATTTTATGCGCAGTGAAAGGACAACTTGTCTAGTCTTTATAATACATTAAGGGTAAGTTCACACAGGGCTTTTTGATGCTTTTTTCTGAAGCAAAACCTGATTTCTTGCCAGGAAAGAAGCTGCGTCAAAAAGGCAGGTTAATTTTTTGGTGTGTTTTTTGGTGCGTCTTTGGTGTGTTTTTTTTCATGCGTTTTTTTTGGTCTTTTTGTGCATGCTAATACAGTTGAATGCCCCCAGAGAAGAAAAATAACTGCTTCTTGTAGAACCACCCATATGATTAGTTGGGAAACATTAAAGCTCATCCTCCCAAGACATGGCTAACACCTCACTATTACCTGACACTGCCTCACAATAGATCACTATCAGGACACCCCACTACCAGACACTACCTCACAATAGATCACTATCAGGACACCTCACTACCTAACACTACCTCACAATAGATCACTATCAGGACACCTCACTACCTAACACTACCTCACAATAGATCACTATCAGGACACCTCACTACTACCAGACACTCCCTCACAATAGATCACTATCAGGACACCTCACTACTACCTGACACTACCTCACAATAGATCACTATCAGGACACCCAACTACCTGACACTACCTCACAATAGATCACTATCAGGACACCTCACTACTACCAGACACTACCTCACAATAGATCACTATCAGGACACCTCACTACTACCTGACACTACCTCACAATAGATCACTATCAGGACACCCAACTACCTGACACTACCTCACAATAGATCACTATCAGGACACCTCACTACTACCAGACACTACCTCACAATAGATCACTATCAGGACACCTCACTACTACCAGACACTACCTCACAATAGATCACTATCAGGACACCTCACTACTACCTGACACTACCTCACAATAGATCACTATCAGGACACCCAACTACCTGACACTACCTCACAATAGATCACTATCAGGACACCTCACTACTACCAGACACTACCTCACAATAGATCACTATCAGGACACCTCACTACTACCTGACACTACCTCACAATAGATCACTATCAGGACACCCAACTACCTGACACTACCTCACAATAGATCACTATCAGGACACCTCACTACTACCAGACACTACCTCACAATAGATCACTATCAGGACACCTCACTACCTGACACTACCTCACAATAGATCACTATCAGGACACCTCACTACCTCACAATAGATCACTATCAGGACACCCAACTACCTGACACTACCTCACAATAGATCACTATCAGGACACCTCACTACCTCACAATAGATCACTATCAGGACACCCAACTACCTGACACTACCTCACAATAGATCACTATCAGGACACCTCACTACTACCAGACACTACCTCACAATAGATCACTATCAGGACACCTCACTACCTGACACTACCTCACAATAGATCACTATCAGGACACCTCATTACCTCACAATAGATCACTATCAGGACACCTCACTACCTGACACTACCTCACAATAGATCACTATCAGGACACCTCACCACCACTACTTGACACTCCCTCACAATAGATCACTATCAGGACACCTCACTACTACCAGACACTACCTCACAATAGATCACTATCAGGACACCCCACTACCTGACACTACCTCACAATAGATCACTATCAGGACACCTCACTACTACCTGACACTACCTCACAATAGCTCACTATCACTATGGACACCTCACTAACGACACCTCAAAGGTCTTGGCTATGAGGTCACTTCCTGCTGGCCATGACTTTTCTGCACCAAAAAGCAGAAAGTAATGATACCTGTGTTTTTGCAGCGTTTTTTTCCAACACCCATTCATGCCAATGGGTGAAAAACATGCAGCAAAAACGCTGAAAGAAGTGACATGCTCTATGTCCAAAGAACGCAGCAAAGCACAAAATCCTGAGGACACAAAAAACCCATGTGTGTGCATGAGATTTCTGAAATATCACAGGCTTTTCTGGTAATGGAAAAAGCAACTGAGAATTAGTATAAAAAAAGCTGAAAAAACCCGCAACAAAAACGCCCTGTGTGAACTTACCCTAAATGGATAAATCCAGTTCAGCAATTGAATAATATTTACATGAGATTATCTAAGTATTTTAGTATAACTTCCTCAAAGTTTTCAATATATTTTCAGTCATTCAAAGGACTATTTCATTGTTTACTTTCAATTGCTGAAAAAAAAAATTTGTTCTGATCAGGTGATGGTGATGCCTTTTTCCTTATAGCAATTGGAGCACTCATGTACATCACTAAACCAAGACTAATTTTTAGGAAGCACTCTATTCAAAGTTTTTATCATCTTATATATTGCAGTCTTCATATTATATAGCACTGTTTACTTACAATTGCTCATTTTGCACTTCTACCCAGTTAATTGTTCTCTTTTCCTTTACGACTATGACATCATGTGATTAAAAACTGACTAACTGAATGAATCCTTCTAATCTCTATGTAGAAACATCAAGTCTTTTTTTTCCCTGTATGACTAATCATTAGAACTACAATTCTACATCACAGCAAAGTCAATGGCAGTGGAACGAGTGGAGCAGCTGGATCAGGAGTTGAAGAGGGGGTAGAGCTGGGCCAAAAGGTGTTTTGCAGTGATGTAAAATGGTAGTTCTAATGATGACTCATGTAGGGATAAAAGACTTCCTGTTTCTGCATTGAGCTTAGAAGTATTCCGATAACTCTATTTTAATCACGTGATGTCATTGACCTAATGGAAAAGAACATAATTAACTAAGTAGAAAGGCACAATGAAAATTTGTAAGTACACAATGCTATATAATATGATGATTGCAATATTTTAAGAGGATAACAAGTTTGATGAGAATACTTCTTATTATGCGTAAGCACAGAATCTTAGATACTCCATTGTGTGATAGTTGAAAGAGAACTATACTTTCCAGTAGCTTTTCTGTGCTCATGATGAATAACATTTTCTTTGGCCATTATAAAACATGTATACTGCATTTTCACCAGTTTTCCCCCTAATCAGGTTCTGTATCTTAATTTGCAATTGACTCTGAGCTAGTAGGAAGAGAATGAAGGCTATGATGTCACTCACACACAGCACAGGACACAGGAATTGATTATTTCCTGCTCTTCATTCCTTAGTTAGCACTCTGGCATGAAGAAGCAGCAGCAGAGACTTCAATATAAAGCGATACTGAGCAGTGTAGATGTGATTACAGCTTTGGAGTGAGGTAAAAGACTTGTTAGAAAGCTCATCATGGTTTATCTTTGTCTCCTGCCTGTTTTCTTACTCTGCTCCTCACTTCTGCTCCCTCATCCTTTGTAGTAAGTAATAGAAAGTGTAACCTGACACCTCACTGTGCTGACGGATCCGTCTTGTCTTGAATTGTTTTATCAGACAGGCTCAGGAGGCAGAGGAGAGAAGAGGCTCATAAGTGGAGAAAGAAACCATTTTCTCTGATAAAATATATGAGAAAGTTACGTATATTCGCTTGATTTAGGCAAAGTTTACTGAAAGTACTGTTTCCATTTAATATATATGGAAAAAAGGCCAGGAAGGTATATGTAATAGGAACTTTCACAAATGTAAAACTGTAATAATAAAATAATAATATTTGCTTGTAGATATACTAGCAGCAGGAGAACATTCATTTTTTCATCTTTTATTATAATTTTTGGCATGAAACAGACATTAGTTGTGTTAGTCCTTCAGTTGAGATAAACATTCGTATTAGGATATACATTTTTATTATTCAGGCCCTTCGACGAGGGTAATGTGCACAGAAATAGGCTAAGTCTGATCATCACGTATTAGCATTTAGCAAGCTGGGGATGCAAATATTTTGCCGTAGGTGGCAGAAGTGCGAGAAATGTTTCACTTAGCCATTTATAGATGCTCTGTTTTCTAAATGCCTTCACTTTTCGCTGGAGTTTTAAGGAACTAATACTGAATATAAATAATTGCGTTCTACACACTGGGGATCTTTGTGTCCTGAAGTACTGTTAACAACAACAAGCTAAATTAAGGAAAAAAAACATTGCTTTAAATTGCTTTCAGTCCTTTACCTAAAACAAAGAACTGTAATCATGTGCCTAATTCCAGCTCACCATTCTTAACATGCTTACTAACACAATGAATGCTGGTTAAAGGAAATGCATTGTTAATAGACTCCTGGAGTTTTCCTCAGTCTGAAACTTTGGCATTGAGTTGTAAATGATGTATTTCTCATTTGTCCTGCGCTACGTAGCAGGTTTAGCTCTGGGCTTATATTGCATTGCTGACATATTTCTCGGGAGCAGAGGTCACCAGACTGTCTGGGCTCATCATGACTTGGCTCTGAGAGATATATTAAGTAATGTAAGTGCTCACAGTTCATGTGTTTATTTATTGCTCCTCAAGTCAGACATCTTGGCAGCGGCCATGAAAATAAAAAATAAGATACAGTTTTTGTAAAGAAAATGTCACTTAAATTTAAAGGGGTTATCCGGGACTACTTTATTATTCAATTACGGGCCAGAAAAATAACAATCAGGTAGTTGATAACAACCTACCTATTGTGCTTGCCGCCGGTCTCTGCCAGCACAGAGCAGTCACAGTCGGCTCTTGCCGGCGACTCTGCAGCTTCCGCCGATGTCACATCTTAGAGGGTACCTTCTTCTCTTCCGATTTGCTCTGTTGTTTTAGGCGCCACTGCCGGCTTCCCTCAGCCTAACTTTGGGAAGCCAGTTGTCAATCAGCAATCGGCAGTCATTCCCCTTCGACAGAGCAGCCTAGAAGAGAAAGAGCTGCTCTGTTGATGTGGAGAAGCAGGATCGCCGGCAGGAGCGGCCCATGACCATTCTGAAAATACTAACTAATGCAGGTATGTAGGGGATTTATGACTCATAAAAATTATACTTATACTATAGATTTTAGTGGTTTATTTGCCAGAAGAAAAAATATTTATTTCCCATACAAATGTAGGGATTTCAGTATAACCGTGATGTGGTTAAGGGTTCAGTTCACTGTTGTGCCCCCTTAATTTACAAATGGATCACTGCCTGTACTCAATCAGTGGCTGCACCTCCGCTGCAAAAACCCTGCCACGCGTTATTCACTCAGTGTCAGTGTGCAGTCTCATCGCCGGCTCCGGTCTGCAGTACAGTGCTGAGCGGCTGCTAAAGACAAGAGTCAGTGGTGAGAATGCACACCGACACTGACTACGGCTTGGCCCCTGCAGCGTCTGGAAACACCAATCACTGCCATGTTCAGTCCCCTGGTGATGGAGGCAACATCAGGACCAGAAACTCTAGCCAGCACAGGCTCAGTCCAGCCACAGCGATTAGGATGGCTGGGAACTCTACCGCTGTCCAGTCTGACACTATGGGTGTGTGCTGTCAAGCTGGTGTAATCAACCATTGGAGAGCATCACACCCTGCTGAGACTCCCAGATATAGTTTGTTCATCCTATGGTTTTCTGCTTCTTCTCATCTCCTGTTTTACCCATTAGTTTTTTCTTCTGATTTTAGACAGTTAACTCACTATTCTTCAGCCTTATGATTTTGTACCTTGTCTGCTTTCTTGGTTCTGACCTGGCGACCTGACCACTCCTAAATATTCAAAACACAACACATAAATTGATTATGTTCAATCTCTTTATAAAATGTTCATTTTCACTAGTATGCATTAAACGCCATTGTGAGGAATATCCCAACTGCACTACAGGCTTCCAGCTTCAAAGTTGCAGAAAAGACAAAGGACCTGACCAATCCTCCTGCCAGCCAGAACCACCAGCCAGCAGCTAGATCTATAGCCCCGACCTAGGGTCCCCAATGTAAGTCCAGATCCCTGTACAAGGATTTAAGGATCAAGGTCAGGTAAACCACTGGGATCTGGTAAATGGGGAGACTCGCGCTAAGCCTGTCCATGGTGGCCATTTTTGGAAGTGCCAGATGACCACTGTCAATGTCCCGTTACAGTAGGAATAAAATCTGTTGTGAAATGGCTACAGTTACACAAGGCAATATATTTTTTAAGGAATAAACAATTTTTCCAGTGTACAAGTTGTGCTACGCCAATTTCTTAGAACTATAGAATCATAGAATCATAGAATGTTAGAGTTGGAAGGGACCTCGCGATCATGTTGTCTTAACCAACCTTACATAATTGTTGGCATGTCCTACAAAACTCTTTCAAAGGAAAATGTGGTTTTCTTCTTCCTTTGACCAGATTGATCAGAAAGTGTCTAAGCAATGGCCAAACACTCGAGAGGGAACACATAAGCTCTATAATATGGCGTCAGCTGGTTTGGCCAACTTTGATCTAATGTGAATGGTCAGCTTTAGAGATTGCATTGGCACATATACAATCGTAATATCGTATACAAGGAAACTGTATTTAAATGTTACATTGGATAATGTGATTCAGGATCAGTTACACATCATCCTAGTGGGTTAATTGGCTTCCTATAAATTTGGTCTTATTGCGAGTATCTGTACCAGTAAAATTAGATTTCCAAGTCCTCCGGGGCAAGGATCAGAATGAATTAATGAATTACACATCCAGCAAGCATAATATGTTAGTATGCTATAATAAATAATAACCCCGTACTGTACAACACTTCTGGCATGTAATTGTATGACATTCACCAGACAGGCTTCACTTCTATTAGCATTCATTAATTAGGCCTGGTAATGCTGATCAATCGTCAATGTATCAGCAACAGATCAACTTCCATAACACCTCGGAGAATAAAAAACAAATTAATATATTGTACATGATACAACCATCATACGAGCTGCTCTACTGGAAACCTCCTGTAGCAAAAAAAAAAAAAAGCTATATCCGCTTTCTTTTTTATAATTTGGTAGAGCATTTCCAAAGATCGAGTAATGAGAATACAAAGATATGGAGATGTAACAGTCCTTGTAGCTCACCGCTCATTCAAAGTGCAAAGTGAATGAGATCAGCCATGTTGGTCAAATTGTTTAAATCGCGTAAAAACAAAGTGATGAGAAAGTTTTTTTCAATAGAGCAAAATACAAATGAAAAGCAAAAAATCCTTTATTGTGACTTCATTAAAATAGTAGCATGGGCATAGAAAAATACTGACGCCTTTCGAGTCTAGCTGACTCTAAAAATCATCTAGACTCGAAATTAGTAATTTTTCTATGTCCACGCTACAAAAAATACTGACTCATTTCAAGTTGATTGACTCTTAACCACATGATTAAGAGTCAGCCAGACTCAAAACGCATCGGATATTTTTTCCATACCCATGCTCCTATTTTAAGGAAGTCACAGTATAGAAATTTTAGCTTTTTAATTCATTTTGCTGGATTAAAAAACTGGATTCTCATCACATTGAACAAAGCCTTACCCGTGCACAGTGACGTGGATTGCCCAGGAATCAGATCAAACAACATACATATTCTGTATTGGGGGGAGCTCTCTCCACAAACTTTCTGACATCACAAATTACTGAAATCTTTTGGGTTATTATATTAACATAGTGTGGCAGCCATGGATGATCATATCGTGCAGGCGCACAGGGGCCCAAGAGTAATGGGGGCCACTTCTACCATCAAAGCAAGTGATGAGCTGTTGAATAACAAAGGGCCCATATATTCTTCTTGTACAAGGGCCCTCTTATGTCTGTGTCCACTCCTGGTGGCAGTCGTCATATTAGGGTTCCTACATCTGTAACTTCAGCCTCCGATAAAGTGGTTCTCAGGATAGAATAGCCATCTTCTGTTACCCAAATAAAGGATTCTGGGATAATAAAGGGAAACCCTTATTTACAAGGAAAGTGTCAGCATGTTTTACTGTTTTACATATCTAAGTAATGTTATGGCTCTAGAGGCGCTTGTACCATAATAAAAATGATACCTCTTTTGTAGAGATGTGGTGTGCCAGTCATGAGAAATACAGCACAGAAATCAGATGCAAATCAAGCAGGGAGTGCACTGGGGGCGTGTCAGTGCTCTTAGACTGCTTCATTCAAGTGCATTGACACGCCCCCAGTGCACTTCCAGTATGATTTGCTGATGGATTTTTTGTTATACTTCTCAACACTGGTACATCTACACTGCAAAATATATCGCTTTCATTAGGAGACAAATACAGTCATATGAAAAAGTTTGGGCACCCCTATTAATCTTAAGCTTAATGTTTTATAAAAATTGTTTTTTTTGCAACAGCTATTTCAGTTTCATATATCTAATAACTGTTGGACACAGTAATGTTTCTGCCTTGAAATGAGGTTTATTGTACTAACAGAAAATGTGCAATCTGCATTCAAACAAAATTTGACAGGTGCATAAGTATGGGCACCCTTATCATTTTCTTGTTTTAAATACTCCTACCTACTTTTTACTGACTTACTAAAGCACTTTTTTTGGTTTTGTAACCTCATTGAGCTTTGAACTTCATAGCCAGGTGTATGCAATCATGAGAAAAGCTACTTAAAGTGGCCACTTGCAAGTTGTTCTCCTGTTTGGATCTCCTCTGAAGAGTGGCATCTCCTCAAAACAACTGTCAAATGATCTGAAAACAAAGATTATTCAACATAGTTGTTCAGGGGAAGGATACAAAAAGCTGTCTCAGAGATTTAACCTGTCAATTTCCACTGTGAGGAACATAGTAAGGAAATGGAAGAACACAGGTACAGTTCTTGTTAAGGCCAGAAGTGGCAGGCCAAGAAAAACATCAGAAAGGCAGAGAAGAAGAATGGTGAGATCAGTCAAGGACAATCCTCAGACCACCTCCAGAGAGCTGCAGCATCAACTTGCTGCAGATGGTGTCACTGTGCATCGGTCAACTATACAACGCACTGTGTTTTTTTGCCGCCATGCATAACGCCTTTTTGTATTACCAAACAACTCAATATTGGTTTCATGAGTCCACAGGACCTTCTTCCAAATAGAAATTGGCTTCTCCAAATGTGCTTTTGCATACCTCAGCCGACTCTGTTTGTGGCGTGCTTGCAGAAACGGCTTCTTTTGCATCACTCTCCCATACAGCTTCTCCTTGTCCAAATTGTGTTGTATAGTTGACCGATGCACAGTGACTCCATCTGCAGCAAGTTGATGCTGCAGATCTCTGGAGGTGGCCTGAGGATTGTCCTTAACTGATCTCACCATTCTTCTTCTCTGCCTTTCTGATGTTTTTCTTGGTCTGCCACTTCTGACCTTAACAAGAACTGTACCTGTGTTCTTCCATTTCCTTAGTATGTGCCTCACAGTGGAAATTGACAGGTTAAATCTCTGAGACAGCTTTTTGTATCCTTCCCCTGAACAACTATGTTGAATAATCTTTGTTTTCAGATCATTTGACAGTTGTTTTGAGGAGCCCATGATGCCACTCTTCAGAGGAGATTCAAGCAGGAGAACAACTTGCAAGTGGCCACTTTAAGTAGCTTTTCTCATGATTCCATACACCTGGCTATGAAGTTCAAAGCTCAATGAGGTTACAAAACCCAAAAAAAGTGCTTTAGTAAGTCAGTAAAAAGTAGGTAGGAGTATTTAAAACAAGAAAATGATAAGGGTGCCCATACTTATGCACCTGTCAATTTTTGTTTGAATGCAGATTGCACATTTTCTGTTAGTACAATAAACCTCATTTCAAGGCAGAAACATTACTGTGTCCAACAAAAGTTATTAGATATATGAAACTGAAATAGCTGTTGCAACAAAAACAATTTTTATAAAACATTAAGCTTAAGATTAATAGGGGTGCCCAAACTTTTTCATATGACTGTAGATAGACAGCCATACCAATGCTTCCAAATGAAAAAAAAAACATACAGTCAGGTTCCCTTAAAGGGGAATCTGTCAGCTGGTTTTTGCTATGTAATCTGAAAGCAGCATGATGTAGGGACTGAAAGCCTGAATCCAGCGAGGTGTCTTTTACTGGGCTGTGTGTTGCTGTGTCAATAAAATCAGTGTTTTATTAGCAGGAGATTATTACTACCGGACTAGGTGGCTTGTGCCTCCTAGTCAACTGTTCTGCGCAACCCCGCAATACAGACCCATTAGTATCTTTTGTAAATGTACAGTGCCAATCAGTGGTGGTGGCGGGGTTATACAGAGCTCAGCATTCTGATCTCTGCTAGGTCTGCAGCTGAGAAAACTGTGATTGTATCAAAATGGCAACATGAAGACTAGTAAGCGACCCATCACTAGAATCAGGGTCTCTGCCTCTATATCATTCTACTCTCAGATTTCATGGCAAAAACCCACTAACAGATTCCCTTTTCAAACTAATTAGCCAGAGAAAAGAGCTGCTAATAAAGCGTTTTTATCACTATTATTCTGTCTGAAAGATCTGAGCCTGAGTCCTTTATGATTGAATTAAAAGCTTGTTGTCAGTCCAGTGCAGTATAAGATGGCCGCCACAAAGTGCACCGACATGTCGTCTTCTAAGGAATGGTTTTCTCTAAAAAAGACTCAACTTGACATTGAGAATGTGGCAGTAAGGAGAGTCTTCTCCGAGAGGCGTCTGTTAGAGAGGTGTCGCTGTAGTTTGTGCTCAAGGAGCCTTTTATGTGAAAGAGATTCCAACCATTTCTCCCGCATGTTACTGTTTTATGTGAGTTACACAGATGATCTAATGCCCATAAAAGAGGACTGAGCAGCCTTGGTGATTGTTGCAGCTGATTCTTTTACTTTCCAAGTTGTATCCTGCATTATTTGCCTATCGTTGTCCTATAAAATAAGTCAAGGACTTTTAATTCTGTTTCCAGAGGGAGGACAGTGTTGAGGAACTTTTTAAAATAATAATAATAATAATAATAATAATAATAACTACCACTGTTAACTATTTGCCTCAAACACGTTTGTTCAGATTGTGCTTGATAGATGTTAATGCTGTTTATTTACACTTTTGTACAGTTTCCTGAGTGTCATCTTTGCTGAATTTTTAGCCTCCCGCTACCATATGCTGCAGGGAGTATCCATCTGTTTATATTTTAGCTCCATTATTTTCTGAGGCCAGGTACTATAATCAGTGAAACTAAAGTTGCAAATAATTTCATAACTGTATATCTTTATATATTAATGGTGTTATATGTGCAGTGAGACGTCTTTCCCAATGGGGTTTAACAATCTGACGAGTAACATTCATGTTCTAACATATAATGGCACTTACACCATTCAAGACCACCTATGTATGTATGTAAAATAGGAGGCAGGTCAGTGAAGGATCAGTGACCTGTCATATGCCGATATAGATGAATATGTAAGCAGAGCACCACATGAAGCCCCACCCACAGCCCCGCCCTCAGACACACCCACAACCTCACCCCACAGGTCCACCCACAGCTCCACCCAAAGCCCCTCCCACAGGCCCACCCATAGCCTCACCCACAGTCTGACCCATAGCCCCACCCACCGCCCCGCCCTCAGATGTTGTTGTTTTCCTGAAACAACGGGAAATATGAGTCCAATGGCCACTGCAAAAATTGCAACATTTTTTTAAAAATAATGATGGTGATATAAAAGAAAAAAAAAGTTTAAAAATGCATTAAATTAATCATAAAGAAAACCTTACTTAAATAGTAGGTTATTTTCTGATGACATATTTTCTTTAAAGAGGTGGTCAGAGACACAAAAGAAGCAGTGGCGCTAAAACAATGAACTATTCTTACCCGCCTGCCCAGCTCTGCTGTTCCATTGCTCCCTGCCGGTATATTGTTCAGATTTGTCTTTTAAAAGTAAAAATATAAAAATGAATATTAATCACTGAAGGCCGCCGATACAATTTATGAGCTAAAAAAATGAAAAAACTGTTACTAGAAAATAGTGACATCACTGATTGTGAGTCAGTCCCTTTACAATGTCCGCTTCCCTTATTTGTAGGCGAGGGACAAATCAGATTAAATCATAGATAGATGTAATCTATACGTGATATCAAGATTGAAAAATCTGTGTTTCTCCTTGGGGAGTAGTTAATTATCTATTATTTTAATATTGTTCGTTCATTGTGTTCTTTATGAAAATTCCCGATGAATGCAAATATTTGAACACACTTCATAGATGTAATTACAATGTGATCTGAACATGACAGTTCTCAAATATAATTATGATGCAAATCTTATGCTTCCTGACTGATAAACAGATTCCTGGAGTCCGGAGCAGCCTGACCATACAGCCCAGCCACCATTGTCTTCATGTTGCTCTTTTCCTTTTGATTTAAAGGAATTGGACCAAGATTGTACCAATAAAACAGGTGAAAAGGCTACCGTGTTTTATCGAGTCCTGAATAATCTTTTATAAGGACGCCGGGCTTTACAGAGCCATAATTTGGCATCCAAAGATCTTTGCAGGACCCCACAGCACCTCTGAGTACAGATGAGCAGATCAGGCAAAATTTGATTTCTCGGGATTGCGTGGGTTTTTGAGGATTCTCCAGTGCCGGGAGCGGGCGGTCATATGACTGCAAGAGTGCGATATGCATACTGCCGGTCACATTCTGACTAGACTGTTTATGGCCTCGCTCAATGCACTTGTATTGAGCAAGTACATGCCCATCTAGTCGGAATGTGGCAGGGAGTAGACATATTGCACACTAAGGGCAGAGATAGACTGCCGTATTTCTCGTGCGAGAATCGCATCGCACTTCACGGACTGGCCGGCACCTCTCCTGACTGAGCAAGACAGTGTGATGGATTACTATGCAGCTGTCAAGCTCAGGTCAGGAAAGCCGACAGCCAGTACGAGTTTTACGATGCGATTCTCGCACGAGAAATACGGCAGTCTGTCTCTGCCCTTATAGTCACATGACCGCCCGCTCCCTGCATCAGAGAATGCTTACAGCATGCAGTGCACACGATTAGTAATATATTTCCTCCATTTCCTGTGCCTGGTGGTCTTCGTGGTTTCCGTCCCACTTTTGGTCGGCTCTGGAAGGAAGACAAGAATCTTTGAAAAGGAGAAGTTATATCCGGTGTCCTTACCTTGTATACTTTACGGACTAAAATGAAGATGATTTTATATATGGACATTGTGATTTGATACTTACCCTTTGTACCCTTATACTGGAGTTTTTTGCCGTCCAACATGGAGGGACTGTGGAGAGGGTCACATAGATAGAAAAAGACGTGTTACGTTTCATGATGGCGTCTAAAAATATTTATTTAGCACTATTCGGTTTTTTATGTACTTTTAATACATCCATGTTCCATGTCATCACTTTTAATTCTTTTCACGGCACTACTGCACTTTATACTATTAGGGTTTATAGTTATGGCCAAGGCTATACCTGGCTTCACGTTTATGCACCCTGGTTATATACTAGGCCAGTATGTATATATTTACATTTCTTATTTCTATGTGTAATTGCACTCACTTTTAGGTATATTTGTATTATGTGGTTTGCAAATTTTGCCTATTTTCCCTAGTTTTTTGTTCAGTTATATATACATGCACTTTAGTGAGTGTGACCCGTACTTTGCACTATGTCACTTTTTTCGGTCACTTGGGTCCATACTCCATATAATTCTCTTTATTGCACCCACTGGTCATGTTATAGATCAGTGTAATAAATTATAGTGATTATATATTGCACTTGTCACTTTTTTAGGGTAATTTACCTTTTACTTTTCAAGATATGGGGGGTTTGTTCTACATATGTAAGGTCGTTCTCATTTATGCATTATGGGAACTTCATCAAAATCATATATTATATTAGGATGCCACTTTACTTACCTGTCTATGTGTACATATTAGTCTGACTTTATATTTGTGCTTAAATAGAACTATCCTGCATATATATCTAACAGAGGGCAGCTCTATGTAAGGTCGTTATGGCCTAGTACGCATGCGCAGTGTCAACCTGTGGATGTGGCTGGTGTCAGCGCTGTTCGCCGGTGGTGGGCGGTTCGCTGGGCGGGGCTTCCTCCCATGTACGGCCGCATGGTTGGTTGCTCAGGGCAGGCGCCGCCGATCGCCGGGGACGCGCATATCCATCTTGCCTCCCTCAGTCGTGTCAGTGTCGCGTGCGTCATGACGTTTTTATGGCGCCATCTGTATCCTCTATATTGAGACTACAACTCCCGGCATTACATCCGTGCCGATACCATGTGACCACCTTTTGGCATTTACCTCATCGCCATTGGTTTTCCCCTAGTTCATAAGGTGCCTCTGGGAACATGATGCCACTCCCCCTGACGAAGGCACGCCGCCGAAACGCGCGTAGGGGCAGTGGCACCATTTCCTGAGTGTTTAGGTAAAGTACTAGCTAATATCCTTATTCTTTGCTATGTAGTTGCTATCATTTAATAGTGTTCTATGAAGTGCTTATTAGTACATGCCATAGGGGCTTGGTAGGCATTATTTCTATGGTGATTCCTGATTGCAGGATTATAGTTCCACATGTACCACTTGGTATTATGTGATAGCACTAAGAGCATGGCAGGGTAGTGTGTTTTTCTCTACTTGTTTGTTACAATATTCACTCAGTGTGGTGCCACTAACATCTTTTGGCTCATTCTTATGACACACTTGTGGCTACCAGGTTTTAATGTATTTTAGGTGCTGTAGGGATCATATCCCTTGTTTTTTGTTTTTTTCTAATAAAGATTATTATACTAGTTCGTTCTCACACGCATTTTCTTTATATGATTAGTGCACACGATTAGTGATGAGCGAGTGCCCTTGTTGCTCGGGTTTTCCCAAGCATGCACTGGTGGTCTCCGAGTATTTGTCATTTTAGTTTTCATCGTGGCAGCTGAATGATTTACAGCTACTAGCCAGGCTGAGTATATGTGGGGGTTGCCTGTTTGCTAGGGAATCCCCACATGTATTCAAGCTGTCTATCAGCCGTAAATCATGCAGCTGAGGCAAGGAAAACTAAATCTCCGAGCAGATACAAATACTCGGAGACCACCCGAGCGTGTTTGGGAAAACCCGAGCAACGAGTACACTCGCTCATCACTACACACGATATCAATTGGAAAAACTGGTGACTTGTAGCTTAAATTAAACCTGTCAGCAGGATTTTGCTAAGTAAACTACAGACAGTGTTAGGTCAGCGCTGTTATACTGGTTACAATGACACCTTGGTTGATGAAATCCATCTTGTGGTTGTTGTTTAATCTTTAGTTTCAGTTTTGAGTTAATGAGATTCTCGGGTTTCCGGTCAGCCTGTGGGCGGGGGCTTCATTTTGTGTTCTGTCCTCATACTAATCCTTGAGGGCTTAAATGTCAGGTCACTGAGCCTTCATTAACCTGTGTCCTATTTAAAATTACTGCGCTTTTGCAGATTATATTGTGGTCTTTAGAAAAATGTACGTCATCAAAATGGCACTTGCACCATAGCATCTATCGCTTCCAATGGATGCTACTTCGCAAGCTTCACCGCTGGTGCCATTTTGCTGAAACTATATTTAATTTTTTGCTCCAACAAAATGGTTCTGGCGGCGGCGCATGCGCAGTAGCATCAGCAAGTGATGCTCTTAATCTGTGTAAGACCCCCCACAGCCTCACCTACAGGCCCACCCTGGACCACAAGAATCTCATTAACTGAAAACTGCAAAGATTAAACAAGAACCACAAGACAGATTTCATCACCAGGTATCATTGTAATCAGTATAACGACGCCGACCTAACACTGTGTGTGTGTGTAGGGGCGACCTGACACTGTGTGTGTAGGTTACTGTGCACAATCCTGCTGACAGGGGCACTTTTAGGCTGGGCACCCCATTTAAGCAGATATCCCCCCCAGTAGCATTGATTGGTCTCCAAGTAGTCCAGTAGTAGTAGTAGTAGGCCAATTTTAGATATTGTAGTCTGCAGATACAAGGTCCAAAATTGCCTTAAGGCCTTAAGGCCATGACTTGTGCAGTACCTTTTGGGTATGTGCACACGTATTCTTGAGGTGTGTGAATTTTTCCGCAGCGGATTTGTGAAAACCGCAGGTAAAAGGCACTGCGTTTTACCTGCGGATTTTCTGCGGAATTACCGCAGATTTACTGCGGTTTTTGTGCGGATTCCACTGCGGTTTTCTATTATGGAGCAGGTGTAAAACCGCTGCGGAGTCCGCGCAAAGAATTGACATGCTGCGGAATGTAAACCGCTGCGTTTCCGCGCGTTTTTTTCCACAGCATGTGCACTGCGGATTGTGTTTCTTATAGGTTTACATTGTACTGTAAACACATGGGAAACTGCTGCGGACCCGCAGCAAAATCCGCAGCGTGTGACCATAGCCTTATTATGTCCATGGAATGTGGAGTGTGGACATCTGTCATTTCCAGAATGGATCTGTCAGCAGGATCATTGAAGGCAAAATAAATAGTAACTACACAAAAGAAACAACCAGGTGCAAAGGCAAAAAACTAAGATACCAGATGTATAAAAAACAAAAAGACTAGAAACTGAAGCTTCTCATTAATGATCATTTATACTCTGGACACAACTGTATTCATAGCAGCTGTCAAAGACCTAAAGGTTATGAAAGCACAATGCAGGAAATGTATCAGCCGTGTCGTGGGATGCATGAGTTTATGAAACGGTACATTATGCCAATTGCATCAAATTCATTAAAATGGCCCCATAATATAATCACTTGCAAGACTATTCTCATGATTTCCAAATTTTAACAAACATTAGTATTTGCACACAAAAAAAGATATTTGACTAATTTTACTTTTACATTAGCCGCACTAGTTTTCTAGATGCATTGAAAAAAAGAAACATTTTCACAAGACACAATAAATTTGGTCATCGTCTTTGGTTGATGCACAAGTACAATGAGCCGTGCTGTCGTTTGTGGTGCTGAAATTTAGTTTATTGTCAAAAAGGAGGTGGGATCTTTAAATTCTTGAAGCTTCGTAGAATTGCAATCTTGTCTCCATTAACGTAGCTACAGTCATTCTTAAAGGATCTATTACAACTGAGTACAATGTAGCAAAAAGAAAGATGCGTAATAAAAATGCAAATAAATATATTATCTGCGGAATCCTTCTCTCGGGATAAAGAAAGCGTCGTTTCACCTCTAAAGCACTTGGCACATTTGTATATTACTTGGCTTCCCAGCAGCCACTTCAAGTAAAATATGTATCTGGTTTTCAGATTTCTAGGATTTTAGAAATTCAATGAATGATTTATTTTACATTTTTGATACAAATGTCCCAGAAATCTGTCCGGTCTCCAGCCAAAGGGGCATAAATCAAGCCGGAAAAGGGACAGTGTGGGAAGGGTGACTATTTGGGAGAGAGGCACCGCCTCTGTGACTAGTCAGGATAAACTTGCATGTTTAAGAAAAAAATTCCTGGCACATTAAACCCTTAGTGGCCATTTAATAGGATTAAAGGTCCCGACAGGTTCCCTTTAAAGGGAATCTGTCACCGGGTTTTTGCTACACCATGTGAGAGCAGCATGATATAGGTGCAGAGTCTCTGATTCCAGCAATGTATTACTTACTGGGCTTCTAGCTGTAGTTTTGATAAAATTACTAGTTTAGCTGTTGCAGTTCTCTGAATGCTGAGCTTTGTATAACCCCGCCCACATCACTGATTGGAAGCTGTGTACAGTGTACATAGTGGCCAATCAGTAGTGGGGGCGGGGTTACACAGAGCTCATGAATATGGAGGACTACCTAACAGCAGGATTACTAGTCCTCTAGGGATAATCTCCTGCTGATAAAACAGTGATTTTATTGAAACTACTAGTAAGTGACATATCCCTGGAATCAGGGTCTTTGTCCCTACACTATGCTGGTCTCAGATTAGGTGGCAAAATCTGGTGACAGATTCCCTTTAAATTGTTCATTGTAAAGTCTCATTTTAATTAATCTATATATATAAAAACGAGTGTATGTGTGTATGTGTGTGTGTATCAACGATGATGTCATAATGGTTGCCATGGCAAAGATGATGTCATAATGGTTGCCCTGGCGATGATAATGTCATAATAGGTTGCAATGGTGATGGTGATACCATAATGGTTGCCATGGTGACGTTGATGCCATAATAGGTTGTAATGGTGACGGTTATGTCACAATGGTTGCCATGGTGATGATGTCATAATAAGTTGCCATGGCGACGCTGATGTCAGAATGTTTGCCATGGCGAAGATGATGTCATAACGGGTATATGGGCATGGAACTATGGGATGGAGGATGTGTGATGGGTATATGGGCACGGGACTATGGGATGGAGGATATGTATAATGGGTATATGGGCACAAGACTATGGGATAGAGGATATGAATGATGGGTATATGGGAACGGGACTATGGGATGGAGGATATGTATGATGGGTTTATGTGCACTGGACTATGGGATGGAGGATGTGTGATGGGTATATGGGCATGGAACTATGGGATGGAGGATGTGTGATGGATATATGGGCATGGGACTATGGGATGGAGGATGTGTGATGGGTATATATGCATGGGACTATGGGATGGAGGATATGTATGATGGGTATATGGGCATGGGACTATTGGGTGGAGGATGTGTATGATGGGTATATGGGCACAGGACTATGGGATGGAGGATGTGTATGATGGGTATATGGGCACGGGACTATGGGATGGAGGATGTGTATGATGGGTATATGGGCACGGGACTATGGGATGGAGGATAATCATTATAATTTGCTATAACTAACCACAGTTAGCAACTATGCCCGGGCAACGCCGGACTCTTCAGCTATTTTTGTATAAACTTTACATTTTCCAAGTAAATGCAGAAGAATAATCAACGCACATCTAGCGCTGCACGCGCCGGACACTTTCAATATGGCTTCCGTCTTTCTGTTCCCGCTTACGAATTCTTAATCTTCTGCTAAAATGACATTGTGGCATGATTACAGATTTTATTACAGCATATTAGGTGCTGTTTAACAGATTGCCTCCAGCAGCTACTTATCATACACATGTAAACCTTGCACATTCTCTTTACACTTCCCAATACGTTTATTAGCATAATTTTATAAACGGTCTGCTTAGATACCCATCATAATAATGGGATATTACAGAACATTGAAACATATCTTCAGATGTAAAGGGGCAGATTTATTAGATTTTTATTTACACCAGAATCAGCACCAAATATTCCCAATAAGATACAATATAATTCAAGTGAATGGGTTTTAGAAAAATATCCGCTTTAGAACATTGCGTTGTTGTTTTTTTATCATCTACATAGACTCAACATTGTGCACTGATCAATTTTACACTATGCAGCATCCTAAATAACATGCAGCTGCCACTAGGGGGAGATGTTTTCTGTATACATAGAGCTCAATAATAAAACTGTCTGCAGTGAGCTCCGAAGCTCCCTCTAGTGGTCTCTGAAGGCAGTTAAAATTTTATAATGTAACATTAGGCATATAGGTCTGAAAGTTGGAGTTTTGTAATAGAAAATTTGTATCTAAAAATGACTTGAGTGAAAGGTATAGCATACTTGTGCCGACATTTGTCATTACTGAGATCTGGTTGGAACAGAAGTGCACAATACTGCAAGAGAAACAAAAGTGGGTGAGAGTGTTGGTAGTGCTAATTTGGGGGAGGGACACAACATCTATAAGAGCTTTAGAATCCACATCTGGAGGAGAAATGTTTCCAGAGAGCAATTCACTTTAGTAGAAATATCATGGCACCTGGGCTGCATTTGTGGCAATGAAGAATCCTCCATGGTATAACATTAAGGGTATGTGTCCACGTTCAGGATTGCATCAGGATTTGGTCAGGATTTTTCATCAGTATTTGTAAGACAAAACCAGGAGTGGAACAATTAGAGGAAAAGTATAATAGAAACATATGCACCAATTCTGCATTTATCACCCACTCCTGGTTTTGGCTTACAAATACTGATGAAAAATCCTGACCAAATCCTGATGCAATCCTGAACGTGGACACATACCCTTAGGGTAAGGTCACACAGGTTGTTTTTTTTCAGCAGCAAAACCTGATCTTGGCAGGAAAGAAGCTGCGTCAAAAAGGAGGTTTAGGTGCTTTTTTGGTGCGTTTTTTGCTGCGTATTTATTTTCACAGTAAGTGGATCAGCCTCATCAGGTTTATAAAAAAAAATCTATTTAAAGTGAACCTGTCAGCAAATTTATACCCAAATTAGCATAATCTATGTTAAGTTCCTGTAATGTTGATGACATCCACATCTTTGCTCTTTCTCAAATTTGTATATAAATGATGGCAAGTGGAGGTGGCTCAGTGGTTAGCAAGGACTGTATGGTGGCTCAGTGGTTAGCACTGTATGGTGGCTCAGTGGTTAGCACTGTATGGTGGCTCAGTGGTTAGCACTGTATGGTGGCTCAGTGGTTAGCATTGTATGGTGGCTTAGTGGTTAGCACTGTATGGTGGCTCAGTGGTTAGCACTGTTGCTTTGCAGTGCTGTGGTCCTGGGTTATAAACCAAAGGACGACATCTGCAATGAGTTTGTATGTTTTCCCGGTGTTTGTGTGGATTTTCTCCAGTTTCCTCCAACAAACCAAAGGCATATTGATAGGGAATGTAGATAGTGAGCCCCAATGGGGACAGTGATGATAATGTCTGTAAGCACTGTAGAATATGATGGCACTATATAAGTGAGTAAAACATTTTGTAAAAACTTGCTTGACCCTGCACTTGCAGCCTTCATCCTCTCTCCCTGCCCATGGTGGGCCTCTTGTCAGGGACTGACAGGTCTTTCTTCTCCATGACCTGCTCTACTCAAGGAGATCTTGCTCACGCCCCATATTTCTGCGGGAGGCGCATGTACAGTACGGGCCTGATGAGGTGAAAGGAGCCGGACTGTCAATCTGCGCATGCGCCACTCCTGGGAAAGTGGTGCTTGTGTGAGATCTCAGATGGGGGAGCAGGTCACCGAGAAAGTTGATGGTTAAGTCACTAACAGGAGGCCAATGGTTGGTGGGGAAAGATGGGGAGAGGACAGGGAGCTGTAAGTTCTGGGCCAAACCCCTGACACCGAAGGCTCAGTTGCATATAAAGTCACAGGTGGATTTCTATAGAACGGAGACACAAGTTTGAAAAACAAAATTACATTCCAAAACTTTACATTGCAGTTTATGCATTTCCCTAAAATGTCAGGTCTAGTATTTTCACAATGGTTGCATTCTTTATGCTGTGAACTGAGTAATTGAAAATCCATATTTTTTTTTCTGGTCGGCTTAGTATACTGTAATGATTCTGCAAGGAATTGCCTTTTGGAAAAATATATAAATAAGAAGTAGATATTGAGCCAAATCCAGGATTCTTATTGCTGGTGTGTTGATACCCAGAGGCCCAGATTCATTGATGTTTACTTCACTGCAATCCGCTCTAATACTGAAGGGAATCATTTATCATAGCAGGGTTGGCGCCCACTATTCATACACCCATGCAAAAGAAATGAATAGATTTCTCCTCCGACAGCCAGAACAAGGAGACCGGAATCCAGGTCACCGCAAAGATTAAAGCACAACATGTAAGGAAAGAATGTGCGAAACTGAACATCTCTGCATGAGTGATGAGCCAACGTGCTGGGATAAGGTGTTATCTGAGCATGCTCCGGTGCTAACCGAGTGGCCCCGCGCCTGCATGTCTCGCGGCAGTTCTACAGCTGGAACACGTGCAGGAATTGTCTAGCAAACAGGTAATCTCTGCATGTGTTGTAGCCAGGGCCCCGGCAGGTTAGAGGTCATGGGCCCCCCAGGTACCCCATGTATTACATGACTATTTGTGGAGGCCGCACCAATAGGCTGAAATTAAGTTTGCTCAATATTAACATAATGTAAAAAAAAATTATTAATAATTGCATGACTTATTATTGAGCAGAATTAAGTATGCCGACAACCCCCTATATACAGTATGACCGACCACATAGCCCCCTACATACAATGAGCCCCGACATAGCCCCCTCAATCAACAACCAAAGCAATCATTCTATGGGGCCCTTATACATGTAAACAATAACAAAAAACCTTAAAAAATCTCTCTTTATTTAGTTAGTTTAAAACCCTACACATAAAGACCTAACTTAGTTTTGCCCTTCACTTCCCTTCCTGACAGCTGAGGTTGGAACCCAAAGTGAATACGGTATGGCGCCCCCGCTCGTCACCGACTGCTCTATGTAGCGCTACCACTACAATGACTGACCAGGCATCCCCTATACAGTAGGTGATCAGATAATATGTAATGAACACATATACATATACACAATATAGATACTAGTGGGCTGAGGGGTATATCAATATTGTCAAGTGGGAATGCAGATAAGACCACGAAACATCCATATACCTCATAGTCACGATTATTTGGACATGGACTATTATATAACTACTAGATGGTGGCCCGATTCTAATGCATCGGGTATTCTAGAATATGTATGTAGTTTATTTATGAAGATTTAAGAATAATGCAATGAATACACAGGATTTTCTGGGTAAAATAGCGACCAATCAGTGAAGCGTGGTTCAAATTCCGCGCCAATTCGCGGCCGGACTGCGCCTGTCACTGATTGGTCGCGGCCGGCCGTGAGCGACCAATCAGCGACGTGGGATTTCCATTACGAACAGACAGAATTAGCCGATTATTTAGTAGATATACAGAGAGAGAGACCCTATATGGGCTGAACACTTGTGTTCTTCACTTACTGGAATCTTCTTCAGATGCGTTTTCCTTCGTTTTTAGTTATTCAGGGTTTTATCAGGGAATGCCTTCAATCAGAACAAGAAAAGGAGACCATAAGCCATGCTGCAATGAGGATAACAGCTCACAGACCCATGCAGTAAGCCCCCACATAGCCCCCTACATACAATATGAGCCTACACACAACCTCCTATATACAGTAGGAGCCCCCACATAGCTCCCTATATATAGTATGAGCCCATACATAGCCTCCTATATACAGTAGGAGCCCCCACATAGCTTCCTATATATAGTATGAGCCCCTACATAGCCTCCTATATACATTATGAGCCCCAAATAGCCTACTATATGCAGTATGAGCCCCATATAGCTCCCTATATACAGTATGAGCCCCCACATAGCCTCCTATGTACAGTATGAGCCCCATATAGCTCCATATATACAGTATGAGCCCCCACATAGCCTCCTATGTACAGTATGAGCCCCATATAGCCTCCTATATACATTATCAGCCCCAAATAGCCTCATATGTACAGTATGAGCCCCATATAGCCTTCTATATACATTATGAGGCCCCAAATAACCTACTATATGCAGTATGAGTCCCCACATAGCCTCCTATGTACAGTGTAAGTCCCCATGTAGCCTTCTATGTACAGTATGAGCCCAATATAGCCTCCTATATACATTATGAGGCCCCAATTAGCCTACTATATGCCGTATGAGCCCCCACATAGCCTCCTATGTACAGTGTAAGCCCTATATAGCATCCTATGTACACTATGAGCTCCATATAGCCTCCTATATACATTATGAGGCCCCAAATAACCTACTATATTCATTATGAGCCCGCACATAGCTTCCTATGTACAGTATGAGCCCCATATAGCCTCCTATATACATTATGAGCCCCCAAATAGCCTACTACAGTATATTCATTATGAGCCCACACATAGCTCCGTGTATACAGTGTGAACCTGCGAACAGCCGCAAGACACTCTAACATATTTTTCTAGCACGGACACCTTATCCGAGCACTTTCGCTCATCACTACTCTTCATCTATAGAACTATTTGGATTGGGTTTAACAAGCAAACTTGTGTCATTAAGTGGCAAAAGAAGTAAAACTGTGCTAGATTGGTTCTTACACGTAGAAAGTGTAGAAATCTACAACTTCACAAGTAAAAAGTGTTAAGGCGCTGCTAAGCATCAAAGAACTTTTGCATATCCCAGAATATTAAACAGATTCATTTTTTTAATCACATTGCCTCATTTCTTTCTTTAGCTTTTTCGTCCCTGTTTTCAGTGAAAAAGGTTTTATGAAAAAGTTTCCATTTTTACAAGCACTCCAAATCCTGTTGGCTGCACATGGGCTGGTTATGGCATTGCTGCTCGTCCTTATTAAGGGAAATGTGGCTAAATGGCAACCCCAGATCTACCGTACCCCATGGATGAAAGTCTATTACGTCTGAGTGTCCTCCTGCAGTAGGCGTACGCACCCAAAAATGATGCACGTCAGAGGACACGTTTGCTCTGTCGGGACCATTAAAGTCTATGGCCTGCTGTCAATGCATATGTCCGAATCCCGTAAGCCCCGATGTGAGCCACTGAACGGTGCCGGAACGCAATGTGACAGCTCCCTAATAGATGGGGCACAAAAGCTCGGAGACTTGTCCGATATTGATCCTAGAGTTATATGAAGCTCAGCAATACAAGTTTATGCATCTATGAAAAGTTGAACAGCACTCAAGTGACATCCGTGTGCTCTCCGCTTTTTACGGTCTGTTTAATAGGAGAAGCTTGAGAAACCTCTATTTTTTTATTTTTGCAAACTGATGAATGACTAACCAGATTCTGATGACACTATAATCAAAATCAGAGATGAAACTCAGTTTTTGGGCATGAAAAATTTATCACGTCTTAGGCCTCATTCAGAAGTCCGATTTTATCACGTATGAGAATAAAGAACCGATTATCTTGTTCAGACCCTGATCAGAGTGTGATCTGAGTGTCATCAGTTTTTCTCATACATGGAGAAAAATAATATTTTTCTCCACCTTCCTCTTTTTTCACAGTCCATGAAAATCAGGTTTCATCTGAGTTGGGTGCGATTTTTCATGGACTCATAGACTTATTACCAATTTTAATCCAATCCTTCGGATGAAAATTGGTCAGGTCTCTGCAATTTTCTGTGGACTAGGGTTGAGCGAAACGGGTCGACCATTTTCAGAAGTCGCCGACTTTTGGCAAAGTCGGGTTTCATGAAACCCGACCCGACCCCTGTGTGGGGTCGGCCATGAGGTCGGCGATCTTCTGAATCTGGTATCGGAATTCCGATACTGAGTTCCGATATGTTTGCGATATCGGAACTCGGTATCGGAATCCACATTTAAGTGTAAAATAAAGAATTAAAATAAAAAATATTGATATACTCACCTCTCTGACGCGCCCTGGTAGTAACCGGCATCTTCCGGTCCTAAGAATGGCGCTTGAAAGACCTTTCGAATGCTTCATGGCTTGTGATTGGTCGCGGCGGCCCACGTGACCGCTGAGCGACCAATCACAACAAGCCATGACGTAATTCTCAGGTCCTAAATTCCTCATTCTAGGAATTTAGGCCATGAGAATTACGCTGAGCGGTCACGTGGGCCGCCGCGACCAATCACAAAGCCGTGATGTCATCTAAGGCCCTTCACGCGCTAATTCTTAAGAAGGAAGGCTGCCGGAAAGAAGCCGAGGGTGAGTATATTCCTATTAGGTATATACTCACCCTCGGACGCACCCTGCTTCTTTCCGGCAGCCTTCCTTCTTAAGAATTAGCGCGTGAAGGGCCTTTGATGACGTCACGGCTTTGTGATTGGTCGCGGCGGCCCACGTGACCGCTCAGCGACCAATCACAAGCCGTGACGTAATTCTCATGGCCTAAATTCCTAGAATGAGGAATTTAGGACCTGAGAATTACGTCACGGCTTGTTGTGATTGGTCGCTCAGCGGTCACGTGGGCCGCCGCAACCAATCACAAGCCGTGAAGCATTCGAAAGGTCTTTCAAGCGCCATTCTTAGGACCGGAAGATGCCGGTTACTACCAGGGCACGTCAGAGGGTGAGTATATCAATATTTTTTATTTTAATTCTTTATTTTACACTTAAATATGGATCCCAGGGCCTGAAGGAGAGTTTCCTCTCCTTCAGACCCTGGGAACCATAGTATCCCATTGCACTGCATTGGGTTTCGCGTTTCGGCCGACCCCGACCCCGACTTTTTTATAGGATCGGCCGATTTCACTCGACCCGACTTTTGAGAAAGTCGGGTTTCGTGAAACCCGACCCGATCCTATAAAAATAAAAGTCGCTCAACCCTACTGTGGACTACACGGTCCACAAAAATTAGACCCTACAATAATCCCCAAATTGGGACGTCTGAATGAGGCTTTTAGGCTCCCGCACAAGACTGTAATTTTGGTCCAAGTCTGTTAAAATTCAGATTGCACTTGGTCCAATCTCATTCAATGGGTCAGTGCAGATAAGCGATTTATTCCACTGACCGAATCGGCATGTGGAAAAAATTGCAGCGTGCTCGATTTTCGTCCGTATTTTGTATGGCACATCCGTTCAAGTCTATGAGTGCGAGAAACAATTTGGATGCCATAAGGAGCCACAGTATAACGTCCGATGATTTTTACGGACACATTAAAATTCTGTAACATGGGAAACTCTAAATTTTAAAAAGCGGCTACTATAACAAAGCGGATTATACTCGGATGACAAGTGTGAAAAAAAAGTCCACTTTTATGGATGAAACTTAATGATATTTTTTTGTTTACCATAACGATGAGAGAAGGGATGGGAAGAACCGAGAGACTCACCAGGAACACTGATGGATTAGTAACATTTTCTAAAAAAACATACAGCTTTATCAGGGACTTACAGACACTCAGCCGCAGAAAATGTTCAATGAAGACAATTTTATAAAGTTGATTAACGTCATATTCCAGAAGCCAATAAATGATGTACAATGAGAAGGCGTACGCAGCCTTTAGTGCACCATTTTTATTATTTCTGTGGACAACAAGGACTTGACCTGATATTCAGGCGACGGCTGAACCGTGACTCAGTACAGAGGTTACGATTCAGATCACGCACTCTATTTTTATTCGGGTTTCACACTGCAATTAACAGTCCAAGTGCAGGTTTACTTCGTCTTTCTAGGTTGGAAGTGCGATCCGATCAGCAGTCCTGCAGTATATTTTTATCTTTTTCTGGAAACGGTGTGATTCTAATGCCAGGCAAACAGTGTTCACTTCTTGGAAGAGAGAGAGGGTGACGGCTAATGCATTGTGTATGGCGGCTGTTACTGTAAAGTGCCTTTGGATGGCTACCTGTGAATTGATGCCATGATATTGCTGATGTGCATATATATCAGTATGATCTGTGACCTCACTACTCAGGATATACAAAAACTGAATTCTCCAGCATAATGATTGGCTAAGGCTAGAGCAATTCCTGGTCAACCTAAGCAATAATTCCAGAGCACTGCTCTAACACCACATTAAAATGGTCGTCACAACTTCTTAAATGCGTAAACATGCCAAGTTCCTGTAAAAAGAAGCAATTTTATCATCTACCCCTTATTAAAAATCTTCTCTGTTCTCTTAATTTTATCATACACTATTCTTTGCCTAGGTTATTGGATGCCACTGCAGTCCATTGGATGTGGCTGATCTCCAAAAGAATGCAGTGCTTACAGGCTCTTTGCAACAGAGCTTGTAAGTGCTGCATTGTCCGTATTGTTTCAGTGCCCCTGCATTCCTCCAATGTTTGCAGAGCCAAAGCTGCCTATGCTTGCAGAATTGGACAGGTCTGTGCTGTCAATCATCAGGAGCACACCACCCCAACAAAGAAGGGAGTCGGGAGGCAGGGAAACGCTGCACTCCTGAAATCAGAACATGATGCAATTCCTGTAAGTAGCAAAGATTATGCAACCGATTCTTCAGTGAATCAGGCACGCATTATTAAAAGTGGTGTGCGCCTTGCCACAAATCTTACTCCAGTCTTCGATGGAAAAAAGTAACACATGAAACTAGGCTTGTTTGTTCTGTAAACATAGTGCGATACATTTATAGGAAGGAAATTTACAAAGATAAGCGCTGTAACTTTGGTTTTCTACTTTTTCACATTTATGGAATGATTCACTGTATCAAGTATTTGATTCCAGGAATAATAAAGTATCTGAAAGTTCTAAAGTAGATAAATAGATCTCATATTAACATTTAACTTAAACTTACTAAAAACTTACAAAAATGCACCATCTGTTCCTCTTCTCTCTCATCTGTAGTCATACAAAAATGAATCAATTGTGTCGTCATTTAGCATAGCTTGTTCCATATCTTTCAATTATGAGTATTTGATCTTTTACTTGGATTAAAGGAGCACAAAACCTAAAGTAGAGTTATTCTTTAAAGGGCCAGCTCGTAAAAAGGTCTGATGATATAATTTAGACATTTGTGATGGAGGTAAATTAAATTACAGGATATTACTAGAAGATTTTAAGCCAAAGACTCATTTTGATAACGGTTATAGAATTAAATATAGTTATTAAATAATCCTTAAAGGAGATGTACACCTTTTTCCAAATAGATTTGTACTGCAAATTTAAAGGCACTCCGTCAGCAGGTGTTTGCTATGTAATCTGAGAGCAGCATGATGTAGGGGCAGAGACCCTGATCCCAGCAATGTGTCCCTTACTGGTCTGATTCTTGTATTTTCAATAAAATCATTTTTTTTTTATCGGCAGGAGATTATCTCTAGATGACTAGTTGTCTCCTGCCACGCAGTCCTTCTATTCTGTGTAACCCCCCCCCTTACCACGGATTTTCAGCTTTCTGCCTATGCAGTGTAGAAATCTGACAATCAGTGGTGTGGGCAGGGTTATATATATACACTCACTGGCCACTTTATTAGGTACACCTGTCCAACTTCTTGTTAACACTTAATTTCTAATCAGCCAATCACATGGCGGCAACTCAGTGCATTTAGGCATGTAGACATGGTCAAGACAATCTCCTGCAGTTCAAACCGAGCATCAGTATGGGGAAGAAAGGTGATTTGAGTGCCTTTGAACGTGGCATGGTTGTTGGTGCCAGAAGGGCTGGTCTGAGTATTTCAGAAACTGCTGATCTACTGGGATTTTCACGCACAACCATCTCTAGGGTTTACAGAGAATGGTCCAAAAAAGAAAAAAAATCCAGTGAGCGGCAGTTCTGTGGGCGGAAATGCCTTGTTGATGCCAGAGGTCAGAGGAGAATGGGCAGACTGGTTCGAGCTGATAGAAAGGCAACAGTGACTCAAATCGCCACCCGTTACAACCAAGGTAGGCCTAAGAGCATCTCTGAACGCACAGTGCGTCGAACTTTGAGGCAGATGGGCTACAGCAGCAGAAGACCACACCGGGTACCACTCCTTTCAGCTAAGAACAGGAAACTGAGGCTACAATTTGTACAAGCTCATCGAAATTGGACAGTAGAAGATTGGAAAAACGTTGCTTGGTCTGATGAGTCTCGATTTCTGCTGCGACATTCGGATGGTAGGGTCAGAATTTGGCGTAAACAACATGAAAGCATGGATCCATCCTGCCTTGTATGGAGCATCTTTGGGATGTGCAGCCGACAAATCTGCGGCAACTGTGTGATGCCATCATGTCAATATGGACCAAAATCTCTGAGGAATGCTTCCAGCACCTTGTTGAATCTATGCCACGAAGAATTGAGGCAGTTCTGAAGGCAAAAGGGGTCCAACCCGTTACTAGCATGGTGTACCTAATAAAGTGGCCGGTGAGTGTATATAGAGCATTCAGAGAACTACTAGATCTACTACTAAGTCAATGATTTTATCAAAACTACACCATGCAGCCTAGAAGGGATACCTTCCTGAGATCTGGGTCTCTGCGCCTATATCATGCTGCTCTGAGATTACATAGCAAAACCTTGGTAACAGATTCCGTTTAAATGTCACCATGGTAACAGACTACTCTTTCTTTATGTAGTCTGATACCTCAGTCATGCTTACATTCCAGCTATCTGCTCCAAAAACTGACAAGATGCAATTCTACCTCGTATTTCTAATCTTTTTAGTAGACAAATCAAGTTTGATGTTTCTCCAAAGCTTCAATATCCTATTAGATGTACAACTCCAAAGTAATTGGAATCTGTCAGCAGGTTTTGCTATGTAATCTGAGAGCAACATGATGTAGGGACAGAGATCCTGATTCCAGTGTTGTCACTTATGTGACTACATGCTATGATTTTGATAAAAAATCCCTGTTTTATCTGCTGCGGATCCAACAGTTCTGTAAATGCTGAGCTCAGTTTAACCCCAACCACGCCATTGATTGACAGCTTTCTTTGTACACTGTGCACAGGCAGAAAGCTGCTAATCAGTGGTGGAGGCGGGGTTACACAAGCAGGTTGACTAGGTGACACAAGGCAGCTAGTCCTACAGTGATAATCTCCTGCTGATAAAACACTTAGTATATTAAATCAACAAAACACATTACTGAAATCAGCCTTTCAGCCCCTACATCACATGGCTCTCAGATAACATAGCTAAAATCTGCTTTCATTTATTGCTGAGTACTCAGACCACGCATGGCTTTTATAAATGGATTTAAACCTAATTTTAAAACAAGTGCTCTTCGCGCTGAGGATTTTTACGTATTGAAATGACGTCCTACCAGTTAGAAATGTACCTGGTCACGTTTCTGCAACTTCCTATATTACAGCTATAAACATGACTCTGGACGTTATGCCTCGGGCTAGGATTAGTGGTGAGCGCATAGACCCATCCGAATCCAGCAACCCTCAGTGGCAGCACTTCACGGCACTCATCTGGTTCCAGTCATAGGGCTTAATCTCTATTCCTTGTGCTCGTGTAGCCTCATGATTTAATTTTTCCTGACCATTTTCTGCCTTTTCCTCTTTTAATATGTTTGCCAGACTCTTCCTGATCATCTTCCTGGTAACCCAATTTGCTCCTGATTTCGGAATCCAAACTGCTCTGTATTATCATTGCAAGTCTTAGTTTATCGTAAGAATTGATGCCACTATGCATCTTAGTCCTGGGAGCTGCAGTATACAGCACCCCCATAGAAGTAATTGGACCTACAGGGAAATAAAGCATCTGATTAAGTCCTTCCTCTGGGTTCCATTAGAACCCATAGATACAACGCCATGTCTGTAGCTCACTGATAGAATACAAATGGAGTGTGATGATTGACACATTGCCCACACCATCATATTCTTGCAGTTCTGAAACTCTGCACTTTGTAGGCTAGCTGTCTTTCTTCTTCCCATGTGAAGACTTTTCAGCTCAAGAATGGTGTGAATTGTATAACAGCGGTGAAATGACACCAGCCGACACTAAATTAATCCCACCGGGGAGGAATGGGAGCAAGGGCCGATCAGAGAGTACATGGATATTGCCAATTGTGTTGTTGTTTTTCGAATAATGCGCTAAATAATCTGTCATCTTCAATAATGCATTAAAGGGATGAATAGCTGTGTCCAATGACATACAATATTGAATATCTATTTCATAGAGTACACTGCTTAGACATTAAAGCTCCAGAAGTGAGTGCTGTCAGCAAGTTTTGTGCGCGGTAATCTCGCACACCATGTTCTGGAAAAACGAACTGTAGACTTTGATGTAGTTTTATTTTTTTTAGCCGAAGCCAGAAGTGAATTTTGAGTAGCTCTCTGTAGGTAATGTGATCTCATAGTATTCCCTTCCGGTAATCACAGGGTATGATATTCTGTGAAGGGGGTCACCATCTCAATCAATAGAACTGCCTGTTTGATGCAATTGCATGGATTGTACCACTGAAGTTCTCCATGTACAGAAACTCCTATCATAGTTTATGATGATAACTGCGCAGCCCCTGTCATACCGGTATAATGTGTGAGATGACAAAACAGTCTCTTTGACTGTATACTTTTCTATTATCTTTTTTTAGGGGTGGATAAACTCAGTGACCTTCTCAACAGGCAGAGATGGTATTGGTTCTAGCCGTAGGCGTAACTTGAAGCTCATGAGCCCCGATGCAAAATCTCCAGCAGAGCACCCAATCATTGCAAGCCTTTAATAGTAGTGATCTTTTCATGTAGGCCAAAAAGACCTTTTTGACCCCATAGGATCCAGGGCCCAGGTGCAATTGTAACCCCTGCTCCTATTGTAGTTACACCCCTGGCTCTAACTGCCCATGCGATGTATTGATACAACATGGGGGTTAATGGCAGAACATAGAGGAAAAACATACAGGATGAAAACTTGGAATCAAGATAGAGGCTGAAGGGATGAAAACATGAGGATGAACTACAGTATAAGGAAAAAGTACAGTGAATTCAGACAGAGCAAGGTACAAAAAACTCTGCATACTGGATAAAACATATTTTTGTAAGATTCGAGTAGAATTTAATTTTACTCGAATAAATTTGCCCAGCACTAGTTCTTTTCTATTTCCAGCAGTCCTATAGGCTATGAACATATGAAGTTTCATTTTGAGCCTTTTTGGCATATCAGAGCCCTGTTCTCGAAATTAATGAGGATCCAAGCATATGGACCTCCCATCAATCAGCAAGTCATCATGTGTCCTATTTGTAGGTGATATCTGGCAATCTTAGGTATAGTCCTTTAGGCTGGACATACACATTGCACTAATGTCAGCTCAACCTACTATCTAATGTGTATAGGGACCTCCCTTGGCGAGCTGTGTTGGGGCAAAGGATTGCGCATACCGAATGTTAACTCTGTATTCTTTTGTTTCCAAGGTAGATAAACTGCCATCAGAGAAGTCTGATAGTGTTTTATTCCCTTCTCCCCATAAAGAACATATGTACTCTTTACCAAATTGGGCAGATCGGCAGAGATCGATGTCAGTGGAACAAGTCTTGAGCCATCTTATGTCTGTGGCTAGCTGTAACTTTTAGGGTCTTCAACTTTTTGCAAGGAATTTCCATCAAAAGGAAGTTAAGACTTCCTAAGACTCTCTGGCTTTAGAAAAATTAGAACCCCAGCTAAGTCTGACAGCTTTCAGCTTGCGAAACCAACCCAATCTTTACTATTCCATGGTTGATATCTTCATAAAGAAAAATGTGTGCATCGGTTTACCCATTGATTGGAAATATACATAGCGCAAACTATGGATCATTTCATGATGAAATATAAGGAATTTTCCTCTTTGTTATACTCAGTCTTGTATGTCTAATTGTGATGTTTTTAAAGCAAAACCGTTATCTAGCGCTCTCTAACATGGAGCGTGCACTAAGGTAAGCACATGAAATAGCGACCAAGGAGCCAAATCCTCATGGAATAGCTTGCCATCTGTCTGGTGTCGTAGAGCCAGGATTAATATTCGGAGAGGCAAGGAGCGTGTTCCCTGTTCGTAGGTTTCCTGCTTCCTTATTGGCATGGCCGCTCTATATCCTTGCCACTGTCTCACTACGCTCAGGATTCAGTAGGTATAAGCCCGACTTCTTTCCTGCAATGAAGGATAATTGGCCTGTGAATATATGGATGTGAGCGTGGGTGTAAGTGAGAAAATGAGCCATTCTGTATGATGAATTTCACATAAGTCTTTGTCTTTGCCGCCTGTTTATTGTGTTTCTGCTATGTGCAGGCCATTATGGTATACAATTTCCCTCATTGGTAGTCACGGTTCCTTCGAAAGTATTTTTACTTGTCTTGGGCCATGATTGCCGCTTTGCCTCCCTTCGTCTTTACGCTGGTTTGACATGCATTCATATTCATTTGCATTGCATTGCTTTATAAGAACATATATCCTCGGGAAAGTGAAGAACTATTGCCTCCCCACCATCTAACCACGGAACGACGATGTGATTCCCGTACATCCAGTTCTGTAAAATGTGACTTCACCTTAAGCCATGAGCATTACAAGGCCCCCTGTTAATTTAGTATTGACTATCATGGCTGGAAAACAGTTTTGACCCCGCTGAGTAGCCTTTTCCATTGTGCTGCCCTTTCTTTGTTCCCTGATGATCAGTTTTTTGCTTTCTAATGTCAAAGTCCCCGATATAGCCACAATTTTGTGTTTACTACTATTTTAAGCTTGCAAAATCAATTGCAAACAAAAATGGTACTGTTGGATGGCTATGATTTAGATACAGTGGGGGAAATATGTATCGATCATGTCTCCAATTTTCTAAGTAAATAAATTTCTAACTGTGCTATTGACATGAAATTCTCACCAGATGTATGAAACAACTCATCCAATCCACACAGGCAAAAAAAAAAAAATCATTCATAGATGTCTATACATTTAAGTTATGTGTAATAATGAGAAATGACACAGGAAAAAAGTATTGAACACGCTTACTGAAATGTATTTAATACTTTGTGCAAAAGTCTTTGTTGGTGATGACAGCTTCAAGATGCCTCCTGTATGGAGAGACTAGTCACAGGCATTGCTCAGGTGTGATTTTAGCCCATTCTTCCACACAAAAACTCTTTAAATCTTGGAGGTCCCGTAGGCTCCTTCTATAAACTCTGAGCTTTAGGTCCTTCCATACATTTTTTATTGGATTCAGGTCCGGTGTTTGGCTCGGCCATTCTAGCAGCTTTATTTTCTTTCTCTAAAACCAATTGAGAGTTTCCTTGGCCTTGTGTTTGGGATCATTGTCTTGCTGAAATGTCCACCCTTGTTTCATCTTCAACATCTTGATAGATGGCAACAGATTTTGTCTTTTTATAGGTGCATTTGTCTGTTCATCCTTCTTTCAATTATATGAAGTTTGACATCGCCATATGCTAAAAAACTGCCCCAGACTATGATGTCCTGACCTCCAAACTTCACTGCTGGTATGGTGTTTTTAGGGTGATCATATGTAGTGCCCTTTAGCCTCCAAACATGGTGTTTATTATGGCTTCTAAAGAGTTCAATTTTGGTCTCATCTGACCAAGCTATATTCCAGTATTTCACAGGCTTCTCTAAATGTTGTTGAGAAAATATTAAACTCACTTGAACTATCTTTATGTTCTGCAATGGAGTCTTGCGTGGTGAGCGTGCATACAGAACATGGAGGTTGAGAGCATTACTTATAGTTTTCTTTGAAACAATTGTGTCTGCTGATTCCAGGTCATTCTGTAGCTCTTCACAGGTGGTCCTTGGCTCTTGGAGAACTCTTCTAATGATTCTTTTAACTTATCTGTCTGAAATTGTGCAGGGAGCACCTGGTTGTGGTTGGTTTATGGTGAAATTACGTTCTTTCCACTTTCGGATTTTGGCCCCAACAGTGCTCACTTGAACCTTCAGGAGTTTAGAAATTCTTCTGTAACCAATGCCATTAGTATGTTTTACAACAATAAGGTTGTGAAGAACTTGAGACACACAAAATGTTTCTTGGTTGGCGCCTTGGTAATGAGACACCTTTTTATATACCATCAGTTAAACCAGCTGATAGTTTCACTAAGTGGCATTATTGCGTTCTAATTACTGATAGATTTCAGCCATTGTTGGGACTTTCAATGGCTTTTTGCACCTCTCTTTCTTCATGCGTTCAATACTTTTTCCCTGAAACATTTCTCACTATTACACACAACTTAATTTATGGACATCTATAGTTTGATTTCTTTGCCTGTGTGGATTGGATGGGTTGTTACTGACATCTGGTGAGAATTTCATGTCGATAGCCCTTTGGAAATATATTTACTTAGAAAATTGGTAATGTCTTCAATTCTTATTTTACTTGCTGTATACCGGTAGGTTGTAAATTGGGGGAAGGGAGTATATTTACAAATTGGGGAGAGTGCTGCGAAGGAACAGTTTCTCCTTTCTTTTCGTCATCAACTATATACTCTTATCTAGTTGCCATAGTCTTCATGCACATAGCAAAATTCGGTTGGTGCACTGGCAGCCACCGCTTCATTCTAAACACTGTTTTGGGATCAATGGGGTCCCATCAATCAGACTTTCATTGCTCCACAAGTTATAACCTATCCTTTGAATAGGTAATAACTTTAAATTTTTGGAATTACCCTTTAAAGCTCTGATGCAATACAACTCTTCAGAAGACAATGCATTTTGATGCTGACAATGACAATCATTTTCCAATACATCATGATTCACAATTTCAGCATTCAAGCTAAAATTGAATGAACTTTTTTGGCTGGAAAAAGTTATGTGGGGGTTCAACTAATCAGAGCGAGCACTTTTTTACACTATTGCACATTCTCTACCGCTGCTCCATTAATGCCTCGTGTACATGACCATTTCCCTGCTGTACTGAATTGTCATAAAGAACATATAGACTATTATGAACCGAAAGTATAACTTTGGGTGCCCGATTTATTTACAGAAACAAAGATTTTTTTTAACCAAATTAGGCAACATCCATGTGAAAAAAATGGAACTGTGCATTCAGCAAAATCTTTGCAAATATAAGAAACTTTGTAATGTATCTTATCAGAGAAATCTGATTTGTTCCCAATTTATCAGTCCTATCATTCCCTCTGGAAAAAAAAGCTAAAATCCATCTTGCTCAGACAAGACTGACAGCCAGCTCACTGTGGTATCATGTGACACAACCCATTATCTTTGTGGTGAGCTTTCTAACAAGTCTTTTACCTCAACCCTGAGCTGGATTCACAGCCACATAGCTCATTATTATTGTATTATGTCCTTCATGATGCTACTCCCTCTTTATGTGATGTGCTGTGTATGGTAGTGATCATAGCAGCTAGTCTTCTCCCATCAGATCCCAGTGGGTTGCATTTTAGAGATAGAGCCTACAGTGGGAAAAACTGTTGAAAATGAAGAATATAAGTCATACACGTCATATAATGGCCAGAAATCGTATTATTCCTCATGTACCAACAAAGTACGGCTTATTCTGAAAATGTGCTTGAAAGTGTGGTTAACTTTAACTGTATGCCATATTGTGCAGGCATTCTCTTCTAGAAGGATTTCTCCAAGGGGAGAATTCACTGCCTGTTGCTCCATTATTATTATTTGCTGAAGATATTTTTCGTACCACTTGGCAATTTTGAAATTAGTGTAGGAAAAATCTATCAGTTTTATTAACAATATGCACCTTTTTTTGGAAGAAAAATATTGGTAGGAAATCATCGATTTGGCATAAGAAAGAGATAGTGTTACAATTCCTTCCTCATTTTGATAACTATGCAGCATTTTGTACCAATTTCTGCATCTTGGAAAAATGATCCCTCTTGTGACAATATTCATATATCTCCTCCATCATCTTTCATAGGCAGAGAAATAATACGGGATTGGATAAGATAGCAAAGACAAAAAAAAAAATAACTGCAGAACTGTAACTGACTGCCATCTGGTGATATGGTGTCTGTACCAATAGACCTCATAAAGTCTGTTAGACTGACGGACGCATATGCAGATTTCGGTAACTTTGCTGAGCTGTACAGTAGGTGTTAGATATGTCTATGCTCTTTCTGAATGATTTCACCTGCTCTCAGAGCCCATATGCTGCGCGGAGTGACACAACGTCAACAGCCTGTTCATCTGGAGCAGATTGTGAGCTGAGTGCTGTTCCCTGAGCTCATTGTGGAGGAGGTTTAAGTTAGAAACATATCATAAACTCATTAGTCGAGTCACATTGCTTCTTTTGTCTTCATAGTCTGCAAACTATTCTGAAGCACCACAGCTACATCTCCGTGCTGTCAGATCAATCTAACCTTTCATGATCGCTAAGGGGCTTATGGATTGATAGTTTTATTACATTGTTTACTGCTGAATTAATTAGAGACACTGTTTGACTTGTTTCTTTGCTGTAGGACAGAGTTGGAAATGGTAAAAGAAATTGAAGACAAAGCAAGTTAAGGCTTCTTATAGGCGGCAGAGCGCAGAAGCACAGTCTCTATGGCAGCCTACGACAGTGCTGTAGGCTCTACCTGTGTTGCATCCTGTTGTTGAGTATGGTGACATATTACAGAATTATCCCATCCTAGTAGCAGAATATTTCGGTAATATGATAATTGATGAAGCATGTTAGTTTATCTATTCAAGAAATGATTCAACTGTATTACATTTGGAACCATGGATAGAGTTGGAAAGATGTGCCCTAAAAAAGCCAATGAATACCATAAAGAGATGAGCCAATAATTTGAGTGGAATTTAATTCTACTTAAAGATTACAAAAATTTGCGTATGCCAGTATGCGGATTTTTCATACAGATTCGGAGTTCAGCAATGTACATGGCCCCGGCATCTTCACCACCAAAAGTAATCCAGGGAGCAGGGATAGCTAGTGCGCCCCTAGCGTTAGGGACAGAGAAGGAGCCTCTGACCCCAGGTAAACTGATAACAGTCGTGACACAGACCATCTCTAGCTGCCAGTTATTTAGTTCAGCTAGACCTGGTCTCCCTGATACTTTGCTCCTGTGTACTATTTTGCATATATTGTTATTTGACCTCGGCTTGTATTTTGACCACCTGCTTGCTACCTGATTTTGTCCCTGATGTGACTTCTCAGTATTAATCACACGTGACAACCCCTCTTTCTTCTGGTTTACTTCTCCGTCTAGCAGCCCTTACAACCAGATTCCTTTGTGGTTGTTAAAGGGTGAAGGCCTGCAATCTGCCAGTTGGAGTGGCTTGTGCCAAGTCTGTCCAAGGTAGCCTTGGAGGACGGAGGAGGTAAGGATTCAGCCTATTGGATTCCCAACAGCCAATCGTTTTGCTCTGGGAAGTAAGCCGACGGAGAATTCTGACAGCGACTCGTAGAGAATACAGGAGAGCTCTGCTGATGCTAAGCATTCCTGTGTATTTCGAGAAGCCCAAAAAAGGGTATTAAAAGGAAGAACAGCGTAAATTAATCCATTGATCCTTAATGTGTAGGTTTATTGCAAATATATAAAAGCCAAACTTTCTAAAATTTGATAACCTTATGATAAACAAGGAGAATAAAAGAATTGAATACGAATAACTTGCAAAATAGGCAACATATTTTGCGTATCTAGGTCCCTTTTTTCAAGACAGCAAAATTCGACTTTCATGGAGTTCTGTAAAGACCACACACTGTGAAATACAGCAAAAAAAAATCTGCATGTAGATAAGGGCAGAACTTCATGGTCATTCCATCTTTCAGGGGTCAGTTTTTGTGTTCCCAACCCCATTAGGTAATTTGTTTGCCTGCTTTGTAGACACCTACACTGTTCTGGTTTTCTTTAAGGATTTCCACAGTGACATTAAGAATTGTATGTAAATTGAAAAGCTACAGATAGAACAGTTTTAGTTTCCATGGTCACATTCTTGTTTCAAGCAGTAACTATGGAGACTTAGAACATTAGCCGGTGATCTCGAGGTGCTGGCAATTATGTCAGCGGACATATAATACTAACTTGTGCTTTCGCACTTTTGCATTTTTTTACCCAATCTGTTAACAATTTAAAGGCACAATAAAAAAATTGCTTAGAAAAATGTCAAATAATGGTAATGGTAATTGTAAAGGAGTAGATAAGGGACCTACAAGAGCATAAATACACAAAATAGTGATGACCAAAATTGGCGTCTGCTCTTTATTTGCATGCAAAGGTCTTACAAATATGTCTTACAAAATATATGTCTCCATCATACAGAAAGAGCAGAGGGAGAAAAAAATCTACAGAGTGTCCTAACAAGTCACATGGGGTCGGTTAGAGGATTTCTATAAATTGCAGGTTCTAACAATTTAATGTTGTAGTCTAGTTTCCAACAGTCCTGAACATGTCCAGAATATATTTAAAATTTATTGAAAGAAAACTGGCATATGATTGCATGTCTTGGTCCAGAAGTTACGGAAAACCTGCATAAGACCCATTTTACACATCCGAATTTCATCTTTTGAGTATGGACCACGACATCCAGACTAGCCCTTAACTCTTGCTTATGAAGCTACAGGGTTTGGGTCAGCCTGTACGTGGACCATGAAAGTCAGGTGTATGAAACCAGTCTTTAGGTGAATATTATCACCTTGTTTGGCCATACCTGGGTCAGTCCTGGGAACGAACATACACGCGTGGACAAAATTGCTGGTACCTTATGCTAAAGTAAGAAAAAATGGTCAATGAAAAAAATTGAAACAGACAAAAATAATTTAAAATTTTTTTGTTTGTGAACTTAGAGCTGATGAGACTTGCCAAAAAAGATCCAGTTCTGTCCAAAGGAAATTCTTCCAGAAGCATTGTGGCTTGTCAAAATGCATTTTTGCAAATTCTAGTCTTGCTTTTTTATGATTTGCTTTTAACATTGGTTTCCTGTTTGGTCGTCTTCCATGAAGTCCACTTTGGCCAAGACAGCGATGGATGGTGCGATCTGACACCATTGTACCATGACCTTGGAATTCATATATATAATCTCTTTGGAAAGTGTTCTGGACTCCTTGGTTATCATTCGCATTATCCATCTATTCAATATGTCATCAATTTTCCTCTTGCATCCATGTCCAACGAGGTTGGCTGTAATCCCATAGTCCTTAAAGGGAACCTATCAGCAGGATTGTGCTCAGTAAACTACAGACACTGTCAGGTCGGCGCTGTTATACTGACTAAAATGATATATGGGTTAAGAAATCCATCTTGTGGTTGTTGTGTAATCTGTATTTGCAGTTTTCAGTTAATGAGATTCTCGTGATTTGGGGCGGCCTGTGGGCAAGGCTTTATGTGATGCTCTGATTAGCTATTCATCCTTATGGCTTATGACAGATCACTGATCCCTCAGTGACCTTCCACCTATATTACATACTGCATAGAATATGCTTTGAAAAAAAATCACATTCATCAGGCATGGACTTACTGGTGTGGATTTTTACTTCCTTCACTAGAAGTTTTTCTTTGATAATTGAATTTACCTCAATACAATTCACTTTTTCCAGCAATACCATGCTATATTTAATTCAATAAGAAATGCTACAGCACTAGCACTTTATGTTTGGCATTTTTTTCACTAATACATTAATACTATATCCAGGGTGCACTTCCCATATGCATTTTACTTGTTATATGGATGAATAGTTTTTTTCTGTTCTCACTGAGCACCCCCCTTGTCACCTTGTCCTCATATATAAAATGTTTTAGCCTATTGATCTGTCTCGATACATGTATTTTTTTAAATACAATTTTGCGATATCTTTTAAATGGACCATTACTCCTTTTTTGCTGGTGTTTGTATTGTATCTCTCCTTAGCTTTCTTTGGTTCTTGTTCAGCGTGGTACAAAATGATACCAAATAGCACAGTGACTACTTTTCACCCCGTAAATAGGCAGATTGACTGATTACAACTTTGTAGACGCCTTTGGTACTAATTACAAGACACACAATAGTGTAACATGTCCCTATGGTCAAATTCTTTTCAATCTTTCATAGGGCTAATATAATTTTTGTCCAGGCCATTTTCATTAGTTTTTTTTATTATTTTTCTATTGAACCACAATCCAAAAGCAAAGTCTGATTTTCATTAGTTGTTATTCAGCAAATTTAAATTGAAAAATACTTCTGGCAGCTGTAAGTCATCTCTGTAACCATTGTGGGTTTTTTTAACTATAACACAAGGGTACCAACTATTTTGTCCATGGGTGTAAGGCCATGTGCACACGTTCAGGATTTTTAGCGTTTTTTTAGCGTTTTTTCGCTATAAAAACGTGATAAAAACGCGAAAAAAACGCTAACATATGCCTCCTATTATTTACAGTGTATTCCGCATTTTTTGTGCAAATGTTGCGATTTTTTCCGCGAAAAAATCGCATCGCGGAAAAAAAAGCAACATGTTCATTACAAATGCGGAATTGCGGGGATTCCGCACACCTAGGGGTCCATTGATCTGCTTACTTCCCGCACGGGGCTGTGCACACCATGCGGGAAGTAAGCAGATTATGTGCGGTTGGTACCCAGGGTGGAGGAGAGGAGACTCTCCTCCACGCACTGGGCACCATATAATTGGTCAAAAATAAAGAATTAAAATAAAAAATAGTCATATACTCACCCTCGATGTCTTCCCGCCTCTCAGCTGCATGCTGCCGCTTCGGTTCCTGTAGCTGATGTGCGGTGGAGGACCTGCGATGACGTCACGGTCTTGTGACCATCCTGTGATTGGTCGAGACCGGTCATGTGACCGCGACGTCATGGAAGGTCCTGCGCGCGCACACCATCTATACGGAACGGACGCCGGTGAGGATATCAGCTGTCTGCGGGTGAGTATAAGCATTTTTTTTATTTTTTTTATTATTTTTAAACATTCTATCTTTTACTATAGATGCTGCATAAGCTGCATCTATAGTAAAAAGATGGTCACACTTGTCAAACAGTATGTTTGACAAGTGTGACCAACCTGTCAGTCAGTTTTCCAAGCGATGCTACAGATCGCTTGGAAAACTTTTGCATTCTGCAAGCTAATTACGCTTGCAGAATGCTAAAAAAACGCGAAAAAAAGGAAAAAAAACGCAAAAAAAAAAATGCGGATTTCTTGCAGAAAATTTCCGGTTTTGTTCAGGAAATTTCTGCAAGAAATCCGCAACGTGTGCACATACCCTTAATGTGTCTATCTTACCAGTTTAAATATTGATAAACATAATTTCAAAGATTTTGTTCCTACTTTTAAAGTCAAGTATTTAAAAATGACTACGTCCTGAGAAAATATTTACAGTACATACTAAAAAAATATATTTATGGAAAACCAAGTAGTAAGTAATATGGCCGCTTTCCAAACGCCCACCTTTTTTAGACTCTTTAATCACATGTAAGGTTAGTTGTGCCTGATATCATCACTAGTGATGAGCGAATATACTCGTTACTCGAGATTTCTCGAGCACGCTCGGGGGTCCTCCGAGTATTTTTTAGTACTCGGAGATTTTGTTTTTCTTGTCGCAGCTGCATGATTTACATCTGTTACAGGAAAGATTCCCTAGCAAACAGGCAACCCCCACATGTATTTATGCTGGCTAACAGATGTAAATCATTCAGCTGTGGCAAGAAAAACTAAATCTCTGAGCACTAAAAAATACTCGGAGGACCCCCGAGCATGCTCGGGAAATCTCGAGTAACGAGTATATTCGCTCATCACTAATCATCACACAACTAGAGAAATTTTCCATTTAATAATCTGCAAAATTAGAATATGATATAATGCATTTGTGAGTACTGCCTAGCAGACATACTGCCTGTCAGCCTTCTGTCCCAGAAACAGAAATTACAGAAGAAAGCAACTCACTGAATAATCACGGATTATTATTTTACCAGATCAGCCGTCATAGGATAGAATGATATCCACATAATACTGCTAATGAACTTCAGGGGTTAATTGTAAAGTTTGAAAACTCCGCTGGATTCTCATGCCTTTCAGATCTGTCTTGGTAGAGAACCTAACATATCCTTGCTAACTTATGAACATCATCACCTGCAAGGAGTATCCATTTGTAGCATGCAAAACGGATTGGCAAATTTCGACTATAGAAATGCCCCTTATTCAACCAATGCCCAATCCCAGCACCTCCATATTTTGTACCTCGCTTCCCAGAGTAAAGAAATCTTTCAAAATAACTTTTTTTGGGAGGTTTCAGACAGGTTTGGGAAATTTTCTGACTTTTCTGGGAGTCTGGAAGAAGGATAAACGTCACTGTAGGGTGCTCGGATAAGGCACCACTCCATAAATAGAGCACAAAAAAGGAAATCCGGCACTCCAAATATGCAGTGAGCGTATATCATCAGCGGATCTGTGTCAGCCTTCATACAGGCCTTTTTTTTTTTCGTTTGCTGCTGTGTCACGTGTTGATTGCTCGCCACAGTTACATTCAATTGATATTCATTGCTCTATATCTCATCTCTCAGGTGGCCATTATTATCATACTCAGGCATTCAACCATGACAAATTCTTTAGTTATTGTTATTACGAGTTAGGAGAGGGATCTGATAGCAAAACTGTCGTATGAGATGAGTGTCCGTAGTGCAGACATTGATGCCATGTGTGAAATGAAGCAGTTTTGTGATCCCTCTGAGTATTACAAATATGCGACGGCAACAGTTTGTAAGATTAAAAAGAAAACATAAAAATATAAAATTATTCACAAAGTTCTCTTCTTTTGATTCCTGACAGGAGAAAATACCCAGAGGAGATATTGGTAATTTTGTCCTAAAATGGAATACTTGAGTTTCTGTTCCAGATAGTATTATCTATACCTTCTTAAAAGATCACTACTTTCAGAAGACCATCCCTAATCTAGATCAATTTTGTCTAAAGGTACCTTCACACGAAACGACATTATAACGATATCGCTAGCAATCCGTGACGTTGCAGCGTCCTCGCTAGCGATATCGTTTCGTTTGACACGCAGCAGCGATCAGGATCCTGCTGTGATGTCGCTGGTCGCTGAATAAAGTCCAGAACTTTATTTGGTCGTCCGATCGCTGTGTATCGTTGTGTTTGAAAGCAAAAGCAACGATACCAGCGATATTTTACACTGGTAACCAGGGTAAACATCGGGTTACTAAGCGCAGGGCCGCGCTTAGTTACCCGATGTTTACCCTGGTTACTAGCGTAAAATGTAAAAAAAACAAACAGCACATACTCACATTGCGTCCCCTGCAGTCTGCTTCCTCCTCTGACTCAGCGCCGCAAAGTGAAAGTGAAAGCAGCACAGCGGTGACGTCACCGCTCTGCTCTCACTGTACGGCGCTCAGTCAGTCAGGAAGTGGACGCAGGGGGACGTGAATGTAAGTATGTGCTGTTTGTTTTTTTTAGATTTTACGCTGGTAACCAGGGTAAACATCGGGTTACTAAGCGCGGCCCTGCGCTTAGTTACCCGATGTTTACCCTGGTTACCAGGGGACCTCGGCATAGTTGATCGCTGGAGAGCGGTCTGTGTGACAGCTCTCCAGCGACCAAACAGCGACGCTGCAGCGATCGACATCGTTGTCGCTATCGCTGCAGCGTCGCTTCGTGTGAAGGTACCTTAAGTCAGACTTTCAATCTCCTTCTAATCTATTGTATGTACAGATATCAGCTATAGTATTAAATGAACCTGACTAATATTGTGTAAGCCCCCCTGTGTTGCCCAAAACCCACTGCCCATTGTGACTTGAACTTCATCAAGTCCTCTGAAGGTGTCCTGTGCTATCTGGAACTTTGAGGTTAGCAGAAGATCTTTTACGTCCTGTAAGTTGTGACTTATGGCCATTGTAAGATTGGACGTCTTTTTCCAGCACATCCCACAGTTTGAGATATGTGGAATTTGGAGGTCAAGTTATAGCCTTGAATGTTTTTTCATCTTCATTGAACCATTTTTTTTAAATTTTAGCAGCTTGGCAGAGGGCACATTAATCTGCTGAAAGAGACCACTGTCATAGGAAAATACAGTAACCAAGAAAAAGTGACTTTATTATAGGTGATATATGTCTCATCCACATGAAAGCTCAAACGGGTTTCTCATTGCTAAAAGCAAAATGTTGGACCATTTTCTCATTGCTTATCCCACTTTTATTACATCCTAACCTCTGCATACTGAGATCACCACACAAGACCTGCAATTTTGGAGATGCTTTGAACTAAATGTCCAGCCATCGCTATTTGGTTCTTATCATAGTTCCTTAGATTCCTACATTTACCCATTTTCTCCACTTTGTAGTCCAGCGGGGCTGGTTTAGTGTGACAGACAGGGACCACAGGAAAAGTTCACAGTAAAACATGTTTAATGTCCAAAGTCACACAGTGCACAGCACATGGTATCCTCCGGATCGCAGCCAGGAAACAATACAGTCCATAAGTGCGTCCGGTTGCCGAGGGCGACTGCACCACCGTATCACGCTGCGGGATGCCAGGAGCTTGCTCTGCTTGGCTCTGTGTTCACTCACCCAGGCTAAGCTTTTGCAGAGCCGACTGCTCTACTTGCTGCAATCTTCGCGCTGACCCACCCAAACCCTTCCTGCAAGGTTTTTTCTAACCTGGAATCTGTGGCCATGGGCCACTTGTAAGATCTGGCCTGGAGGAAGCAGACTGCCCCACTACTTTCCTGCAGTCTGTTTAAAAAATAAAAGCCCGTAACGGATTTTCCTGAACAATGCCTTGGCCAAATAGCTTGACCAGGTCCATGCTTACTTTTATTTTGCCTTGTGACTCACAGACGTCCTGCTGTGACCACAAGACACTCCAGCGGGTCTAATACACTTCTGAGCGCATCCTGGGGGACACATAGCGACCCTTGCAAATAACACCGGTCGCTGCCTCACAACTTCCAACACATCACCTTCAATAATTGAGTGTTTCCTCTCTGCACAGTATATTTCATACCTTGTCAGGTGTTTTTGTAGGAAATGCATTAAAGGGAACCTAACAGATGCCCCATGCCCTCCAACCCACCAGCATTAGAATTTTTGTTGCTAAATATCCTGCCTAACCAGCCCACTATAGTGTTTAACACCTAAACATATGTTTATAAAAGGCTTTATAAACTTTGCATTTCCTTTAATTAGTCGATGGGGCGTTTGTTTCCTTAGATTGGTTGTCCCTCTCTGTGTGTTATTACTCCTCTGTGGGTGTGAGATAACATGATTTGCAAGAGCTGGCATCATCACTTTTCTTCAGCCAAAACATACTCCCGGTTTCAGAGTAGAAATGATGTGGCTTATAAAAGTCACATGCATGCATGAGATTTGCAGGAAAATGGCAATGACGCAGGCTCTTGCAGATCATGTTGTCGCGCCCATAGGGGCATGATAACATGCAGAGAGGGACAACTAGTCTGAGGACACCAACAACCCATTGACTAGTCAAAGGGCTAATTAGCCTAGGAAGTGCAAAGTCGATAAATCCTTATATTAAACATAGTTTTAGGTGTTAAATAATATAGAGGGCTGGTTAGGCAGGGTATTTAGCAACAGCTATTCTAATGCTGGTGGGTTGGAGGGCATGAGGCACTTGACAGGTTCGCTTTAATGTAGAGTCCCCCCAAACATATTAGAGAAAGTCAGCCGATGGGCCAATAGCGAGATCTGGCAACAGTCTAATCTTTTTGGGAAAAAGTCACAGAGAAAAAAGCAGAGATGACCACCTGCTCAGGCCTCCAAAACAAATGCACTGGCAGGGTGCAGCGGACCCGATAATGATGGCAGAAACACAGGTGCAATAATACCGATGAAACAACCACTTTCAATCCAGTGTTGGCTGTTTGGTATTTTAGTGTATTTTATTTGGCATTATTCACACAGGCAATGCAGAGTATCTGGCTAACAGCCTATTAGTAACGCACATACAGGCGGGCTGCCCAGTGCTGCAAAATGCATGCTGTGCGAACAGAAGCCAACAGTTTACAGAGCCATCTTGGTCTAACTGCACCCTGCAAGGTAAAGTGCAAAAAAACCCATATCAATGTATGTAAGGAATTGGTTAATATTGGGGCCACAATACATAAGCTGGCAACCCATGTTAAGGGTCCTTACATTTGCCAGTCCTAACGCTAAACATTAAACAAAGCTCACAGACACAAAAAGAGGACTTAAAAATCCTCCAAAAATTTGGGGCCTACCAGTTATTCCCAATAGATTATGTCATGGGGGTGATGGACATGGACAATCCTTTTGTTTTCTGGGAGATAAGACTCAGCAAGTGAAGTTTGGCAATTGGCTGTCTCATAAAGAACTCCGGAGCTCTTGACTAAGGGTACCGTCACACAGTGCCATTTTCATCGCTACGACGGCACGATTCTTGACGTTGCAGCGTCGTATGATTATCGCTCCAGCGCCGTAGACTGCGGTCACACGTTGCAATACACGGCGCTGGAGCAATAATTTCATGACGTATTTGCGATGTAGAAGCCGTTGGTTACTGTGCGCACATCGTATACAACCTGTGTCACACGATGCAATCATGCCGCCACAGCGGGACACTAGACGACGAAAGAAAGTTTCAAACGATCTGCTACGACGTACGATTCTCAGCGTGATGTCTGATCGCAGTAGCGTGTCAGACACTACGATATCGTAACGATATCGCTAGAACGTCACGAATCGTGCCATCGTAGCGATAAAAATGGCACTGTGTGACGGTACCCTTAGTTGAGCTTTCCTATCCATAAGGGACTCATGGGAGAGAGCTATCGGCAAAACTCTCAAACTATTGAATCTAAAGGGTAATTTCTTCTTTTATAATACATTTTAATAATGATATATCAACAGTAGAAGACTACAAATTGTCCATTGTCTAACAAATGTCTTTTTCTTTTTACGGGTGATCTAAAACTAGTCATCAGTAAGGCTCTGTTCACATATTGTTTGTCAACTATGTTTCAATGTGTATTGTTCACTTTATGTAACTGAAAAGGATCAAGGTGAAGAAAATAAGTATTTCAAAGAATTTTTATAGAAGTAATGATAGTAATTATTACTAATTAGTGATCCCAGCATATTATCGGAACAGGATTATTGGTTTTATAGTATATCTCAACACACAATTATAGTAAAGTTTTTTCAGTACTTCATTCTCTTAGTATACCAATGAGTTTTGTGTTTGCTGGAAAAGAAGTGCTGGTCTCTGGGGGAAGAGCTGGTAGGTGATGTCAGAATATTCATGTCCTGCGGTGACTGATTGGCGGATGTGAGGAGCAGGCATTTCCTGAGACCTGGGCATTGTCATTTTCAGTAGGCTGAGAGCGGTGCTAGATCCAAATAGCAAATTGTTCTCTTAGCAGCGGCAGAACAGTGCAAGACAAAGCCTAAGAGACAGTCCATTAGCATTAACATTTTCCAAGCAGGGCCCTGTCACAGAAGGGGCGTTCTCCAGCAATGACTTGTCACATTGTGCCCTAGGATTGAATAAGACTAGTTAATGCACGCTCATTGTTCCTCGTTACACGGAGTGCCTCTTTCACCTAAGTGTGTTAAGAAAGTGATATAATAATATATATGTAGAGAAGACAAGTGAAATTATTTAAGCAATGTTAATATGGGGGAGCCATAAGCTGGGGGAAAGTTTTCAATATGGAATATTTAAAGAGAACCTGTCAACACCAACCATGGTGTCTGAAATACACAGAGCACAGTATAGAGCAAGAAGAGCTGAGCAGTATAGGATAAAAGTATTGGGACAAATGACCCAAGTGAATACAGGTTTTTCATATATTCCCATTGACCCATTGTATAACATCCAACTCCATTGTCTCTGGTATATAATATCCGACCTCACTGCCCCCAGTGTATAACATGCAGCCTCATTGTCCTCGGTATATAATATTCTGCCTCACTTCCCCATGTGTATAACATCCAACTTCATTGTGCTTGGTGTAAACATCTAACTCTATTGCCCCCAGTATATAATATCCAGCCCCATTGATCCCAGTGAATAACATCCAGTCTCGTTGCCCCTGGTGAATAACATCATGCCCCATTGCCCCCCGTTGAATTACATCCAGCCCCATAATGAATAACATCCAAGCCCATTGCCCCTGGTGAATAGCATCCAGCCCAATTGACCCTGGTGTATAACATCTGACCTCATTGACCCCGGTGAATAACATGCATCCTTATAGCCCCCGGTGTATAACTTCTGACCTCATTGACCCCAGTGAGTAACATCCAACCTCATTGCCCCCAATGTATAACATCTGACCTCATTGACTCTGGTGTATAACATCTGACCTCATTGCCCCCAGTGTATAACATCCATCCGCAATGCCCCCTGTAAATAACATCCAGCCCCATTGCCCCCAATGTATATCATATGACCTTATTGCCCCTGGAGAATAAGACCCAGCTCCCTTGCCCCAGTGTATAAAAAATGACCTTATTGCCCGCAGTGAGCAACATATATCCCCATTGCCCCCAGTGTATAACATCCAGCCCCTATGCCCTTTATGACCTCATTGCCCCCGGAGAATAACATCCAGCCCCTTGGCCCAGTGTGTAAAATACGACCTAATTACCCCCGATGAACAACATACATCCTCATTGCCCCCAGTGTATAACATCCAGCCCCATTGCCCCTGGTATATAACATCTGTCCCCATTGCCCCTGATGTATAACATCCAACCACCCTGATGCCATCTGCCTTTACTAACAGATAACAATGGCTGGTGGTGCAGAGCTCACTGACACCAGTGCGGTCCTCTAATAGGAGCCACCGGTGTAACATGTCCATTCATGACATTTCTTCTCCTAAATCTTCCCCCATCACCTGTGAGTGATATTATTAAGAAGTGGAAGGAACCGCAGCATCTGAGCTACGACGTGGAGACCCAGTAATGATACAGAGTGGGGTCACCGAGTGCTGAGGAGCAGAGGGCAGAAAAGTCACCATCGCCCTAATGACTCCATATCTGCAGAGTCCAGACCTCCTCTGGCAATAGCATCAGCACAAAAACTGAGAATTAGGAGCTTCACGGCATGGGTTTCCGTATCTGAACGGCAGCATGTCACCAAGCACAATGCCAAGAATAGGATGGAGGGGTGTAAAGTATGTCTGTGTAGTGTTGGAAGAACACAGAGTACCCGGATTTGAACCCAGGATTCCCGGTGCTGCAAGTCTACAGTTTTAACCACTGAGCCACTTTGCTGACCTATTACATAATTCATTCTGTAGTAAATTATCATTTCATTGGGTGCAATTAATAAAGGGCAACAAATCAAATGATTAGTTCCACAGATCTGTCCTTTCTTACCTTCTCTCTACATAATCCTAGATGTGTGGTGTGAGGTGACCAGTTTATAGAAAACATGAATTTACCAAATCTGTCAGGAACTGTTTATGCTGGATGTGTCTCTGTGTGACCGTCCAGTAGTTGTAATGTGAACTTCAGTCATACAAGGCCACATGCACATGTTCAGTATTTGGTCAGTTTTTTACCTCACTATTTGTAAATCAAAACCAGGAGTGGAACAATCAGTGGAAAAGTATAATAAAAACACGTCGCCATTTCTGGATTTATCACCCACTACTGGTTTTGGCTTACAGATTCTGAGGTAAAAAAGTCACCAAATACTCAACATGTGAACTTGGCCTTTATGTATTGCTCTTTGTATCATGAGAAATTGAGTCCTTCATTCAATTTCTAGAAAGATAAAGGTGGGCATTTTGCGTTTGTACCAGATCAGTTCTCCAGCCATTTGCACAGATTGCAATTTGAGCTTTTCATGCCCGTGTTGAGGATTTACTATCAGTGCAATTTTCTGAGCTTCCATTAACAAATGCAGTGGATATACAAAGTCTACACACCCTTGTTAAAATGCCTGTTTTTTGTCATGTAAAAAAAAATCATACCGAAAAGAACTTGTTCCATCTTTGATGTCAACCATGATCTATACAAATCCATTAAGAAACACAGCGAGGGGAAAATTAAAATCTCAAAAGAAAAATAATGTGGTTGCATAAGTGTAAACACGCTCTTATAATTGGGGGTGTGGTTGTGTCAGAACTTAATGCTACAAAAAAATAGCTTGTTAGAAGAAGATCAAAGCTTTGGAATGAACTGAAAATCTATGGATGACCTGAAGAGGACACTGTACACATGAGATGTCCCTGCCCTGACAGATTTGGAGCCCTACTGCAAGGAAGAGTGAGCAAAGATCGCCAATTCTAGACGTGCCATGCTGATAGACTCTTACCCAAAAAGACTGACTGCTGTCATAAATTCAAACGGTTCTTCAACAAAGTATTAGTTTAAGGGTGTGCACATTTATGGAAACACATCTTAGATATTTTTCTTTTTCTACCCCAAAAATTGTGTCAATGTATTTTTCAATTGAATTATACAGATAATGGGGGACATTAAGGGCAGCACAGTGGTTCAGTGGTTAACACTGTTGCCTTGCAGCGCAGGGGTCTTGGGTTCAAAGCCAACCAAGGACAACATCGCAAAGGACTTTGTTCTCCCCATGTTTGTGTGGGTCTCCTAGGGGTCTCTGGTTTTCTCCCACACTCCAGAGACATACTAATAGGGAATTTAGATTGTGAACCCCACTGGGGACAGCGATGATGTTGTCTGTAAAGCACTGGGGAATATGATGGCATTCTTTAATCAATGAATAATAAATAACTGTATGTGGGATCCGACAAAACATCAGATTGCACTTGGACCAATGTTATTCTGTAGAGCTGTGCATTTTGCATTCCTGAGTTTGATCTGATATTTGGATCACACTCTACCATGCAAGTCAATGAGTCCGTAGAAACCATCGGACTGAACTCGGATGACATCTGAGTGCAGTCCAATTTCCACAGAATGGAGAACATTTTTCTCCATCTTCTCCTTATCCAAGAGAACTGGATCACACTATGATTGATCGGAGTGATTTGCGTAATCGGTCCGATTCTCTCAGATTACAGAATACACCATCATCTGCTCCTGCCCTGAAAGTGGAAAAAGTTCTGAAATTATTCTAGGCATGATTTTTTATAATCTGTCAATTTTTTTTATTCTGACAATTTAACATCGATATGTAGACTTTTTATATCTACTGTTTAGGAGAATAAATGTACTGGTTTCCGCCATTGACTTGCTGCTATCATGGTGATCATGGTAATTTATTATGGAACCAGTGAAGTCAGATAATTGCCGGAGTCAACGATGCAGAATATTTAGCCCATTCACACAAAACATGTGTTTCTATTCTCATTCCGCATTAACCCAATTATCCCGCCATTTCTTTTAAAGATCGGTGACAAATGTTCTGTACGTCCCAGTGCGCTGTCATAGCTCGTACTCCAGAGTTGGCGCACTTCGGTGTTTTCTCCTTCCCTGCAGCATCCTGTCATGCTGAGTCCTTCCTCCCCGCCGCGCACACTATTTTCTGTTTTTCTCAATTACAGTTGGCTATTAATAGCAGGTAGCAGGGGTGCGCCATACCGTTTACATGCTACATTAATATGTTTTACAGTTTTGGATTCCTGTTTGCGGTCAGGATTGATGATTTTTTTTAGATGGCTGGTGTCAATTGGAAACCCAATTAAACATGGATAATTTGCTGAAAGGCAATTTTGTATATGTCGAATAGCAACTAACTTTATGTCTTCTAAATATGTAATTAGTAAGGTCATCAATTAGTGTCAGCAATTATCTGTTGCTGTCAAGTAACACTTGGCACTCATGGGAATACGGCATCTCGAGAATGCGTCTCGTTACTGGTCATTCTCGTCTTCCTTCTTTCCTTTATCTCTTCGTTATAGCGAAAACATATTTGCTGGATTACATTTTATCTGTTTCATTCTATTGTTTCCTAGCAGATCAGTGGTGGTAAAAGCTCCTGGCAACTGCTTATCTCTGATGACTTTCTTATTATTTATTAAGGTATTCATTCTTTGGGAATTAATTAAAATGCACTATTAGTTTAAGTATACGTACATGGTAATGAAGGTGTTGGGGTGATCTCTTAGGCCGGGGTCACACTTGCGAGAAACTCGCACGAGTCTCGCATCTCAATACTCGGCACTCCCGCCGGCACTCGGGGCCGGAGTATGTAGCTGCATGTATTTCTATGCAGCTGAGCTCTCCTATCCGAGTGCCGGCGGCAGCGCTGGGTATTGAATTGCGAGACTCGTGTGAGTTTCTCGCCAGTGTGACCCTGGGCCTTAAGGTGAGACCTTTTGTGATTGTCTGTTCCTGACCAAAATATGAGCCAAGTGCATGCTTAAAAGAGAGACACCGGACACAGAATCGGATGTGTGCTCCTTCCTCAGCAAAGGCCGGAACACAACTGAACTTTATTCTTAGAACAAAAAATCTTGTATCAAGTGGGAAGTGGGTGTTGTACAACTTCTGAATAGTAATGGTGTCAGTCTATGATAGGTCCTTGCCAACTCCACTCCATATATGGTATTCAATCCAATGTCCAGTATCTGCTTTACATTCCAAAAATTCCTTCCAGGGTGTTGTTCCAGGATATAGTCGCCATCTTTGTCACATCATATCTGAGCTGGCTTATGTAAGGTTTAATAATTGATTTAATTAGCCATTCTCTCCTTCACAAAGATATCTGGATGTAATTATTGCCTGCACGATCTTTCAGCTAATAATCAAAAATATTTTTTATTTTACTCATTCCATATGAAGAAAGGCCGTACTGGGCCCCTGGCCATTAGGGGAGGCTGCCATGACAGGGGAGTGTGCGACGTAATGGAGCTTATTAGGACTGCTGGGGGTTACAGGGTTAAAGGAGCTGAGGGGAGGGAAAGAGTTTTTTGAATTTGAAAGGGAAGGAGGGGTTATGGGCAGGGGGGGGGACCTTATAAAAATGGGTGGCTACGTGAGTGGGGCAACCATTTTGGGTACTCACCGGCCATAGACGAAAGCTCCAGAGTACTCACCACGATGGACGTGGAGGCCTTACTGCAGCAGTTGAGGGATGCAGCGGGCACTCAGGGCGCAGATTGGCTGCAGGCTTCGGTTTCCAGCCTGCTCCAGGGGTCGGTAGCTGGAGCCTCCATCGCTCCTCCAGCAGGACGCCGGCCGCGGAGGTCCCGGCCTCCGGCGCGCTTAAGCCCTGAGGCTACCCCCGGGTCCGGCGCCGCATTAGGAGCCCCTCCAGGGACCCTCCAGCCAGGGCCGGCGGGCGCACTCCCCTGCCCCTCGCCCACAGGCTGGGAGGAATCCTTCCACCAGGCGGGACCCACAACAGGGGCCGGGTTCCCACCCCCCCGCGGCACAGAGGCGTCGGGATTCAGGACCGGGAGTGGCAGGTGCTATCGTCCCGGCTGGCCCTGCTCGGCGTGGAGGAACGCGAGGAGCCAGGGGACGGGCCCCCATGCGGAGGAGATCCAGCGTCCGGCAGTCGGCCGGCCTGTCTTCAAGTGCGCCAGGGAGAGTGGCGCAGGACGGTCAGCAGGGACGGGACACAGCGAGAGCAGCTCCGGTGAGAGGCAGGCAGCAGTCGGCTGCCTCAGTCAGCAGCGCTGCGGTGTCACCACACGGCCGGAGTCTCAGGCAAGATGGCGCCGCAGCAGGGAGCTCGGCGTCACGTGATCAAGATCTTCACCAAGATGGCACCGCATCCTGGAGTTCTGCATCTGTAATCCAGGACCCAGGACCTCCCCAAGATGGCGGCGCCCTGTGGACAGCGGCGGCAGCTCCGAGGGGCCCTGCCACTATCGCCGGTTTGCCTGCTTCTGGCGGTGGGCAGCTGGTGAGGCAGGTTGACCCGGGAGCTGCGGAGCCAGCGGCATCCAGACCCAGCATGGGACCAGCACTCCTTCATCAGGATCCAGGATCTTCGGCTGCTGGGTTCACAGCACCCAGGCAGCCAGGTGAGAGCCAGCAGTTTTCTATATTTAACCCCTGCTTAGCTCCTAATGAGGTTAGGGACCGGGAGGCAGTTATGGTGGGTGCTAGTGGGGGGATGAGTTTAATATTACATGGCCTTAGAGATTTGGCTAGAATATGGTACGGGGGTCCTCTTGGGGTAGGGTCACCTACAGCGGCTTGGCTAGGGAGCGCAGAAAGGGCGACAGGTATAGGTGTGCTATCAGACACTGAGGTGCTTTCGCAGTGTGGAGGCCGGGGTACAACAGGCTCAGCTGCGTCAGGGGGAGGCAGCAACGAAGCAGAAAGGGGGTCTGGGTCAGCCGATTTGGGAAGCGGGGCCCAGAATGCAGGTGCTAGCAAAGAGAAGGAAAACGAGGAGGCGGTGCGTTTGGACGATTCGGCAAGGAGCGAGGTATATGTGTGCTTTGAGGGGCCGCTGGGGTCACATTTGAAGGGGGAGGTGAAAGAAAAGATTTGGAAAGGGGACTATGTGGATATCTTTTCATTGTTACCGTTAGAGAGATTCAATCTTGATAGGTTACGGAGAGATGATTCAAAAAAAGAGGACGAAGAAAAGAAGAGGTACCGTCTGATCCCTCGTTCTTTTTCAAATTGGTTGCAAGTTTTTGCTATATTGGCGAGCATCATAGGGGAAAAGGCACCAGAAAATTGTTCCGGTCTCTTTTGCTACATGGATGCAATTGGGGAAGCTTACAGGGTGTATGGAGGGCAAGGCTGGCTGCGATATGACGAGCAGTTTAGGCAGCGTAAAGCAGTTCGCTCGAGCATACGTTGGGACCATAAGGACATTGCGTTATGGATGAGGGTTATGGCACCGGCTAAAGCAAACCAAGGTAATCAGCCATTTCAAGGGGGCGCCGGGAGTTCAGGGCAGTCGGGACACTCGGTCGCAATGCAGAAGGGACTGTGTTTTTCCTTTAATGAGGGGACCTGTAGGTTTGGGAGCAAGTGTAAGTTCAAGCATGAATGTTCAACTTGTGGGGGCACACATGGGGCAATCAGATGTTTCAGAGGGGGGAAAACAAGAGGCGGGGACGTTGCTGAAAAAAGGGGAGACGCCGGTGCGACTGGACGCGATGGAGGCGTATCTAAATAGATACCCTGATGTAGCAGCAGCATCACTTTTGAGAGAGGGTTTTGGTTACGGCTTCAAAATTCCGTTTATTGAGCAAGATGTTTGTTTGTCAAAAAAGAATTTAAAGTCGGCATTGCAGTTTCCCAATGTAGTTTCTGAGAAGTTAAAAAAAGAGGTTGATTTAGGACGGATGGCAGGACCTTTTGCAGTGGCTCCGATCAGTAATCTGAGAGTGTCACCGCTCGGAGTGGTTCCAAAAAAGGAACCTAACAAGTTCAGGCTTATTCATCACTTGTCATTCCCGAAAGGTCTGTCAGTGAATGATGGGATTGACCCTCGACTGTGTGCGGTTTCTTACATGTCGTTCGACGCAGCAATGAATTTGGTACGGCTATGTGGTAGGGGGGCTCTCATGGCGAAGACGGATATTGAAGCGGCTTTCCGCCTGTTGCCAGTACATCCTGAGAGTATGCACTTGTTGGGGAGTTTTTGGGACGGAGGTTTTTTCATTGATAGGTGTCTTCCCATGGGCTGTTCGCTATCATGTGCTTACTTTGAGGCTTTTAGTACATTCTTAGAATGGGTCGTTAAGGATGTATCTGGTTTGAGTTATTGCTTACATTACCTCGATGATTTCATGTTTGTGGGCCCACCGCAGTCTGCAATTTGCTCGATTTTGCTTCACACGATGGAGAGGGTAGCTCGGGGATTCGGAGTTCCTTTGGCGGCGGAAAAGACTGTCGGGCCAATGACCACGCTGAGTTTTCTAGGCATAGAAATTGACACCATAGCGATGGAATGCAGATTGCCTGAGGACAAGGTAGTTGCTTTTCGGGAGGAGGTTCAGAAAGCGTGTACACGGCGTAAGATAACGCTGCACGATTTACAATCTTTGCTGGGCAAGCTGAACTTTGCTTGCAGGATTATGCCGATGGGCCGTCCATTTTGTCGGCGTTTGTCTTTCGCTACAGTGGGAGTGAAATCTCCTCTGCACTTCATCAGATTGACGAGGGATTTGAAGCAGGACTTGAAAATATGGGCCCTTTTCTTGAAGGACTATAATGGCAGATCCATCTGGATTCAAACAGTTGAGAATGCGGTGGATTTAGGTTTTCGCATTAACATGAGCGAAATGTGTGGTTTCAATGTGCAATATGGCGGTCTGAGCGTAGTGGCGGAGTGGCCACCTAGGTGGCGTGAGCAAGGCTTGTTGCAAAATCGGGTTTTGCTACAATTGTTTCCTCGAGTAGTGGCATTGTCAGTTTGGGGTGGAATGGTGATGAACAAAAAAATCTGTTTTTCTTGCGAACACGTGGGCATTGTGGAAGCCATCAATACGCTATCTGCAGCATCTACGGAAGTGGTCAGGGTACTGCAGCATCTGGTGTTCCTGGGCCTCAAGTTTAATTTGTGGATTGTGGCAGATGGCAAAGCAACTATGCCTACTAACGCTGATAATGTCTTTTTCCATCCACAGTGGCATCAGTCTCAAGGACTGAGACCTTGCTTGGATTCGGCGGGCCAGGATTGTCCAGCGGAACTGTGGAACCTGCCCTTCGGGCTGTAAGGGAGTTGTTTGCTAGATCACTATCGGATAGGTCTTGGTCGCAGTACAATCAAGCTTGGAGCACATGGGAGAATTGAAAGGGGTCATATGGGGCTGGTATGGACGATGAGCATAAGCTGTTGTTGTTAGTCGGACATGTATGGGAGTCGGGTTGGTCAGTGTCCAAGATGAGTAAGTTCCTAGCTGGTCTAGCGTTTGGCTTCAAGGCCAGAGGTTTACGGGATGAGACGAAATCCTTTTTAGTTACGCAGTTAGTAAAAGGCTGGAAAAAAGGGCAGAAGTCGTTTGACGACAGACGACCGGTTTCCTTCGAAGTGTTGTTAATAATTGGTAGGCACCTGAGTTTTGTTTGTTTTTCAGAATGGGAAGTGACGTTGTTCCATGCGGCTTTTTCATTAGCCTTTTTCGGAGCATTTCGTTTGGGGGAGTTGGTTAGCCCTTCCAGATACAAGGGAGGGGGTTTGAGGAGAGAGGACGTGGATGTTACTTCTGATAGGGTGGTTGTGTTTATTCGGTCATCAAAGACGTTACCGGTAAAGGTTGTAAAATAGTGTTATTTGAAGTTCCGAGTTGTCCGTTGTGCCCGGTAATCTGTGTGAGTAACTTACTGAGAAGAGAAGGGGTTTTATCTGACCCATTGTTGGTTCATGCGGATGGTTCTTTCTTATCTCGTTTTCAGTTTGTTTCAATATTTCGGAAGTGTTTGGAAATGGGGGGAATTTCACCGGCGAAGTACAGCGGGCATTCATTTCGTATTGGGGCTGCGACGGAGGCGGCCAGGATAGGTTTGGGGGATGAGGTGGTTAAACGAATCGGGCGGTGGGAATCGGAGAGATTCCGGTCTTATGTTCGCCCGGGTTTGATATAACCGCATGGTTCCAGTGTTTGGGGGTCCTTTTGTATTGAATTTGATAGATGTTCTCCTTTATTCTCTTACAGAACACGGCAAAAGGCTGGTTTGGATTATGGGACATTCTTTCGTGTTCTGGGCGGCAGAGAGGGCAGCGGTTCGTCCTGATGGTCGGCAGTTGGGTTTTTCACGTGACGTGGCAACCTTGCGGTGGATCGGAAAAAGGGGAATGACGTGGAGCCAATTTTTACCTGAGTTTCATCGTTTTGTGCGTTGGGACCAGTTCCCGCAAATTTTGGTTATTCACTTGGGAGGTAATGACTTGGGGAAGAGGCCGTGTAGAGAACTTATAAAGAACATTAAGTTCGATATGTTAAGGTTGTGGGCAATGTTTCCTAAGGTTTTGGTAGTGTAGTCGGACATCGTCCCGCGGAAGGTTTGGCGGGGCGCTAGGTCATTGGAGGGGATAAACAAAGCACGGATTAAGGTGAACAAAGCTGTTTCGCGTTTCATGGCGAGGAACGGAGCGGTAGTGGTGCGGCACGTCAACTTGGAGTCCGGTACGGGAGGTTATTGGAGATTGGATGGGGTGCATCTGAACGCTGTTGGTACCGATATGTGGTGTTTGGCGATCCAGGAGGGCATTGAAACAGCTTTGAAGGTTTGGAGGGACATAAATGTCTAAGGTTTTAGGGCATTTATGTTTGTGGCAGGGGGTGGTGATCCTCGAAGTTGGTGGAAGTGGAAAATGGTGGATGGATGGGGGGGGGATCTCAATAGGTCCTGGACTCCCCGGGGTGATTTTAAAATGGCAGATAATCCCATGGAAGGGATTAGTAGGGGAACCAAAACAGGTGTGCGGGTTTGGCCTGGCGGGTGGAGTTTGCCTCCGAGCTGGTGCATAGCGGCTGGGGGTAAGGGATATAAGGCCAAAATAGGCGGGACGTTTGGCGGAAAAATGTTTGACATATGTTTCGGGCTTCGAGGGTCACCCACTTCCGGGGTTTATTGTTTCATTATTTTGTATGTTTAAATGTTAATAAACGGCTGCTGTGGCCAATTAATCCAACCTAATTGTTTGTGTTTTTAATGGCGTTTTTCTGTTTTTAGACAAAGGGGGTGGCGGCTGTTTATTTCAGGGGTAATATGAGGTAAGGTAAAGGTTTTTTTTATACTAGAAGCTCACAGGAGTCACGGATACCCGTTGTCAAGAAAGGCCGTACTGGGCCCCTGGCCATTAGGGGAGGCCGCCATGACAGGGGAGCGTGCGACGTAAGGGAGCTTATTAGGACTGCTGGGGGTTACAGGGTTAAAGGAGCTGAGGGGAGGGGAAGAGTTTTTTGAATTTGAAAGGGAAGGAGGGGTTATGGGCAGGGGGGGGCCTTATAAAAAGGGGTGGCTACGTGAGTGGGGCAACCATTTTGGGTACTCACCGGCCATAGACGAAAACTCCCACCCACCCTCCCTTTTATTGTCATTGGTTTAAGGTTATTGATTCGGGAGTTAGTAATTTTGGGATAAGACTAGGCTTCTACTTTTATGAAGATATTTAATTATGACTAAGTATGGTAAATGATCTGTCGCGGCAGCATGGCAGGGGGTGGTGATCCTCGAAGTTGGTGGAAGTGGAAAATGGCGGATGGATGGGGGGGATCTCAATAGGTCCTGGACTCCCCGGGGTGATTTTAAAATGGCAGATAATCCCATGGAAGGGATTAGTAGGGGAACCAAAACAGGTGTGCGGGTTTGGCCTGGCGGGTGGAGTTTGCCTCCGAGCTGGTGCATAGCGGCTGGGGGTAAGGCAGATATAAGGCCAAAATAGGCGGGACGTTTGGCGGAAAAATGTTTGACATATGTTTCGGGCTTCGAGGGTCACCCACTTCCGGGGTTTATTGTTTCATTATTTTGTATGTTTAAATGTTAATAAACGGCTGCTGTGGCCAATTAATCCAACCTAATTGTTTGTGTTTTTAATGGCGTTTTTCTGTTTTTAGACAAAGGGGTTGGCGGCTGTTTATTTCAGGGGTAATATGAGGTAAGGTAAAGGTTTTTTTTATACTAGAAGCTCACAGGAGTCACGGATACCCATTGTCATGACTCGGATGATCTTGGTTGGCTTTTCTGGATCCATTTGATTTGAATAAATCTTTCTTTATATCTTATTTCCATATTACTTTGATAGTCATGATTCTAGCAATAAGTTACTTACTGGGCTGCTTGCTGCATTTTTGATAAAATCACAGTTTTATCTGCTGCAGATGTAGCAGTTCTCTGAATGCTGAGCTGTGAAACTCTACACACACCACTGATTAGAAGCTTTATGTGTGCATTGAATATTAACAAAAACCTGCTAATTAGTCGTGGGGTGGACCAGGAGGCACAAGACACAAAGTCCTCTAGTGATAAGTGATGATCTCCTGCTGATAAAACACTGAGTCTATTGAAACAGCAAAACACAGACTGGTAAGTGACACATTTCTGGCTTTCTTCTATATTGTGGTGCTTTAAAATTACACAGCAAACCTGAGGACAAATTCCCTTTTATGATAAAACATCAATATTTACTTTGCGTTACCAAAAACAATCAGGAGAAAATTAATAGAAATGTAATAATATAATGATAACATAAATAAAGTAACAGGGGCAAGGAGGAAAATAAATACTATAGCACCTTTGAAATTGTTCCATAACATATATTTATTGCTACTGCACATTTTGTTATTACCGCGTTTAATTCCTATGTATGTGCAGCGCCCCAGAGTCCTGGTTGTTGCAGTACTGTGGCTCCGCCACCATGGGGAGCTACGGCGCGTCTGATGGCACTGAAGGAGCTCATCGGATCAGGTATCACAGACACCAATATGTTTCACAGCTGGGCCTCCGGGGGGAGCTAAGGGTGCTATTCATTAGGCCACTCCCCACCATAGTGGGTAAACTTGGGGTCAGGCAGGAAGTTAGATCAGAAAGCTGACTGGATTGGACGAAGCAACACCTGGTGGCAGAGGGTGTTGTGGAGGAAGAGACAGTAGGGTCTCTGTCAGGGGTGGGATCCTGACAGAGGCTTGGCATTGGAAAGAACGTAACGGGTCCGCGCCAGCTCCGGGAAGCGGCGGGGCCCAAGAAAGGACTAGAAGCGAGATAGATTGTGCTGAGTGAGAAACGAGATCAAGCGATAGGAGAATACCAGTAGGAGTCGTGCTGTAAGACCGGAGCAACACCCTACTGAGGCGCACTACCGGTGGCCGGAACGCCGAGGGAGTATTATAACATTCAGCTTCAAGCAATACTCTAAACAGCGGCAGGACAGTCAGTCTTAGGCGGGCTGTCTCACACAAATCACCTATGAAGTCTTGGTCCTCAGTCTTCCGGACTGAGGACCCAGAGATCTTCAGTAAAGAGGTAAAGAGACTGCAACCTGGTGTCCTCGTTATTTACCGCACCATCACCACTGTCATTTACACGTATTATCGACTGTGCGCCCCACGGCAGGGTCACGGACCGGGGCCTAGCCGCCGTGACAACCCCAAAGCAGAGACCCGTAGGCCCGGTACCGGGTACCCCTCGGCCCTGCGGCAGTGGGGGCGCTACAACTGTATTGGAACAACACAAAAAAAACTGAAAAATGCAAATTGGGCATAATTTCTCTCAAAACCACCAAAATGTGCCAAACAAAATTGTTGGCACCTTCAACTTAATATTTGGTTGCACACCCTTTGGAATAAATAACTGCAATCAATCGCTTCCTATAACCATCAACAAGCTTGTTACGCATCAACTGGAATTTTGGATCAATCTTCTTTTACAAACTGCTCCAGGATTTCTAACATTTGAAGGTGTCTTCTCCCAACAGCAATTTTAAGATCTCTCCACAGGTGTTCAATGGGATTTAGATCCAGACTCATTGCTGGCCACTTCAGAACTCTCCAGCACTTTGTTTCCATCCATTTCTGGATGTTTCTTGATGTATGTTTGGGGTCATTGTCCTGCTGGAATACACATGACCTAGGACTCAAACCCAGCTTTCTGACACTGCACTACATTGCAATCCAAAATCCTTTGATAATCTTCAGATTTCATGATGCCTTGCAGACAGTCTAGGCACCCGGTACCAGAGACCTCATTCTGTTTTTGGTAAACAGTAGAACAATGTGCTTTACCAAAAAGCTCTATCTTGGTCTCATCTATCCACAAGACTCTTTCCTAGAAGGATTTGAGCACACAAATCTCCAAGGGTGCCCAACCAAAATTTAGCATCGGCCCATTTTCCTTTTTGTAATTTTTAAAATGAATGAAAAAAATGACTATATGACTATATATATTTTGTTGCCTAAAAAGATGAAATTTGAAATGGACCCTCCCAATAAAGGCTCTGCCACAAGTGTAGGAATATTGGATTTATGCAAAATTTACATATGTTTTCCAAATAAAATTTGCAATATAGAAACTCTTCATAGCAGTGGAGTGGGTCTGCCTAGGAATATCGCTGAGTGCTGCCTTGTTCTCACCGGCTCTGACACACTTTTCTTAGCTAAAGACATTTATTGACCCAGATATCATTAGCAGTAGACTGCAGCAGCCTCCTCCATTGAGAGTCGCATGACCTTTCTTCAGGTGAATTCCTATAAGAGTGATTCATGCTTTCACTTCTATAAAGTCTTAAGTAATGTCTTCATCATTAACAAATTTTGGATAATGAAAAATCTGCTTGTGCAAATCTGATAAGCACCCATTTAAGTAATGCAGTGCAATTGTTTCTTACATTTTTAGCAGTGATTAAATGTGGGTTTTGTTTTTCAAGGAAAGTGATGACCTATTTTAAGTTACAACCGGGACCGGATCCAAAAATAATTAGAGAATTGTATGTCAAACTGCTATGTATGCTCTGCGCTAGGAGTGCTTTCACACTGTGTTTTTCACCACGTTCATTGGTCCCTTCTGGGCTTATGTCTGAACCCCCCGTAAACCGTGATTCATGCATATGCGGCGACGTGGCCATTGACTATAATGGTGCGGATGGATTCAAAGTTTCCTCTGTTTTTCGGGCATTAACGTATAATACGTCTACTGGAGGTGGACACCTAGATACACTCTACAACCAGTAGGCGTATATGCCTGAAAATGATGCCTAACAGAACACATGGTGACTCTTTCAGCACCATTAGAGTAAATGGCCCCATACATACTTTATGCTGAGAAACTTTCCTTGGATCTTTAAGTTCTGCTTTCCAGAATTGAATATTTTGAATGTTTTTTTTGCCATCTGTTTAGAGAATTTAAGTGAAGGTTAAGGGGTTTGTCTGGAGCTAGACAATTGATGATCTTTCCATAGGAGAGGCCAGCAATATGAGATTGATGGGGGTGACTGGTATTGGACCTTCATAATCTCATATTCAATCAAGTTATAAGGAGACAGGGTGCAATACCTGATAACAGTCACTAAAGAATGCATCGGGATATAAATTGCTTATACATGGCAACTATGAGTGTTTCTCAGCTGATCAATGGGATGCCAAAAATTATGCTCGCCACACACATCATATGGATGCTTCGGTTGATCGTTTGGTCACAGCCATCTCAGCCAACTCTCCCATACTCAGGAGCACTTGCTTAGCCAAGTTCTCCTATGTTTTCTATGAGAAAGCAGTTGACTGACACTTCAGCTGGCAGCTTATCTCAGGATGAACAATGTGATCATCAGTTTGAAATCGGACATGTCTGATCGACATCTCTCCCAATCAAGGGCAGACAAATTATGCAACCTGTGCAGCTGCATCAGGACCCAAGATGTAAGGGGGCCACTACTACCTCCAAAGCTGGTGGAATTGTGCATTATGATGAGCAATTGGACTACAAAAGGCCCATATACTGTTCTTGCACAGGGGTCCTCTTCTTTGTGTGTCCGCCAATGCTCCTGATGATCAATCAGTCGGCACCTCCATACACATGATTAGACCATCGGTTGAACCTGCCGATATCGGCTGGTTCAGCTCATATAAGTCTAATGTGTAGGTAGGTGATCACTGTAAGATTAGAGGCCCATCTGGCGGACAGGTCATCGGTTGTGTAGTCCCAAACTGCCTGTTTAGGTTGAGCCCTGTTCCATCAGGAACCTTCGTTGTAGTTTGCATCATATGTGATTGGAAGAATAGCACTGCATGTTTTAATGGAAAATTCTTAATAATGGGAAGAAGTATAAATGTACTTCAGGAGGTAAGCAGTTAACTCTGTTAAGCAAATAAGCATTTAATGTTGCTATCCCATGGAGTCATCTTATGCAAATGACGGGATCGAAATGTGGAACCGTGCCACCTAAAAGCATTGTAATAGAAAAATGATAGGCAGTACTCGACCAACAAATCCCCCACAATGCTGTAAAGTATGCACAGCTAGCTAGAACATAATGTGTAATTTTAATCATATGCATGAAGGCACATAGACTTTGCGGAGAACGTTTTTTAAGATCGTGAGCAACAACATCCAGAATCATTTCTAACATCTGTCTCGTATTTGTCAGGAAATAGTTAGAGCAACACCGCAATGTGATCCTGTGTCCTCTTAACAAAACAGTCATAATCTTATCAGATTGGAGACAGAGATGATGGAAAGTTTACTGCCCTGCAAGACGTCTGATAATTCCACAGCTGACGTGCGGCTAAAACGATGACACCATTATGTATCACGTGCTCGTAGACATGTTTACAGCTCAGCAGTTCTGTACTGGGTCTTCTCACAATATTCCTACCAATGCTACATTTAACCGAAAGTGACACATCACGGTTTCTATATGTCGTGTTCTCGTGGGAGGTAAAATATTGTCATACAATACTTTCGTGGCTCAGTGATTAGCACTGTTGCTTTGCAGAGCTGGGGTACTGGGTTCAAATCCCACCAAGGACAATATCTGTAAGGAGTTTGTATTTTATCCCTGTGTTTCTGTGAGTTTTCTCTGGTTTTCTCCCATTCTAAAGACATACTGATAGAGAATTCAGATTGCGAACCCCAATGGGAACAGTGATGATGATGTCTGTAAAGTGCTGTGGAATATGATAGTGCTATATAAATAAAATAAATCATAATATTGCTAGTAAAAGACAACTTTAGATTTGTCAGAAGGGAGTGTTACATTTAATTAAAGTAGATCAGTTACCTATTATGCCTGTTGGCTCTGTGTACGATAGATGAGACAAAGTATCTTTGTACGAGACGACATGCTTCATAAGTTATTTAGGAATAATTTCTGATCAAACAGAATGTTCTGTAAACTGTATGCGGCGGTTTATTATATTTTATTTAGCCACTGCCTCATTTACTATTGAATTGATGTGAAGGTCGACATATGAGATCAGTTAAGAAATTTTTTTATTCTTTAAAATTGTTGGACTATCCTTGTGATGATGGTGGTCCAACTCATGGCAAACACCAACACAACTTTTTGAAGGGGCAATGGTGCTCCAGCGGGTGCTGTACCTCCTGCTATGTTCACACTGATCCATGCTGTCCAACGTCAGGCTCTTTGAAGTGACTGAGCTGAGAATGGTAGTTCAGTTCTATTCAACAGACGGCTGCCGAGAGGGCTCTCTGGCTGAAAGGTGCAAATACCATCAGAAGAGAGGATTGTGCCGAGAAAGGTCTCGTTTGGGACTGTGTTTAGGAAACTATGGAAGCCACAGTAGTTTTGTGTGTAGCATGGCACACAGTCAGTGTATAGTGCAGCGGTGTAGTCGAGTGTCATGATTCTCAATGGCGAGAGAACATAGCCCAGCATATATGAGAACTAGCTCTTGGAAGATGGAAACTATACTGACCATGAACTAAACCTGCCGCACAACTAGAAGTGGCCGGGTAGCATGCCTACGTTTTTTATCCCTAGATGCCCAGCGCCAGCCGGAGAACTACCTAATCCTAGCAGAGGAAAATACAGTCCTGGCTCACCTCTAGAGAAATTTCCCCAAAAAGGCAGACAGAGGCCCCCACATATATTGGCGGTGATTTTAGATGAAATGACAAACGTAGTATGAAAATAGGTTTAGCAAAATCGAGGTCCGCTTACTAGATAGCAGGAAGACAGAAAGGGCACTTTCATGGTCAGCAGAAAACCCTATCAAAACACCATCCAGAAATTACTTTAAGACTCTAGCATTAACTCATAACACCAGAGTGGCAATTTCCGATCACAAGAGCTTTCCAAACACAGTAACGAAACAGCAGCTGTGAACTGGAACAAAATGCAAAAACACACAAGGACAAAAGTCCAACTTAGCTGGGAGTTGTCTGGTAGCAGGAACATGCACAGAAAGGCTTCTGATTACATTGTTGACCGGCATGAAACTGACAGAGGAGCAAGGTTATATAGCGACTCCCACATCCTGATAGGAGCAGGTGAACAGAGGGGATGATGCACACAAGTTCAATTCCACAAGTGGCCACCGGGGGAGCCCAGAATCCAATTTCACAACAGTCGAGTAGGCTGTGAAGGGCAACCAGATGGCCAACTTATGCAAGCGCACTATTCTGTCTACAGCAGTGATCTATGGAGAGGGCTTTGGCCTGATAGAATTTATCACTGAAAAGGTAGAGTCCCTATGTATCCTTTCAGTGTGTTTTTGTTGACCATAGAGCGGAAAGCCTCCTAATCTCATCTGAGAGTGTGAACTGAGGACAAGTGTGACCAGAGCCTACAGCGTGTCACGAATCGTGACCAATAAGCTTTGTGCCTCATCTAGAATAATGGTTTCACCAAAACCAAATCCATCTGTGTTACTGCAACATCCTCATGTGAGGTGAAATGATAGACCCAAAACTTTAACCCTGAGACTCTCACTGTGAAGATATGAGAAGATATTCAATTTGAGCCAAGGGTCCCACGAGCATAGACTTTCTCATACAAGAGAATCAGATCAGTTATGGTAATGACACTCCGATCTGTGAAACTGTGATCTGAGTTTGATCAGAAAGACAGCTTAGTGTGACCTGATTGTCTCAGATGAGAGAATTGTAGCTCAGGTGAGGAGAAGATGGAGAACACAATTTATCCATCTTCTCCATTGTGTGAGTCTGCGGAAATCAACTTCATTCAGATGCCATCCATATGCAGTACAATGTTTTCCACCCACCCATAGAATTGAATGGGTGAGTGCCACCTGATATGCACTGCAAGTCACTGCATGGCGTTTTTTTTTCTTATGCTGAACCAGTATGAGAAAAAAAATGCTGATCAGCACTGCCCCATAGAATAACATTGGTCCGAGTGCTATCTGATAAAACAACAGATAGCACTCGTCCAATGTGTACACGCATGTGAGTGAGTCCTGAAACAGCTGAATGCGTAGCTCCATAGTACAACAGTACAGTTTTCCATACACATGGTAACCCCAACCCTATGTCCAAGTGTTGAAGAAAGGCTCTCAATTTACAAATCACCACTGGTCTTAGATAAATAGTTCACGAACACCATGAAATTTGCTTTGAAAATACATTTCCTTTGAAAAACTACTTGAGCTTTGGGGCACATTGGGTTCACTAGAAAAAATTATTCTGAGGGTCTACCTTTTATCCATACGGAACTTGTGTATGTCAACTTTTATGATGAGCACAGAAGCCATGTGGTCAAACTGTTAGTGAACTGTGCTGTAAATGCACCAGTATTAGTGATGCTTATGGAAAGGTATGGTTCCCAGTGCCATATTTTGTGGGGTAGGATGGAATGAGAAGGATACCAGTGTATGACGCCATGGAAACTGATTTTCCCGGTGCCGTATTTGGCAGTGTAGGATCATATGGCACAGTGAACCAGTGTGTGATGTCATAGAAAATCATAGTTAATGGTGACATATTTGACAGTGTATGATATCAGGAGCTATGACCCCACACATAGTATGGATTTGCATAGTGCAGTGCAGCCTTTTCCCACTGTAGTTACCAGTACCATGTAATATATGGAGTGTTAGGTGGTATTTGGAGACTGTGGGTGGTGTTGGGGTTGAGGATAGACTGGGATGAGTTAATCTATAGAACAGATATTTCTAAGAATTATACCCACTGGGGGCTGATAAAGAGTTATTCCCCAAATATTCAATGATCCCCTAACTATAGTGTAGGGGATTAGATAACTTACTGATCACTGGGCGTTTAACACCTGGGAACCCCAACAACCCCATGATTGGGGCTCTGATATCCAGGGACTATCTTGAATTAAGCTACACTCAGTTTTCTTTGTCAGCCCACACATATAATGAATGTTGTGGAATTCAAACATACACACCTCAAGATGGGGTTCGGTGGAGCCAAGCTGCTTTGTTCTATAGAAACAATCTCAGAACCTCGGACTGTCCCAGAGGTCGAGCCTACACCTATTCTGCTGATATGATGAACTTTTTATTTTGCGAAAAAAACAACTTTAAGCTTACTGTGCCTCTTCTTGTAGACAAATCTTTGGCAAAGTGTGTTCTTATAAAGAGGTGAGAAGAAGGTAAGTCCAGCACAATCATCTGTCGGTAAAAAATGATTCCATTTTATTAGTAATCCATAAAAATCAGAACAAGAGAAAAGTTGGTGAAGAAGATTTTAAAAACTATTAGGTGTTTCAAGAGGAACAACATCCTTTGTGTTCTTATAAAGTTAGCCTGTTGTTATTTCTATTAACTGATTCTGAGTTTGTGTCCCACCATATTCCCAACTCTACAGTCTGCAGGACATGTCATCAGTATACAAACAGATGAGTTTCCAATCAGCCCCAAATGGCCTTGTCTTCTGTGTTCTTCTGGATCCTGGTGTCCATTATTGTATTATATTAATATGTAAGAAGACAAGTCCATTTGGGGCTGATTGGAAACTCCTCTGTATACTGATTACATGTCCTGCAGACTGTAGAGTTGGGAATATGATGGCTCCGATCATTAGCTCACTCTTGTTATCTGCATCTCAAAAACATTTCTAGAATTCGCCCTTTTCTTACTTTCAACTCTGCAAAAACTCTCACTGTTTCTCTCATTCATTATCGTCTGGCCTATTGTAACTCTCTACTAATCGGCCTCCCTCTTACCAAACTCTCCCCTCTCCAATCTGTCCTGAATGCTGCAGCCAGGGTCATATTCCTCACCAATTGTTACACCGATGCCTCTACCTTGTGCCAGTCATTACACTGGTTACCCATCCACTAAAGAATCCAGTACAAGCTTATTACCCTCACCCACAAAGCTCACCATGGCTCAGCTCCACCCTACATTTCCTCCCTGGTCTCAATCTACCACCCTACCTGTGCTCTCCGTTCTGCTAATGACCTGAGGTTAATACCTCAATAATCAGAACCTCCCACTCCGGTCTCCATGACTTTTCACGTGCTGCGCCAATTCTTTGGAATGCACTACCCAGGTTAATACGATTAAACCCTAATCCACACAGTTTTAAGCGTGCCCTAAAAACACATTTCTTCAGACTGTCCTACCGTCTCAGTGCATTAACCTAACTATCCCTGTGTGGCCCATTCAAAATTTATACCATAACCAGGTTCCTCGTATCATGTTCTCATACACTTTATGCAGTTAATAGCCCTCTGTGTCTGTACTGTTACATACTTAGGCTGATAACTGGTTCATGCAGCTTTACATGAACATCTGATCCTTACACTATGGCTGGTCCGAATAACTAAAGCAATTGTTACCATCCACCTCTCGTGTCTCCCCTTTTCCTCATAGATTGTAAGCTTGTGAGCAGGGCCCTCATTCCTATTGGTATCTGTTGATCTATGTGATTATTGTTATGCTGTAATGTCTATTGTCTGTACAAGTCCCCTCTAAAATGTAAAGCGCTGTGGAATATGTCGGTGCTATAGAAATAAAATTATTATTATTATTATGATAGGACGCATGTATATAGCTTTAGTTCTAAATAATGAAGACCAAATGGTTAAATATGAGAATCCTGTAAATGTTTCTGATTTTCTCATTATCATGTTTTCTGCTTTTATCAGTTGAATTTCCTTTTCTGTTGGGATTTCTGTTGGGGTTGCAGGAACAGATGTGGATGCAGCTCAGGTCTTGGCTTCTTGGCAATAATAAATATTGTATCTAAAGAATTCTTTTATTTAATTATTTATGACGCAACCTAATTTAGAAGGGTTTTTGAACGTGAATGGAGCCGTCTGTCATTTATTCTCGCCATCGTTAGAAGACAATGCATCAGAAAGCCATAATTACGCCCAGCACTTTGTGAAATGCTGATCCTCTTCGTGGCTGAGGATCAATCTTAGCATCTTTTTTTTTCTCTCACATCGTGTTGCATCTTTGCCGTTTTGACCGGGGGGCATTCACATCCTTGTTCACATTCTTGACGGCTGCAGAGCGTCTTAGCAGTCAGGTGCTGAATTTAAACAGTTAGGTGTTGCCATGGTAGCTGTGTGTTGCATTCCATTACTATGGCAACCAAAGTTAAAGAACCATAATGTGTCTAAAAACTGCATCATCTTATTCTGTTTCTTTTTTTTTTCTTCTTCTTCTAAGAAATTGGAACTTGAGTATATTATACTGCTATGAAATATGCATACATATACAGATGTAGCAGAGCTGGGATTGTAACAGACCTATCGTGTAATGCTACGATGATCTACTTTTACCTCTAAGGGTACGTGTCCACGATCAGGATGGCCGGCGGTAGGGTTGAGCGACCTTGCCTGTTTTAGGGTCGAGTGGTGTTTCACGAAACCCGACTATCTGAAAAGTCGAGTCGGGCGAAATCGGCCGATTACTGCGAAAAATCGGGGATCGGCCGGAACACGAAACCCAATGCACGTCAATGGGGAAAAATATTCTCTCTCTCTCTCTCTCCTTCGTCCCGTCCCAGCAAAGAAAATCTCGTGTTACACATTGCAAATCCCTACTGCGCACAAGCGCTAAAATGGCGATAGGCGTACACGCCCCTAAGACCTATGTCATCACTCTGCCCACGCTCCTTCATTGACTGAAAAAATGGCGCTAAACGCGTCATACGAAACGCGACTTTGGTGCTAAGATCGCGTACCGCATGGTCGACCCCACACAGGGATCGGGTCGGGTTTCATGAGACGCCGACTTTGCCAAAAGTCTGCGACTTCTGAAAATGACCGATCCGTTTCGCTCAACCCTAGCCGGCGGTATCGTCGGAGCGGCAAAGCCGCTCGGTGCTAAGCCCCGCCCCCTTCTGGGACGCGATGATGCCGGATGTGTTCATTGTACATCGCACCCCTCGCATAGGGCCCTGTGTTATTCCTTGCGGCGACGCAGCGTCGCCGCAAGGAACACGGACATGCTGCGATCTGAAAAGACGCGCAGCATGTCCGGAGTCGCAGGGCCGCCGCGTGCGTGTTTCCACGCATAGTGGACACGGGATTTCAAAAAATCCCCTCCACTATGCTGGAACATCTGGATGCTGCGTGTTTGACGCTGCGGCCCCACGCAGCGTCAAACACGCAGCGTTTCCTGAACGTGGACACATACCCTAATACTGAGCTTACTTTAAAATCACTCTGCATTATGTTAAATGACAAACTCAGCCCTGCTGCACCTGTACTAGATCATTAGTATGAATGCTGATGCAATCGGACATTACATTGTAACTAGGCCAATCGCTGGTTACAATGTCCTATGACTGACCCCTTTTCTTTTAATCAGGGGAGTCATCACTGTCAGATACTATTTCTTTTTTTCAGGGGTTTTCAATATCTAGAACATTAAGATTGAACATTTTTATCCCTAATTTACCCAGAATCATCTGGTGGGCTGTCATCATTTACATTAGACAGAAACCAAATATTCAAGTCAACCAATATTTGGGCAGCAATTAATAGAATGGCATTTAACAGTGAGAAGTGCAAGATTCTACACCAGGGCAAGTAAAACGAAAATTAAATATATAGAATGAGAGGAATAAAGCGAACCAACAGCACGTGTGAAAAAGGCTTGGGTATACTAATAGATGACAGACTGCACATGAGTCAACAGTGTGATGCAGCAGCAGCCGCAAAAAAGGCAAACACAGTTCTAGGATGTATTAAGAGAAGCACATAGTCTAGATCACGTTAAGTAATTATCCCCCTCTACTCCTCCTTGGTCAGACCTCATCTAGAATACTGTGTCCAATTCTGGGCACCACATTTTTAAAGACATTGACAAACTGGCGCAAGTTCAGAGAAGAGTGACCAGGATGGTAAGCGGACTGCAAAGTATGTCCTACGAGTAACGGTTAAAGGATCTGGGAATTTTTAGCTTGCAAAAAAGAAGGCTAAGAGGACACTTAATAGCTGTCTACAAATATCTAAAGGGTTGTCACAGTGTAGAGGAATCATCATTATTCTCATTTGCACATGGAAACATGAGAAGCAATGGAATGAAACTGAAAGGGAGAAGTTAGAGATTAGATATTAGAAAAAACTTTTTGACAGTGAGGGTGATCAGTGAGTGGTTGTCAGGAGAGGTGGTGAGTTCTCCTTCAACAGAAGTCTTCAGAGGCTGGACAGACATCTATCTGAGATGGTTTAGTGAATCCTGCATTGAGCAGGGAGTTGGACACGATGACCTCAGAGGTCCCTTCTAACTCTAACATTCTATGATTCTACATATATTATTTTCTGGTTAGCCAATAAAGGTATCACTCCAAGAATACTTTTGTCATCATTGGGCAAAAAGTATTCACATTTCTAGCTAACACGGTACCACAATGCAGCTCTGGCAAAAATTAAGAGACCACCACATCAAAACCCTGTCATGGGCAGCCCAATCTCCAGACCTGAACCCCATTGAAAACCTCTGGAATGTAATCAAGAGGATGATGGATAGTCACAAGCCATCAAGCAAAGAAGAACTGCTTACATTTTTGCCGTAGGAGCAGTATGAAAGACTGGTGGAAAGTATGTCAAGACGCATGAAAGCTGTGATTGAAAATCATGGTTATTCCACAAAATATTGATTTCTGAACTCTTCCTGAGTAAAAAATTAGTATTGTTGTTTCTAAATGATTATGAACTTGTTTTCTTTGTATTATTTGAGGTCTGAAAGCACTGTTTTTTTATTTTGACCATTTTTCTTTGTCAGAAAAAAATACAAAATTTATTGCTTGGAAATTCAGAGACATGTTGTCAGAAGTTTATAGAATAAAATAACAATTTACATTTTACTCAAAAATATAAAGAGAAAAATCAGACAAACTGAACATTTTGCAGTGGTCTCTTAATTTTTGCCAGAGCTGTATAATTTGCTATTGTACATCATGAAAATGTAGAAGTAAAACAAAAGGTTTGGTCATCTGTAGAGATAAGCAAATATATTCCAGTGGAATTGAAATGTGCAGTACTTGACTATTACAAAAATCTTCATTTGGCAAAATGCAAATCTTTTTTAATTTGCATCCACACTGATTCAGCAAAATGGTGGCCTGCTGGCTCCTCACCTCACCATCTAATCCTCGTTGCATATTCTTACTGTCACGATTGTGTTGGGACTTTGGGTCCTATCCAGGTCCCTAGAACTAGGGACGCCTTAGTCTATCCCTGTCCCCTGGATTACTCCCGAAGTTGAAGATGCTGGGTTCTCATTTCTTGCTATGTCCTATTTCTACCCTGATCTGTCCCTCCCCATCCAGGGTAGTGAAAAGCTAAAGTATATAGGAATACACTGACAGGACAAACAAGGGAATACTGATAGGGATAAATGAAAATACAACCATACAAAATACATACACCAAACAACAGAGTGGGACACTGGAGTTAAAGGAAGGAGAAATGAAAAGGAGAGGATGAGGATGTGCACACAGACAAAACTCCAAGCAACATTCCTCCCAAGACCTCCCAAGACCTCCTTCTCTCCTCCACACTTATTCGCTCCTCATCCAATCGCCTCCAAGACTTCTCCCGAATATCCCCCATCCTCTGGAACTCTCTGCCCCAACACGTCCGACTATCATCCACAGTCGGATCCTTCAGACGGAACCTGAAAACTCATCTCTTCAGGAAAGCCTACAGCCTGCACTGACCCCGCTGCCTCCTCATCACTACCGAAGCTACCGCCTCACCAACACTGGAGCTCCTGCAACCCCCAACCTACTGTCTCCTTCCCCATAATCCTGTAGAATGTAAGCCCGCTAGGGCAGGGTCCTCGCCCCTCTGTATCAGTCTGTCATTGTTAGTTTGTTTACTGTAAGTGATATCTGTAACCTGTATGTAACCCCTTCTCATGTACAGCACCATGGAATCAATGGTGCTATATAAATAAATAATAATAATAATAATTCTCCTGAACAATTTCCAAACGGTAACTTCAACCAACACCTCCAACTCCAGAACCAGACAGTAAAAAACTAAGACCAGCAATCCTTAAGTGTTAGAGGCCAACACATATAACAAAGGGGAGTGGCCAACACTGAACAGCTGAGACAATCCTGGTAGGAAAGCTCAAGGAGCTTCAACTGAACAGATTAACCCTTGCACTGCTAGCAAATGAAAAAACCTGCACTGTTTAACATGATGGTGAAGTGCTTCTAACCCGTACAGGAGTACGTAAAACCAGACACCGTGGTCTTCTGTTGCTGTATACCAGTGACACTTACCATCGCAATGAGCGTTGAAATCCTCGGTCTCTCACACTAGTTCGAGACTTTTTGCTGTGATGAGGTTTGACACTTTTCAACACTTGCATGTCCAATGTTGTGACGTCATAATCTCTTTACTTTCGGCAAAGATTCAGCTTTTTGCCTTAGCCGTGTATCTAAATACCGTAGATGATTCTGGCCATATACATAAGATTATGATCAACTAGAATGTGGCAGATCAGATTGTTCATCCGATGGCTTTCACCTGGAACTTGCTAGACTGAACCCTCAGATTAGGCAGAGAAATTAACAAAATTAGTGTAAGCACATGCGCAAAGTGACAAATTATTGTCTGTAAGCTTCCAATTATGCCACAAGGCTCTAACTTCAGCTGAGAATGGTCAAAATACTTCAACACGACATATCGTATTTTTGCTAGAAAGTTTTCCATAAGAAAAATTTTGAAACAGTCGCCCCAGCTAACTTTATTGTTCCGTATGGCCAACTTAGTGGGTTCATCTACCATAACAGTTTATCAACTATGCACTGGATAGTTGATAAATTACTGATCACAGGAGACCTGACCACTAGGACCAACATCCCATCCCAAAAACGAGGCTCTGGAGTAATCCGGTTGTACAGAGTAGTGATAATGCATATGTAAAAAGGTTGTTTGGATGCAGCAGACCAAACATTGAGGAGACAGTGATAATCAACCAACGCTATTTATTTGACTTACACAGAAGACAAATCTATATTAGTGTATATATGTATACACATAAGCACAATATGATACGGTAGGTTACAATACTGAGGTCAATACAGTATATTATTAGAGTTGAGCATATTTGATTGGGTCCCTACTTATTCAGCAAGCTATAGCGCTTGCTGAATAAGCTGCAGAGGGAACCCGGATACATGGAGTGCACTGGCTGATCAGCTGCTCGGCTCCGCAGCTGCATGTGTCGCAGCTGTGTCACTGTCACAGCACATGCATGGAGAGCCTGTGTGTTGTTGAGCTCTTAGGAATCTAGAGTACTGCAGAAATTCTGTTGTAACCTTGGCCAGATCTGTGCCTTGACATAATTCTGTCTCTGAGCTCCTTGGCCAGTTCCTTTGACCTCATGATTCTCATTTGGTCTGACATGCACTGTGAGCTGTGAGGTCCTATATAGACAGGTGTGCGCCTTTCCAAATCAAGTCCAATCAGTTTAATTAAACACAGCTGGCCTCCAATGAAGGAGTAGAACCATCTCAAGGAGGATCACAAGGAAATGGACAGCATGTGACTTAAATATGAGTGTCTGAGCAAAGGGTCTGAATACTTATGACCATGTGATATTTCAGTTTTTATTTTTTAATAAATTTGCAAAAATTACTACATTTCAGTTTTTTCCAGTCTAGATGGGGTGCAGAGTGTATATTAATGAGAAAAAATTGAACTTTTTTGAATTTACCAAATGGCTGCAATGAAACAAAGAGTGAAAAATTTAAAGGGGTCTGAATACTTTCCGTACCCACTGTATGTTTAATGAATGTTTAATAAACCACAATGGTTATGTTATACCATTCCTTTCATTGAGAGGAGCATCCACAAAGCCAAGATGGAGGCAGTTATTACCCTGCGGGCCTGGCTGGGCGATCTCGCTGATATACCTCACTGTATCAGGGATGTGACAGCAGTGTGATGGAAGATGCATTTACAATTCCTCCAGCCTGTCTGCAGTCAGCCATACTTCCCCTTCCTCTGTTTCTGCTAATAAATCTGAGTATCAATCAAACTGTAATAATCTCCATTCCTTATTGACTTAGAGGTGCAGCGAGCAGCGGCTTATGTCAGCGGGCGTACGGATAATCTTACTTACATTTACTTTTGCATATTAAGAGATTTATAGTAAAGCTGAAAAATATCCAGTAATATTAAAAAATTCTATTAAGTGGTTCTTCACTTTCTTTAGTGGTGGTACAGATTAAATGTAGGAGTCCGATTTACCCCCTCCAATGCGGCTTTACCTGATGGATTCACTTTAATTAATAAATTGTCATCTTTTAATCAGGAATATTATTGGTCCTAGATACAAAGACTAGGTACTGCGGAAATTAATACCCTGCCTAATTAGTGGGTCATTGTAATACCGGAATAGGCTGAAATGAGCCTATGACAACATGCCATTGTTTTTCCCACAGTAGTTTTTTCTGGCATTCTGCATTAGCAGCGGTGTTATACTTTATGACATTGGTGTATGGGTATAGCCGGTGTTCTGGGACCTGTTTCCACTGACACATATCATGACGATAGTAATGGCACCCATGGTGCTCCAAGATGGTTATATTTGCTAAATGCATTGTTTATTTTTTTAATTTATTGGTGACATTTTTTTCTTGTATTTTTTTCTGTATTGTGACATAATCATTTTGTGTGTGTGTCATTCCTCTACTGTCTCACCTAAGTGTGCTTTGTCCATGACCAATATCACTGAATGATGTGCGTGCAATAACATCTCTGAGTAGATTATCCCTGTAGTGTGATATCACTGTGTGTATTATCCCTGTACTGTGTCATCACTGTATGTATTATCCCTGTACTGTGTGATATCACTGTGTGTATTATCCCTATAATATGACATCACTGTGTGTATTATCCCTGTACTGTGACATCACTGTGTGTATAATTCCTGTACTGTGTCATCACTGTGTGTATTATCCCTGTACTGTGTCATCACTGTGTATTATCCGTGTACTGTGACATCACTGTGTGTATTATCCCTGTACTGTGACATCACTGTCTGTATTATCTCTATACTGTGTCATCACTGTGTGTATTATCCCTTGTACTGTGACATCACTGTGTGTATTATCCCTGTACTGTGACATCACTGTGTGTATTATCCCTGTACTGTGTGATATCACTGTGTGTATTATCCCTGTACTGTGTCATCACTGTAAGTATTATCCCTGTACTGTGTGATATCACTGTGTGTATTATCCCTATAATATGACATCACTGTGTGTATTATCCCTGTACTGTGACATCACTGTGTGTATAATTCCTGTACTGTGTCATCACTGTGTGTATTATCCCTGTACTGTGTCATCACTGTGTATTATCCGTGTACTGTGACATCACTGTGTGTATTATCCCTGTACTGTGACATCACTGTGTGTATTATCCCTGTACTGTGACATCACTGTGTGTATTATCTCAGTACTATGACATCACTGTGTGTATTATCCCTGTACTGTGTCATCACTGTGTGTATTATCCCTGTACTGTGTCATCACTGTGTGTATTATCCCTGTACTGTGACATCACTGTGTGTATTATCCCTGTACTGTGACATCACTGTGTGTATTATCTCAGTACTATGACATCACTGTGTGTATTATCCCTGTACTGTGTCATCACTGTGTGTATTATCCCTGTACTGTGACATCGCTGTGTGTATTATTCCTGTTCTGTGAACTCACTTGGTGTATTATCCCTGTACTGTGACATCACTGTGTGTATTATCCCTGTACTGTGACATCACTTTGTGTATTATTCCTGTTCTGTGAACTCACTTGGTGTATTATCCCTGTACTGTGACATCACTGTGTGTATTATCCCTGTACTGTGACATCACTGTGTGTATTATTCCTGTTCTGTGAACTCACTTGGTGTATTATCCCTGTACTGTGACATCACTGTGTGTATTATCCCTGTACTGCGACATCACTGTTATTATCTCTGTACTGTGTCATCATCACTGTGTGTATTATCCCTTTACTGTGACATCACTGTCTGTATTATCCCTATACTATGACATCACTGTGTGTATTATCCCTGTACTGTGACATCACTGTGTGTATAATTCCTGTACTGTGTCATCACTGTGTGTATTATCCCTGTACTGTGTCATCACTGTGTATTATCCGTGTACTGTGACATCACTGTGTGTATTATCTCTATACTGTGTCATCACTGTGTGTATTATCCCTTGTACTGTGACATCACTGTGTGTATTATCCCTGTACTGTGACATCACTGGGTGTACTATCCCTGTACTGTGACATCACTGGGTGTATTATCCCTGTACTGTGACATCACTGTGTGTATTATCTCAGTACTATGACATCACTGTGTGTATTATCCCTGTACTGTGTCATCACTGTGTGTATTATCCCTGTACTGTGTCATCACTGTGTGTATTATCCCTGTACTGTGACATCACTGTGTGTATTATCTCTGTACTGTGACATCACTGGGTGTATTATCCCTGTACTGTGTCATCACTGTGTGTATTATCCCTGTACTGTGACATCACTGTGTGTATTATCCCTGTACTGTGTCATCACTGTGTATTATCCGTGTACTGTGACATCACTTTGTGTATTATCTCTGTACTGTGACATCACTGTGTGTATTATCCCTGTACTGTGTCATCACTGTGTGTATTATCCCTGTACTGTGACATCACTGGGTGTATTATCCCTGTACTGTGACATCACTGTGTATTATCTCAGTACTATGACATCACTGTGTGTATTATCTCTGTACTGTGACATCACTGTGTGTATTATCCCTGTACTATGACATCACTGTGTGTATTATACCTGTACTGTGACATCACTGTGTGTATTATCCCTGTACTGTGTCATCACTTTGTGTATTATCCCTGTACTGTGTCATCACTGTGTGTATTATCCCTGTACTGTGACATCACTGTGTGTATTATCTCTGTACTGTGACATCACTGGGTGTATTATCCCTGTACTGTGTCATCACTGTGTGTATTATCCCTGTACTGTGACATCACTGTGTGTATTATCTCAGTACTATGACATCACTGTGTGTATTGTTCCTGTACTGTGACATCACTGTGTGTATTATTCCTGTTCTGTGACCTCACTTGGTGTATTATCCCTGTACTGTTACATCACTGTGTGTATTATCCCTGTACTGTGACATCACTGTTATTATCTCTGTACTGTGTCATCACTGTGTGTATTATCCCTTTACTGTGACATCACTGTGTGTATTATCCCTGTACTGTGACATCACTGTGTGTATTATCCCTGTACTGTGATGTCACTGTGTGCATTATCCCTGTACTGTGACATCACTATGTGTATTATCCCTGTACTGTGATATCACTGTGTGCATTATCCCTGTACTGTGACATCACTATGTGTATTATCCCTGTACTGTTTCATCACTGTGTGTATTATCCCTATACTATGACATCACTGTGTGTATTATCCCTGTACTGTGACATAACTGTGTGTATTATTCCTGTTCTGTGACCTCACTTGGTGTATTATCCCTGTACTGTGATATCACTGTTATTATCTCTGTACTGTGTCATCACTGTGTGTATTATCCCTGTACTGTGACATCACTGTGTGTATTATCCCTACACTGTGACATCACTGTGTGTATTATCCCTGTACTGTGACATCACTGTGTTTATTATCCCTGTACTGTGACATCACTGTGTGTATTATCCCTGTACTGTGACATAACTGTTTGCATTATCCCTATTTTGTGACATCACTGTGTGTATTATCACTGTATTATCCCTGTACTGTGACATCACTGTGTGTATTATCCATTTACTGTGACATAACCATATGCATTATCCCTATTCTGTGACATTACTGTGTGTATTAGCCATCAATGAGACATTACTATGAGCACCATGCTTGTTACATAACATCAATCTGCACATTACCACTATTATTACATGAGCATTGTCTCTGCACTGTGATATCAATGCTTATATTAATGATAAGCTTTCTTTACCTTGATGGTGAAAGTGGTCATGGTTCTCTGTGGGCCTACTCCAGCTTTTGCTAAGGTATCCCATGGTTTCTTGTTCACCATTGCAGTGGTCCTATCAGTTAATGAGTTATTCCCAACTTATCTCCTATTGAAAAGACCTGTACCATTCCCAAGGCTCTGGCCATGTACTGAGAAAAAATATACAGAGTTGTATTTGGCCATCTTTGGCAGACGAATAGGGAATGAATAGAGCAGGGATGAGCAGTGAGGACACATGTGGTCAGACCCCACCAATCTGTGAGTTATCACCAATTCTTTGGCCATTGTCTAAATTTGACCATAGTCTCCCACCAAGCGCTGCTTATGGGAAATACAGATTTCTTACGTTGTATATCTGTTTGGCAAAGGCTACGTGCTTTGTGTATGAGTGAGTATAGCAAAAGCACGGGAAGTCGTTTCTTATGATCCATTAAGAAGCTGATTTATGTGCCTTGTGAAAGCGGTGGGAAGAGGTTTAACTACAAGAGCCAATGTGGAAATAAGGCATTGATAAATGCAGACAGGGCATTTAATATATAGTTATTAGTTCAGTGACCTCACACGGTATGTCGGGAGTGCTGTTTGACCACAGCATTCAATATAAAGGATTTTGATTCTACAAGATGATAAATGGTAATTTTATTTAAAATCCATAAGTCTGTTGTTGCACCATTATACAGGGCTCCCGTACGCGTGAACTGGGAATCTAAATCTCTGCAGCTTTCAGGCTATGACCACAATGCACCTGCAGTGTACATAGCATTGAGCGTCGCTCCGCAAGTTACCAATTGTCTCTGTCATCTTGTCTTTGACCATTACAGGGTGTGTTCGATGTAAGAAAGACATGTTTGATCGTTTGCAAATGTAAAATAAAAAAGTAATAATATACTCTAATTATCAAAACTTCATAGGTATCCTAATTTTTTGTGGTCCTGGAAGTTTACTTGTTCTTCTGTGAATTGGAAAAAAGCTTCCCCACCCCCTCTGTATGTTATAACGTTCCTGATTGCCAGGATCAGTTCATTAGATAAGTCAATCCCCTTGTCTTCATGTATCAAGGTGGTGCAGGGGATTACAGGGATAAAGTTGCACTGTCATGACTCTGTTGTTGGGTATCCTTGAACCAGGGGCTCCTTCCTAGTCCCTAACACTAAGGGGTGCCCTAGCTATCCTTGTTCCCTGGATTACTTTAATGGTGAAGACACTGGGGCTATGTACCATGCTGAGCTCATGAATCCACCCTCAGTCTGTTACCTCCTCCCACCCAGGGAAGAAGGGAGTAGTAGTGTATGGCAATGCACCAGCCAGACTAACAAGGTAATACGAACAGGGATAAAGTAAAATACTAATCATACAAATATACACACAACAAGTAAACAACAGAGGTAAACACCGGGGAGTGGGGGAAGGGGTTAAACCCAAAGTAGGAGAAGGAGAGGATTTGCACACAAACAAAACCAAAACAACAGTCTTAGGTAAATCCACCAAATGCTTTCTCAAACAACAACTCTCCACCAGCCCCTGTACCATGTAGCAATGAAGCTAGCTCTGGCAATGCCTGGTTGCCAGAGATTAGTATATATAGGAGAGGGGAGTGGCCAATAGTGAGCAGCTGAGAGCCTTAAGGCAGGTCAGCTTCCAGGAGCTCTCAACTGAATAGATTAACCCCAGTACTGCTAGAAGAAAGCTGCACTGTTTAATATGAAGGTGAAGTCCCTCTAGTCAGTGTAGGCATAGGAGAAATCAGACAACGCGGTCTGGCTCCTCTCTGTCGCAGTAAACCTGTGTACACTGTGAGCACAATTGTTAGTCAATTTGTATTTTTTAATTATTAATTCTATCATTGAAAAACTCCAATCCTGTCTGTCAATCCACAAAAGTTAATAAACCTGGAACCTGAAAATTTAACAACGTAAAAGTGAAGTAAGTTTTATCTTAAGAGATTATCTATGTGTGCAGAATTATTGGGCAACTATAGTGTGTAAAATTATAATGCAACTAAATAAAAAACATAATTTTTCCCCTTTCAGTTCATTTGCATCTGGTACAGTGAGAATAATCAACTCAAAATACATTTCTGACATTAAAAAAAATAAATTCAGTGACCAATATAACCCCCCTGACTTGCCCTAGCCCAACATCCGGAGTCAAAAAAAGAGATCTACATGGGAGAAGGAAGAATGATCTCAATAACTATGACTGATATACTTTCAGTGTAATGGGGTCTGCGCAGCTAAGCTCCCTACATATGGGCTATGTCTGCCCTGTGTCGGTTTTCCCATAGCTGGTCCTTTGTGAATTAGTAATATAAGGGATTGGGCACCTTTTTTTCTAAAACCTTAAATACCTTTAATATTATTATATAGGGTTAACTACTGTGGTTTCCATTGCAGGTACTTTAATACTTAATATATAACAAAAATATGGCAAAACCTTACAGAATGTGAACCGCATGACTTCTGTGCTACCTTTGTATAACTTTAAATAGACTGAGTGACATAACGGCATGATTGTATTTGCCGAGAATTTAGAAATCTTGTGCAACTAATATAATCAGGATATAAAATATTATTTCTTCTCAGCGCTTAATTTGGAAATCTTTAATAAACTGTAAACTTAAGTGGTTCTGACTTCAGTGTAATTATAAATGAATGACGCTTATTACGTAATAGCGTGGAATAAAGGACATGCTTGGTGTGCCACCCTCCAGCATGGGCTGTGCAGTCACTTACTAAGCTCATGTGAATGGCCATTAGTTATATAACAACTAATAATAATAATCTTTATTTATATAGCGCCAACATATTTCGCAGCACTTTACAATTCGACAGTTCATATACAACAGTCATAGCAAAGTTAACGATAATACAATAATTAATACAAAGATATTAACGACCCTGCCCGAGACAGTTTACAATCTACAAACCACTACTATTATAATCTGGGGAGTTGACAGTGTAAATGTATTTTTCAAATTTGAAAAGGGGTTGTGCACCCATTTTAAAGTGGCTTCAGTATTTTAGAAATGTAACACCCCTTTAAGCCGCCTCAGTGGGCAGGGTGTTTGGTAGTTCTCACCCCTATATGGCACAGTGCCTCCACCTGAATCTTGCTGGGAGCAGTAGTGGTCTTGCTGGGAACAGTAGTGGTATGCGGGAGGGTCTTCCTCTTCTTCCAAGGGTCGACTCAGGAAGCCCCTGTCCACGCTCTGTAGACACTCACAAAAAATTAGGTTGACATAATTAACAGGTTTATTTACAGAGGAATAAATGGTGTTAAATTCAGAGGGTATAACAAGGACGAGAAAACAAATAATATCACACAATCTATGAAACAGCTTCAAAATGTGCTTTGCAGTTGGTCTGAAAGTTAATGATGATATTTCCCCTTTAAGCGACAGCAGACACACTCCTAACTAATAACACCCAATAATGGCTGCAGCAGTGCCAGTAACACAGTCCAACAATGAGGCTCAGTTGTCGTGGTTGATGGCGCGCTTTGCAGAAGCCGTTGGTGCACATAATACCATAGGAACAAAATCCCCTCAGCAATAGTTCTCTTATTAACTTCTGGAACCAAAAGTACCAACAATAGCTACTCCTTGATGTAGCAGGTTTGGGGGTCACACAGGGATCCAGCTTGGGGCTGCAGGGTCCAGATGCCTTAGACACAAGGGATGGATTGTGAACTCATTCCCTTAGTTAGGTCTGGCAGCGATGGATATCTCGTAACCTGACCAGTCTGCAGAATTGTGTTTGGCTGCAGGATTGTCTTCTTCCCTCACACACTGAGCGACTGGACCATTAGTACTCACTCTGTGCCTCTGTCCTCTGCCCTCCAGGATCCGAATCTCCTATGTTTGTAATGGAGGTTACACACTTTTCTCCCCCTGCTGCTACCTCCACCCTTTTTCTCTGAACTACCCAGCCAATCAGGCCCTTCCTCCGCTGCTCCTTGTCTCCTATGATGCAGAGAAGAGCAACGTATTATGGGAGTTGTAGGGCAGTGCAGCTAGAGAATCATTAATTAGGGTTGAGCGAAACGGATCGTTCATTTTCATAAGTCGCCGACTTTTGGTAAAGTCGGCGTCTCATGAAACCCGACCCGATCCCTGTGTGGGGTCGGCCATGCGGTACGCGATCTTGGCGCCAAAGTCGCGTTTCGTATGACACGTTTAGCGCCATTTTTACAGCCAATGAAGGAGCGTGGGCAGAGTGATGACATAGGGGTTAGGGCGTGCACGCCTATCATCATTTTATCGCTTGTGCGCAGTAGCGATTTGGAATGTGTAAAACGAAATTTTCTGTGCTGGGATGGAGGGGGAGAGAGAGAGAGAGAGAGAGAGAGAGAGAGAGAGAGAGAGAGAGAGGAAAAAAAAAAAATTATCCCCATTGACGTGCATAGGGTTTCGTGTTCCGGCCGATCCTCGACTTTGCGCAGTAATCGGCCGATTTCGCCCGACTCGACTTTTCCAACAGTCGGATTTCGTGAAACATGACTCGACCCTAAAAAAGTCAAGATCGCTCAACCCTATCATTAATGTCTGCTGCTGTGAATCCCAGCTGCACCAGTCTCTGTACAAATAGGTCACACTGCAGGTGTTACAGAAAAAATATATTTACTTACCGATCTCCTTTTGCTCCTCTATTGGCATTACCTGGGTCTCCCATTGGTCTCTCAGCTTGGGCATGTGACCACTGCAGCCAATCATTGACCGCAGCAGTGACCAATGCATCACTGTTGCAACCAGTGATTGGTGGTATAGATCACACATCCGTACAACCAGAACAGAACATACAGATGCAATGACTTGCTGTTCCTGCTGGAAAATGAAGCTTGTAGACTGACTGGGCACAGGAGAGGAAGGGCAGGGGATTATTAATTGAGTATACTTTTTCTTTTTTTTTTACTTTTATTTTATAGAAAACAAAGGTGATATAAAACTATTATCCTGCCCTTTTAATCACAGATTGGACTGACTGATAAATCTGAGCACTCCAATAGCAGAGCGTTCCCAGTTATTCATGTATATGACCAAATTTATGAATGACCCCACATAAATCTGTCTAGGGAAGCAAAGCATTTCTTCTCCAATAAAAACTACTTTGAGTAACTCAGTATCTTACATTAGGCACAGGTATAACATTTACAGTTTCGACACAAAAAAATCATCAAAAATAAAGAATGATCCCCTCTTAACTAGAACACAGACTTACATCTGCACGGGGGGATTACAGATGATCAAATTCATAAAACAATTCAAAAGTTTATTAAATACACCATTAATCCATACATAAAATCCAAAAAATAATGTCACATGGTGACATCTAGATACTATTTAGCTGCAGATATCCACTATCTGCAGTATTTTTTAGGGCTAATAGTTTCTGTATTGGGCTTTTGAGTTTGATTCAAACTCCTTCTTCGCCTACTCTCTTGTGACCATATGACATTATTTTTCATATTTTATGTATTATTGGTGTACTTAATAAACTTTGGAGTTGTTTTATGAATTTGATCATGTGTACTCCCTCTATTTAGGTCAGTGTATAACAGTTACAGTAGTTGCCTAAAAGCAACTCTTGTGCAGCTTGTCTGTGGTATGGCAATTTTAGAGCTGTGATTCAGCTGTAAAAAGAGTCAAATTGTGGATAGGTTGGATGTGAGATGAAATTTGCTTGTAACACGCATTTATGTTTACGGGGGCAAAGTCATGTTGGATTTTTAGTGATCGTCAAGTCATGGTTGTGGGTCACTGAAGCTCTAGTCTTAAAGGGAGTTATACCACATTCTGGAGAACATGGACCAGCTGATCACCAGGGTTGCCGTCCCTGAACTTGTAGCAATCCCTTTATTGCTAGTGGATCTTCAGATAGAGAAGATATTGGGTTAGCCCCCTTAGTAATCATGATGCAGGAGAAGATGTATTGGCTTCCAATCTGTGGGTTTGTTTTTTTAGTAATTATTTCCACATATCTAATGGCCTACTAACATATGAATCAAAAAGCTGCATTTTTGAAGCATGTATGGAATAGTAGGGGACAAGTCTGTGCTGGACCTAGAAACATACATCACAATTAAATCATTCCACTTATTTTAACAATGTCTAAAACTGTCCAAATCTATTTTAGTAACAGATATTGCAAAATTACATGTAGTTTTTTTGTCCAGTACAGTGTGAAAACAATACCAGCTGAAAGAAAAAGCAGATGAGAAAACTGGTGCAGCGGTGGCAGCTCTTGAATGCGCTTTTATCATGTGTCATCTCATGGACATATGCTCAATTTGAAGTCGTAAAAAAATAAAATTTGATAAAAATACACATTTCCCAGTTGCTTTATAAAAAGTAACAAAAAATGGGTTGAACAAAAATATCTTGATCTTAATTTCATCTGTCTAAAGAAACACTGTTGTCTTCCATGAAAGTCTAGGCCTTTTTGAGTTTTCAAGTTCAACAGTGCACTCTGTTTTCTTTTTTTTTGCAGAATCAGCCAAACTGTTGATTTGGCCACTACTAACATTTCTGTTATTTCTTTGATGGATTTCTTTGTTGTTTTTTTTTTCAGCCTAATGATGGCATGTTTCTCTTCCACTGAAAGTTCCATTCACAGCATGTTGTGGGTTCACAGTAACAGTTTCCAAATGCAAACTTTCACACCTGCAATCACCTCCAGACTTTTTTTTACCTGCTTATTTGATGATATATTAATGAACGAATTGCCCATGCAACCTATTAAAGAGCTTTTGAGATAATTGTCCAGTTAACTTTTAAATTAACTTACCAATTAATATGGCAGCTACATATTAAAGAGCGATAATTTCTAAACCCTTACTCTAATTTGTATGTGAATACCACCAAATTAAACCGCAGAGTCTGCACTTTAAGCTCATATTGATTATATAACTTTATTTTAAATATGGAATATTCACCCCATTCATGGACAATATCTTTTATACTCAGTAGAGACCCTTTAGCTGTTACAACCTGGTGCAAACATGATGCATAGAAAGACATCAACTTTTAGTAGTGTTCCTGAGGGATTTTAGCCCTTTCCTCATGGACTATGACTATGACCTCCATTTCACTTATGTTCTTCGGAAGGGCTGAGACAAGGAATTTTGGTGCCCTAGGCAGATGAACCTTCCCCTCTAATGAACGCTCAGCAAGTAGGGGAATGGGTCAGAGACTATAGATACATAACCCATAAAGTACACCCTCTTTTTCACCAAAAAATACCAGGAAAAGTTTTTGAAAAAATTGAATTATTTTAGGGGTGAGGCTCATCAAGGAGTGTGTTCTCAAAGTTAGTTATAGAATTATTCAAAGTTAGATATAGAATTATTCATGGTTTGCCGACCATTTACACAATACAAGGGATAAATAGCGATATTCATCCCTGACATCTTATATTTTAAATGTCAGACACAAGGACAGTCATGGAAGTGACTTAACTATAATGGGGGCTGTTTGGTTTCAATTAAAGTGTCCATTATTTGACAGATGCCCTAATGGAAACTAAACAGACCCCATTATAGATAAAGGGATACGGATACGAATGACTGTTTTTAAAGACGCACTCTTCCTCCCATCAAAGTGTTTATCCTCTTAATATATTGCAATCATACTATACAGCATTGTGTACTTACAAATGGTGATTTTGCCTTTCTACCCCGTTATTTCTTCCCTTTTCCATTAGGTCTATGACATCATGTGATTAATAACTGACCGGCTGAATCCTTCTAAGTCAGACCCATGTACATTTGTATCTCATGAACCTATAACTTGCAGTATGTCTTTAACAATTTTCATGCTTAGTAGAAAGAAAGATGTGGCACTCACCCAGTGGTGTTATAATCAAGTCCTTTATTTTACCATCCATGGGTTGAGGACATTAATCAGAGGCGGCAGGTGGAGGCGAGGATGCAGGGTGACTGAGGTGGACGACGGCCGTTTTGCACCAACTGTGCTTCAACGGGTCCTGGATGGATGTTGAGCACCACGTTGCAGTAATCGAATACCACCAAGAACTGACGCCATCTTACCTGGTGCCACTTTTTCTGCTCTCAGTTTTGTCTTTAACAATGGTGAGGAGATGCTGGGACTTATCAGTCATTATCAGACTGCGGACCATACAGGAACCACAGTACCGATCAGACGTAGTCAATATCAACAAATGAACATTTGCGTCCAGGAACCTTATGGATGACCTCTTCTCTGATTGAGTCTTTTCTTTCTTTTGATCTTCATCTTGTACAGATGCCATGATGACTTTTCACACATCCACAGCTCGTCTCTGCAGGCTTCCTTCTTCTCCAGCCTTCTGCAGTATATTGCAACATGGTGCCCTTTAAAGATAACAGTGTCATTAAAATGCCCTCTACGTAAAAATATCTGTCCATATGATGACCTAAATCATCCTCCATTAGTATATGGCCTCCACACTGTCCGCCTTAATGAGCTATACCCACAACACTGCCATTATCAGCTATAACTGCTACATAATCCACCATTATGAACCATGGCCTATTCGATGGTTGTCCCCTCTCTAGTTTTTCCTTTCACTCTCTATATCTCCACACTGTTCCCCCTGCTATGCTAATCTTTCTCCATACTGTGCTCTCATTTCATACTGCCCCCTCTCCATATCCATTCTGTGCCCTTATAGTGCCCACCACATTGTCCTCTTCAAACTGTATCCCCCCCTCACACTGTTCCTCTACAAAATATGATGGTGACCACAGCCGTCCATACAATGTGATATCTACAGCATCCCCCAAATATACAGTATAATGTCCACCACAGCCCCACAATATACCGTATGATGTCCCCCACAGCTCTCTATACAACCATGCCCCCCACATATCCTACATAGTTTGATATCACCACAGTCCAGGTATAATGTCCCCAACAGCTCCCACTATAATGTCCCCCTCAGTCTCTGATATTATATGATTTCCCTCACAGCCCCTCTTAGCTCGCACAGCCATCCCAGTCAGTCTTCATTTAACTTTAGATTTGCAAACTCTACTTCCAACCGTATCTCTATGAACATTCAAAGCTTTTGCTATATTTCCTTGTTTCTGTAAGGCATTAGTCACTTCTCTAAACTTTTTGGTTCACTCTCTTGATTTCTAGCAAGTAATCAAATATCACAGTCAGCAAACCTGTAGCCAGTCCAGGTATTTGATGTTTGACCTCAAGCACACTTATGGCAACTAATGAAACCCTTGATTCTTGAGTTGTTCTTGAGACATCACCCGATTTACAAATGTGTTCTCTAATGAGGGATTCTGTTCAGGGGGCTGAAGAATTCTAAGACTTCAGTAGTTAGGAAAAGTGGCATTTTGTGTTGAATTTGGAGCAAAACTAGTTATATTAATTGTGTTGAGCCATTTAAATTGTACTCTTTAGATTGGCTAATTGTAAACAACAAAGTTTGCAAATTTTGCTAATCAAATTTGTCCACATGAACGCTAATAGATATGATATCGAAAACCAATTTCATATCATCCTTCGGAAGTTTTGACTTTGAATATTTAATATTTTTCTTGAAGTCACTGATAGATGACTGACATCTGGACTCGTATTCATTCTGCATGGCTTATTGACTGAATATACACCTGCTAATTTTTTTTTAAAGAAAACACAGATGTCTCCGATATTTGCTTGTGTCAATGTACACAGAACCAAAATAATTCATGTCAACTGCAATGTCAACTTCAGTTAAGATGAAAACAATTCCAGTCTCCTGTGGAGGGAGAGGAACAGCTGTAAGTACTATTATCCCTACTTGTAATTTAGAAGCCACACAATAGGACGACTGATAACTGATCACAGAAGTATCTTGCGTGAATATCTGTACATCTGATATCATTGGGCGGTATATTGTTTATTCATATCTGAGCATGGAAATAGTTTTAAAGGGAATCTGTCACCACAATTGAGCGTTCCCACTTATTAATATGGGCAAACAGGTTATAGACTGCTGAAACGAGTCATATATGTATGCCACATATCAGATGCCTTGTAAAAATCAACTTTTATTGCTTTATGTTAATTAGTTCTACCAGGCTATGGGGCATGCGCTGCCTGGAAGATTACTCTGCCTCCTTGTTTTATTATGTAATACTTATCCTCCCGTCTCTTTACTGTGCCCTTGTGATATCAGAACTTGCAGCCACAAATCCCGCGCCTGCGCATTCCGACTGCCGTCGCTCCTCTTCACTGTTCTGCCCTTCTATGGGCACTGACTTCACTTTTGTTCTGCACAGGTGCCGGAGAGTCATTGGTACTTCCACTCCTAGTGTTCGCCGGTGCACTGCTGACTTCCTTTCCTTTCACTAGCCTTGCATAGTAAGCATGTCATTTGCATGTCACATTACACTATTTTTGGGCACTATATGACTCGTAGTCTACATTTTTACCTCTTTAAGTATCAGTTCTCACTGTGTTAGTGGGTGAGGAATAAATATCATGATGTCATACATACACAATAAACAGATGTGAAGAGATCCTACTCCCCTATCTGTTTAGCAGACTCCGAGAAACAGTACCAGCATGTGAGGACATTGCCAGTGTAGCTGTGAATCCAGCTCAGGGTGACATGTCTCTTTAATAGAAAGCAGAATTGTTTCTGTGTCTGTCTCTACCTTGACTTCCCACTCCTACTACTTCCTTCCTCCTTTTCTTCCCTCCCCATATATTTCTATGGGCAACATGTAACCTGAACTCTTAGTGAGCTGAAATCCTGTCCTTATTCTCAAGACAAACTATAACAATATTAAGTTGAGGAGCAGAAAAAGTAGTACATTAGTGGAAAAGAAACATATTTCTCTAATAAGATATTTTACAAAGTGTCTTATAATTGCTTTTACTATTGATTTGTGCAAAAGTTTGCAGAAATGAAAATGACTATGTAAAGCTATTAAAAAATATAAATGCATTAAAGGAACACTCTACATCTTTACAGTGAACTTGTCACCAGTTTTGGCTGATATAAGATACAGCCATCACCTTTAAGGGCTGATATACAGCATTCTACAAAGCTATACAGTATATAAGCACCTAACCCGACCTGTAAGAGAAGAGAAGAAAAATAACTTTTATTGTACTCACCTGCAGGATGGTTCGGTTCGAGGGGTGTAGCTATTCTTGTTCCACCACCTCCCATCTTCTTGCGATGCCGCCCTCCTGCTTGCTTATTTGACCTTTGACCTTTCCCGGCACCTATGCACTGCAGTACTTTGCTCTGCCCTCAACAGGACAGAGAAGTACGCCTGCGCAGGAGTGCGATGCTGATGAGATTGTGTGGATGATGTAGGGACACGTCATCCACATGAAGCAAGCAAGAGGGCAGCATCTCAAGAAGATGGGAGGCGTGAACCAAGAAGAGCGACACCCCTCGGACCGCAGGTGAGTATAATAAAAGTTATTTTTCTTCTCATGCAGGTCAGGTTGGGGGCAGATACACAGAAAGAAAAAGCAAAACCACCAAAATCGTCCATAAAAAATTGTTGCCACATTTCCAAAATTGTGGGTAAACAGCTTTGTTCAAACTCATCTTTGGCAAGTAGCAGGTGTGGGGAATATGAAAATCACACCTGAAACCAGATATAAAGGGAGAAAATTGACTCAATGTTTGCTTTGTGTGTGTGTGTGTTGTCACACTAAGCATCAAGAACAGAAAGAGGAGAAGAAAACTGCCTAAGGACTTGAAAAATATTAACAATTTAAAGGTTAAAAGTCCAGAGATCTTTATGTTCTTTCGTCCACGATGTGCAACATAATCAAAATGTTTACAACTCAGGGCATTATAGCTAATCTCCATGGACTTGGACAGACGTAAAGAATTGATGAAAGGCTGCAATGCAGGATGATGTATAAGCAGTCTTAATCATGTTCCAAATAAATTTAAGCTGCTCTGTAGGCTCAGGGTGCATCAGTGTCAGTGTGAATTATCTGTCCATATTTGAATTAAATTAAACGATATGGCAGGAGACCCCGAAGGGCCCCACTGCTGAAACAAAGACTTAAAAAACTAGACTGCAGTTTTCTAAAATATATGTGAGTAAGCCAAAATCCTTCTGATAAAGTGTCTTGTGGACAGATGAGACCAAGATAGTGGTTTTTGGTAAAGCACATCATTCGTGTTTATCGAAAACTGAACGATGCCTACAAAGCAAAGAACACAGCACCTACAGTCAAATATAGTGGAGGTTCAAAGTTGTTTTGGCATTGTTTTGCAGCCTCTGGCACTGGGTGCCTTAACTGTGTGCTAAACATCTTGAAATCTGAAGATTTCCAAATGATTTTGGTTTGCAATGTAGTGCTCAGTGTCAGAAAGCTTGGATTGCAGCCATACTTCAAGAAGCACCCAGAAATGGATGGAAACAAAGCACTAGATAGTTCTGAAGTGGTCAGAAATGAGTCCAGATCTAAATTCCATTGAACACCTGTGGAGAGATCTTAAAATTGCTGTTGGGAGAAGGTGCCTTCAAATATGAGAGACCTGGAGCAGTTTGCAAAAAAAGAGTGGTCCAAAATTCTAGTTGAGAGGTGTAAGATTAGAAGCTTGCTGTTGATTATTAAAAGAAGCGATTGATTGCAGTTTTTTATTCCAAAGGATGTGCAACCAAATATTAAATTGAGGGTGCCAACAATTTTGTCAACCCATTTTTGCGGTTTAATGCAAAATGATGTCCAATTTACCTTTTTTCCTGTTTTTTGGGTTGTTTCAATACTCATAAAGGAAATAAACATCTGTATAACAAAACATGTGTAATTGCAATAATTTTCTGGGGCAAATACTTCATTTTCTGTAACAATTTCAAGCGTGCCAACACTTTTAGTCATGACTGTATATACAGAGTGGGCCATTTATATGGATACACCTAAATAAAATGGGAATGGTTGGGGATATCAACTTCCTGTTTTTGGCACATTAGTATATGGGAGGGGGAAACTTTTCAAGATGGGTGATGAGGATGACTAGTGCAGCGCCCCAGAGATCTGGTCGTTGCAGTAATGTTGCTCTGCCACTAAGGGGAGTGATGTTACATCTGATTGCACAAAAGGAGTTCACCTGACCAGTATCACAGTCACACACTACATTTCACACTTCAGCCACCAGGGGGAGCAAAGGGTTCTATGTATTAGGCCACTCCTCACAATCTGGTAAAACTGGGGGTTGGATAGGAAGTTAGACAGAAGCTGACTGGGTTCGATCCAGGCAACATCCTGTGGCAGAGGGTGTTGCAGGGGAAGATTCAGGGGGGTCCCTGTCAGCGGTGGGATCCTGACAGAGGCCTAGCGAACAGGACAGAATGTTACAGAGCCGCGCCTGCACCCATTGCGGTGGCATCCTAAGAGAGGATAAGGAGCGAGATATTGTGGAAAAGTGAGAAACGAGATCGCAGCAAAAAGGAGATAAAGCCAATAGGAGTCATGCCCCGAGATCGGCAACATCCTACTGAGGCGCGTAGCCGGTGGCAGGAACGCCGAGGAAGTATTGGGCTCCAAGCATTACTTCAAACAGCGGCAGGACAGTTGATTATAGGTTGGCTGTCTCACCTAAAAGACCTAAGCAGAAATAGGGGGCAATTGTGGGAGAGGGGCGACGCTAGGGTCCCGGAAGAACTCCAGGCCTACCCGTCATACGGGTGCGTCCTAGCCATATCATCTGGGGGATGGAGAAGAACATCAGAACAGATACGAGTTGTGAGAAAGAACATCAGAAACAGACACAACAGTTGTGAGGACTATCCCGTGGTGCTCAGCAGGGAAGTACTACAACACACAGGCGCTAGAAGGTAGGCACTGATTTCCACCTGCAAAGGGAACTCTGGATGTGCCTTCGGATCGGCCGGTCTCAGCCAGCCCTGTTAGCAGTACTCTGGATTGCGGATCCCGAAGCCTACAGTAAAGAGGTAAAGAGACTGCAACCCTGTGTCCTCATTATTCATCGCACCACACACCATCACCTTTCATTGGACGCCCCTTAGCAGGGTCACGGACCGGGTCTAGCAAACGTGACAACCCCAGGACTGAGACTGAGAGGCCCGGTATCGAGTACCCTGCGGCCCTGCGTCTGGGGGCGCTCCACTAGTGATGAGCGAGTGTACTCGTTGCTCGGGTTTTCCCAAGCACGCTCGGGTGATCTCTGAGTATTTGTTAGTGTTCGTAGATTTAGTTTTCATCACCCCAGCTGAATGATTTACAGCTATTAGCCAGCTTTATTACATGTGGAGATTCCCTAGCAACCAGGCAACCCCCACATGTACTCAGCCTGGCTAATAGCTGTAAATCATTCAGCTGCTGCGATGAAAACTAAATCTCTGAACACTAACAAATACCCGGAGATCACCCGAGCGTGCGCGGGAAAACCCGAGCAACGAGTATACTCGCTCATCACTAGTGGTGACCAAGGCAGCCAGTTTGACGTTGGCCATTTTGGATCCAACTTTATTTTTTCCAATGGGAAGAGGGTCATGTGACACATCAAACTTATTGAGAATTTCACAAGAAAAACAATGGTGTGCTTGGTTTTAACGTAACTTTTCTTTCATGAGTTATTTACAAGTTTATGACCACTTATAAAATGTGTCCAAAGTGCTGCCCATTGTGTTGGATTGTCAATGCAACCCTCTTCTCCCACTCTTGACACACTGATAGCAACACCGCAGACGAAATGCTAGCACAGACTTCCAGTATCCAGTGTTTCAGATGCTGCACATCTTGTATCTTCACAGCATAGACAATTGCCTTCAGTTGACCCCAAAGATAAAAGTCTAAGGGGGTCAGATCGGGAGACCTTGGTGGCCATTCAACTGGCCCACGATGACCAATCCACTTTCCAGGAAACTGTTCGTTTAGGAATGCTTGGACCTGACACCCATAATGTGGTGGTGCACCATCTTGCTGAAAAAACTCAGGGAACGTGCCATCTTCCGTGCATAAAGAGGGCAACACATCATCATGTAGCAATTTCAGACATCCATTGGCATTGAGGTTTCCATTGATGAAGAATGGCCCCACTATCTTTGCACCCCCATATACACCATACCATTAATTTTTGTGTTTCAACAGCCTTGGAGGGATCTGTCCACTGTAGGTTAGTGTCAGACCAATAGCAGTATTTTTATTCTGCTGCAATGACCCGTGTACTGCGTTCACCAGACATCAGCACAATTTCTATCCGCTCCTCACGTGTTAACCTCTGCGACATGTCAATGGCTGTAAACAAAGAGAAACTTATAAATAACTCATGAAAGAATAAAGTTACGTTAAAACCAAGCACCCCATTGCTTTTCTTGTGAAATTCTCAATAAGTTTGATGTGTCACATGACCCTCTTCCCATTGAAAAAATAAAGTTGATCCAAAATGGCCGACTTCAAAATGGCTGCCATGGTTACAACCCATCTTGTTAGCTCTTCCTATCATAGTCTGTTTAGTTTATATTTTGGCATAATTAATCATGTACAGAATGCAAGTGGAAAAGCGTCGGGAAAGCGGTAGAATATGAGGGGCTAGTCATACAGTATTGCAGCAATGATACAGCCATTGTTTGGTGGGGGGAGTCATTTTTATTTTGGGTGCTCTGCACCTTTAGGCTACCTTCATGCGCAGTTTATTTTTGCAGTTTTTACTTTATTTTTTATGTTTTTGGGGGTGTTTTTTGTATGCTTGTTTTAATCTCTGTGTGGTTTTGATGATTTTAGTTGTGTTTTATCTTTAATATTGTGAGTTATGTATTTTATAGATTAAGTGATTCCAAGATTCAATCTAGAGATACATAATTTCTAATATCAAAAATGCATCAAAAACACTATATAATGTAACAGATCTGTATTTTTTAAAAGAGGGAAGAAAAAACAAATTAGTTCAATGAAAACGCCATGCCTAGAGCATGCAGTGATGTTAAAAAAAAACCCACAAAGAAGCAAATAAAGTGGGAAAAAAACTCGATTAATTTTTTTGACAAAAATCCCGTATTCGAAGACACCCTCAGTGTAGAGAAACCCTATTGATTTGGAGGACAATAAATTCTAATGCACTAGTTGCCAATTCCACCTCATCGAAAGAGATTAAAAATCTTTCTGGCACCTTGGATGACAATTGGATTAGATGTTATATTATTATAGAGTATAGATAGAGTTACATTTCTAACATTAACGGTTTATATTTTATTTCATCCTCAGATATTGAAGCTTGTGTTGCCAGTATCATCGGTAAAACATTAGACCGAGTAATAAGTAAATACATTTCGATAATGCTGCTTTTTGGTTAATGTTATTCATTTATAAAGATAGATTTTCATGAATAATCTTATCTACATTTACAATATACTGTTTATGGATTCATAGATAGAGCTATTTTCTCATAAGGGTATGTTTTCCCCAAATAATAGGTAAATCAATTAAAATATTAAGCAATTTTCTAAGTAATTGTAAAGAAAAGTATCTTATATTTACTGTTCCATTATAGATCTTTGTGTCTTCATGGTTAGAGACTACCAGCAGATTTTGTAACATTTCATTATAAAGATGCTCCCTTTCTTCCTTCCACTGCTTATTTGACCAAGCTTTTCTTGGTCAGTAAGGAATAATAATAATAAATAATATTTTTTATTTCTATAGCACCAACATATTCCACAGCACTTTACAATTAAGCGGGGACATGTACACACAATAAAGACATTACATAGTTGTACGGTTTTGTACTCACTCAGCTGCGGTTGAGTTAAGCTCAGGAAGTGATTTCATAAAAAATCTCCAGTCAGGGTTATTAGCTTCATAAACCTGCTTAAGTACAAGCAAATAAAAGAAAAGCCTTCACCGGCACAAAGTGAAAACAAACTGAAAATAAACAGTCCATATAGCACTCCGCTCAGGTCAGTGACATTAGCAAACACATTGGAGGCCTTCACACCGTCAGTCACAGACAATGCCACTGCTATTTTATCTCCCAAACCACGCCCCTGGGGCAAGGATGTGTGATCAGTCATTCCCATCCATCTCTTATGGCAGCTCATAAAACCTGCCATGGAATGGCCTAATAACTCTCTCAGCATTATATGTGCGGAAGCATGCTTTCCGAGCACACATCACCAAAGCTACCAACCGTGATGATACATATCTTCCCTCAAGGACCCATCCTACGGCCATCTTACATACCCCCTCTGCCCAAAGCTTGGGGGGCTTGGCAACTTTTGCCATCAAACAGTGGACTCTTGACAGCGTCAGCATTGCCATGCAGTTTCCATGGCCTATGCTCCACATGGAAGTTAAAATCCTGACATACTAGGAACCACCTGATCACTCGAGCATTATTCCCTTTCTTCTCCCTCATCCACTTCAGTGGGGCATGGTCTGACACTAGCCCTGAACTTCCTGCCTAAGAGGTAGTACCTTAGAGTGTCTAATTCCCACTTGATGGCCAAACATTCCATCTCCACTATGGATTCTTCTCCCAGGATGACAACTTCAGACTGAGATACATTATTTGATGCTCTTCCCAGTTCACCTTTTGTGATAAGACAGCACCCAGCCTGACATCTGAAACGTCTGTCTGGACCACAAACTACCTGGAGAAATCCAGTGCCACCAGCACTGGCTGTTTACACAAGGCTAGCTTCAGTACCTGGAAGGCCGTCTCAGTTTCTGGAGACCATATAGCCATAGCAAACTTTGTCTTTGCAAGCAAGTCCATCAGAGAGGCAGCTATCATGGCGAAGTTAGGGATAAAGCGGCAGTGATAGCCCACAGCGCTCAGGAATGCTCTGACCTGCTTCTTTGAGAGAGGTTGTGGCCAACTCTGGTTTTATTTGGGACTTTATTGTGCCTTTTCCTATGACATAGCCAAAATATTTAGCTTCCTCCATTCCCATGGCACATTTCTTTGGGTTTATGGAAAACTCAGCCTTCCGTAGCGCATCAAGTATCACCTGGACTTTGCTTACATGGCTTCCTCAACCCTGGCTGAAGATCACAATGTCATCCAGGCAGGCCGCTGCGTACCTCTTGTGGGGAGTTAGGATCCAGTCCATGGCTCTCTGGAAGGTAGCTGGAGCTCCTTGTAGCCCAAACGTCATCCTTGTGTACTGGAAGCATCCATCTTGCGTTGAATAGGCAGTCTTCTCTTTGGCGTCTTGGGACATGGGAATTTGCCAATACCATTTTGTGAGGTCAATGGTGGTAATGTTTTTCACCCGCCCTAGCCTCTCAATCAATTCATTGGTATGGGGCATCGGGTACGCATCAAACTTAAAGACCTCATTCAACTTCCTATAGTCATTGCAAAACCGCCATTCTCCATCTGGTTTCAGCAGCACTAAGACTATGGAAGTGGACCAGCCGTTCTTGAACTCTTCAATGACTCCCTGGCTCGGCATCCATTTCACCTCTTTTGAGAGCACCTCTCGGTGGGCTTCTGAAATCTGATATGGCTTCAAGTTTACCCAGATAAGAGGCTCTGTCAGAACCTCATGCTCTATGATCTTAGTACAAACTGGTAGTTCTGAGAATAGGTCTCTGTTATGATGTAGCAGTAGCAACTCTCGGCACTGTTGCATTTGGGCACGTTACAGCATCGCTGCCACTTTAACCTCTTCTATGTCCACTTCAGGCTTAGCCACCAACACGGAGTTTTGACGGGCTCCCTATCTCGCCATGGCTTAATCAGGATGATGTAGCAACTCTCGGCACTGTTGCGTTTGGGCACGTTACAGCGTCACTGCCACTTTAACCTCTTCAATGTCAGCTTCAGGCTTAGCCACCAAACACGGAGTTTCGACAGGCTCCCTATCTCACCATGGCTTAATCAGGTTGATGTGGTACAACTGGTAGGGCTTCCTTCTTCCTGGTTGGTAGACTTTATAGTTGACATCTCCAACCTTTTCAACTATTTCATATGGCTGACCATATTTCATGTGTCTGACCATACAGGGACATAGTCTAATCATACCACATGTCCTGCACAGGGGGGAAAGCAAAAGAGAATACAGACAATATAGCACAGGATCACAGCTGATTCTTACTTTGAGGTACATTTCCTCGTCTGTTTTTAAACAATGTTTTACTTCAAAGACATGATCATTTTTGATCCCCCGCTACAATGTCTGCACATTTTTTTTCTCCCCATCCCCTCCACCCAGGAGCTGTGGTATGATCAGACTATGATCCTGTACGGACAGACACAGCCATTACACAGTACGGGCACATTTATAAGATTATCTCAGCACAGGTAATTTTATTTAAACACATCCAATTGTGGAACTTATTATTCCAAGATCTATTGATTAAAATTAACTTTTGTTCGTGGGACAACCCCTTTAAAAACTGTATTACAAAAAAAAAGATCAAAATGCAGAAACAATTTGAGAAAAATTAATTTGGCCCATGAATTAATTGTAGAACCACCTTTATCAGCAATAGAAAGAAATACTGCAATCGTTTTGTGTATGACTTTATCAGTCTCTCACATGATTCTGAAGGTGGGCCGCAATAATATTGAGATCATAGCTGATGTCTCCTTGGCAGTGGTTTAACATAATTCTGAATGCTCCAGACCAGCAAACTGCCAGAACTTCTGCTTTTATAGAGGTGGTCATAATCGCTGAAGAACAAATAAGCAAGGGTGTACTTAATTTTTCATACATCATTTCTGCATTTATGTCTAGTTTTGATATATAATAATGACACAGTGTAATTTGTCGTGTGCTATTCTTCATTAGGGGTTATATTTACCTAATTTTCACACTTTCTAAGTACCAGATGTTTTTTTCATGACTGTATGTCCTGAATTCCTGATACATAAAATCATAGAATTCAAAGAGGGTGTACTTAGTTTTTCTCATGACTGTATATTTCTATTCATTAATTTGCTGAAAAAAATGGTTTGATGTTTTTCTATGAAACAATGTTTTCTTTGACTTTCTGCTATTAAGGAACACATTCAACCTTAATCACTACCTACATTTAACCTTTAAAGTTCTTACTGTACAAGCAGCCCATTAGTGATGCTTAATCAATCATTATAAATGAACATAGAACATGCTGCAACTCAATTACAAGCACGTCTTCTGCCAATTCAGATTCTTCTGTAAATGGCCAATTCTGTTCAGCTAAATCATTTAGTGTGTTGATGTGTTCTTCGTGTTGTGATTTTTAGAAATTAGTCTCTTTTAAAAGGGAATACGTCATCAGGAAATGTTTAAATATGGTTTTTATGATAAAATTAATTTTTAATCAGAGAAGAAGCCCGATCCCTCCAGTCTTGGTATGCCCTTCAGCTGCTTTCCAGCACCTTCCAGCGCCAAACAGAAGAGTTCAATTCCGGGCACAGTTCACACTGAACATTCTGCAGCTTCCACTCTGAACAGGCTGCAACTGACCTGTGCAGTCTTCATACAGAGAGAGACCCAGGCACATCTCTCTCTCAGCGACAGCTCACATTTTAGCTGGTCACTCACCAGCAGCACACTCGACTTTGCTTCATTCTGCAGATTAAGACACCTAGTGAACACAGGCTCTGGTTCTAGTAGAAAGCTAGGCAGGTGCATCTAATCAAAATCCGCTAGACCTAGGACATAACTCTGTCTGTTGTGAACTGTGTTTCTGGGCTCCCTCTGGTGGTCACTAACGGTATTGTGTTAGGTATGTGTTGTGAACTGTGTTTCTGGGCTCCCTCTGGTGGTCACTAACGGTATTGTGTTAGGTATGTCTTGTTGCAGGCCTGAGCTCCAGCTGTGTCATTAAGCAGCGGGTGTTTCCTATTTGAGTCTCCTCTGGACTCAGTCTCTTGCCTGGCATCGTTGTATCCAGACCTATTTGGTCTCCTCCGGATTCCTTTCAGTCTGCCTCATGCAAGAAAAGCTAAGTCTGTTTTGTACAATTTGGATCGTTTGCATTATTCAGTGTTTTTGTCCAGCTTGCTTTACATTTGATTTTTGACTCGCTGGAAGCTCTAGGGGGCTGATATTCTCCCTCCACACCGTCAGTCGATGTGGGGGTTCTTGAATGTTCAGCGTGGATGTTTTGTAGGGTTTTCTGCTAACCGCATAGTCCACTATCTATTTTCTGCTATCTAGACTATTGGGCCTCACTTTGCTGAATCTAGTTCATCTCTACGTTTGTGTTTTCCTCTTGCCTCACCGTTATTATTTGTTGGGGGCTTTCTATATCTTTGGGGTTCAATTTCTCTGGAGGCAAGCGAGGTCTTATTTTTTCCCTCTAGGGGTAGTCAGTTCTCCGGCTGGCTCGAGACGTCTAGAACCAACGTAGGCACGTTCACCGGCTACTTTTAGTTGTTTGTGTCAGGATCAGGTATGCGGTTAGCCCAGTTTCCACCTCCCTAGAGCAGTATTTATATTTTTGCTATCTTGCCGGAATATCAGAGATCCTCTGCCATTGGGATCATAACAGAATGCCAGGCCAAAAGAAAATGTTTAATGCATCGCAGAAGCGGGATTAAAAAGAAGTTCTGAGTTTTTTGTTTTTTTTTGCTGCAGTTTGCCTAGCTTCTTCCATCCCCTTTTTCTCTGAGTGGCTGAAACTCTGCTGCAGATATGAATGTCCAGACTTTGACTTCTAGTGTGAATCAGCTTGCTGCTAGGGTGCAAAGCATTCAGGATTTTGTTATCCATAGCCCTATGTCTGAACCAAAAATACCTATTCCTGAGCCGTTTTTTGGAGATAGATCTAAATTCCTGAATTTTAGGAATAATTGTAAATTGTTTCTGTCTCTGAAACCTCGTTCCTCTGGTGATTCCACTCAGCAAGTTAAGATTGTTATTTCCTTCTTGCGCGGCGACCCTCAGGATTGGGCCTTCTCTCTGGCGCCAGGAGATCCTGCATTGATGAATGTTGATGCGTTTTTTCTGGCACTTGGTTTGCTTTATGAGGAGCCTAATCTTGAAAATCAGGCTGAAAAAATGATGCTGGTTATCTCTCAGGGTCAGGACGAAGCTGAGGTATATTGCCAAAAATTTCGGAAATGGTCCGTGCTTACTCAATGGAATGAGTGTGCACTGGCCGCAAATTTCAGAAATGGTCTTTCTGAAGCCATTAAAGATGTGATGGTGGGGTTTCCTATCCCTACAGGTCTAAATGATTCAATGGCTCTAGCCATTCAAATTGATTGACGTTTGCGGGAGCGCAAATCTGATAATCCTTTGGCGGTGCTGTCTGAACGGTCACCTGATTCTATGCAATGTGACAGAATTCTGACCAGAGCCGAGCGACAAAATCATAGACGTCAAAATGGGTTGTGTTTCTACTGTGGTGATTCAACACATGTTATCTCAGCATGCTCTAAACGTTTAAAGAAAAAAGTTAATCCTGTCGCCATTGGTACTTTTCAGCCTAAGTTTATTTTGTCTGTGACTTTAATTTGTTCATTATCTTCTTACTCAGTTATGGCTTTTGTGGATTCTGGTGCTGCTTTAAGTCTGATGGATTTGTCGTTTGCCAAGTTTTGTCCTGGAGTGGTTTTGTCCTGGAGCCTTTGGAAAATCCTATTCCTCTTAGAGGAATTGATTCTATGCCATTGGCAGAGAATAAACCTCAGTATTGGACGCAGGTGACCATGTGCATGACTCCTGTACATCAGGAGGTGATTCGTTTTTTGGTACTGCATAAAATGCATGATGTTGTCGTTTTGGGTCTGCCATGGTTACAGGCCCATAATCCAGTTTTAGATTGGAAAGCTATGACTGTGTCTAGTTGGGGGTGTCAGGGGATTCATGGCGATTCTCCATTGGTGTCTATTGCTTCTTCTACTCCTTCTGAGATCCCTGAGTTTTTGTCAGACTTTCAGGATGTATTTAATGAGGCCAGGTCCAGTGCCCTTCCTCCTCATAGGGACTGTGATTGTGCTATAGATTTGATTCCTGGTAGTAAGTTTCCTAAGGGACGACTCTTTAATTTATCTGTGCCAGAGCATGCCGCGATGCGGAGTTATATAAAGGAGTCTTTGGAGAAGGGACATATTCGCCCATCCTCGTCCCCTCTTGGTGCAGGATTCTTTTTTGTGGGCAAGAAAGACGGGTCTTTGAGACCTTGTATAGATTATCGTCTTCTGAATAAGATCACGGTTAAATTTCAGTATCCTTTGCCATTGTTGTCTGATTTGTTTGCTCGGATTAAGGGATCCAGTTGGTTCACCAAGATAGATCTTCGTGGTGCATATAACCTTGTGCGCATAAAGCAGGGAGATGAATGGAAAACGGCATTTAATACGCCTGAGGGTCATTTTGAGTACCTGGTGATGCCTTTCGGATTATCTAATGCTCCTTCTGTGTTTCAGTCCTTCATGCATGACATCTTCCGGAAATATCTGGATAAATTTATGATTATTTATCTGGATGATATTTTGTTTTTTTCTGATGATTGGGAGTCCCATGTGAACCAGGTCAGGATGGTGTTTCAGGTTTTGCGGGAGAATGCTCTATTTGTGAAGGGCTCAAAATGTATCTTTGGGGTACCGAAGGTTTCTTTTTTGGGTTTTATTTTTTCCCCTTCTACTGTGGAGATGGACCCAGTTAAGGTCCGTGCCATTCATGACTGGACTCAGCCCACGTCTGTTAAGAGCCTGCAGAAGTTCTTGGGCTTTGCTAATTTTTACCGTCGTTTTATCGCTAATTTCTCCAGCGTGGTTAAACCTTTGACGGATATGACCAAGAAGGGTTCTGATGTTGCGAATTGGTCTCCTGCAGCCGTGGAGGCCTTTCGGGAGCTGAAGCGTCGGTTTACTTTAGCGCCAGTCTTGTGCCAGCCGGATGTCTCTCTTCCCTTCCAGGTTGAAGTTGATGCTTCTGAAATTGGTGCAGGGGCTGTTTTGTCGCAAAAAAGTTCTGATGGCTCCGTGATGAAGCCATGCGCCTTCTTTTCAAGGAAATTTTCGCCTGCTGAGCGGAACTACGATGTTGGTAATCGGGAGTTGTTGGCCATGAAGTGGGCATTTGAGGAGTGGCGACATTGGCTCGAGGGAGCTAGACATCGTGTGGTGGTCTTGACTGATCATAAAAATCTGATTTACCTCGAGTCTGCCAAGCGCCTGAATCCTAGACAGGCCCGTTGGTCGCTGTTTTTCTCCCGTTTTGACTTTGTGGTCTCGTACCTGCCCCTGGTTCGAAGAACGTGAAGGCTGATGCACTTTCTAGGAGTTTTGTGCCTGATTCTCCGGGAGTCTCTGAGCCGGCTGGTATTCTCAGAGAGGGAGTAATTTTGTCTGCCATTTCCCCAGATTTGCGACGAGGGCTGCAAAAATTTCAGGCTGATAGGCCTGATCGTTGTCCACCAGAGAGATTGTTTGTCCCTGATGGATGGACCAACAGAGTTATTTCTGAGGTTCATTCTTCGGTGTTGGCGGGACATCCTGGGATTTTCGGTACCAGAGATTTGGTGGCCAGGTCCTTTTGGTGGCCTTCCTTGTCGCGGGATGTGCGTTCTTTTGTGCAGTCCTGTGGGATTTGTGCTCGGGCTAAGCCTTGCTGTTCTCGTGCCAGCGGGTTGCTTTTGCCCTTGCCTATCCCGAAGAGACCTTGGACGCACATTTCCATGGATTTCATTTCGGATCTTCCGGTGTCTCGGAAGATGTCTGTCATCTGGGTGGTGTGCGATCGTTTTTCTAAAATGGTCCATTTGGTGCCCTTGCCTAAGTTGCCTTCCTCCTCTGATTTGGTTCCTTTGTTCTTTCAGAATGTGGTTCGTTTGCATGGCATCCCTGAGAATATTGTATCTGACAGAGGATCCCAGTTTGTGTCCAGATTCTGGCGATCCTTTTGTGCTAAGATGGGTATTGATTTGTCTTTTTCGTCGGCTTTTCATCCTCAGACTAATGGCCAGACCGAGCAAACTAATCAGACGTTAGAGACTTATTTGAGATGTTTTGTTTCTGCTGATCAGGACGACTGGGTTACCTTTTTGCCACTGGCCGAGTTTGCCCTTAATAATCGGGCTAGTTCTGCCACCTTGGTTTCACCCTTTTTCTGCAACTCTGGTTTTCATCCTCGTTTCTCCTCGGGTCAGGTTGAACCTTCTGACTGTCCTGGGGTTGATTCTGTGGTGGATAGGTTGCAGCGGATTTGGAACCATGTGGTGGACAATTTGAAATTGTCACAAGACAAGGCCCAGCGGTTTGCCAACCGCCGCCGCGGTGTGGGTCCCCGACTTCGTGTTGGGGATTTGGTTTGGTTGTCTTCTCGGCATGTTCCTTTGAAAGTCTCCTCTCCTAAGTTCAAGCCTCGCTTTATCGGTCCTTATAAGATTTTGGAAATCCTTAACCCGGTGTCTTTTCGCTTGGACCTTCCAGCGTCTTTTGCTATTCATAATGTGTTCCATAGGTCCTTGTTGCGGCGGTACGTGGTGCCTATGGTTCCTGCTGTTGAGCCTCCTGCCCCGGTTTTGGTTGAGGGCGAGTTGGAGTACGTGGTGGAGAAGATTCTGGATTCTCGTATCTCTAGACGGAAACTCCAGTATTTAGTTAAGTGGAAAGGCTATGGTCAGGAGGATAATTCCTGGGTTGTCGCCTATGATGTTCATGCGGCTGATTTGGTTCATGCCTTTCACGCTGCTCATCCTGATCACCCTGGGGGTCTTGGTGAGGGTTCGGTGACCCCTCCTCAAGGGGGGGTACTGTTGTGAACTGTGTTTCTGGGCTCCCTCTGGTGGTCACTAACGGTATTGTGTTAGGTATGTGTTGTGAACTGTGTTTCTGGGCTCCCTCTGGTGGTCACTAACGGTATTGTGTTAGGTATGTCTTGTTGCAGGCCTGAGCTCCAGCTGTGTCATTAAGCAGCGGGTGTTTCCTATTTGAGTCTCCTCTGGACTCAGTCTCTTGCCTGGCATCGTTGTATCCAGACCTATTTGGTCTCCTCCGGATTCCTTTCAGTCTGCCTCATGCAAGAAAAGCTAAGTCTGTTTTGTACAATTTGGATTGTTTGCATTATTCAGTGTTTTTGTCCAGCTTGCTTTACATTTGATTTTTGACTCGCTGGAAGCTCTAGGGGGCTGATATTCTCCCTCCACACCGTCAGTCGATGTGGGGGTTCTTGAATGTTCAGCGTGGATGTTTTGTAGGGTTTTCTGCTAACCGCATAGTCCACTATCTATTTTCTGCTATCTAGACTGCTGAATCTAGTTCATCTCTACGTTTGTGTTTTCCTCTTGCCTCACCGTTATTATTTGTTGGGGGCTTTCTATATCTTTGGGGTTCAATTTCTCTGGAGGCAAGCGAGGTCTTATTTTTTCCCTCTAGGGGTAGTCAGTTCTCCGGCTGGCTCGAGACGTCTAGAACCAACGTAGGCACGTTCACCGGCTACTTTTAGTTGTTTGTGTCAGGATCAGGTATGCGGTTAGCCCAGTTTCCACCTCCCTAGAGCAGTATTTATATTTTTGCTATCTTGCCGGAATATCAGAGATCCTCTGCCATTGGGATCATAACATCTGTCCTACCTGACTCTTATACAATATTTATATATATATATATATATATATATATATATATATATATATACTGGCCTGGCTATGCTGCAGTGACCTAGTTCTGGTGTCAGCTTCCAATTAATGTCCAGTCCAATAGTTGTAGGTCTCACCTGTATTGAGAACAGGACTCCTTCGGGCTCTATGTACAGCGGTGGAGAAGTAACCATTCATGGTAGACTCAATTAATTTCTGTGGTAGTTTAGAAAACAATCAAATGTGATTGATCTATCCTTGTAGGCGCCCCATGGGGCAGAATTCTTGAGATAGATGCACTTCCATGTAATCGGACCTGCATCTATCGGAAGTATATGCCATAAATGTCCCAGATGAGACAATCACTTTAATGATTACTCACTAGTATCATTAGATTATTCTGAAATGACCATCAATATTATCTAAATTGTAAAATGAGAGTCTATAAATGTTAAAATTATTTGATATGGATTTTGAGTGCCATAGCTAAATCTAAAAATGCAATACCAAAGGGTGCAGGAAGAAATATAGAAGGGAAAAAGAAGAACTATGGCCCATCAAACATTATACATTTGTTGTTATTAACTGAACTCCAACAACAATATGCACAAAAACATGCAAAAAAGCACAATTTGCCCCAAAATTTGCCAGCCAAGATGGCATAAAGTCTTGTTGACACCTAAGATTATTTTTTCAGGGACAATGTGCATACTACATCTTTTTAGCCATCAATTACCATTAGCGTTCTGGGTTTGTGGAAAACACAGCGTCTCCCTAGTTATGGGGGGCCTACAGTTTGAGAACAGCTGTACAAGAGAATAAATTGAAACTGAGAACAAAAGGATTTATGTCTTACATCTGCTGTCAGTGAGAGGAGAGATTGCTATATGATTTATACTTTAATCTCATGCATTGAAGGAGGAACTTAATTACAAGTCAGCTAATTAGGTGACAAGTTCAATAAATTATGGGTTTTAAAAATGAGATCTAAGAGCTTTATAAACACTAGTACGTCGTAATAACACTGCCTCCATGAGGATCATTTTAAGTGTTATATCTCAGTAGATACATATGCAGTGCCAAGTAACAAGTGCAGCGGGCATGGGTCAGATCCTATTGTCACGGGTGGTGGCCATGGTCAATGCCATGTTCTTCAGATGCAGTGGTGGACACATGGTTATGAATGTACAGGCATGACACCAGGTGATACTGTTCTCCTGGCTGAATGGTTAAATGGCGCTCACCAAAATGGCAAACAAATAGGCGAACAGGAGAGTAGTAGTTGATTAATCAGAAGAGTCACATCACTTCTGATTTTGGATGGCTGATTTTTGGTTCTGTGGTATACATGGGCATATACATCATACATTCATTAACTGCTGTGGCAGGCGTACTGACATAATGGCATTCTGTGCAGTGTTTTTTCACAAGACGAGCTTTAGGCTGTGTCACTATCTTCTGGGATTCTGCTCTACTCGTTGTATCTATCTTCCACTATGTACTGTGCACTTACTCCCCAGAGGGCCTCAAAGTTTAAGAAACATTTCAAACTTCAATTACATGTACTGCAGCATCAGTTTCATCATCTGCTTCACCATCTTCATATAAAATCCCATAGGGCTTCCTCTGCATCCTACAAAGGTGGGTGCAGATGAGGATAATTATCCTACTCTTCGGGAGTAAGCAGGCAGTTCAGGACTACACTTCATCAAATCTCTCTGCTGTGTCATCTATCTTCTCTGCTCCAAGCTGCTCTACTACTCGGAGCTAGTCCTTACTCTTCTAGACTTTCCTCCTACTGTGAGCTAGTCTTTACTCTTCTAGACTTTCCTACTTCTCTTAGCTAGTCCTTACTGTTCTATACCTCCCTGCTACTCTGAGCCAGTCCTTACTGTTCTGGACTTCCATATTACTCTAGGGTGATCCTTAATGTTCTGGACTTCCATATTACTCTAGGCTGATCCTTACTGTTCTTGACTTCCATATTACTCTAGGCTGATCCTTAGTGTTCTGGACTTCCATATTACTCTAGGCTGATCCTTAATGTTCTGGACTTCCATATTACTCTAGGATGATCCTTAGTGTTCTGGACTTCCATATTACTCTAGGCTGATCCTTACTGTTCCGGACTTCCATATTACTCTAGGCTGATCCTTAGTGTTCTGGACTTCCATATTACTCTAGGCTGATCCTTAGTGTTCTGGACTTCCACACTACTCTGAACTAGTCCTTACTGTTCTGGACTTCCATATTACTCTAGGCTGATCCTTAGTGTTCTGGACTTCCATACTACTCTGAACTAGTCCTTACTGTTCTGGACTTCCATATTACTCTAGGTTGATCCTTACTGTTCTGGACTTCCTTATTTCTCTAGGCTGATCCTTATTGTTCTGGACTTCCATACTACTCTGAGCTAGTTCTTACTGTTCTGTACTTCCATACTACTGTGAACTAGTCCTTACTGTTCTGGACTTCCATATTACTCTAGGTTGATCCTTACTGTTCTGGATTTCCTTATTACTCTCTGCTGATCCTTATTGTTCTGGACTTCCATATTACTCTGAGCTACACAATATTGTTCTAGACCTCCCTACTACTCTGAGCTATTTCTTACTGTTCTGGACTTCCATACCACTCTGAACCAGTCCCTACTGTTTTGTACTTCCCAACTACTCTGAGCTAGTTCTTACTCTTTTGGACTTCTCTACTACTCAGAGTTAATCTTTACTATTCTGAACTTTCCAAATACTCTGAGCTGAGCTAGCTCTTATTATCCTGGACTTCCCTACTTCTCAGAGCTAGTCCTTACTGTTCTGGACTTCACTACTACTCAGAGCTAGTCCTTAATGTTCTGGACTGTATATGGACTTTGGCGAGGACTGCAGCTGGGACTTTGTTCCTCTCAACTTTTTGGATTTTTCTACTTAGCTAATTAACTATAAGGTTAACCATTTACAACTTGTAGAGTGTGAAGTGCAGATCATACAGTCAATCAATACAGTGCATAACAATTATCGATTAATAAAACACTACAGATCTTTCTATAAAACAACAACAGCTCAAAGATTAGGAGGACAATCTAGCACTACATATCAGACTTAAAACTGTAATGTAATCCCCATATTTGGGGTATTACTCATATACACCTAATATTATATAATAGAATTTTTCAGCTTTGCTGAAATTAGATTTGTGTGAAGATTCTATATACAATTGTGTAGCGACTACACTGTCTACGTTCAGTTGCATATACATATAGGGCAGTAAATGCAACATAGTAAACCTTGTCATGTCTTCCCCAATATCTCTTCACTACATTGTGCCATCATGGGACAAGGTGCACCTATTTTAAAGGGATTCTATCAACAGAGGTAACCAGATTCGGAACGTGACCTCCAAGTTTATTATTAGAGATCAGCAAATCTTAAGAATTTAATTTAAGGAAGATTTGCTTGATTCATTAAATTGGTTTCAGTCTGAATAAATTGGTCCAATGCAAAAGAGTCCTGATTGCTGTGAAATGCTGTTTATTATTCTCTGAAGTATCTCCAGACCCCAAATATTAATATACAGAAAGGAGAGAAGGAGTTATAATGTAATGCATTATACTCACCTGTCCCTAGTCCTCACCTTACACTGCCATTTTGTGACGTGTGTTGCCCCCATATGACCAACACTGATACCAGTGATTTAACTCATAGGAGGGGGGAGGGAAATCGATGAATGAAGTGATTGTGCCGAAAGAATAAAAAACAGGCCAGGCAGGGTGCTGCGGCAGAGGCAATATAAGGCCCATGAGGGGCTAGGACAGGAGAGTATAATGAATTTTATTATTGGAACCCCTTCCTTGCACTCTTGTGTGATTTGTTTCTCCAAAATTTTGAATTCACCATAATCTACAATATTTGGGAATTTTATTTTAAATTTGATTGATTTTTGATAGATTTGCTCATCTTTACATATGTCCTAATAAGGCCTATGGATAGAGGTTGTTTTCCTCAGACAACCGCTTTAATGTTCTTCTTATTCCTTGCAGAAGATAAGGGTGGAAATTAATCTCTATCCTAAAGTTGCTGTGATTCAAGAGACCAATGTATAGTTTCCAACAGCTCCAATTGTGTTTGGGGTAACCAAACAATTTAGACCATTACAGGAGTGAGGTTTGTAAAAAATGTGCACAGAAGTGGGTGTTTTGAGGGTATACCTGGACAGTTTTGGTATGTTCATGAAGGAAGGGTTTAAAGCAGGGGCACAATGGTCACAGTCACAGAGGTCACGTACCAGTCCCGTGCGGGTGACGGGACACTGACGCCAGTGCAAATTTCAACTGGATGTAGCCCTAAGATGCACATTCAGTTGAAGTGTATTGCTGTGTAGAGACCCGCAGGGCCCGTGCACTGCAATACATGCTGCCAACCAATCAGGGGCCAGCAATTGACGTCATGCATGTAACTGGGGGCGCATGGGAGTGAGGCTGCACTGATGAAGTCCGCTGCTAGCTTCAGAAGAGGAAGCTGCATGGCGGTGGAGCGTAGGGAAGGTGAGTAGAATTATTTTTCTATGCATCAAAGAGCAGCTGCAGAATGAGGGACATATACCAGGATGGAGGATATATAAACCAGGATAAATGACATATATACCAGGATGGGGGATATATATATATATATATATATATATATATATATATATATATATATATATATATATATATATATATATATATATATACAAGGATGGGGATATAGATACCAGGATAAGAGATATATACTATGATAGGGAACATATATAACAGGATAGGGTACATATATACCAGGTGGAGGAGATATGTAACACCCCAGGTAACCAGTTGTTAAAGTGATGTTGCCTTCCTTTTGGGGAAGGCGATATCATGCTTGGAGGCAAGGAGGATTCCCTTTACCAGGTAAAGCACCTACATGCAGCACATTCTGAATCCAAGTCAGAAGGGGGAGATCTGAATCCAGATTCAGAGGAGCTTCCCCAGCTTTAAGTATTCTGGTCTGGAGGGGGAGTTAGACAGTTGTTCAGAGACAGTGGAGGAGAGAGGAGAAGAGCAGAGTGTGGAGCTGTGCAGCTAGGTGTGAGCTGCAACAGCAGGAACGGAAGATAACCTGAAGAGTTGTAATGTAGTGAGCATCTGAGGAAAGGAGCAAAGGAGAAGGAGCTTAGAGGGGAACTGTGACCAGGCACCCTTTGAGCCGAAGCGCAGAAACTGGGCAGCGGGAGCCCGAGGTTGTGTTGAACTCTAGGTTGCACAGCAGAACCGGAGGGCAAAGGACTTTATGTAATTTACCTGCACCCACACCTGAAGGTGCAGCAGTATACTAGGAGCCCTGGTCATGATAGAGACCCTGTAAAAAGGCTCGCACTGCCCACCATACGGGTAACTGTCCCAGGACAGGAGAGATAGGACTTTGTCAGGGAGCCACAGGCAGCAAGGACCTTGCATACGAGCGCAAGCAGGAAGGCTTAAGGACCTCACCTGGGAGAGGGATCCACCATTGCCTCGAGGCCGGCTGGACCACATCAACACCTGTTGCTGGTACCCTGGACTGCGGCTGCTTACAACCAGTAAACCAGGTAAAGATGTTACAACTCTGTGTCCTCAGTTTATTACTGGCACCACACCAACCCTGCCCAGCACAACGGGAGCCCTGGGGACCCAGCTTCACCTGTGGGAAGCGATACCATCTTGCTGCCATACCATCACCCCCAGAGGACCCCTTTAAGCAGTGTCGGTCACCCCTCACCGAGTACCACAGGTGGCGTCACAAACTTTTATTGCTTCACAACTCCCTTTAAAAACTATCGTTTTAACTTAGACGTGACCTCCCCTTTAACAATGACCGGACCCGGTACCGAGTACCCCACAGCCCTGGCGGGCGACTCACATATATACTAGGATAGGCACATGATGGGAAGGAGCCCTAGTTGGGGGATATTACTGCATAATTGAGGAGGGGGTGTAACTTGTGTGTCCTTATACGATTTAAAATGCTATAAGGACCAATACATCTGATCAACATGGGGGGAGTGGGAGGCTTGGGCCAAACTCTGTGCCGGAGTCCATCGGACTCTAGTTACGCCACTGGTTTAAAGGTAATTTGTCACCAGATCTGTCATGTAATCTGAGAGCAGCATGATGTACAAACAGAGGAACTGATCCCATTGATATGTCACTTACTAGTCTACCCAGTGCAGTTTTGATAAAATTGCTATTTCATCAGCAGAAGATTATCCTTAGAGGACTAGTAAACCTGCTGAAGTAGTCCTCCATATTCATGAGCTCTATGTAACTCCACCCCCACCACTGATTGGCAGCTTCTTGTGTACACTGTGCATAAGCAGGTAGCTGCTAATCAGCGGTGGAGGCGCGGTTAGACCAGGAGGCATGAGACACCTAGTCCTGTAGTGATAATCTCCTTCTGATAAAACACTGATTGTATTAAAACCGCAAAACACAGCCCAGTAAGTGATACCTCCTTAGAATCAGGGACACTGCCCCTACCTTATGCGGCTCTCATGACAAAATAATATGCTGTAATAAACCAGTGAATATGACTGATATCAATTATCTACAGTAATGAACTGTGACAATGAACATTTTCTTAAGTTCAATATCTAAGTAAAATAAATAATTCTCATAAATTCCCTGTTTGTAGAGCTGCTATCTACGTGCAGGCTCTATCCCACCCCCAGATGTAAGCGTCGTGCTGACTCCCAGCATGTGAAACACTTTCATCACCGGACAAACAATGGCGCACGGAAGCAGGTCGTAGATAATATCCATGCAGTATACGAGCTATGAAAGGTGCTGAGAGCAGAGCTCCCCTCGCTTCACAGCTTCATCTATCACCACTAACCAATCGAATGTGAAAGAAAAGCAAAAAATATATATATATTACGCAGGTGCAGTTCGGAGAAAATACTGCAGACTAGTGTTGCCATGGGGACCTGTCACTAACGCCACAGCTAATACAAGGAGTGTAGGCCCCTAGAATGGAAAACATCAATGTGCCAATCTAATGTATTATAGATTTATGCAGGGTTTAATTTGACAAATATCTAATTAAAATCTTTATTAGATGAGTTTTTTTTTTACTTTACATGATTTTTTTTTTTTGCATAACAATTAACTTCAATGATAGATGCCACTTAGGGAATAGTATTTACGCCCAAGTAAACGATGACAAGGCATCTGTGTTTTTTGGCTGAGAGGGTACTTCAGAGCTATCACAGAGTCATTTGGTATTATGTGAAGACAATTTGCTTTCCAGATATATACGTTTACATGCCGCGGTGCCAGATGCGCACAATGGCGGTTTAATGATCAAACAGCCCTTCGAGCATTTCTTCACTCTTCCTTTTATTTAAGACGTCTTTCTTGAAGTGTAATATCGACGGTCTGACGGCGCAGAAGCTGAAGAGAGCACTTCTCGTTCCCGGTGTTTTCGTCTCTCCCTTTGAATAGCCCGTGCCTTTAAACGCATGTACATTCAGCCTTAATAAAAGCTCCTCTTCATCACGTCTCCTCTGTGGGCTGACAAGCTTTGAACTGCCATTGATTTACCATAACAGATAAATAAATTCTGCCATCTTAGAGGCAATTACCCTGTTTTCTCTCCTGTTTCATAAGCGCTGACCTTCCCGAGGTGACCCTGTGACTCGTGATGTACAATAAAAGCATAAGAATGAAAAATATCACTTAATGGTGGATGACACCATTATCGGGATCCCAGCTTCATCAATGAATAGTTTGCTCATAATTACAGATGAACAAATCGATTTGAAGAAAATCAACTTTTTTTTAAACTTTCCAAAAAAGTTCCGATTAGGCTTTATCTAATTTTTTTTACAATTTGATTTAATCAAAATGGCAGCCAGCTTGACCACCATTTTGCTAAAATTGTACTCGCCTTGATTCATCTGGTTCTCTCCACAACTAGCTCTTCTGATACTGTCTTTCATCTCGAATGTGATCTTCAGCACTTCCAGGGGTCACTAACCCTCATACACGAGATCATGATGTTGCATGAGGCTTCGTGAGTGTCAGACATACTGAAGAAAAACGTGAAGATGGAAGACTGTTATGGACTGGTGATTTAGGAACGACATGCGACTAGCTCTGAGCAGGTGGTAACTATACGGACCGCAGTTCCTGATCTTAACACAACACTAGAAGTAGCCGTGGGATGTTCCTGTCACTCCCTGGACACCTCGTCACAGCCGGAGAACTAGCTACCCCTAAAGGTAGAAACAGGAAAGCTATCTTGCCTCAGAGAGAATCCCCAAAGGATAGACAGCCCCCCACAAATAATGACTGTGAGTGGAGAAGGAAATGACATACATAGAATGAAACAAGATTTAGCAAAGGAGGCCACTTCTAGCTAGATAGATAGTACAGGATAGAACACTGTACGGTCAGTAATAAAAACTAGAAAAAGTCCACCGCAGAGAAATGCAAAAATCTCCACACCTGACTAAAGGTGTGGAGGGCAAAATCTGCTGCCCAGAGCTTCCAGCTTAGCTGAATAGATCCATACTGATAAGCTGGACAAATGAGCAAAACATAGAATGTGCTGAACAATAAAGTCACCAACAAGAGGACTGCAAAAGGACAAGCAAGGACTTATCTTTGCTGAACAGGTCAGACTGTCAGGGAAATCCAAAAGAGCCGTGACTCCAAGCAGGAACAATTGACAACTGGCATTGATTGAGGGATAAGGCCAGACTAAAATAGCCGAGCCAGAAAGACGATCAGTGGAAGCAGCTGCTGATGCTAAATCCAAGAAGCAGCCATACCACTCAAAACCACCGGAGGGAGCCCAAGAGCAGAACTCACAAAAGTGCTACTTACAACCACCAGAGGGAGCCCAAGAGCGGAATTCACAACAGAAGACATAGTCGCGGACTAGACTTAAAGTGAGGTCTTGATGTGCCTCAGTGCAGGTTAAACCACTTCTTTTCAGTTTCTCTTGATCTCTGTGGGTCTGAAGCACCCTCGTTAGTGGTTCTGTGCACACAACCCTACCAGGTGAGCACAATTGTGCAGTTTTACCCTCATTTTTCAACCCAGATAAGACCCTATTGCACTTTTCTGTCTCTTCCAGTTTTTCCTTACTTTACAGGCTCAAAGTATAGCAATGCAATGGAATCCAGTCTTCATTATATCTTTGGAATCTGGTCTTCTCATCATTTTATCTTTGGAATCCGGTCTTCTCATCATTATATCTTTGGAATCCGGTCTTCTCATCACTATATCTTTTGAATCCGGTTTTCTCATCATTATATCTTTGGAATCCGGTCTTCTCATCATTATATCTTTGGAATCCGGTCTTCTCATCATTATATCTTTGGAATCTGGTCTTCTCATCATTTTATCTTTGGAATCCGGTCTTCTTATCATCACATCTTTGGAATCCGGTCTTCTCATCATTATATCTTTGGAATCCGGTCTTCTCATCATTATATCTTTTGAATCCGGTTTTCTCATCATTATATCTTTGGAATCCAGTCTTCTTATCATCATATCTTTGGAATCCGGTCTTCTCATCATTTTATCTTTGGAATCCGGTCTTCTCATCATTTTAACTTTGGAATCCGGTCTTCTCATCATTTTATCTTTGGAATCTGGTCTTCTTATCATCACATCTTTGGAATCCGGTCTTCTCATCATTATATCTTTGGAATACGGTCTTCTCATCATTATATCTTTGGAATCCAGTCTTCTCATCATTATATCTTTGGAATCCGGTCTTCTTATCATCATATCTTTGGAATCCGGTCTTCTCATCATTATATCTCTGGAATCTGGTTTTCTCATTATTGACGGCAGTGCAGGTTAACCCATTCCTTTGCAGTTTCTCTTGATCTCTCTTTGTGGGTCTGAAGCACCCTCATTAGTGGTTCTGTGCACACAACCCTACCAGGTGAGCACAATTGTGCAGTTTTACCCTCATTTTTCAACCCAGATAAGACCCTATTGCACTTTTCTGTCTCTTCCAGTTTTTTCTTACTTTACAGGCTCAAAGTATAGCAATGCAGTATTGTCTTGAAATGCCATCATAATGTTTCACAAGAATCTGTCAGTTGTATTTGGAGATTTCTGTTCTATGAAAACACCCAACGGTTGATGGACAATTTCCAGTGATATAATTCTTAATTTTACAATTCTTCACTTTCCTCCAACTGTTGTGATGAGCATGCCATTTCATTAAATTAAGGTATAGAAATGGTCATTCTCAGGTCATTGTAATTGTGACGTTCATAAAGGGGTTAAAAAAGGGGTGCACTGTCAATGGGGGTTGGCAGTTCTTAAAATGACTTCCATAAACAGGCATTGCATTAACCACTTCATCTACTGTATTCCAAAGGAACGGCAGACTTCACCATTTAACCATGCAGGGCCCCCTAAGTTACATCCACTAAGAGGCTGCTGGCCGATGGAGCGGGCTGGCAGACAATGGTAAGCAGTTGGGTAATCAAAATCAGAGGCTGAGGTCAAGGACGGGTATAAACAGGATGAGTCTGAGATGGAAATCAGGAGTGAACCAGGAGTGTATAACCAGCAAATGGAAGCAGGAAGCTAGAGGACTAAATAGGGGCAGCCCTGCAAAGGCTCAAAACATGGAGTTAACGAGACAACAGAGTTTAGGAATTAACCCAAAAGCTCACTGCCTTGACAGCACCACAAGTTCCAGAATGCCAAGCAAAACTGTAGTAGTGTCACTCCTCATCGCAGACAGAGGATATAGAAGATAAATAAGATAAATGATGCAACACTTTTAGTGAAACTTAATTAGAAAAAATATTTTTTGCCCAAGATGTCTGCATTTAAGTAACAAAAAAAAACTTTTAAGTTGTCAATGTTGTAGGTAGAAAAGAAAAACCTTTTAACAGTTTTCAATGGTGGAAGTACTCTTATTTTTGGTATCTGTCCAGTAACTTTCCATGTTAGAATAGGGGAAGAAATGTCTGGTGCATGAGAATATTGCTTGTACCTTTCTGTTAGATCTTTTATTTTGCCTCGCTCAAGTCTGTTTTAAATTCATCAAAGCCTTTCATTTTCTGCAACCATAGTGTGCATGTTTGCCTACATTTCTACATCTGTCAAGGGATATTGTCCTTGCTTCTGGGGAGTTATGAAGTTATGTTCTTCTGTGCTGCTGAGTGACATGGAATCGGAAATAGTCTTCAATGTATCCTGGCAGCTATGAAATAATATGAAAGGCAGAAATGTTGTACTTATTTTCATATCACAAGTTCTTATGCAGTTACAAAGAGACCAGGTCGTTCACTAAGTCTGTTTATAAGGGGTCCATTGTAGCAATGTACAACACTTCCTCGGAAGACCAGCGTATGGATTCTCATGGATGAAAGCTGTGCTTCCACCTTAACATACAGATGTGTACACTATTTTGTTAAAGTCAAATTTTTCTATATACAGTTGCTTCTCACAAAATTAGAATATCATCAAAAAACTAATTTATATAAAAAGCGAATCTCATATATTATATAGAGTCATTACAGAGTGATCTATTTCAAGTGTTTATTTCTGTTAATGTTGATGATTATGGCTTACAGCCAATGAAAACCCAAAAGTAGTGTTGAGCATTCCGATACCGCAAGTATTGGGTATCGGCCGATACTTGCGGTATCGGAATTCCGATACCGAGTTCCGATACTTTTGTGGTATCGGGAATCGGTATCGGATCCATATGAATGTGTAAAATAAAGAATTAAAATAAAAAATATTGATATACTCACCTCTCCGGAGGACCCTGCACCTTACCGCTGTTAACCGGCAGCCTCCTTTGCTTAAAATGAGCGCATTTAGGGCCTTCCATGACGTCACGGCTTCTGATTGGTCGCGTGCCGCTCATGTGACGGCCATGCGACCAATCACAAGCCGCGACGTCATTCTCAGGCCCTAAACTCTTCATTCTAGGAATTTAGGACCTGAGAATGACGTCGCGGCTTGTGATTGGTCGCGTGGTGGTCACATGAGCGGCACGCGACCAATCAGAAGCCGTGACGTCATGGAAGGCCCTAAACGCGCTCATTTTAAGCAAAGGAGGCTGCCGGTTAACAGCGGTAAGGTGCAGGGGCCTCCGGAGAGGTGAGTATATCAATATTTTTTATTTTAATTCTTTATTTTACACATTCATATGGATCCCAGGGCCTGAAGGAGAGTTTCCTCTCCTTCAGACCCTGGGAACCATCAGGATACCTTCCGATACTTGGTGTCCCATTGACTTGTATTGGTATCGGGTATCGGTATCGGCGATATCTGATACTTTTCGGGTATCGGCCGATACTATCCGATACCGATACTTTCAAGTATCGGACGGTATCGCTCAACACTACCCAAAAGTCATTATCTCAGTAGATTAGAATACTTTATCACACCAGCTTGAAACATGATTTTAAAATCTGAAATGTTGGCCTACTGAAATGTGTGTTCAGTAAATGCACTCAATACTTGGTCGGGGCTCCTTTTGCATCAATTACTGCATCAATGCGGCGTGGCATGGAGGCGATCAGCCTGTGGCACTGCTGAGGAGTGATCTATAATATAGGAGTGTCACTTTTTGTATTGAAGAACTGAAATAAATTAACTTTTTGATGATATTCTAATTTTGTGAGAAGCACCTGTACTAAGTCAATAACTTATTGCAATATCTTAGCAAAACACTTGACAGGCTGCAGTCCTCAACAAAACCACTGGATGGCCAAAACAGACACCAGTATTATAAACATCTCCCAATAAAGTATCACAAAATATATATATATTTTTGTTTTAATGCTTTGTCATGGTTCTCAATGGCAAGAGAACATAGTAAAGCATACAAAAAGGACTAGCTCTTGGCAGATGGGAACTCGAGCTGACTGTGAGCTAAACCTACCGCACAACTAACAGTGGCCGGGTAGCGTGCCTACGTTTTATCCCTAGACGCCCAGCGCCAGCCGGAGAACTGACTGACCCTAGCAGAGGAAAATACAGACCTGGCTTACCTCTAGAGAAATTTTCCCCAAAAGGCAGACAGTAGCCCCCACATATATTGTCGGTGATTTCAGAGGAAATTGACATACGAAGTATGAAGATAGGTTTAGCAAATTGAGGTCCGCTTACTAGATAGTAGGAAGACAGAAAAGGGAACTTCACAGTCAGCTGAAAACCCTTTCAAAACACCATCCTGAAATTACTTTAAGACTCTAATATCAACTCATGACACCAGAGTGGCAATTTCAGCTCACAAGAGCTTCCAGCCTCAGAAATAATCAATCGCAGAGAACTGGAACAAAAATGCAAAACAAACTTAGGACTACAAGTCCAACTTAGCTGATAGTAGTCTAGGAGCAGGAACATGCAACAGAAAGGCTTCTGGTAACATTGTTGGCCGGCATAGAAATGACTGAGGAGCAAGGTTAAATAGAAAACTCCCACATCCTGATGGAAACAGGTGAACAGAGGAGATGAAGCACGCAAGTGCAGTACCACCAGAAACCACCGGGGGAGCCCAGAAACCAAATTCACAACAGTACCCCCCCCTCAAGGAGGGGGCACCGAACCCTCACCAGAACCACCAGGGTGATCAGGATGAGCCCTATGAAAGGCACGGACCAAATCGGAGGCATGAACATCAGAGGCTGTCACCCAAGAGTTATCCTACTGACCGTAGCCCTTCCACTTGACCAGATACTGAAGTCTCCGTCTGGAAACACGGGAGTCCAAGATCTTCTCGACAACGTACTCCAACTCACCCTCAACCAACACCGGAGCAGGAGGCTCAACGGAAGGCACAACCGGTACCTCATACCTGCGCAACAATGACCGATGGAAGACATTATGAATAGAAAAAGATGCAGGGAGGTCCAAACGAAAGGACACAGGGTTAAGAATCTCCAATATCTTGTACGGGCCGATGAACCGAGGCTTAAACTTAGGAGAAGAAACCTTCATAGGGACAAAACGAGAAGATAACCACACCAAGTCCCCAACACAAAGACGAGGACCAACACGACGACGGCGGTTGGCAAAATGCTGAGTCTTCTCCTGGGACAACTTCAAATTGTCCACCACATGCCCCCAAATCTGATGCAACCTCTCCACCACAGCATCCACTCCAGGACAATCCGAAGACTCCACCTGACCGGAAGAGAAACGAGGATGAAACCCCGAATTACAGAAGAAAGGAGAAACCAAGGTGGCAGAACTAGCCCGATTATTGAGGGCAAACTCCGCCAAGGGCAAAAAGGCAACCCAATCATCCTGATCCGCAGACACAAAACACCTCAAATAAGTCTCCAAGGTCTGATTAGTTCTCTCGGTCTGGCCATTAGTCTGAGGGTGGAAAGCAGACGAAAAAGACAAATCAATGCCCATCCTAGCACAGAACGCTCGCCAAAATCTAGACACGAATTGGGTTCCCCTGTCAGAAACGATATTCTCCGGAATACCATGCATGCGCACCACATTTTGAAAAAACAGAGGAACCAGCTCGGATGAAGAAGGCAATTTAGGCAAGGGAACCAAATGGACCATCTTAGAGAAACGGTCACACACCACCCAGATGACAGACATCTTCTGAGAAACAGGGAGATCAGAAATAAAATCCATGGAGATGTGAGTCCAAGGCCTCTTCGGAATAGGCAAGGATAACAACAATCCACTAGCCCGAGAACAACAAGGCTTGGCCCGAGCACAAACATCACAAGACTGCACAAAACCTCGCACATCTCGCGACAGGGAAGGCCACCAGAAGGACCTAGCCACCAAATCCCTGGTACCAAAGATTCCAGGATGACCTGCTAACGCAGAAGAATGGACCTCCGAGATGACTCTACTGGTCCAATCATCAGGAACAAACAATCTACCAGGCGGGCAACGATCAGGTCTATCCGCCTGAAACTCCTGCAAGACCCGTCGCAAATCTGGGGAAACAGCAGATAATATCACTCCATCCTTAAGGATACCTGTAGGTTCAGAATTACCAGGGGAATCAGGCTCAAAACTCCTAGAAAGGGCATCCGCCTTCACATTTTTAGAACCCGGTAGGTAAGAAACCACAAAATTAAACCGAGAGAAAAATAACGACCAGCGCGCCTGTCTAGGATTCAGGCGCCTGGCGGACTCAAGATAAATCAAATTCTTGTGGTCGGTCAATACCACCACCTGATGTCTAGCCCCCTCAAGCCAATGACGCCACTCCTCAAAAGCCCACTTCATAGCCAAGAGCTCCCGATTACCAATATCATAATTTCGCTCAGCGGGCGAAAACTTACGAGAAAAGAACGCACAAGGTCTCATCACGGAGCAGTCGGAACTTTTCTGCGACAAAACCGCCCCAGCTCCGATTTCTGAAGCGTCGACCTCAACCTGAAAAGGAAGAGTAACATCAGGCTGACGCAATACAGGGGCGGAAGAAAAGCGGCGCTTAAGCTCCCGAAAGGCCTCCACAGCAGCAGGGGACCACTCAGCAACATCAGCACCCTTCTTAGTCAAATCAGTCAACGGTTTAGCGACATCAGAAAAACCAGTTATAAATCGACGATAAAAATTAGCAAAGCCCAAAAACTTCTGAAGGCTCTTAAGAGAAGAGGGTTGCGTCCAATCACAAATAGCCTGAACCTTGACAGGGTCCATCTCAATGGAAGAGGGGGAAAAAATGTACCCCAAAAACGAAATCTTTTGAACCCCAAAAACGCACTTAGAACCCTTTACACACAAGGAATTAGAGCGCAAAACCTGAAAAACCCTCCTGACCTGTAGGACATGAGAGTCCCAGTCCTCCGAAAAAATCAAAATATCATCCAGATACACAATCAAAAATTTATCCAAATATTCACGGAAAATGTCATGCATAAAGGACTGAAAGACTGAAGGGGCATTTGAAAGACCAAAAGGCATTACTAAATACTCAAAATGGCCCTCAGGCGTATTAAATGCGGTTTTCCACTCATCCCCCTGCTTAATTCGCACTAAATTATACGCCCCACGAAGATCAATCTTAGAGAACCACTTGGCCCCCTTTATTCGAGCAAACAAATCAGTAAGCAGTGGCAAAGGATACTGATATTTAACCGTGATTTTATTCAAAAGCCGATAATCAATACACGGCCTCAAAGAGCCATCTTTTTTAGATACAAAGAAAAAACCGGCTCCTAAGGGAGATGACGAAGGACGAATATGTCCCTTTTCCAAGGACTCCTTAATATATTCCCGCATAGCAGCATGTTCAGGCACAGATAGATTAAATAAACGACCCTTTGGAAACTTACTGCCCGGAATCAGATCTATAGTACAATCGCACTCTCTGTGCGGAGGTAGTGAACCAATTTTAGGCTCCTCAAAAACGTCACGATAATCAGATAAAAATTCCGGAATCTCAGAGGGAATAGATGATGAAATGGAAACCAAAGGTACGTCCCCATGAGTCCCCTGACATCCCCAGCTTAACACAGACATTGCTTTCCAGTCAAGGACTGGGTTATGAGATTGCAGCCATGGCAATCCAAGCACCAACACATCATGTAGATTATACAACACAAGGAAGCGAATAATCTCCTGGTGATCCGGATTAATACGCATATTTACTTGTGTCCAGTATTGTGGTTTATTACTAGCCAATGGCGTGGAGTCAATACCCTTCAGAGGTATAGGAACTTCCAGAGGCTCTAAATCAAACCCACAGCGTTTGGCAAAGGACCAATCCATAAGACTCAAAGCGGCGCCAGAGTCGACATAGGCGTCCGCGGTAATAGACGATAAAGAGCAAATCAGGGTCACAGATAGAATAAACTTAGACTGTAAAGTGCCAATTGAAACAGACTTATCAACCTTCTTAGTACGTTTAAAGCATGCTGATATAACATGAGTTGAATCACCACAATAGAAGCATAACCCATTTTTTCGCCTAAAATTCTGTCGTTCGCTTCTGGACAGAATTCTATCACATTGCATAATCTCTGGCGCCTTCTCAGTAGACACCGCCAAATGGTGCACAGGTTTGCGCTCCCGCAAACGCCGATCAATCTGAATAGCCATTGTCATGGACTCATTCAGACCTGTAGGCACAGGGAACCCCACCATAACATCCTTAATGGCATCAGAGAGACCCTCTCTGAAATTCGCCGCCAGGGCGCACTCATTCCACTGAGTAAGCACAGACCACTTACGAAATTTTTGGCAGTATATTTCAGCCTCATCTTGCCCTTGAGACAGGGCCATTAAGGCTTTTTCAGCCTGAATCTCTAAATGAGGTTCCTCATAAAGCAACCCCAAAGCCAGGAAAAACGCATCCACATTGAGCAACGCAGGATCCCCTGGTGCCAAAGCAAATGCCCAGTCCTGAGGGTCGCCCCGGAGCAAGGAAATTACAATCCTGACCTGCTGTGCAGGATCTCCAGCGGAGCGAGATCTCAGAGACAAAAATAATTTACAATTATGTTTGAAATTCTGGAAGCGAGATCTATCCCCGGAGAAAAATTCAGGTAAAGGAATTCTAGGTTCAGATATAGGAGCATGAATAACAAAATCCTGTAAACTTTGAACCTTCACAACGAGATTATCCAAACCTGTAGCTAAACTCTGAGGATCCATATTAATCAGGTGAAATCAGAACCATTCAAGGATTAGAAGGAGAGAGAGACGAAGGCTGCAGTAAGCAGAGATGCAAGTGAATCAACTAATGAGCAAACTCAGGAAAAAAAAAAAAAAATTCTCTGCAGAGTTCTTTTCTCTCCTTTCTTCTGCCAATTATTTTAACCCTTGGCCGGCCAAACTGTCATGGTTCTCAATGGCAAGAGAACATAGTAAAGCATACAAAAAGGACTAGCTCTTGGCAGATGGGAACTCGAGCTGACTGTGAGCTAAACCTACCGCACAACTAACAGTGGCCGGGTAGCGTGCCTACGTTTTATCCCTAGACGCCCAGCGCCAGCCGGAGAACTGACTGACCCTAGCAGAGGAAAATACAGACCTGGCTTACCTCTAGAGAAATTTTCCCCAAAAGGCAGACAGTAGCCCCCACATATATTGTCAGTGATTTCAGAGGAAATTGACATACGAAGTATGAAGATAGGTTTAGCAAATTGAGGTCTGCTTACTAGATAGTAGGAAGACAGAAAAGGGAACTTCACAGTCAGCTGAAAACCCTTTCAAAACACCATCCTGAAATTACTTTAAGACTCTAATATCAACTCATGACACCAGAGTGGCAATTTCAGCTCACAAGAGCTTCCAGCCTCAGAAATAATCAATCGCAGAGAACTGGAACAAAAATGCAAAACAAACTTAGGACTACAAGTCCAACTTAGCTGATAGTAGTCTAGGAGCAGGAACATGCAACAGAAAGGCTTCTGGTAACATTGTTGGCCGGCATAGAAATGACTGAGGAGCAAGGTTAAATAGAAAACTCCCACATCCTGATGGAAACAGGTGAACAGAGGAGATGAAGCACGCAAGTGCAGTACCACCAGAAACCACCGGGGGAGCCCAGAAACCAAATTCACAACAATGCTTGTCATTTTGAATCATCTCAAAATATGTCAAGCATAAAAAGAAAGGAAAGAAAGTCCACATCTCTCCCATCTTTTGTGTCTTTTTGGCGAAGCCAGAAGATGACATTGGTGAGCTCTGTAATTCATACCTCACCGATTTCCGAGCAGCGCTATGTTTACTGGAGCACAACTGAGTTTAAAGCAGAAGTAATGTTCATGTACAGTTGTGTGAAAAAGTGTTTGCCCCCTTCCTGATTTCCTATTCTTTTGCTTGTTTGTAACACTTAGATGCTTCAGATCACCAAACAAATTTAAATATTAGACCATGATAACACAAGTGAACCCAAAATGCAGTTTTTAAATGAAGGTGTCTATTATTAAGGGAAAAAGAAATCCAAACCTGCAGGGCCCTGTGTGAAAAAGTGATTGCCCCCTCCCCCTCCTTAAAACATAAATTAACTATGGTTTATCTCATCTTTGGGAAGCTGAGTTCAAATTCCGTAGACACACCAAAGCCTGAGTACTATTACTGCCACACCTGTTCTCAATCAAGAAATCACTTAAATAGGCCCTGTGAATTAGACAAAAGATCCTCAAAAGTTAGACATCATGCCGTGATCCAAAGAAATTCTGGAACAAATCAGAAACAAAATAATACAGATCTGTCACTCTGGAAAAGGTTATAAAGCCATTTCTAAAACTTTGGGACTCCAGCGAACCACAGTCTAGAGCCATTATCCACAAATGGCAAAAATATGGAACAGTGGTGAACCTTCCCAGTAGTGGCCAGCTGACCAAAATTAAACCAAGAGCGCAGCGATGACCCATCCAACAGTGTGGGGAGGGTGTTGTCTGTAAGATAACTCTGCCTCCAGAGCTTATCTTACATGAAGGGGAGTTACCAGTGTGATGTGTAATGGCCGCTCTCCTGATCTCGCTGCAGAGCTGTGTGTGATTACAACTGACACATCTGCCGGTTCCTCTTAGCTTCTGCTTCCATCTCACAGGCAGACAGGGCTGCAATATTGCTGTAATACAGCAGAACTCAGAGAGTTGCAAAAAATGTGTTTGCAAAAAGACAAATTTTGTTTCTCCTGTTCTGTGTTAGTTACATGTATTACACTGGTAACTCCCCTTTTTGTTTAAAATAATCTCTGGAGGCACAGGAATCTTCCAGGCAGCGTCCTCCCCATAGCCTGGAACAACTCATTTACACATGAGAAAAACATGGATTTCTCTGGAATAAGACATCAGATAGCAAATATCAAGGTATCATGTTATTCCGCTTTCTATGCCCAGCATGCCCATATAGACGGCTTAGGAGGGTTGATCCTACTGACAGATTCTCTTTAAAAATATTTCTACTTTTTCTACATTTTTGCTCAATGCATTTGAAATAAAAAAAATCAAGCCTTGTATGCAGCATCTATACAGAGCTGCGTGTGCGGACTGATAAAGCTATAGCATCATTATTGCCAACTACACACCCATTCTAGTTGTTTGACTCTAGTCTAGGGGTGCATCCATGCAGCAATAATCCATATAGAAATGTCTACAATCGGTTGCTGCACATGATGATAAAGGCTCATTCAGACGTCAGTTTTCCATGTACGAGTCTTATCTGTCTTTTTCACATTCTTTTCACATGCCCCTGTATTTCAATGGACCAAGTAGTCCACATAAAATCATAGAGACATGTCCTATTTTGATCCGAGTCACCATGCTAGTCTATGGATGCGCAAAAATATCGGACAGTGCTTGGATGCCATCCATGTGCTGTCTATTTTTTACTGACTCTTTGCTAGGAAAGAATTGAAAAACCTCCATCACTTTTTTCATTTGAGAAAATTGGTGAAATTCTGATGGTAAAAACTAGTGATGAGCGAATATACTCGTTACTCGAGATTTCCCGAGCACGCTCGGGTGTCCTCCGAGTATTTTTTAGTGCTCGGAGATTTAGTTTTTTTGCCGCAGCTTGATGATTTACAGCTACTAGCCTGCTTGATTACATGTGGGGATTCCCTAGCACCCAGGCAACCCCCACATGTACTCAGCCTGGCTAGTAGCTGTAAATCATCCAGCTGAGGCGATGAAAACTAAATCTCCGAGCACTAAAAAATTCTCAGAGGACACCCGAGAATGCTCGGGAAATCTCGAGTAACGAGTATATTCCCTCATCACTAATAAAAACTAACACTGAGCAAACTCTGCTGAAAATTTGATAAAAAATACTGCTAAATCTTGGATCGTTTTCTGTGAAGGAGAAAATCACGAACGTCCGAATGAGCCCAGAAGCTCCTTTATATTGTCTCCTAGCATGTTAGAACCTTTAATTACTCACGTGGGGTCCATTGGACCCCAAGTGGGTTTGTTTTCATCATATTTCCGCATGTATGGAGCGTAGATAACCATCCATTTTGGTAGCTTACTAGCTCGGGCGCTCCACCCGCCGAGACGCGGCGTTGACAACACGTGCTATAGTGAGGCGCACACGACTAATAGTGTAAGTAATTTGGCGCGACAAACTGAAGGTAAAGAGGGGTCTTTCATACCTTAAAGTTTATGGCCTGTTCTTAGGATAAGCCATCAATGTTTCCAAGCACACTGTGCTGAGTTTCTCCTGCCAGCAACATTTTCCCTTTAATACGTACAAGTGATGAGTGAACGTGGTTGGATAAGGCGTTATCCGTACATGCTCGTGTGCTAACCGAGTGTCTTCGGCGTGCTCAAATATTATGTGTTATTCCCCCGGCTGCATGTCTCGCGGATGTTCAACAGCTGCAACACATGCAGAGGTAGTCTAACAAACAGGTAATCCCTGCATGTCGAACGGCCGCGAGACATGCAGCCGCGGGGACTAGAACATATTTTCGAGCACATCGAAGACACTTGGTTAGCACCCAAGAATGCTCAGATAACACCTTATCCCTCATCAGTCATCACTAATTCCTACGTAAGTACACCTGCTCATCTATACGTCATTAAGTCCTTTCTGGGCATTTTTAGACTATGGTCTATTTTAGAAGTCTGCAATGTATGACCATCCAGCTGTTGGAAAAGTTTTCAACCTGACTTCATAGTATATGATTACTCGGGTTCCCAGCATGGTCTGGGACGGTCTTTGGCTGTTGGGAGTTGTAGTGTCATCTGGAGAACCACACATGGCTGACCTCTGGCCTTCACCTCTGTCAGAAGTTAATCTGCTCTTATATCCGTTCTTTTCAGTTGACTTTACGGCACATAACCTAAAATTACTTCAGGTCTGCATTTGTTCCCGTACATTCAGGTCATCGCCCCGCTTCTCTGTCTGCGACACATATTTCACCATTACACTATATCACATGCTCCCTTTGCTGCTTACCACTTAATTATAAAATGGATTGGTGCAGCTTCTAATTAGCATGAGAAATGTCAGCCCCTGACACCACCTGGTGAGTCAGTATTTCTTACCCACAGAAAGTGCTATGTTCCACAAGGAGTCTGGATTAGCATTTGGATGGTTTGGCCTTTGTTATTTTATCTATTCAATTTATCAATTATATTTTCAAAGTTTATTCTCTTTCATCTACTCAACAAATATCATTTCCCTTCCAAGCGCCACTAGAAATGCCAAAATGTTCTAGATGGGGAGTAATTCTATGTATACATTCATAGATATAGGGTACATCAATATTTCATTATTTTTGTGGGCATAGAAAAGACTATGCTTTTATTTTTAATAATGTAATAATAGCGGTTCCTAATGTCTGGTGGATGGCATGAGATCGTGGAGTGATGTGCTGGGGAGAGATTTTCTGGTGAGCAATGAATGAGGAGCTCAATAGTTACCATACCACAGTCATCAGGTTAGAAATCCAAAAGCTTTTCCTTTGCAAAGGAGTCCTATGTTGTTGGCGTCATGTCATGGTAAAACGGCTGTACAATATTATTAAGAAGATGTTATGACATCACAAGTGGGTTACAGTAAGGGAAATTGCTGTGATATCATAGAGTGGGTTTCATTTTCTTATGACGCACGCTGACAGTTTGCTCTGTTGCCAACTCACTACTTCTGTTCAAAGCCTGCAACAGAGCGCACTGTCACTGTGCACATCGCACAGTGACAAGAATCTGCTGAGCATCCATCAGAATTGACAACCCACGCACGTTCAATGGAGCAGGGACTAGCCCAGCCGCTGAAATGGAGGTCACTGATGACGCTTTGTTTCGGGGAAGGGGCAGTGCCACTGACCCCTGATGATGCTTGCCAGCATGCACTAGGATACTCAAACGAAGCGTAATCAAAAAGGAAGTAGTAAAAAAAAATAAGTAAATAAATAAAGTAGATAGATAGTGTAGTTAGGGAAGGATAAGGACTTTTTAATTGAAGTATATTAGAAAATAGATTATATTATGGCATTAAATGGGCATTGAGGATGAAAATTAATTTGTGTTTTGGACTACACCTTTAAGGTATAAGGAAAAAAAGAAAAAAAACCTCAGCTCATCAATATGAAGATTCGATGCATGGAAACTTGCGGGGCTCCAAGAAAAGCCAGTGGAGGAAAGGAGATTTTAGCATCAAGATCTTCAATAAAATCACACTTTATTAAGTAAATGTTAAAAAAGTCGCAACTCCAGTACTGAGCATAACTGGCATTTACCTAATATAGTGGGATTTGTTGATGCTGAAATCTCCTTTCCTCCACCACTTTTAGGTAAACTTGGATATATGTGTATGTGCTTGACATATTTATTTGGGCTTTTACTGGTGTGTTCGAGGTACAACCGACATGGCGCTCAGCGTGCACAGAGCCTAGAAGCCAGTTTTTCCAAATCAAGATAAGTTATGCAGGATGTACAATTTGCATATATCACAATTTATACCAGACAGAAGACAAATAAAACCGGAGAAGGGGCCACAAGCGCTTGATATCTATATGATGTTATAGTTTATTTACAAAAAATAAGCAAAGTCCTAATTTTTCAGGATTGAGGTTGTGTAGCTGGTAAGACAACACAGTTTCACGCACAGAATTAGTGATACTTGTTGCAGGGAACTGTTCATGGCATTGTGTTAAATGGATAATCTATGCTACTATGTTACAGTCCTCTGATTTATATACTCATAGCTCTGGCTACAACTGCAGAACTCAAATACTGTCAGTTCTCTGTGTTGGATTTTTATTCCCAGTAAGGCTACATTATATATTTGCATAATTTTTAATGCAAAGTGACAACTAATCATGGCTTTATGAGCTGCTGTTGACGACATTCCATTGTGACATGCTTATTATATTAAGGTCATCAAACTTGAAATTTACAATTTGCTTTGAGTAGCATCCAGAGTCAGACTGAGGTACCAAAGACCACCAGTGGCATTCATTCTGGAGGCCCACTCTTCAGCTACATGCCGCGGATGCAGGGTACTACTGTATGTGGATTACAGTTGCTCTTCTATGTAATTTCAGCAGTAGTAGTTTGTTAAATAATTGAGATGCTGATTTTGTCCTTTTTATTGTGCATTAAAGGTAATGTGTCAAGCATTGTTCATATGGGCGGCCCACCGGAGGATTCACTGTTTTTTTTATGAGCCATTCCAAGACTGGTAGCCTATGTGGTTAAAGGCTATGGATACCTTTGACATGCAAAAAAAAGAGTTTTACATATTTTACTGATAACTCTTCGTTAAAGGGTAACTGTGCTTTGAAGTAACTTTTTCAGAATAATGTGTTATGTCTGTGCTTTAGGAATGGCACCATTTCTGGCTATACTCTTCATTTTCACCAGTTTTTTTCCTCTCGATGCTCTATCTGTAACTTGCAATCCATGGTATGCTGGAGAGGAGACAAACTGAAGTTATCTCTGTGAAAGAAAGCTTCACACAGAGAGGGGATGTGACGCTGAGTCATTTCTCACAGACAAGCCGTGAGTCAGGGCACTCAAGGAATCCGAGGTCAAAAACCAGGAGGGTATGTCATAAACAGAGCGAAGAGACAAAAGCGTAGTCAGGTAAAGGTCCGAAGTCAGAATACCAGAAGGGATGCAGATCAGTGCAAAGGCAGCAGGCAAAATGGATGGTCCGAACAAGGTCCAAGGACGGGCAGCAAAAAGATCCAAAGTAGAACACAAGGCACAGAGAGGCAAACCACACAGAGCTGAATGTACTTCTGGCAGGAATCTGGAACTGACGGCCAAGCTGGGAAATCACCTGGGATAGGAAACACCTGAAGGTAGCCCAGAACCTCCCAGTCTCAGATTAGCTGGCCGTACTGTCAATCAAAACACTGACAGCTCAGTACACCCCTGCACCAGATTGGATACTTGAGCTGTAAATCAAAGTACTATCAGCTTCAGCATGCCCCTGCACCAGATTGCATTGCTAAGCTGTCAGTAACTGCATCCCAGACATATTGAAGGGTGGAATTGTGACAGAGGGGTTCCTGCTTTTCAAGAACATTTTAGCTTACAGACTCAAGGACTAACTCTTGCGTATGTGTATCACTAAGCATGGTGAATGTCATAGTTGAGCAACAACCAAACAGCCCCAGGCGGCAGACCTCAGAACTAGCTTTCTTTTTTTATAGAAAACTTCTTAATGCTGTAAGAAAACTTTAAAGGGTCTGAGGATCTGAGGTTGTAGGTTGCAATAATCACCTAGTCAGGTTAACAATGCAACTATTTTTTATTCCTTTAATCCATGGTTTTACAACAACTCGGGTAGATGGCCAAAATACATTGTCCCCAGTCCACAAGATACCCTCCCCAGGGCCGGTAGTCCCACTACCTCCGTACCAGGTGATACTCACTGTCTCTCAACTTTTTGTTGGCCTACAAGATTTGTATCTCCTGCTTGTGTGGTCTGCAGTCACAGTCCACGCTTCTCCAGACGATAGGTAACACAACCGAAGCCCAGCAGCAATAGTCCTTAAGAAAGTTCCTGAAATCCAGATGACAGATCCCTCAGCAGCAGCACATGTGTCTAGCCCAGCCAGAAACTGATCTCCAACCTACATAGGCCATCCACCCATGTTCTCCAGAACCTCACACCAGATCCTTTCCCTTTGACCTCACTCTGCCAACTCTCTGACTATACATGTAGCTTTTTGTTCTCCCTCCCCTTTAAACATTTGCTTTTAGCTCAAAGAATGAAGAATATTCCAGAAGCTCATCACCTGGGACTGCATGAGAGACCCCCTATAGTGACGTCTCCATTGGGTTTACAATCCCCAACCACACAATGGGACCACTGGCTGGAAGAACAATGGACTGATTGAGTTCCTTGATTACTTATCTTGGGTATGGCCTCATGTATGCATAACATCCAGCCTGCACGTCTCCCTCTGCTTACTGTCACTGAATGGAAACATTGATTCCTGAGGCTGAACTAATGAGCAAGCAATTCTCTAATAAAATACAGCAAGCAAATCTCTAATAAAACACAACAATAATATCGATGCAACAAATCCTCCGTACTGGAAAAAGTCTGCATCCCTTAGAGCCGTGGACTCCGCTCTACGTGCATTGGTCCAATAGTTATTAGTAAGTGACCAGCTCCTCACAAAGGGGTTGTCCAGGCTTGGGTTTCAATCCGCAGTCACTGTGTGTGACCGCAGACTTGTGAATCCTCACAGTGTGCAGTGTGTGTGCTGTCAGTACTCTCCCATGCTGGCAAAAGGAGGAGGCAGGCACAGTACCAAAGGTATGCAATTTGCATACATAAGGTCACGTGCCGACTAGACATGCATGGATTCACTCAATACAAGTAAATAGAGAGAGAGGCCGGACATGTCTCTTCGGAATGTAGCCAGAAGTTTGCAAATCACATACTTGTGTTCGAATGACTGCTCAATCTCGTTGCCTGCATCGGAAAACCTTGACAGTGCTTACATTGTGTGCTGTGAGGATTCACAAGTCTGCACTCCCATAGAGTGAAACCTAAGCCTGGACAACCCCTTTAAAACCCCTTCCCGACATCTGACGTTATAGTACGTCAGATGTCGGGTCCCCTGCTTTGATGCAGGGCTCCGGCGGTGAGCGCACATCAAAGTCGCGACATGTCAGCTGTTTTTTACAGCTGACATGTGCGCGCAATAGCGGCGGGTGAAATCGCGATCACCCGCCGCTATTAACTAGTTAAATGCCGCTGTCAAACGCAGACAGCGGCATTTAACTACCGCATCCGGCCGTGCGGCCGGATATGAGCGCATCGCCGACCCCCGTCACATGATCGGGGGTCGGCGATGCTTGTACATTGTAACCATAGAGGTCCTGGAGACCTCTATGGTTACTGATCGCCGGTGGCTGTGAGCGCCACCCTGTGGTCGGCGCTCACAGCACACCTATAATTCTGCTGTGTAGCAGCGATCTTATGATCGCTGCTGCATAGCAGAGCCGATCGCGTTGTGCCTGCTTCTAGCCTCCCATGGAGGCTATAGAAGCATGGCAAAAGTAAAAAAAAAAAGTAAAAAAAAATGTGAAAAAAATAAAAAAAATATAAAAGTTTAAATCACCCCCCTTTCGCCCCAATCAAAATAAATCAATAAAAAAAAAACCAACCTACACATATTTGGTATCGCCGCGTTCAGAATCGCCCGATCTATCAATAAAAAAAAAGCATTAACCTGATCGCTAAACGGCGTAGTGAGAAAAAAAATCGAAACGCCAGATTTACGTTTTTTTGGTCGCCACGACATTGCATTAAAATGCAATAACGGGCGATCAAAAGAACGTATCTGCACCAAAATGCTATCATTAAAAATGCCAGCTCGGCATGCAAAAAATAAGCCCTCACCTGACCCCAGATCATGAAAAATGGAGACGCTACGAGTATCAGAAAATGGCGCAATTTTGTTTTGTTTTGTTTTTTGCAAAGTTTGGAATTTTTTTTCACCACTTAGGTGAAAAATAAACAAGTCATGTTAGGTGTCTATGAACTCGTACTGACCTGGAGAATCATAATGGCAGGTCAGTTTTAGCATTTAGTGAACCTAGCAAAATAGGCAAGCAAAAAACAAGTGTGGGATTGCACTTTTTTTGCAATTTCACTGCACTTGGAATTTTTTTCCCGTTTTCTAGTACACGACATGGTAAAACCAATGATGTCGTTCAAAAGTACAACTCGTCCCGCAAAAAATAAGCCCTCACATGGCCAAATTGACGGAAAAATAAAAAACTTATGGCTCTGGGAAGGAGGGGAGCGAAAAACGAAAACGGAAAAACGGAAAAAGCTCCGGGGGTGAAGGGGTTAACAAACCCACAATATTTACTACTGCTTTCAGTCATTGTGCTTTTTCTGGGTCCTTTGCTAGTTCTAGGCAGCTGCCTCGTTTTACCTTCCTGTTTTGATGACATTTTGTCAGCTTCAGTTGAGTTAAGCATTTAAGGAGGAGGCCCGCGGAGACACATCAGGGCTTCTTTATACACCTCGAGAGTATGTAGTGCTATTTAGCTAAAATAGAACGGCAGGGACACCTCACTAACCTACCATTTCACAGTCTTCCTAAAAAACAACAAATCCTTGGGTAGAAAATGTTTACCAGGCTGGTCTTTGTTAAACAATAAATCGTTAAAAAAAAATGTGCTCACGTAGTTAATTAAAGCAAACGAAGTACGGAGCAGATTGTTACTCTCAAGTGTCTGGTGGTTAATTGTAAATATCAGAAAAACTGATCTAAAGTCTATAAATAGGCCCAATTATTTTTTCGTTTCTTTTATTATATGTACAAAAAAAAAAATCTGATTTACTTTTTGAAATGTTAAAAACTGATTTAAACTGGTTAATGAATCAAGGACAAAGTAGACAAGCCATATAAGTGCATGGACGGGAAAGCAGCGTCTGTTACTGGAAAAAAAAATGGATGCCTAATAAAACGAATATTTGCCTGTAGAGGGCAAGGATCAAGTAGCACTGAATGGAAGAAATTGGTGGAAAATTGGGGATGAAGGAGCATGAAAATGATCATGCAAATCCTAAAACCTCCACCTTGGGCACAAAAAAAGCTTTTCACCAAAACTATTTACAAAAGAAAAAAATTGCTGCATGCCTGAGTTTGATATTCGGATCGCACTCGGCCATGAAAGTCAAGGAGTGCATGGGAAACATTGGACTGCACTTGGATGACATCTGGTTGCAGTCTGATTTCCACAGACTAACAGAATGGAGAAGATGGAGAATTTTTTTTTCTCTTTCCTCTACTCATCCAAGAGAATCGGATCACACTATGATCACACTCTGGTCAAACTCTGATCGGAGTGTCACTTGCATAATCGGAACACTCTTGTATGAAAGAATCTACAGCCACCTGCACCTAGCCGTATGCTGCCTGATTGTCACTGTCCATGTTTGGATCTGTGACAGATCTGGTTTTCCTCTGATTAAAACGTTTTTTCCTTTCTGGTCATTGGGGGTTAATGCAGTTCCCCCCCCCCAGTGGCCGCTGGTGCTATTGCATTGTTTCGCTGCTGGGTCAGCTGTTGGTGGTGACCACTCCCACCATCCTTCATAAGGTCACCTGGTGCATCAGCTGACTGTTGGTTATACAGGTCTTTCTGGTTTTCAACCTAGCTGGAGAAGGAGTTTGCTGAGTGCAATTGTTCTTCAGCTGAATACTCATTCCTGGTGCCTTACTCTGCAGTGAGGTGCATAGAAGCACAAAAAAGTTTTTTGCTGATACCTTGTTTGTCTTTCTTTCCCTTTGTATTTATTAGTGCAGTGGTGTGACCAGTGTTCTCACTCGCCAACTCCCTACCCAGGGATAGGTGTAGGGCGAGTGAGGGCTTAGGTATCCAGCTCGGCAACAGGTTGAAAGAACCTGTATAGGGACGTCGGGAAGATTAGGGCACATCCTTAGGTGAGTGCAGGAGGTGTCCATTTCTCCGTTCCCTATCGCAGGGCCCACCGTTTTTATTGCGTCCCTGTGTTCCCTTGTGAGTCTCACCACTTTGTGACCGACCACTCGTTGGGTCGTGTCACGCTTGGACAGTCACTTCGTGAAACTGATCTACCAGTAGCATGAATCATACCCTGGCTGCAGCTCAGTATGTTTTACCCTGAAATGTTGTAGTGTTTCAAAGAAAGTATACCTTGAAAAGCCGATCGGGGACTATGTGTCTCAGATGAGTAGTCCAAGGCCAGCGCCCTTTATCTTCTCCTCTGTCTGCTCCCCTAGACTGACGGGTCTCTTCCAATGTCAAAAAACTTGGCACTCAGAATTGTTTTATGAGAATGAAGTTCCTTTTTATTTTGCATTCATTGTTGTTAAACATTTTCTTACCACAGCGACGCAGCTCGCAGCACCACGCGCTATCATACCCGGATTTCTCCTCCCCTACAACATTCAGTTCTGATGAAGGTCCCAATTAGGACCGGAAACGTTTAGCAACAATGAATGCAAAATAAAAAGGAACTTCATTCTCACATAAGGATTCTATCTGAGTGCCAAGTTTTTTGACGTTGTGATTTACGGGCTGGATACCCTGATTGGGCACCTCACTCTTCACTACAAGAGTGCCACATATGACTTTGTACTGGGTCTCCTCCAGTGTTTATGCACAAGGGAGAGACTCATCTGTCAAAGAGATCGGTTTAAATAGAAGCTGGAGGCCTCGGAATAGTCATTCAAGATTTATAGTATCAGAGCGGCAGTGTTTGCTACAATAGTGCAGCCAGGCTCTGATTCATGCAGTCCATGGTTCGGGCAGCATGAATCAGATGACAGGTTCTCTTTAAAATCCAATATTTCCATAGATGCTCCGTTCTTGCAATTGTGCACATTCCATTTAATTGTATATTTAGTATCTGTATATATAGTTATGTATATGTTTCACAGGATTTGATATTTTCCTTAACTGCTCATCTACTCCATTTGAATATATGATCCTTGCCACAATCATCGCAAACTGCATTGTCCTTGCACTGGAGCAGCATCTTCCCGGAGACGACAAGACGCCTATGTCTCGTAGATTGGTAAGTCTCTTGCAATGCGTGTTTTACCCTTTATTTTCATGTCTTGCTTCTTGATCTGTCACTTGCTGTACCCAATGATAATGTAAAAATACTTCATTAAAATGTCCTGATGAAGAGGTCCCGCGTTGACCTCGAAATGCGTTGACTTTGTAAACCTGTTAAAATAAAGTGTCTAAGAAAAATATTTGTGGAATTCTATCAGCAGCATATCCAGTGACACTTCACCTGGATATGTTTTTTTCTCTCAGTCCTTTGGACTGTTTTGCAGCAGCTGATCTATGCGTTTGTTACATGTTGCTTTGTTGCAACTCCACTAGGTGAGCAGATCCACGTTAGTTTATGCGTTGTTTTAACATTTAAAGCCCTATTGTGCGCCCTTCCTATTCCCAGTTTGCCTTACTGACATATACACATACAGCATAAACCTCTCCCTACAGAGTATCATGAAATTCTAGTCCTTTTGAGACGTTCATCTAGAGATTCTTGTCCATATGACAGTCAGTGGTTGTTTGGATCATTACAAGAGGAAGGTCTGATAACTGTACTGTGAATATAACAAATACATCTCTGTAAAGATCACATAACCTGGATAAGGTCTCATCTTCCAGCAATAAATTATGAAAGTTCCTATTAAATTTCAATAAGCGAAGTTGAAAACTGTAAAGTTAATACACAAAAAGTTAATAGAAACTTATACAAGTTTATCTATTGCGTAATAGAAAATTAATATCCTGAAACTACAGTATTTGTTTAAAGATTACCGTAACTGATAAAATTGATAAAAATTTTCCTGATTTAATAAAAATAAAAGATTAACCATAATTTTTTTTTAACCATCAATTTTTATTTCATAAATTTATAGTATAGATGAAAATAGGCAACTTTACAAAATAGATCTTTACAAAGAGATTTGCTTCTGACTTCACCAAGGCTGATTATTAATTTTAAAAATTTTCAATTCAGGGGTAAAATCGGTCTTTAGTGAATACAGATTTTTACATTACTGAGATAGAAGAAAACAGTTGGTGCCTATGAGTTTCTACGGAGTGGGGATGGATGAGGAGGAGCCAGAGGCAGAGCTCCCCCCGCTTACATTTCTCTTCTCCGTAAAACTTTGAACATCAGCTGTCATCTAACTTAGTAATGTAAATATTTGTCTTCACTGAATGCAGATTTTTACATTACTGAGAAAATAACAGTTGGTGCTGATAAGTTTCTACGGAGAGAGGAAGGATGAGGAGGAGCTAGAGGCAACACTCCTCCCCTTCCCTTGTCCATAAAACTTTATGAGCACCAACTGTCATCTCCTATCTCAGTAATGTAAAAATCTGTATTCACTGAACACAGATTTTACCCCTAAACTGAGAATTTTGAAAATGAAAAATTAATCTTGGTGGAGTCAGAAGCAGATTTATCTGATAAGATCTATTATAAAGTTACTTATTTTCATGTGTGCTATTGATTTATGAAATAAACATTTTTACCATGGTTACTCTAATTGTAATGTTGAAAACTGTCATTTCTAAAAAAAAAAAAAAAAGTAGAAAAACCCAATAGTATAAAAGAATGTCCCTTCTGCTGTGTTGTTTGCCTGCGGATTCTAGAACTAAGGATGAGACAACTGTTAAAGGGAAGAAACAAGGACGCACTGTACAGCAGATCAATATGTACAAGCATTTTTGTCTTAGCGAAAGTGAATCACTGACTATGAAACATCTGGTCCAGGCCGTGTGCATTATAATGAAGCCTTCATACAAAAAGTCATTGATTCCCTGTCTCCCATTCAATCATTTTTCATTGAGGTCATCTATATAATTGGCTGATGAAATGTCCAGAAATGTCTATGTCTTCTCATGTCCTTCTTGCCACTATTGCAGAATCCTTCCTTTCCCTCTTGTTTTCTTGCATATTTCTATCCTGAAGAAAGACCCTTTATGTAAAAAAGTGCAGATTTTAAAGCAAATAATTTACATAATGGTGAAGTATGCAATCTAAACTGCACATGGCGTTATTAAAAATATCTCTTAGACCTAATGAGGCTGGTTTACTTACTTTGAAAACTAATGTCAGAATGGCTCAGAAACTCTTTAAAGATTTCTTGTCTGAATTGAAAATCATTTGGAAATGAGCATTTAGGTTTAGCTGGATTCACGAAATGCTCATCTTGATATCAGGATCATATAACTGTATTTTTAAGAAAATACAGAATTCTCATGAAATCCAAGATATCCATGTAATAATATATACATTTTACATGATGAAAACTCATGGTAGAAGCTATTTAATGAAAATATGATATAATATTAGACCTCGTCTGTCACATGCAATAAATATTATATCAGCAGCCAGGTATGATCGCCCCCTTACAGCAATAACTTCATAGAGACAGTTCAAAAACTGCAGCAAAGTTTACTTGACTCAAAATAAACAAATACAATATTACCACTGTGTGCCTCACACAGCCTAATGGTCACAGGCATGGTGTTAGGGCTCACCTGGGGAGGTGGATTCTCTAAGCCAGTGTTCTCCAACTCCGGTCCTCAAGAGCCACCAACAGGTCATGTTTCCAGGATTCCTTACTATTACACAGGTGATGGAATTATTGCCTTTGCAGGTAATGGATTTATCACCAGTGCAATACTAAGAAAATCCTGAAAATATGGTCTGTTGGTGGTTCTCGAAGGCTGGAGTTGGAGAACACTGCTCTAACCATGAGTCAGATTGAGGTGCAAGTACAAATGGCAATGGTGCAACAGAGTGAGACTTAACAATCAGCATGTTGATCAGTGATGACCAGTACTGCAGGTTATGCTGGATGGCAGACAGACAAGGTTAGCAGGAAGCACTAGAGAAGCAGAGCCAGTTGTGGAGAAACACACAGGGCCAGGAGATGTACAGACAATCTGGAAGTTGGGGCAGAAAAATGGTTAATAGCAGAGAAGTTTGCAATCAATAACTTGCAGCAGGTCAGCAGTTAACAGCAGAGATATAATCATAGACCTAAAAGCAGTGAAATGGTTAACCACAAGAGAACAGTGATGTGTCAGTATCTTGCTTGCAGAGATGCTATGTTAGCACACAAGCATGCTCGGATAACACCTTCTCTAAGCACGTTCACTCATCACTAGTGCCTATGCTTTTTGGTTGTGCCTATCCTTAGATTCAGCTATGACTAAAAGTGGATACAAAAAATGTGAATGTTTTATACTGTGCTGGAATTTCATCTACTTTCAGTAAAGCGCTGCGGAATATGTTGGCGCTATATAAAGATTATTATTATTTCAGTAGCAGTGACGTTACGTTTTTGTGTATCCCTAGACCCTAACTGCTGGCTCACAAAAACAAAAGCAAAGGTGCAATCCGGTGATTTTATTTTTTTTTCATTTTCCCATCTATTTGCAAGAAATTAGTATTGCAATACTTACTAGTAGTGATGAGCGTGTGCTCGTTACTCGAGATTTCCGAGCATGCTCAGGTGATCTCCGAGTATTTTGGGCGTGCTAAGAGATTATGTTTGAGTTCCCGCAGCTGCATGATTTGGGGATTCCCTAACAAACAGGCAATCCCTGCATGTGTTCAGGTTGTTTAACAGCCGCAAATCATGCCGCTGCGTGGCCACAAACATAATCTATGAGCACGCCCAAAATACTCGGAGACCACCCAAGTATGCTCGGAAATGTCAAGTAACGAGCACACTCACTCATCACTACTTATCAGTCATGTTCTTTTCCAGCACCACTCTGGTCCGCTTTGTTGTCACACCTGCTGAATCACGCAGTGGCTGCTTGGTGGAGTGGAGATCAATTTTTAGATTTTTTCAATGTAAATTTATAAAGCTCAGAACAAGGCTCTTTAGCTTTTTTGTAGCCTAGTAGACTTATATTGAGAAAGTGACTTCTGCTCCAAACTGCAGACCTACTAGTGGGATTCAGCAAGTCACAAATCTGTCACGTGGCACTGGAGCGGCGCTGGATATGTCCAAAGGCGACAGCCAGTAAGTATTGTAATAGACTCTCTTCATACATAGTATTATTTGATGATAGATGGGAATATAAAGCAATCATCAAAGTGCTTCGTTAAGGCTCCTTTCAGGCTTGCACTTTAAAGGCTTATGTAGCGCCCCCACTGCCGCAGGGCCGAGGGGTACCCGGTACCGGGCCTCTGAGTCTCTGCTCTGGGGTTGTCACGGTGGCTAGACCCGGTCCGTGACCCTGCTGAGGGGCGTACAGTAATAGATATGGATGGTGGTAGTGGTGGTAGTGGTGCGGTGCAGTAAATAACGAGGACACCAGGTTGCAGTCTCTTTACCTCTTTACTGAAGGTCTCTGGGTCCTCAGTCCGGAATACGGTTAACCGGGCTGCGCAAGTCCGGCCGGTCCAATGGCACCTCCAGAGTTCCCTTCACAGGTGGAAATCTGTGCCTTCCTTCTAGCGCTTGTGTGTTGCGGTCCTCCCCTGCTGTGCTTACGGGATAGTACCCCACAACTGTTGTGTCTGTTTCTCGTGTTCCCTCACAACAACTCAATTCTGATGTTCTTCTTAATCTCATCCCCCAGATCTTATGGTAGGACGCACCCGTATGACGGGAAGGCTCGGAGCTCTTCCGGGACCCTAGCGTCGCCCCTCTCCAAAGGTTGCCCCCTATGTCTGCATAGGTGATGTAGGTGAGACAGCCCGCCTATAGCTCTCTGCCCTGCCATTGGTTTGAAGTAATGCTTAGAGCTCTGTACTTCCTCGGCATTCCGGCCACCGGTAATTTACGCCTCAGTAGGATGTTGCCTCGGTCTAACAGCACGACTCCTACTGGTATTTCTCCCTGTTGCGTTGATCTCGTTTCTCACTCAGCACAATAAATCTCGCTTCTTGTCCTTTCTTAGGGCACCGCCGCTATGAAGTGCAGGCGCGGTCCCGTAGCTTTCTCTCTGATTGCCAGGCCTCTGTCAGGATCCCACCCCTGACAGGGACCCTACCGAATCTTCCCCCACAACACCCTCTGCCACAAGGTGTTGCCTGGTTCCAACCCTGTCAGCGTTCTCTCTAACTTCCTGCCTAACCCCCAGTTTTACCAGACTGTGAGGAGTGGCCTAATGAATAGTACCCTTAGCTCCCCCTGGAGGCCAGACTGTGAAATGTATTGGTGTCTGTGATACCTGGTCAGATGAACTCCTTCAGTGCCATCAGACGTACCATAGCCCCCCTATGCGGCGGAGCCACAGTACTGCAACGACCAGGACTCTGGGGCGCTGCACTTACACCTAATGATGTGGGGAGACTTTATTCTCTACCCATGTGGTCTCTCAATCCAAAATGTAAGAAGACTCCATTTGTAGTCTGTCATTGACTCTAACCCAGGAAGCCTCTGTACAACACCAGTCTCTCTGAGGTTCTCTTCGGTTTCTCTTCTGTAATCAGATTTTCAGGGTCTCTTTCTCTCTGCGGAAGCTTCAGGAAGCAAATCGATCACACTTTACAGGTACACATCTGTAACACCACCGGTTCCTGGTTGTTACAGTGGCATTGCTTTCCTCATGGGGAGAGTGATGTCACACTTGGAAGCGAGGAGGGATCTCTTTTGGCCGGTAATCACAAACATACATGTTCACACTCCAGGCCAGAAGGGAGAGCTCTGATCCAGTTTGTGGGTGGCTCCCCTATATATATATTCTGGTCTGGAGGGAAAGTTAGTCAGTGAGAGGAGTCAGTGAGTGCCAGACAGCAGACTGGAGCAGTGTGAGGCAGAGAAAGGAAGAAAGGGCCGTGCAGCCACGAGAGGTGCTGCAGCTCCTGGAGAGAGAGCAAGGAAAGCAGAACAAGCTGTAGAGAGCATGAAGGAGGAAAAGGAGCAAAGGAGAGTGAGGAGCTGGGGGGTTAACTGTGACTGAGCTACCCTGTAAAAAGGCTCGAGCTACCTGTCGTACGGGTAGTGTCCTGTTGTGAATTCCGTTCTCGGGCTCCCTCCTGTGGTCATGAGTGGTACTTTGTGAGTTCTGTTCATGGGCTCCCTCTGGTGGCCTTGAGTGATATGGCTGTCTGTAGCTGTGCTCCAGCTGCCTTGTTTTCTGCTATGCTGGTTCCCTATTTAGCTCCACCTGGACCTTTACTTGTTGCCAGCTGTCGTTGTATTCAGTACTGGTTCAGAACTCTCTTGGACTTCCCCTGTGACCTGTCTCCTCCTGGAGAAGCTAAGTTCATGCTAAGTTCATTTTTGTTCTTGTTTTTTGAAAATGTTTCTCTGTATATGACGAGTTCAGTCCAGCTTGCTTATATGCTATTTTCTTGCTAGCTGGAAGCTCTGGGGTGCAGAGTTGCGCCCCTCACATCCTGAGTCGGTGTGGGGTTCTTTTTGCATTCTCTGCGTGGATAATATTTGTAGTATTTTATACTGACCGCACAGATTCCTTGCTATCTTCTGACTATCTAGTTATTAGCGGGCCTCATTTGCTAAAACCTGTTTTCATTTCTATGTTTGTGTTTTCTCCTTAACTCACCGTTATTATTTGTGGGGGGCTGACTAAACGTTTGGGGAAATTTCTCTGAAGCAAGTGAGGCTTTGTTTCTCTCTAGGGGAAGTTAGTTCTCAGGCTGTGAAGAGGCGTCTAGGGAGAGTCAGGAACGCTCCACGGCTGCCTATAGTGTGTGTTTGATAGGATCAGGATTGCGGTCAATAAAGTTCCCACATTCCCAGAGCTTGTCCTATTTTCTAGTTTACCTATCAGGTCATTCATGTGTCCTAACCACCAGGATCATAACAGTGTACCACCAACCTGGGAGACAGAGAGGAAATGTGAGGACCTTGTGAGAGGCCTAAGGCAGCAAGGGACTACACAACAGCGCTAGAAGGAAGGCTTCTAACCCCACCTGGTAAGGGGGACTCCCAACTCGCTTCCAAGCCGACCTGACCACACCTGCACTGTACCCTGGACTGTGGCTGTCTGAATTCATCAGTAAATCAGGTAAAGAGACTGCAACTTGTGTCCTCTGTTTCTTTCTCCACCTCCTACCATGTTTATCTACTACACTGGGAGCCCTGGGGACCCAGCTTCACCTGTGGGAAGCCATACCATCCCTGCTGCCATAACATCACCCCAGTGGACCCTTTTATGTGGCGGCGGTCATCCCTGACCAAATATCACAGGTGGTGTCACGAACATTTCTTATTTCACAAACCCCTTTAAAGACTCTCCCCTTTACATGGGCGCCCAGGGCCACGGACCGGGTCACCGCCGCCATGACACATCCCTTTAAGTACATGACCCGGTACCGAGTACCCCACAGCCCTTGCAGGTGTTCCACATCCAACTACCAAGTACACCAACTAAGTGTCCTTTGTAGACGCACATTTGTACGAGCACAACGCCATGGCGCTAACCTCCATTCCTCTACGTCATGTAACATAAGGTGACCTCCCGCAACATGGCACCAGGACAGATCCTACTAGGCGCCATGTCACCCATCGAACAGTAGCCTCCAGATAAAACGTATTAGACTGTAGTATCCTAATACTGTTACAATCCAACAAGGTTAATAATCCATTACCTTACCAATGAAGTGTCATGAGGAATACAATGTTAATCAATCCATTCCAGTCATTGTTGTTCCCGTTTACTTACCAAAAGTACATCCAGATCCGCTACATTAACCAGCATGAGATCTGGATGAATCATTCCATCTGTCTTCCCATATGTGATAGGAAACTGTATTGTCTACATTTTCAATGAGCCAAAGAGTCTATTCTGGAAAAAGGACAATTATCCAGCACATTTCCTGATGTTTCTCGTGTCAGTTAAGACAAATGGAAAATCTACAGCTTCATCTTTTACAACCTTTTCACATGAAGAGAACAAATATCTGTGCAGATTTTAGGATATAAAACCATATGATCTGCTAAGTGCCCTAATCATAGATAAAATGTCCTCAAGCTAGGCTGGTAATTACGTGCCTGACATAGAGGAGGGGGAAAAAACGGTATGGTGCCAATATTATAGTGCTCTACTATAGTTTCATATAGTTTTGTAGGTTGAAGGTAGACAAAGATCCATCAAGCTCAATGTATACTGTAACAAGTTGATCTAGAAAAAGGCAAAAAATCCATGAAGCCGAAGCAAATTGCCCCATATTAGGAGAAAATATTTATTCCCGACTCAACATACGACAATTAGGGTTGAGCGACTTTTGCTTTTTAGGATCGAGTTGGGTTTTGTGAAACCCGACCTTCTCGAAAGTCGGATCGCGTGAAATCGGCCGATTCTACTGTAAAGTCGGGTTCCGGACCGGAACACGAAACCCAATGCAAGTCAATGTGGATTATTTTATTTTTTTATTCGTTCCCTCTCTCTCTCTCTCTCTCTCTCTCTCTCCTTCGTGCAAAGCATATGTTGTGTTTGACTCCGGAAATCACTGCAGCCCAAATGGTAATATGGCTCTATGACGCCGCAGAAACCGGGCCGGAACCTATGTCATCACGCTGCCCACAATTAATTGGCTGAAAAAATGGCGGGGACGGCGTCATTCAAAACGTGACTTTGGCGCCAAGATCGCCGACCACATGGCCGATCCCACGCTGGAGTCGGGTCGGGTTTCACGAAACCCGACTTTGCCAAAAGTCGGCGACTTTTGAAAATAAACGATCCGTTTCGCTCAACCCTAACGACAATAAGACTGGATCAAAGTCTCATCACCAAATCTAGTGGCCCGTAACCTGCCATATTTAGTGTTGAGCAATACCGTCCGATACTTGAAAGTATCGGTATCGGAAAGTATCGGCCGATACCGGCAAAGTATCGGATCTAATCCGATACCGATACTCGATACCAATACAAGTCAATGGGACTCAAGTATCGGAAGGTATCCCTGATGGTTCCCAGGGTCTGAAGGAGAGGAAACTCTCCTTCAGGCCCTGGGATCCATATTAATGTGTAAAATAAAGAATTAAAATAAAAAATATTGATATACTCACCTCTCCGACGCAGCCTGGACATCACCGCTGGTAACCGGCGCCTGCTTTGTTTAAAATGAGCGCGTTCAGTACCTTCCATGACGTCACGGCTTCTGATTGGTCGCGTGCCGCTCATGTGACCGCCATGCGACCAATAAGAAGCCATGACGTCATCCCTCAGGTCCTAAATTCCTAATTCTAGGAATTTAGGACCTGAGGGATGACGTCACGGCTTGTGATTGGTCGCGTGGCGGTCACATGGGCGGCCGCGACCAATCACAAGCCGTGACGTCATCTAAGGCCCTGAACGTGCTCATTCTTAAGAAGGAAGGCTGCCGGAAAGAAGCCGAGGGTGAGTATATTCCTATTAGGTATATACTCACCCTCGGACGCGCCCTGCTTCTTTCCGGCAGCCTTCCTTCTTAAGAATGAGCGCGTTCAGGGCCTTAAATGACGTCACGGCTTGTGATTGGTCGCGGCCACCCATGTGACGCCACGCGACCAATCACAAGCCGTGACGTCATCCCTCAGGTCCTAAATTCCTAGAATTAGGAATTGAGGACCTGAGGGATGATGTCACGGCTTCTGATTGGTCGCGTGGCGGTCACATGAGCGGCACGCGACCAATCAGAAGCCGTGACGTCATGGAAGGTACTGAACGCGCTCATTTTAAACAAAGCAGGCTGCCGGTTACCAGCGGTGATGTCCAGGCTGCGTCGGAGAGGTGAGTATATCAATATTTTTTATTTTAATTCTTTATTTTACACATTAATATGGTCCCGATACCGATTCCCGATACAACAATAGTATCGGATCTCTGTATCGGAATTCCGATACGGCAAGTATCGGCCGATACCCGATACTTGTGGTATCGGAATGCTCAACACTAGCCATATTATATTTTTCAGGAATGCCATCCTGGCCCTCATTGAACTTTCATGCATCAGCCATTACACCATCATGTGGCAGAGAGTTCCATAGTTTCACTGCTCTTACAGTAAAAAATCACTGTCCCTGATTGTTTAGACAGACCTAGGTGTAAAAAGATCATTAGAAATATCTGCCCTCATATATTTGTACATTGTAATACTATCCAACCTAAGCCTTCATTTTTCCAAGCTGAATAATTTCAAGTTTGACAACCTGTGTTCTGCATTTCAATCATACCCATAGTAACCTTGCTCGATTTTCTCTGCAGCCTTTCGAGTTCAGTTCTAATACACTGAAGCCCAAATTTATACTTAGTATTCTAAGTGTGGCTGCATTAGTGACTTATATAGAGGTTAAACTACGTTCTTGTCATGAATATTTGTCACTTTTAATGCATACCATTATTTTATTTGCCTTGGTAGCAGCTGCCTGACACTGGTAATTAAAGTTGAATTTGCTGCCCACATATACACCAAAGTCTTTTTCAGTGACTGTTTTATCCAGTATCCTTCAATTTAGTACACAATTATACATTTATCTACATTAAACTTCAATTGCCATTGAATTGCCATTACCAGCTTACATAAATCCCTCTGTAATATTAATTTGTCCTTCTCTCTGTTGATTACCTTGCAGAATTTATCATCTACAAGAATTGAAATTCTACTCTGTGTGCCCTCTACAACTTCATTAATAAATATGTTAAAAAGAAAAGGGCCCAATACTGACCCCTGTGGTACCACAATGTTCACTGTGACACAAAAAGAGTGTCCTCCATTAATCACCCCCACTGTTTCTTATATGTGAGCCAGTTGTTAACCCAATTACATATATTTTACCTTTGCCTGATTGCTGTCATGATATGTACCAAGCTTTCTTGTGGCACTGTATTCAACACCTTTGAAAAGTCCAGAAAGAGAACATCCATGGTGTTAGCCTGGTCCAGTCTGGAACTTACCTCCTCTTAGAAGCTGATCAGATTAGTCTGATTGGACTACATACTGTACATAGGATACATAGCACAGAGAAATCTGCCAATCAGAGGTGTGGGGGCGGGGTTACACAGGGCTCAGCATTCAAAGCTCTGCTAGATCTGCAGCAGAGAAACCTGTGATTGTATCACAACTGCTGCACCCATTAAACTCAGTAGTTCATCGCTGGAACTAGGGTCTTTTTCCCTATTATTATTATTGTTTATTTATATAGCACCATTAATTCCATGGTGCTGTACATAAGAAAGGGGTTACATACAGAGTTATAGATATCGTTTACAGTAAACAAATTTACAATGACAGACTGGTACAAAGGGGAGAGTACCCTGTCCTTGCGGACTTACATTCTATGGGATAATGTGGAAGAGACAGAAGGTTGGGGATGTGGCAGCTCGGGTGGTGGTGAGGCGGCAGCTCTTGTGGTGAGGCAGCAGCTTGTGTGGTGGTGAGGCAGCAGCTCAGATGGTGGTGAGGCGGCAGCTCGGGTGGCTGGTGAGGCGGCAGAATGGTTATTGCAGGCTGTAGGCTTTCCTGAAGAGATGGGTTTTCAGGTTCCATCTGAAGGATCTAAGGGTGGTGGATAATTGGATGTGTTGAGGCGTGGAATTCCAGAGGATGGGGGATATTCGGGAGAAATCTTGGAGGCGGTTGTGTGAGGAACGAATAAGTGTCCCTATATCATGCTGATGTCGGATTACAAAGCAAAAATCTGCTGACTGCTTCCCTTTACAGTTAAGGCGGGCTGCGTAATATGTATAATATCACTCCAAGTGCTCCAATGCTTTAGCTCAGCACAGACATTCTCACTATGGTGGTAGTTCACAGAAATGACTAGTGTTGAGCGATATCGTCCGATACTTGAAAGTATCGGTATCGGAAAGTATCGGCCGATACCGGCAAAGTATCGGATCTAATCCGATACCGATACCCGATACCAATACAAGTCAATGGGACTCAAGTATCGGACGGTATCCCTGATGGTTCCCAGTGTCTGAAGGAGAGGAAACTCTCCTTCAGGCCCTGGGAACCATATTAATGTGTAAAATAAAGAATTAAAATAAAAAATATTGATATACTCACCTCTCCGACGCAGCCTGGACATCACCGCTGGTAACCGGGAGCCTTCTTTGTTTAAAATGAGCGCGTTCCGCGCCTTCCATGACATCACGGCTTCTGATTGGTCGGTGCCGTTCATGTGACTGCCACGCGACCAATCAGAAGCCGTGACGTCATCCCTCAGGTCCTAAATTCCTAGAAGGAAATTTAGGACCTGAGGGATGACGTCACGGCTTGTGATTGGTCGCTGAGTGGTCACGTGGGCGGCCGCGACCAATCACAAAGCCGTGACGTCATCTAAGGCCCTTCACGCGCTCATTCTTAAGAAGGAAGGCTGCCGGAAAGAAGCAGGACGCATCCGAGGGTGAGTATATACCTAATAGGAATATACTCACCCTCGGCTTCTTTCCAGCAGCCTTCCTTCTTAAGAATGAGCGCGTGAAGGGCCTTAGATGACGTCACGGCTTTGTTATTGGTCGCGGCCGCCCACGTGACCGCTCAGCGACCAATCACAAGCCGTGACGTCATCCCTCAGGTCCTAAATTCCCTTCTAGGAATTTAGGACCTGAGGGATGATGTCACGGCTTCTGATTGGTCGCGTGGCGGTCACATGAGCGGCACCGACCAATCAGAAGCCGTGATGTCATGGAAGGCGCGGAATGCGCTCATTTTAAACAAAGCAGGCTGCCGGTTACCAGCAGTGATGTCCAGGGGCCTCCGGAGAGGTGAGTATATCAATATTTTTTATTTTAATTCTTTATTTTACACATTAATAAACTTCCGATTCCGATTCCCGATACCACAAAAGTATCGGATCTCGGTATCGGAATTCCGATACCGCCAAATATCGGCCGATACCCGATACTTGCGGTATCGGAATGCTCAACACTAGAAATGACCCATTCACTGCAACATTCAGATGTAGCAAAGATTATCATCATTAAAAAAACTCCATCTTGATAACATGTAACAGAAGGCTAAAAATTAAGATAATTACCCACTGAGCAAGACATTGACCGATGACAAGTTAGGTGCCATACTTTTTTTTATGTCAACATGGTAACTTTTCCTAGATCTGTACTAAACAAGTACATAATGGGAAGGGGTTAAGTGGACCTGCCAGTTTTTATAATATGGCCCAGTCTTACCAATCATTGTGAGACTATGTAGCAATACAGCACTTTGACAAGGGGAACAGTAACACCCAATTGTCAATTTATTAATATATTTCCAGTAGGAATAATAGAGGGACTATATAATACAGAATCACCAGAAAAGTATTTCTCAAAAAAAACGTCATGTGAGTCGGGTTCAGTTTGCATTTTAGAAGTGATGCGAAAACCCCAATCCAATGCTTATTCTGCTGCCTGATAACAATGTACACAAGGTATTTTGGTCTCGGGACTAGATTTATTCCCACCTATGATTAGCTGATTTACTGACCTATATCTCAAGAATTCCAGTCCTTCACCTTGCCTGTCATATCTTAGCTGTGACACTTCGGATACATTTTTAAGGACATATAAAAGTTTTCTTTTTCCTAATCAGACTTTTTGTGACCCGAATGGCTCAATTCACATTTATTTATTCAGTTAGAAATGATTCCAGTCTTCCCGTCAATTTCCTTTTTCAGCAGTGTGACAGTAATTATACCCTTTCTATTTCACTGTGTCAGAACCCAAATTTAGGGACTAGAGTTGAACGGAAAGATTCACAGGACCCTGGACTAGTGGCCACTTCAGTTGTCTTTGGCCGCATGAAGAGACTCTGTCAGGGAAAAATAATTGTTTTCTTTTTAATATATGCAGAAAGTGTAGAAAAAGAGCAATTTTTTTTAACTTTTAACAAAAAATACTATGTCACCTGTACCAAATAATATAGGAAAAAGTGACATATAATGATGATAATTGTACGGGCACTTTTTCCCTTAATTCTCATTTTCTTTATTGCCATTCATAATATTGAAAAAAAAATAGAGACATAAGAAATTGACTCTGTGTCCTAGGAAATCACTAACATTCCGACTTTTCCTCCTTACATGTCTGTGTCTGGCTGTGTTAATTATTTGCTACATATGTAGGACTCGCAATAGGACATAAAGTTTGTTAAACCCCCTCTCTAATTAATTCCCCATCAAAAACTGTTAGAGACTCGTAGGAAAAACCCCTGTATTCTCTGTATTTCTAAATTACTGCTTGCTTCAGGAACTTGCAGAAAATCCTGCAGACTAACAAGGCAGACGAGTGTTCTTTTTAACTGTACTGTTAACTTAGTTTCTGTATCACATCGATCCTATTTTTTTAAATAAAATGATGCTAGTTTTGGGGTCTGACTTATTGGAACCCCATCATGACCCAGGTCCCAGTTTTAGAACAGAGCAAGGACCATGCTGTCTCAGATGCTCTACATAGAAATAAATGAGAACATGTAGATGGCTAGCAGTGGGTGACACTGAGGCTGGACCGCCGCCTATCGTACATTTATTATTTATCTAATTGACAAGTTGTAAAAAAAGAGTTGCTCCTAATATAAGGGATGGCAGGGTGTTCCAGCCTGTTAAATTTCAGTGACTGTTCCTGTCGTTCTCTCTAGAGTTAAGCCTTTGTTAGGGTCGGTTTAGTCGAGCGTTCTTGAGTCAGCAAACGGCTGACCAAATGCTGAGCTGACACATATTTCAAGAGAACCTTTCACCAAATTTTTCAAGTTAAACTCAACACAAGTTGTAATAATGGCTGCAATCACCTTGTGACTTTTCATTAAGCCCAAATGGGCATTGTCATAAAATTTTTACAGGGAGCGTGAACTTCTTCCCCCTGTAAGACATTGCCCAATCATAGGCAGCAACACACAGGAGAAAAATAACACGCCCCTCCATAGCTCAGAACATACTACTCATGTGTGAGAAATAAATTGACAGTCTGCATGATGTCACTGTAGAGTAATTACAAGTTGCCATGAGCACAATAGACATAAGTAGAATTGTTGACACCTTTGAGCTCTCATCTCTGTAACATGCAGTGTGTGGGGGTGGGGGAGCAATACAGCAGAGGTGCAAATGCTATGATAGTAGGAGTGCTGATAGAAGGGTTTGTAATGTGGCACAGCTAAACTCAGCTCCACTCCCCTTCCATCACACTGACCGGTGGGACCTTATATTAAAGGATCTAGTCATCTGTGCTCTACTTTCAGCACTTTCTAATCAGGTAGGAAGTTAGACCAGGAGATCATGGCTGTCTGTCATACATCACACACTGAAAAACCTGCTCTAAGCTGTTGTGGGGGGAGGTGTTCTTTTTCTAATGTATGTTACTGTCTGCTTATAATTGGTCAACATCATACAGGGGTAAGAAATACATGTCCCTGGTAAACACTGTTTGATTATGCCAACTTGCATTCCATGGAAATTAACTAATTAGGGGCCAAATACTATGATTGCTGATGTCTGTTTGGGATAGAAGTGCACAATAAGGCAATACTACAATATAAATAAAAGAGGTAAAGAGTGATGGTAGAGCTTACCTGGGATGGTTGTGCAGAGACACAACACCAATAAGAGCCTTGGAATCTGTTGGAGTCTGCAAAAGACCTGAGACTGGGACGGAGATTTGTCTTCCAACAAGACGATCCCAAACATAACGCAAAATCTACAATGGAATGGTTCACAAATAAAGGTCTCCAGGTGTTAGAATGGCAAAGTCAGAGTCCAGACCTCAATCCAATCGAGAATCTGTGGAAAGAGCTGAAAACTGATGTTCACAAACGATCTCCATCAAACCTCACTGAGCTCGAGCTGTTTGCCAAGGAAGAATGGGCAAGAATTTCAGTCTCTCGATGTACAAAACTGATAGAGACGTATCCCAACGACATGCAACTGTAATCGCAGCAAAAGGTGGTGCAACAAAGTAATAAGTTACAGGGGCAGAATAATATTGCACGCCCCACTTTTCAGTTTTTGAATTTCCACAAAAATTTAAAATAACCAATAAATTTCGTTCAACTTCACAATTGCGTTCCACTTGTTGTTGATTCTTCACCAAAAATTTACAATTGGTATCTTTATGTCTGAAGCATGATATGTGGGGAAAGGTTGAAAATTTCCAGGGGGCCGAATACTTTCGCAAGGCACTGTATACACGATCTGTGATATTCACAGAAAAGAATACGTACAGCAAGCCGAGGAGGGGTGGAGACAGACAATAAGCCTCACCCATCCGACCGGACCGAGGATATTTACATACACTGCGGGAGGAATATAAACACTATTTATGGATCATAGGTGGGGAGTCAAGGGGTATCAAAAGTACTTGTATAATGCGTAGGGGACACTGAATTGAATTATATTCTTACACGATATCCCAAAAAAGTGGTGACAGATTCCCTTTCATTTTGACCATTTTTCTTTGTCAGAAAAAAATACAAAATGCATTGCTTGGATCTTCGGAGACATGTTGTCAGAAGTTTATAGAATATGAGAACAATTTGCATTTTACTCAAAAATATACCTATAAAGAGAAAAATCAGACAAACTGAACATTTTGCAGTGGTCTCTTAATTTTTGCCAGAGCTGTACATCCACAAAAAGAGGCAAAATAAAAAAATATTGGCTTTGCAGATTCTATTACATCATGTGCTTAGTTCAATGCAAAAAAATTGGTGAAAGGTCCTTTTTAATGTGTATGAGGGCTCCTAGATTGCAGCATCTAATGGGTTAAACAGTTGGAACTTCTCATCATTCATTACTACTTTTCTATGTTGGAATGTGCTTTAAAATGTGTTGAAATTATATCTATAAGTGATAATATAATAATAGATAATACATCAGCTTCACCCTGTGCGTATATATGGTATGTATCAATATCTAATAGTACCCATGTTTTTCACTTCTCCCTTTTTAATTTTCAGGAAAAGACAGAACCCTATTTTATAGGGATATTTTGCTTTGAAGCTGGAATTAAAATTGTGGCTCTGGGATTTGTTTTCCACAAAGGCTCTTACCTCCGGAACGGCTGGAATGTTATGGACTTTATTGTAGTGCTCAGTGGGTGAGTGTCTATTACTATGATTCTTAGTCCTTCTGTGGGGATGGTAAGTATCAACTTTGCATTGCACGCTCTGTAACTGCTGCAATAAATGAAGGACAAGTTGTTTAATATAGATTTAGCTGTGCCATAATGCATATTTGCAAATGTCATCTAAGTATGCCAATTGGTGCTCTTTTATCTGCTGAAATACCGGATATAAATACAGTTCAGATTTTGAAGGAGACATAAATAAGACAAGGTGCAGTACGTAGAAATGTCAGGCGTGACGTCTTAGGCTACTTTCACACTAGCGTTAACTGCAATACGTCGCAAATGCGTCGTTTTTGCGAAACGCCGCATCCAGCAAAAGTTTTTGCTGGATACGTTGTTTCGTCATAGAGTAACATTAGCGACGCATTTGCGACGCATTTGCGACGCATTTCCAAACGGTGAATCCGTTTTGCGACGCTTGGGCGTATGGTAGCGGACCATCGGGAGAAAAAAACGCTACATGTAACGTTTTTTGCTCCCGACGGTCCGCTTTTTCCGACCGCGCATGCGCAGTCGGAACTCCGCCCCCACCTCCCCGCACTTCCCCGCACATCACAATGGGGCAGCGGATGCGTGGGAAATATGCATCCGCTGCCCCCGTTGTGCGGCGGAGACCACACTAGCGTCGGGAACGTCGGCCCGACGCGCAGCGACGGGTTGTTCCCGACGCTAGTGTGAAACTAGCCTTATAGATAATTGATCGGCACCGAATAAAACTGAATTTTCACTGAAATGAACATACCGTATTTGAAGGGTAAAGTATATGCAGAAGTCTGCTATTGATTACAGCATGCGGTTTCATGATAGAAGGCATATGCCAGAAATATTATCATCAAATTTGATTATCAGGACCCCCAATCAGATACCAGAAGGGGCTGTGGTGCATATGTTTTCAGCCTTTTTTGGGCACCCTAGGATTCACTCATTTGACATTTAAGATGCTTATCACATACTCTTAAAGAAACACTCCCTTCAAAGTTTTATCCTCTTAATATATTGCAGTCATTATATAGCACTGTGTACTTACAATTGCTCATTTCCCTTTCTACCCAGCTAATTCTTCTCTTTTCTCAGTTCTATGTAGAAACAGGAAATCTCCTGTCCCTGCATTTATCATTCCCCTCTTCCATTCTTGACCCAGCTGCTCCCTCCTTCCCCCTGCCAGGCACTTTTGCAGTGATTACTCATGCAGGGAAAATTGACCTCCTGTTTCTACATAAAGCTTAGATGGACTCAGCTACTCAGTTTTTAAACACATGATGCTATAGACCAAATAGAAAAAAGACAAAAAGGCAAAATGAGCAATTGTAAGTACACAATGCTATGTAATATGATTGCCATGTATTAACAGGATAAAAACTTTGATGGGAGGGAGTGCTTCTTTAATTTTGGTGACTGTTGTCAGTCCCATTGACCATACCTGCTACAAATGGACATGTAAATAGAATCCAGGCATGGCTTCCGGCACAATGATGGTGCAGTGACTGAGACAGATATGGCAGGGTTCAACTCAAAGTGGAAGGAAGCAGGATAGCTTGATGGTTACAGTGTCTCAGTAAGGGTACAAGGTAATTGGTTACTCAACAATGATGGCGTAGCACTGCAGTTTTGAAGCAGAGAGCATGGTGGTTATGTGACACCTCAGGGTCCAGGTTGTCACAGTGGAATTCCTTTCTTCATGGGGAGAGTGATGTCATGCTTGGAAGCGAGGAAGGATCTTCTTTGTCAGGTACACACAAGCATACAACATGTTCACACTCCAGGCCAGGAGGTGGAGCTGTGATCCAGCTTGTGGGTGGCTCCCCTATATATATTCTGGTCTGGAGGGAAAGTCAACCAGTCTGGGAGAGAGTTCCTGTCAGAGAGACAGAGGAGAAGGAAGCAAAGGGGTTCTGCAGCCACGAGGGTGCTGCAGCTCCTAGAGAAAGAGTAAGACGAACAGATTTTAGAGCATGTGTTGGAGAAGTGAAGCACAGGAGAGTAAGAACTGGGGAGAATGGCTGCAACTGAACTACCTCCCTGCAGAGCGCAGACACCAGTAGCCGGAAGATGGAGTTTGTGAGGGACTACAAGACTCACAGCAGAAACTGACAGGACAGCTGGATTACACCTCCCCTGTCTGGCCTTACACCTGGAGACACAGTGGCGCATAGAGCCTGGGTCGTGATAGAGACCCTGCAAAAAGGCTTGAGCCACCTGTCATACGAGTTAGTGTCCCACTGTTATGGAGGACAGAGAGAACAGTGAGGACCTTGACAGAAGCCATAGGCAGCAAGGGACTACACCACAGCGCTAGTAGGAAGGCTTCTAACTCCACCTGGTAAGGGGGACTCTGAACTCGAATCCAAGCTGGCTGGACCCTGCATGTACCTGTGATGTGGTGCCCTGGACTGTGGCTGCCTGAAGTCTTCAGTAAACCAGGTAAAGAGACTGCCTCAATTTCTTACCACACCACCCACATCTTCATCTACTCACCGGGAGCCCTGGGGACCCAACTTCACCTGTGGGAAGTTATACCATCTTAGCTGCCATAACATCACCCCAGCGGACCTCTTTAAGTAGCGTCGGTCATCCCTGACCGAATACCACAGGTGGCGTCATGAACATAAACTTTATTCATAAAGCCCCTTTAAAGACCTTCCCATTTACATGGGTGCCGAGGGCCACGGACCAGGTTGCCGCCGCCGTGACACATCCCTTAAAGTACCGAACCCGGTACCAAGTATCCCATGGCCCTGGCAGGCGTTCCAGTTACCTGGCAATTATACTATGATACTGTGGCTCTGAGGTTGGGGTTTTTAAGATAAAACTGTGGCATGAAACATGGAGGTTCCAAAAACTTATTGTGCCTTGGAAATGTCAATTGGCAAGAAAAATCTCCTAAAGGAAACCCGTCAGCGGGACTGTGCTAAGTAAAGGACAGTGTCACATTGGGGGCCATTATACTGATTAAAATGATACCTGGGTTGATGAAATCCGTCTTGTGGTTGTTGTTTAATCTTTATTTTCAGTTTTGAGTTAATGATATGCTCGTGCTCCGGGGTGGTCTGTAGGCGGGGCTTTATGTGGTGCACTGATTAGGTATTCACCAGTATGGCTTATGACAGATCACTGATCCCTCAGTGACCTGCCCCTTATTTTACATACTGTATATCTTATTCTTTGGGGAAAAAAAAATATTTTCATCATGCAGGCGGCGGTGCCTGTGCTGCTGCATAATCGCATCTATAATATCCATATTTTCATTTAATTTAGTCATGTAAATTTCTTGAGAAAAAAAATTATCTTAATTAAAATGGCGCCTGCGCAGTAGCATCATTCAGAACACAATAGATGCTACTGCGCAGGCATCGGTGCCTCCATTTTGGTTGGTTTTTTTTTTATCAAGAAATTTATATGACTAAATTAAATGAAAATATAGATTATAGATGCGATCATGCTACAGCGCCGGAGTCTGCATGATGAATGTATTTTTTTCTTCAAACAATAAGATATACAGTATGTAAAATAGGTGGCAGGTCAGTGAGGGATCAGTGATCTGTCATAAGCCATAATGATGAATATCTAGGGAGAGCACCACATGAAGACCCCCCCACAGGCCGCCCCGAAGCACAAGCATATCATTAACTCAAAACTGCAAATAAGATAAAACAACAACCACAAAACGGATTTCATCACCCAGGTATCATTGTAATCAGTATAACGGCGCTGACCTGACACTGTCTGTAGTTTACTGAGCACAATCCTGCTGACAGGTTCCCTTTAAACTAGTACAGCAATGATTGTCACCGGCAGAAAACATATTTCAACACCTTTAGGTACCAGGCATTTATTAGAGAACACCTTGCAGTATTTCACATCGGGAGCAGTGTGCAGATTTTCTCGTAGGAACATACAGAATATTACTCACAGCTCCAAGTACAAGCAGTATTCACAGTCATGTTCCCAGCAGAACTCCCGATGTAGACCATAATATTGCTCACTGCATCAGCTCACAGAAGCTTCACCTTCTGGGCCATAGTTATCTCCAGTTTCTCTGCCTATGGCACAGCTTGTCATCAACCGACAAAGTGTCTCACATTGTCTAACTCAGTGTTCCTCAACTCCGGTCCTCAAAGCCCACCAACCGCTCATGTTTTCAGGATTTCCTTAGTATCGCACAGGTGATAATTCCACTGGTCTAAGCCTACGACATCTCTTAACTTTACAAACTTTGGTTCCTATTGCTGTCTTAGGCTTCACTATTTTTACCCCTTGAGGTTGCAGGGTGGGCAGGCTGTCCACGGTAAGTCACTGCAGGTGACTTTATGCACTGTATTTGTTCAGCAATCAATCAGTTAGGTCATGACGTTCCTCCATTTCCTAACCGGTCAGCTTCAAGAAGGTCCATAGCCACTTACTGAATTTAGAGGCACTTTCCACTTCTCACTTTTTTAGTATTACTGTACAAAACTATCCTACGTACCATTCAGGGAGAAGCAGACACAACATTGGTGCAACCTGGGCAGCCACACACGGACCTAAGAGGTAAGAGGACTGATATACGCTCCAAAGCAGCAAGAAGCCTTTGTACTAGACACCAATGATGAGCCAATTCACTGCAAAGGACCCAATATAGTGATTTTGCACAGTGGTGCCTCTATCGATGTCCGCCTCTACATTTATAGTCAAAGTGATGGAGGACTATTCTGTCCTGATATTATGTTCTGGTATGATATATTACATTCTAGGTTAAATTATTGGACATTCACGCACTTTAAAATTTACTAATACAGAGCCTTACTCAGTTTTTTCTTATATGACCAGTAGTCCATGACCTACAGAAAGTCTATGATCTGTCTTTACTAGGCAAAATATACTGTAAATTATCTTTTTTTAACTTTTTTTTTGCCACCACACACATATTTGTTATTATTGTTGTGAACTGTTACCTACTCGGTAAGGTAGATAAGGTAGATATTCCATGATGCTGTAATGGGGCATTATTGGCCTCAGTGATGCAATCTCACTGAATTAAGTTTATTACATGACTGTTATATCTTCCTTAATTTACTTGATCTCATTTTGTTTTTCCATTACATAAAATACAAAACACCCCAAAGTTCGTTTTAAAGCGTTTAATTTCTTTGATGTTCTACATTTTTATTAGCTGTTATTTGGGTGACAAATGCACACAAAAGTTAGAGGGTTTTCCTTTTATTTGATATTGGGATCAGTCATCGAAATAAGATTGGTGGGGGTCCGACACCCGACACCCCCACGTATCAGCTGATGTAGCTGCTGGGGCATACAGGAAGTGACACAGCGCCTTCCATTGTGTAGTGGCCATGAGTGGTATTGCAAGTTCTCCTCCATTCATTTGTATGGGAGAAAGCTTGCAATACCATTCACAGCCACTACACAATGTAGGCAGCTGGGCCACTTTTGTAATCCTGCGGTACTTTCAACTAGTTGATCACTCATGAGGTGCAGGGAGTCTGCTGCTCACCAATCTAATAGTGATGACCTATTCTATTGAATGGTCACCAATATCAAGAATGTCTTCTATTAAAAATGGTTTTATATGTTCCTGATCCGCATCCCTAAACCAGAGCACAGAGTAGCTACAAAGAATGTTTATCACTCTGAATTATCATGCAATACTCAGACAACCCATTGATCTCTATAATGCTTCTTACTTCAGATCCTGGTCCTACAGAATAATTTTGGTTGTCCTCTAAAAAAAGAGCAGATCGCTGTGACACCTTGCTCTCACCTTATGATCTGATCAATGCTCATGCGCGAGCCTTGGGGTGTATGATAAGCGAGAGGGAGGTAGATAGTGTGATGGGGTGATGTAGGGGACATCATACTCATCAATTAATGCATGAGGACATAATTATAGAATATTGCAGAGGTGGTGAGAATGGTTTGGGGCAACCCGTGGGACCTCTCAGGAGTGATTTACATACGATGCAGGACAAGAGTAAAATCATGGATGGTTTGGGGCAACCCATGGGACCTCTCGGCAGTGATTTACATATGGCGTGGGACAAGAATAACTTATTTTTTTAGGTATGTTGTACTCCGGTGGTTAAAATACATTTTAGAAGGGGATTAGTGATTTCACATAGCGATGTTTTCCCTTTAAACAACTAGTACTTTGCCGGCAAGAGCCTTCATGATACCATTCTTTTGAAAATGATAGCAGCTCATCCTATCTACAATGGTTGGGGCATGACCCAGTAATTGTGGACGAGGTTTAGCTTTCTTTGGCTACGTTCACATTTGCGGTCAGCGCCGCAGCGTCGGGCGCCGCAGCGGCGCCGCATGCGTCATGCGCCCCTATATTTAACATGGGGGCGCATGGACATGCGTTGTGCTGCGTTTTGCGCCGCATGGCCGCAAGCGTTGGACGCAAGAAACGCATCAAGTTGCATTTTTTTTGCGGCCAACTTTCGGCCAAAAACGACGCATGCGGCGCAAAATGCAGCGTTTTAGCGTGCGTTTTGCCGCGTTTTTGTTTGCGTTGTGCGCTGCGGCGCCGACGCTGCGGCGCACAACGCAAATGTGAACGTAGCCTTTCTCAAGCAGTTATGCTTTTCTCGTTCTTCATCTTTATACAGAAGCCTGATATTCTTTCAAGTAGGGAAATTCCAGAGAGGTTCGCAGAGATAATTTAAGAACAGGGGATTTCAGAATACTGGACTTTTTTTTCTCCTGAGAGGTTCTTACAGTCGGTGAAATAGAAAACTGAAACAATGGAATGATTGATGGCTTAATAGCTTAATTAAAAGAATTCATTAAAGCAGTGGGAAAGCAATATATTCATAACATTCAAACTACCATTATTATATAGCCTCCCGTTGTGCCTCCAAAACTGCTCTGAATCACCGAGGCATGGACTCCACAAGACCTCTGATGGTGTGTTGTGGTATCTGGCACCAAAATGTTAGCAAGAAACTCTAAAGCTTCCCATAAATGTGAGAATATTGTTGGACACACTTGCCGATATTGACAGGTTCGTCCAACACTCTAATATGTACGGTGGCACCAGTCAACTGATTGTTGGGGGAGATTCAAATTGGGCAAGTCTGAATTCAGACTGCCGATCGCATTGTTCTTCCAGAAATAAGCTGCCAATACAGATGTCTGTAGGTTTCTCTCTCATAAAGATCACAGGGGTACTCGGTCAAACAAGCGCTCCTGTATATGGGAAAAACGGATCTGATTGTCGTTGGCCGAAAGATCGGATAATCGTTCAGTCAGTGTGTATGAGGGTGCTTTAGTTGTGATGTTCAGCCTCCATGGATCACTCTTTTCCAGCTCATTCCACAGGTGCTGATTTGGATGGAGATCTGGAACATTTGAAGGCCAAGTCTAGATCGTGAATTCTTTGCAGTATGGTACACCACACTATCCTGCTGAAAGAGGTCACTGCCACTGGGGACTATTGCTGCCATTTAGGATTGCAGTTGGTCTGTAGTTATATTACATAGGTTCTATGTGTCAAAGTAGCATTCATATGAATGTCAGGGCCCACGATCTGATACTTAAACCCAATCATCAAGCCACCTTAATTTGACCCTTGTAGAATGCCTCGGATTCTTATGTTTGCCCAGGTTACCAGCTTCCAACATTTCATGTTCACTTGCTGCCTGATATATCCCCCCCAACATTGTATCAAGACAATCAGTGTCATTGGCTTATTTCATGGCTTTGGTTTCGGTGTATTTTGTTGAATATAATTTCCAATTTCATGATGTCTTTAATGAACTTGTCCAGTGGACGACAGTTGCAGAATTAGAGTTGGACAAAGTCGGTAAAAATATTAATAAAAGACAAATGTATCACTTCTTTATGGACTTTCATGGACCTAATGTCTCGTGTGGATTTCAGGTGTGACAAAGTATTTATCAGCATTTTACACATTTTTACCGATTCCTGTGAGCTGTTAGTGGCTTCGCAGGGTGGATTTCCATTGTTATATACTTTCAGTGACTTCATGAACTTCTCATAAAAAATTGGTTTTTGCTATCAGTGCTGCAAATGTTCTTCCTAAAGTGTTCTGAATCATTGATTGCAAAGAAATGAATTAGAGATTGTGTTTGTTAGTGGATTAGGATAGCACATTATGTGAGTTAGAACATGTCATATATTCCATTTGCTGTGTTCTACGGACTCTGAGATGCACTTTTCACCTTCAGCGCTCATAAAACTCTTCATCTGATCACTAAGAAGATTTTTGTCACCTGGTGTGTAGAGGCAAAGCCCCCGTTCCGGTGAATATTTCATATACTGGGCTGCATGCTGTAGTTTTGATTAAAAAAAAGTATAAAATGTTGTTTTAAATGTTAAATTATTATTATTTTTTTTTTTTTAGAGGATGGCTCTAAAAAAAAGTATAACTTGTTAGAAAACAAACTCTTAGCTATGCAGCTGGAAAAATAGCAAAGTAATGACTGGAACAAAAAAAAATTGCCATGTCTATAAGTCCTAAAAAGATATTTTCTTAAAGAGTTAATATTGTAATGTTTGATGCAATGTGAAAGGGAATAAAATGCCCATTTATTGTTTGCATGGAGAGGCGTTTCCATAGTAGTGTATGCCTTTTTAAGAAGAAGTATATTGTTTTCACCATATGTGCTTTTAAGGCTTCGCTTATGTGAATTTTAAGCAGGTTGAAAATAGCTATTGCATGATAATTGTCAACACAGGGCTGTGAATAATATGCATTAGCAATTCATATCAAGACCCAGAAAGATGCATCACATATGTGTTTTTAAGACATTTTTTGAAATAAAACTTCACAATTAACTTTCTCTAACGTAACGATAGATCAATTAACTTTTATTACTGAAAATATATATATAAAAAAACAAACTATAAAAGCGTTTATTTATCTTTAATGAACCATAACCGTCTCGGCTTAATGCCGGCCACTTACGTAAACACGGATCGTGAATAAAATATTGATGCTCTGAATGTTCTCATCCGTAGTAAATGGATATGTTGAGATAAATGTAAGTTTAATGGAACAAGTTCTTAATTAAAGTGAATCTTCTGCTTTATTAATTTATTTTTATTATGGAATCAATAGTTGGCTTGATCGTTAGATTTTTCTTAAAGTAACATTCCATTAAACACGTTCATGGTGAGGCGTCCAAGTGTGCCGCTGATCTATACCACACTATGATAGATATGGATATATCGGAGCACTATTGAACACCATGTCCTTAGCATTGAAGTGGTTCTCCACTTTGGACTCTCCTTCTGGTTTGGCCAGTTTCTCACATAGGTCAATACTAGTCTGATGGACCACAATGGTCTCCTGATCCAACTTAACCGTCTAATTTTTTACTTTGAATCTCTTGTTTTCAATTGAGGAGACCCATAGCTGGGTCATCCATCATGGTCCGTACTCGTACAAGAAAGTTCTGCATCTGAAACAGGCTTTAGCAAGGTTCAATGATAATAGTCCCACCACAAAGTGTCCTTCCCCAAAAAGGATCTGCTGTAATCTGAGAAAACCTGTCAATAGTGCTTCATTTACTTGCAGCGCCATTGCTGGGTGAATAAGGTGCTACACAGGGTCCATTCAAATCAAATTATTATCTGAGTAATGCCTGACAGGGCAAGTCCTCCAGAACCCAAGACACTCCTTGTAACTTCCCGCCACCCTAGCCAAGAATTGCGAATTCAGAACAGAGGATTCCAATTCAGAATTTCATAATAAGGAGGAGGAAAATAGATTTTCGAAATTGGAAAACCCTTTTATTAGGGCAGTCGTAGAGGTGCATGGTGCCTCTGTTGTGCCAACATATGTCTCCAATTTCATACTGATATCCTTACTGTCTGATCCTGTAGAAACCAGACATGCTCTGCTGAACTTCATATTTATGAAGATACAGTATATGACCCCTAAAAATGAACATAAAGTTTTTCTAGTCAATGTCTCTTTCACTGTGGATGATGGATGTTTTGCACCAGAGAATTAAACACTTTTACACTAATTTCCCTGTGGGGATGAATGAGCAAATTGATTTGAATCAAATTGACATTGTTAGGAAGTTTGGAATTTTTTGAGTCAATTTTCTCAAATTCTTCTTAAGGTTGCGGAGAAGTTAAATATATAGATATAAATAATAATAATAATAATAATAATGTATATTACTCACCAGTCCTTCATCTATCCTGCCCTGCAGATAGCTGCGAGGTTCTCCATTGGCTTCCTTCATCCGACTTCTTCCTTCTCTTCAGTGTTTCCTGTGTTCTGTCTGGTGTAAATCAGCTTGGATCTGAAGCAGCAGGGCAGATGAAGTAATATGTTTTTTTTAACCCCTTCCAGGGGTCTTTTCATGGCAATTGGATCATAATTAATTTGCATCAAGCAAATTTGATGAAAATCAAATTCCAAATTTGAAAGAATCTGCTGAATTTGAACTTCATCATACTTCCTCTCTATTTCTCAGCATTTAATCAAAAGAGCAAATCCTAGGCATTTTTGATACTAACTCAGGGCACAAGAAAATAGTTTATATGATCCATAAACTTACAGCGTGTCTCCCATATGAGAAATGGCATATCAGCAGGACATTTTTAACATTCACATTGGTCCCAGCTTGATGGAGAATCTGTAGAAAAAAAGAAGCATAGCGAAACGCGCGTCGGGGTGAGGGACACGGCACCTATCTGACTCATCTTGCAGTAGTTAGAAACTTTGTTAATAGGTAATTAACCTTTTGATTTTGCTATATAACACTCCATGGTGCTTTCTTTTTCATTATCTCATGCTCATTATTCCAGCTATTGAATATCCTGTATTTAGAACAGGTACCATTGCTGGCTGATGCACTATTGTATTTTGGCTTGCGATTACAACCTCTATAGGCATATACTGTGGTGGCCTCTTTGAGGCACCTTTGTTTCCCCATTGCAATTTTATTTGTGTGTTTTACATTTATTTAATAAATAATTATTTTTTTATTGCTGGAATTTCTCTGTTCACCTTTTCTTTTGGGATCTTCATCCTTTTTCCTGACAATGTATATATATATATATATATATATATATATATATATATATATATATATATATATATATATAAACATACACTCTTGGACATGTTTAGATTGGTTCACACTATGATAACAAACAGCACAACTACTTTTAGATAGGCAGACTGACTGATAACAAGTTTGTAGGCACACATAGTGCTAATTACAGGGCATACCTTAGTATTAACATGTCCCTATTGTCAAATTATTTTCAATCTTTTCTAGGGGTGCCATCATTTTTGTCCAGGCCATTTTCACTTATTTTTTATTTTTTTATTATTTTTTTTTTGTTGAACCATAATCCAAAAGCAACATCTGATTTTCAAGTTGATATTCATTAAATTCAAACTACCGTAATTGAAAATGTCTTTTTTCAGGTTCAGGTTATTTTAGGGTAAATCTGCAGCATATATTATCATGCTGCAGATTTCAGATCTGCCCGGGGTAATTTCCAGTATAGATTTCCATAGTATACAGATGAAGATACTGGTACTGTAATATGCAACAGATTTGATGCATGGAAACGTGCAGCAGATATTCAGCAATGTTTATGCCACATTTGTAGCATGGTTTTATGTGGAAAGGTATGGTGCTATTTAGCAGTAAAATGTGGATACCACCCTTACTGTGTTATAGGACCCCCATTAATTTATCAGATTTATTTACTAGCCCTACAATAGACAAAAAAAATGTACGTGTCAATTTCTCTTTAAATGTTATTTTAAAAAAAGTGCAGTGCCTGTGAGAAGTAGAGATATTGTGAAGTGTATTGCCCGAGGTCCTGGAATATGAGTCTTTTCCTATGCAGAATTTTGCAGTCTGTGTAACCACTTATCAATCTCTCTGTGGAGCGGAGCGCGGCTCTTTGATGTAAGCCGCAGACGCCGGACTTCCTGTTGTGGAGGAAAAAAAAGTCAGCTGTTATATTACAAAGAACTCATGCCAGCCGGATCCAAGATTTAGACTTCTAGCTATTGTGGGGAAAAAAATACCCCGTGAATATGCATTATAGTCTCAACAACGTGTAAGACCATCTGTAGACTCCTACAGAGCATTTAGTGATACACGAAGGCCGCTTGTGTTGTTTACGTTATGGCACACGGACTGCTCATGTATACACTTTCAGTAGGCTTGCATCCTTAAAAGATGTCCTTTTATAGTTCATCTTGTGTCACAAATTGACAAATTGGCTCTTATACGGCAATAGTGACTTGTTACTCTAGCAGGGCCAGTATTGGCCTGTGCCTTGCAGAATGGGAACCGGTTAAATTTATGAATTAACCTAAGCAGTGAGCACTGGTATGTTCTGTAGGACTGAGAGGAGGACACTCAGGAATAGGAAGAACGCACAGCGTTCAAGACATTATGAGACGTGTGCCATAGGGCGGCATGGTGGCTCAGTGGTGGGGTCCTGGGTTCAAAGCCCAACATCTGTAAGGAGTCTTTATGTTCTCCCCGTGTTTGCGTGGGTTTCCTCCATGTTCTCCAGTTTCCTCCCACATTCCAAAGACATACTGAGAGGGAATCTAGATTGTAAGCCCCAATGGAGACAGTGATGATGATGTCTGCAAAGCGCTGCGGAATTAATGGCTCTATATGGGTAAAGTTAATAAATGGTGTTGTACTTTATTTTGTAGGAGTGGATAAACCTGTTAAAGCCATACATGCATAGCTTCTAAGTGGTCACCTGGATGAGGTAGGCAGTCTTTACAGGTTGGTGATGTCAAATCCAGAGAGATCTCCCATTGTGGAGGGTTCCCAACTTGACCTTTTGTTTTTCCTGGACTGCTTGTTAAAAAAATCACGGACAGACAATATATTTTATGGACTGTCCTGGAATTTTCAGACTTATGGCGTTATGATCCAACAGTTTGTGGCATTTCAATGAAAGAAGCACTCCCATTAATCGTGCTATTGGCAAGCCTGTGTAATTTTACATAGGCCTCGATTCATCAAGACCAGCATTAACGAGGGGGCGTGTTGGAATCAGAAGTCAATAAAGGAAACCTGTGATGTCCAATAATTCTATTATGGGTTAATCTGCAGATTAATGACATTATGAAGGTGCTTGGCTGCAGTTCCGAAAGTGCAGCAAAAGGGCGAAAATGAACTTTCTTATATAAACATGGCCGGAGCAATTACAGTCACCACTCACAGCACTGAGGTTGGCGGCTGTAAGCACGCCCCTAGCAGTGATTGACAGCTGGCTTAGTGGTGCATTGGTGCTGAAACGGCTGTCAGTCATTGCCGGCTTGTGCCTTCAGTCACCTCTCTCAGTACTGTGAGCAGTGACAGTAATTGTTCTGGGCACGCCTGTGTGACTGAAAGCCGGCTGGAAAAAAATCAGAAAGCACTCGAACCAATGTTTTTGAATGGGGCAGTGCAGATGACTGATTTTTTTCACTGACTGATTCAGCATGTAAAAAAAAATGGCAGCAAGCACAATTTTCCTCTGGAAATTGGATGAGACACCCATGCTGTTTTCTCTATGTTTTATGTGGAGCACCAAAGTGTGATCCTGTAGTGCGGGAACTTGTCAATGTTGGCACAACATGAATCGTGTATCCCTTAAATAATGGATCATAGTTGACATCCCTGTTACGGACATTGGTTTGTGACCAGGAGCTTTCCTGATAATTTTTTTAATAAGCTGATTATCTGGAGTATAGGATATTTTACATATTAACAACATACATGTATATACATTTTCCATAAGTATTACACCTTGAAAAAATTACCATGTTGGGAGCATTAGAATAAGTAGATCACTTACTTTACTTACCTGCACTAGAGCCTGGCACTAACGATGATCTGGAATTATTTAGGCCCTTACTTAGATGGATACGGATCCACCCTGACTCTATACATCACAGGGATCAAGAGATTTATTAAAAAAACTCTACTTGAAATTTTATTTGGACTTAATTAGAATGATCGTTAAATATCATTCTTCTCATTTTGATTTCTATACGCAGAAGAACTTAGCTGATAATTTCAGTAAGGAACATTGTGAGACTGTGAAGCGTCTGGTAATTGAGCTAAAGCACACACAACCACATAGGATACTATAAACCGAATTTATGTTTAGAAGCTTTTAGATGAGCATAAACAAGCCACTGGACAAACGCATGCTGAGAAATGAGGGGAGGGTAGATACCGCACCTATAGTGACGGCAAGATGCTGATGTAGAAGAAGTGCTCTCACTAAACTCTCTCCAATGCTTTGCTTTTGTGTCCCTCGGCTCCTTCTTGTTTTCTAGCATAGCATTGCCAAAACAAAAGTGTAGTTAAAAAAGGTTGCCATGCCAGCCTGGGCCTAACAATGTCTAGTAAAAATGAGTCAATTAGTCCCTCCCAGAGCACTGATAGGTATAATGCACTTCAATACAGAAGTAGGGCAAAGTATTACAGAATTAAGCACATGTTTAATTCTCTCATTTTGATTTTTTTTTTAATAAAAAAGTTTTTTGAAAAATATTAAAAATACAATTAGAAAACCCCCAGAATTGCTGTTTTTTCTCATTCCACCTCCCAAAATAAGGATAAGTAAGACGTTGAATTTACCCAAAATAAGTACCAATAAAAGCTACAGCCCCTCATTGAGATCTGTTGAGAGACAAATGAACAGATTCTGGAATGCAGCATTAAAAATAAATGATTTGCCATGGTGATAATCCAAAATATTGCTGTGTAAGAAGATGGAAATGCTATCCAAGCACCCCTTTGAAGACTTGTGTAATGTTGCAGTGTGTTTTGATGTTTGTATGTGTAATAATCTGTACTGTTAGTGATGAAGCTGTATTAAGCCCAGCAACAGGTAAACAGGGACAGTTAGGGTTAACAGTTGGGACTAGTGAAGGGTGGGAGGGGATAAAGTGAAGGGACAGAGAAGGTTTCCTGTCAGGAGTTAGATAGGTTCTGTATTGTGTAAAAAAAGGATCTAAGGTTGAAAGGGAGCAGTGCCGCATTCTTGGGTGTCCCTAAGTATGAGGAGACCGAGAAAAAACGGATAGCGAGATCCAGAGCAGAAGTGACTGAGAGACAGAGTGATTTTCCAGAGACAGCTCCAGGGAGAGGACGCTTAGCATGAAGGCCCAGAGTTTATAACTCCTGAAGGTAACAGACCTGGACAGGGCTGGGTGTGCTAGAGGAGTAGATTGCCCCAGGCAGGAGTTCCAGAGTGTCAGCATTGGACAAGATAAGGACCTGCCATACTGGCACCATAGCTCTACTAAGGTGAGAGAAGACACAGAACCACAGGCTGAGTAAAAGACTCTTCCTAAACAGGACAGTAGTGTCAAGCTGGGATGTGGTGAAGTAGTTAGGAACAGTGAACAAGTAAAAACAGTAAAGAGGAAAGGTGAAAATCAAGGACAAGAGGGTAAAGAAGGAATCTGTGTACGGAAAATGCTCCGAGTTGTGAAGGAGACGTTCATAAGACTGTGTACCCGCTATCTTTTGTATATAGTTCAAGATCCCGTTCAGTGAAAAGTTTACTTTTGACTGGTACTCTCCCTCATTGAACTGTCCAACATCTGATCCTCGCATACCAGCAACATCGATTACATGTGGCCTGTACAGGCCTAGGACCCTCACTGCACAAGTCCACACACCGAGCCCGAACCCCATCTTCATGTAACGTGCCGAGGGGCAAGAGACAAGTACCTCACCCACGGCTACCGCCCCTCGCCATGTTGCAGCTGCATCCTCAAGTGTACGCATCATGTCGTCCCAATCCATCATAGTCTAGTCTATCATAGTCTAGTATATATGGTAACTTTCTTTTTTCTTTTGCTCTATACTTTGCCATCTTTGTCAGTGGACGTTTTCTTTTCATCAGCATTCTGTGACCACTATAGGTGTAAAAACTAATTTTCCTCACTTCCCAGCATGCATTGTAAGTGCCGTTCTCCAATGATTTGCTAGTCTTGAACCGAGGACCTTAATGTTAGACAAAAATAAGAGAAGGATCAGTGTCAAAGATCCACTACCATTTCTGTAATCCGACAATGTTTCCTGCTAATGATGGATTACACTTTAGAGGAATCTGACAGCAGGTTTTTGCTATGTTTAAATATATAGGGGCAAAGATAATATTGTATAGTATAATATAGGGGCAGAAATCCTGATTCCAGATATGTGTCACTTATTACACAGGGTGTAGTTTAAATTCAATCAGTGATTTATCAGCAGGAGATTATCACTACTGGACTAGATGTCACGTGCAAGCCAGTCAGGCTAATCTAACCACGCCCCCACTACTGATTGGCATCTTGCTGACAATGAACAGTGTATACAGGATTCTGCCCATCAGGGGTGTGGGCGGGGTTATACTGGACTCAGCATTCACAGCACTGTTACATCTGCAGCAAAAAAACAGGGATTTTATCAAAACTACACCAAGTGGTCCAGTTAGTAATACATCACTGGAATCAAGGTCTCTGCCCCTAAATCATACTGCTCTCAGATAACATAGCAAAAACCTGCTGACAGATTTCCTTTAACTTTAACCATTTTATTGAAACAAAAGTCACAATTTAAGACTCATACTAAGCTTTGACTTCCAGGGATCAAAAAGCCGACTATGCTATTTTTTGTATAAATAAACAAAAAAGAAAAAGAAGGGTTGGTACAGCTCTCCGGTCCAGCAGCTTACGTAATAGAGGGTCTGAAGGAATCATCCTGGTATCAGGGGCACAGAAGCTCCTGTACCATGGAATAATGATAATGAATATAAAAGTTGATAAAATTTCATTTTTTACTGATGTAAAAATGTCACTTCTTTATTGAATCGTAGTTAAAAACACATGCAACCAAGTACTGCGGTCATGAGCACAGCCTACGCATTTCGGGTTTGTCCACCCTTAATCATAACTACAGGTCAAATGTTACAGGATAGATAGATAACAGATAGATGATAGATAGATAGATAGATAGATAGATAGATAGATAGATAGATAGATAGATAGATAGATAGAAAGAAAATTTGGCAGAAATACCAAAAAAAAAACGGGTGCAATAAAACCTGTAAAGGTAATGTCCAAACCTCCAACGTAGAAAATCAGGAAGAAACAGGCAGCACTCCAAAAATCAAAAAGAAAAACCGTGGCTATACTGATCCATTAGCAGCAATATGACTTTCTAGATACGGTAGATAGAGCTATATATATACAGTATATATATATATATATACATATATATATATATATATATATATATATATATATATATATATATATATATATATAAATAACAAAATGACCAATTGCTAACATGTAAAAAAAATTGCATCTCATTTCCAGGACATCACAGTCAATTGCTGCAGATCACTATTTTTTATAATTAAGATTACCGCAAGCCCAAGCAGAAAGGAGAAATTGTACATGTGACCACAACCTACCACGGCTGCCTTTTATGTTGACATGTAGTAACGTATGCCTTTATAGTAAGACATCGTAAGAAATTAGAAGTTATAGAGAAGTGAAATCCTGGTTTAATGTATCTCCAGCATAATCCTCCTAATAAGATTGGATTAATTATTGACTTTGCATGGCTTCCAGTAAGCCTCTTTACTGTAGAACCTTATCATTTTTCACAATGTTGGAAATCTATTTCTAGAGTTAATGAGTTGCTTTAGTCTAATGTCAATTCTGCAAGTCATCTTTTTATTCCTTGGTTCCTTTTTGATATTTAGGCGTGAATTAATATAATTGGGGTATTAGATTTTGTTAGTTGCCCTCACTGTATTACGATAAAGTATGTATAAAGAATGTGTATTGAAACCATCATAAATCAACTTATAGAATGCATAGCTTTGGAAAGCGGGGGTACAAAAACAAAGTTTTTTGTTTTTTTGATAGTTGTCAAGTATAAATCCATGTATACACATTTGTCATCTATGTAATCATACCAACCCATAGAATAAAGGAAAAAATATTTATGCCGGAAAGTGAATGACGTAAATTCAAAAAGCACGTTTGCCATCTTTTTTTCATTCTCCAAAAAGTTTAGAAAAGTTAACAAATAAGTTTAACACTCATAAACCAAAGTACAAATAAAAACCACCCTTAGCAAAAAAAAAGAACAATTGACCGTGATAAAAAAAAAGCTATGGCTCGACTTTGCTAATAAAGTTAGTAACAGAGGTTGCTAAAATAAAGGGTTTTAAAGCATTTCCATGCCTTACAGGCGCTGTCCGCTACTAGGACAACCTGTTCTCAATCTTAATGGTTGCCTCTATTAAAATTAAAACACCTATACTCGCCTCCCATGCCGGGGCTGTTACAGCGTTGTCGGCACTCGCATTTACGGGACTCACATGAGGTTGTTTCGCCATGCAAGACTGGCTCTCTATTTGCGCTGACATCGCTGTCCCACCTTTGGACTATATAACTAATCAAGAGGAGGTAAGACAGCAGGCCCAACTCTGACTTCCTCTTGATTGCTTATATATCCATAGGCGGGGACAGTGATGCTAGCTCTGATTGGGTTCTGTGTTCACGTGACACAAAAACATCTTGTGAGTCCCAGGAACATGAGTGCCAACACCACTGGAACAGCATCGGCATGGGAGGTGAGTATAGATGTTTTTTTATTTTAACGGGGCAAACATCGAGATTGGGAAGGGTTTGCTCTAGTAGTGGATAACCCCTTTTAAAAGCAAGACTGTAGAGTTGTTGTATGCCATCGCTTACTGATAATGGGGTCCCCACTTACCTATCCTGACGTGAAGAGGCCATAGAACTGGTTGAGTTTTTTTTCTTGACCCATTGCAGCAGGTTCTCCTCATACCAGATATTGTACCACCCCACTAGTCAGAACGCTATGGCGTGTCCTAGCAATATGACATAACACTCAAAGATGGATGAATCCCATTTAAAGAAAATTTTTGCACCAAACGTTACAGGGCATATGAATCCTTAAAGGGATTGTCCAGTGAAAACAAGTTAAAACTCCAATAACTTGCCACCAATAGGATCTGCCCCAAATGGCAGATCAGGGATTTTTATCCCTATTACAAAATGGAGCTGCAGGTCGACCCCTGTTCCAATCATTCTTATTGAGGCTGCCAGAAGAAGCTGAGCGCAGTGTTCCTCGGTCCATAGAGAATAAATTGAGCAGTTTTCGAGCACGAGCACTGCTGCATTATCCTAATGAGGAAAAAAAGTCCCCGTTCTTCCCTTTGAAGCTGGTACTAATGATTGGACTCCAACCAATCAACAACTTATTACCTATCCTCTGGATAGGCAATAACTTGTTTTCACCAGACAAACCCTTTAAGTGATCTAACCCTCTTCCATTGTTCCTTGGCTCAAATGTCTGTTCTTCAGATATTTCCTACCTCCACCAATTTCTAGAGGAATCTCGTCAGCCAAATATGATCTGAAATCTGTTATAAATCTATTACGAATCCGCATCCAATACATAGGAAAAAAGTTTCCAGTTAAAACTCTACCGAAAATTTTTATGTAACGTTCTATGGCACATCTGCGGCAGAAATCTAAGTGGCAGCCATGGATCTCTGATGCTCATCCAGTAACAGCCCCAAACATGGCGGCTTCCACACTATCGCCCCAGTGCATTGCAGCCATTCAATTAGCGACAATCAAATTAGTACAAATGAGACACGTGAACATATTCTTAGATTTCGATACCAATATATTCGGCTGATGAAAAGTAAGATAAGACATGGCATTTTAATGAACCACTGTAGCAGTTTTATTGGAAGCTCTGAGTCACAGATTTTGGACTGTTTTTTGTTCGAATCTCTCGCAATACATTTTAATATCATTCTAACAGCGCATATTGTTTAGTGAACTTACTTTTACAGATGTAGCTTTGGATTTTGAGGAAATAATGAGTTCCACAATATGTCAGCTGGAATTATTTGAAGCATACTGATATTATTCTGAGAATAGTAAGTCACAATGAGTTATACTCATCCATCGTAAATGTATTTTACAAGTGAAATCCATGCAGAGATAATAGAAAGTCACAGAAAGAAACTCAGTGCAAGTCTACACACAAAATCTATCATCCATTTGTTTGTTATTGGGGTTTCAGTAGCGATGGAAGTCATAAAGGATGACACTACAGGATGGGCCATTTATATGGATACACCTGGGTGGGCCATTTATAAAGTTGCATTCAAAAATGGCCGACTTCAAAATGGCCGCCATGGTCGCCACCCATCTTGAAAAGTTTTCCCCTTCCCCTATACTTATGTGCCACAAACAGGAAGTTGATATCACCAACCATTCCCATTTTATTTAGGTGTATCCATATACATGGCCCACTCAGGTGTATCCATATAATTGTCCCACCCTGTAGAATGATTACCCATGAAAGCTTATGAAGTGCAATCTCAGACAAATATGATATTTTTCTATGTTCTCTATTATTCCATATTCCAATGTGCAGCATTTGCAGAAATTTGCAGCAAGCAGAGGTCCACACTATTCTTGAAAGGTCATGAAAGTTAGATTTCTCAGCAATACACAGCAGAAAAAAAGGTTGGAATAATGTATTATGGTGAAAGTTCAATAATGTTTCGGATGCGATATGCTAATGACCCTTGCGCATGCTCTGCTGCGAGTGGGAGCCGAGTGTCAGTGCTCTGAAGTGCAAACTGGAGAGAAGGGAACCTCCATTCTACTGAAAGTTCATGGAAGTGGAACCGGCATCTATTTTACAGTACTGTCACATAGTTTCAGTATGTAACACTTTATTGTGACCCCTGAAATTTGTTTAGTTTGACAGTATGGCCATCAGACCGGAAATGGTTGAACTTTCCAACCCTGACAGAAAGTGTTTACTCTAGCGGGGGTTGTGTATTATTGAGCCTAGGCCCACAGGTAGGTTCTCTAGTAGGACAGTACCAGTGATCTTCACCACCTACACCACTTTAACTAGTTCCAAGAGTGGCTTCTAATGAACGGAACCAACCTTGACCTTGGCCATGAGAAGAGTAACATAAACCAGGCACTGTTCATATTTATATGAAATATACCGTATATTATTATTATTGTTCCTTATGTTCCCTGTGACTAACGCAGGGGCAGACATACCATTGGTGTAAACTATGCAGCCACTCAGGAGTCGGGACCTAAGAGTTAACTTGCCCCCTTCTACCTCCAAAGCAGGTGGACTTGTGTATTCGAATAAGCTATTGGACAGCAAAGGGCCCATATATTGTCCTTTTCTGTGTCCACTACGAGACTAATGCACCCATACAGCCATGTAATGTTTGATGTGAATAGTTTGCAGGATTTTATAAATCTGACTGACGTGATGAATACTCGTGAGATGATTGCTCCATGAACTGATTCTTCTCTTACCCTCTGCTTCTATTCATAGCAAGCTCATATAGGACAAAACCTGCATAAACAATGCTCTATAAATAAAACCGCCTAGCGAAGGGTCTGATACAGGCTCTATTTTTATATTTTAGGTTAAATGCATTCAGTAGTTTTGCTTATGTGAAATATTCATTACATGAAGGGAATATGTCTCTGAACCATCTGTTCGAGAGCACAGAATCTGGGCAATCAGAGCTGCCAATCACTGCTTGGTGATTATTAGATAAAGTGCAATACGTTTTGTGGTGGCCATGATGACCTGCCTAAAACTGTTCATAGCCTAGTATTTCTCCCCTGGTCTTCGGTGAGAGGGCTGTACTCCATTACCTCCTGTAAACTCTGCCAATGAACACCCACTCTCTCTCTGCAATGATGCGCACACATCCAGCTGTACTGACTATATAGGAATTGTGTAGCTACAATATGGCTGTGAAGGTTTTATATATTAAAAAATAGACAACTACTGTACGACATTTGGAATCAACACATATCATTTGTCTACATGGCAAAATGTGATTACTGAAGCCAAAAAGAGGCACATGACATTTTCCTTTTAGGAAGCATGTTAGCGCAGCACCACCACCCTTTCATATATCTCCTTTCTCCCCTCTGCAGGGACACCAGCGTGTTTACTTACCCATCTGCGCTTCCTCGGTGTCTGTTTCCTCCCAGGACATGCGCATGGCACCAACATCCTGGGAGTGTCCTTAGAGCATGCACTCTCCCGGCCTCTTAAGGGGCCAGCGCACTCACTGCTAAAGACCTCCCCAGCCAATCTCTGGGAGACATCTAATATTTAAGGCACCCTCCTCTATTGGGAGGTGCTTTAGCAAATTCAGTTATCAGTGTATATCCTGCTACATAGTTGTAAGGTCCCTGTTTCTCTGCCCTCAGTATCTGATGTTGTCCATCCTGCTAACCTGATCCTGTCTACCCTGCTGTTCCTATACCTGAACCTGTCCTGCCTGTGCCTTGTTCGGTTCCTTATCCATCTGAACCTGATTCTGTGTACCTGACCAGTGATCTTGTACCTGTGGCCACACAAGTTGCACACGGCACTCAAGGCTCCTGGGTGGTGTACAAGTAAGGTTTCCAACCCGTCAGTAAATAATAAATCACTTGGCACTCAAAGGTTCTTTTGCAAGACGAGAGTGAATGTTTCATTTATTTGTGCATCCAGTTCAAAGATTTAAACGTTTTCGGTCACAAGACCTTCATCAGAAACATCTCTTAGGAAACTGGAAGCAGGACAGCACGATACAATGGCCCACGGGGCCTGCGCACAATTGTAACCGGGTGAATGTACCTGGGAAGACCTGGAGGGTATACTAAAGGTAGGGTGCACGGAGAAGGCGAGAACCTCGCTGGGGAGAACTGGCGCTAGTGTATCCAGGTCCAGGATGCCGAGGTACTGGGGAGCCGGTGTTGCCAGAAGGTTTCTGTCAGTCCTGGAGTAGCATCTGGTGTCCACCATGGTTCAAGTCTAACCACACCATAAGGGGTTCTAGTGAAGAGCTAGGTGTTCACTTAGTTATGCCAATCCAGGCTCTCCCCTGTCTGCATCACAGTGGTTCCACAACCACGTGCATAACAAAGCATGTAGTAAATAAGCAGACATTTCCTATTCATTGTTCTAAACAGTCACATAGTAAATATACATTTCCGATTCAGTGTTTATATCTCCCTCTGCCCCCCTGCTAATTGCAGTTTGTGGCCCTTGTTGCCTATAATGTGCCAGATAAAGTGCTGTGATATATCAGTTGTAGTAAATTCATGACAAGAAGGTTTCTGCCAAAGGCAGATTTACACCCAGGGCCCGGGCTTTTCATTCTCTCTGTGTGTTTCCAAGAATGATGTTAGCTCTTTTGATTAGATTCGCAGAGACTCTGATACTCCTGTGACAAATCCATATACTTTGGTGGGGCCTGTAGATCTGACTTTTAGTATTTGCCTGTATACTTAATTTGTGGAAAATAGAACCTGCTGTAATGAAGGAATCAGGAAGATAAGTTACAACAGACCAATCGGTATATCGTATTGAACGTCTTTGCATATTTTGAATATTAATATGTGCTCTGGAGCGTTGTAAAAAGCTAGCAACGTGATGTGCGTAGTCCAAAAAAGTACATAAGAGATGTCCAGATGTGATGAATTCACATGGAATTATGGGGCAGGTTTACTATTGTCTTCGTGACGGGGTGGCTGAAAATGCACCACATTTTTCCCGCAAATTGTGTATAGTTTTAGATCTATTTATTATGCTTTTATGGATATGGACACCTTTGGAGACCTTTTTTTTTTACTTAAACACAACATATGTGTCTTGGGCTTAAATTAATTTTTGAAATTGAGTTTCATTAAAACTTTGACAATGTTTGGTGCTTAAAGGCTGTTTTCTTGCAAATAGCTGGCTGAGAATGAATTAACAAATAATCTATCAGATATGGTGTTTTGTTAAGAAATTTGTCACTGTCTGTATTTTACTGACTCCTCTGAGCTGATTTACGATCACTGACCAAATCAAAGTTGATCTGTGAGGAGCTCAGAAAAAGGCAGATATAAGGATTGTAGCTAGCTCATTGACAAGTTTTTAGTTTTACAAATAAAAAGTCAGATAGTGCAAATTGTAAATCAAATTTTTAGCCAAAAATATACCCACAAAAATGACAAATTTATAGATACTTTTTGCAACTTAAAAAGGTGATGTGGGTTGGAAATTACTAGAATTGTTTGGTAAATCTATCCCAGTGTTTCCAGATTTAAAATGTGACCACATTATAAAGGTGCAGTGTACTATGTAGTAGGTTGTCGCTAGAGATGAGTAGATCTTTTGAAATTCAAATTCACTGAATTCCCAATTTTTTCCCCAAAATTCAATTTGCGACAAATACATTTGTGTGAATCTCAATGCTGGAAAGCTTGTCATTTCATGTGAGGGATAAGAGAGCAAGAGAGGACCCCGTTGACCATAAAAGCTTGCACTGTACAGGAGAGAGAGGACCCCGCTGACCATAATAGCTTACACTCTACTTGAGAGAGCGATAAGACCCCGCTAACCATAAGAGCTTACAATCTACAGGAGAGAGAGAGAGAGGACCCTGCTGTCCATAAGAGCTTACACTCTACAGGAGAGAGAGGACCCCGCTGACCATAAGAGCTTACACTCTACAGGAGAGAGAGGACCCCGCTGACCATAAGAGCTTACACTCTACAGGAGAGAGAGGACCCCGCTGACCATAATAGCTTACACTCTACTTGAGAGAGCGATAAGACCCCGCTAACCATAAGAGCTTACAATCTACAGGAGAGAGAGAGAGGACCCTGCTGTCCATAAGAGCTTACACTCTACAGGAGAGAGAGGACCCCGCTGACCATAAGAGCTTACACTCTACAGGAGAGAGAGGACCCCGCTGAACATAAGAGCTTACACTCTACAGGAAAGAGAGGACCACACTGTCCATAAGAGCTTACACTCTACAGGAGAGAGAGAGGACCCCGCTGACCATAAGAGCTTACACTCTACAGGAGAGAGAGGACCCCACTGTCCATAAGAGCTTACACTCTACAGGAGAGAGAGGACCTCACTGACCATAGGAGCTTACACTCTACAGGAGAGAGAGGACCCCACTGACCATAAGAGCTTACACTCTACAGGAGAGAGGGGACCTCACTGACCATAGGAGCTTACACTCTACAGGAGAGAGAGGACCCCACTGACCATAAGAGCTTACACTCTACAGGAGAGAGAGGATCCCACAGACCATAAGAGCTTAAACTCTACACTGGACTTTGGAAATCAAGGTCCCAGAGTCAGGAGGAGTGGAGAGGCCACAATCCAAGCTGCTTGAGGTCTATTGTGAAGTTTCCACAATCAGTGATGGTTTGGGGAGCCATGTGTTGTGAATCCTGTTCTTGGGCTCCCTCCGGTGGTTATAAGTGGTAGCGCTGCTGTCTGTCCTTCACAGCAGTTATCAGGTGTGTCCACTCTGGAATGGGCTATTTAGTCTGGCTTCACCCTTTAGTCAGTGCCAGTTGTCCATTGTTTTCTGGAGGATTCACATCCCTTCATGGTTTCTCCTGCTTCCTGGTCTTTTCACCAAGATAAGTTCTGCTTGTTTTGCAGCCCACATTTTGTGGGCCTCATTGTTCAGTGCATTTCATGTTTTTTCTTGTCCAGCTTAATCTGTGTAAGGATTTATGCAGTCAAGCTGGAATCTCTGGAGAGGCAGATATACCCTCCATGTCTTTAGTTAGATGTGGAGTTTTTTGTATTTTCTGTGGTGGATATTTCCTAGTATTTTAATACTGACCGCATAGTTCTCTGTCCTATCTTTCCTATTTAGCTAGATTGGCCTCCTTTGCTAAATCCTGTTTTCAGCCTGTGTATGTTTTTTCCTCTCCTCTCACAGTCAATATTTGTGGGGGGCTGCCTATCCTTTGGGAATTTTCTCTGAGGCGAGATAGTTTTCCCTTTTCTATCTATAGGGTTAATTAGTCCTCCGGCTGTGTCGAGGTGTCTAGGATCAGTAGGTACACCCACGGCTACTTCTAGTTGCGGTGTTAAGTTCAGGGTCCGCGGTCAGTACAGATACCACCTTCTCCAGAGTACGTCCAATGCTACTCCTAGGCCACCAGATCATAACAGCCATGTCATCTGCTGGTGTAGGTCCACTGTGTTTTATCAAGACCAAAGTCAGTACAGCCGTCTACAGGAAATTTTAGAGCACTTCATGCTTCCCTCTGCTGACAAGCTTATTGGAGATGGAAACTTCATTCTCCAGCAGGACTTGGCACCTGTCCACACTGCCAAGAGTACCAATTCCTGGTTTAAAAACAACAGTATCACTGTGCTTGATTGGCCACCAAACTCGCCTGACCTATGGGGTATTGTATGTGGGGTATTGTCAAGAGGACAATGAGAGACACCAGACCCCACAATGCAGATGAGCTGAAGGCTACTATCAAAGCAACCTGGGCTTCCATAACACCTCAGCAGTGCCACAGGCTGATCGCCTCCATTCCAACCCGCATTGATGCAGTATTTGATGCAAAAGGAGCCACGACCAAGTATTGAATGCATTTACTGAACATACATTTCAGTAGGCCAACATTTCGGATTTTCATTTTTCAAGCTGGTGTTATAAAGTATTCTAATTTACTGAGAAAATGATTTTTGGGTTTTCATTGGCTGTAAGCCATAATCATCAACTTTAACAGAAATAAACACTTGAAATGGATCACTCTGTTTGTAATGACTCTATATAAAATGAGTTTCACTTTTTGCCTTGAAGAACTGAATAAATTAACTTTTTGATGATATTCTAATTTTGTGAAAAGCACCTGTATTTGCTATTATTATTATTATTATTATTATTATTATTATATCTGATACTGTAGATGGGAATACCTCTTTAAGGACTTTTCTTTGACTGAAGCTCCCACAAATAATGGTGCTGTAATAGTTAACCCACCAAATTGTGAAACAGAGCTTAGCTAGGATACCTCTACTCTCCATTCCTTGATACCACCTTTCAAAACATCTCCGGAACATGAACCCGTCAATCCATTCCCAGAACTAACCATAGGCCACATGATTCTTTTGGCTGCAAAAAAAAAAAACCCAAGTCTTTTTGTATTTCTGGGTAACAAATAGCATTTTTGCATGTCAAAATAACACAACCTTCTGCCCCTGGATGTGTCTTCTCCAATGGGCTCAATATGTTTAGTGAGACTCAGCTGTGCAAATGTTTAGTAAAAATATATATAAAAGTTTACATGATATCGAAAGTCATATTCATTTTTGAAGAATATACTTGCAATGAATTTTCAGGAAGCATTGCCCTAAATCCTATCTGTAACATAATAATACAAACCCAATTATTCAAATATTGGGACAAAATGTAAAGAAAACAACAATGCAATGATTTGGAAATCTCTTCTATGTAAATTTTAAACAGAACATAGGACACAGACCTGTAGGTGAAAGTCGAACATTTTTCCATTTCATTTGAAAAAATTAACTCATTTAGAAATTGATGGCTGCAACACATCTCAGAGAGTAGGAACATGGTTAACTAAAGGCTGGAAAAGTAAGTGGTACTTGTGGGAAACAGCAGGAGGAAGGATGAATTTTTGAACTAAGTCAAATAACTCAGTATAAAAAAAGAGCATGTTAGAGAGAGGTAGAGGCTCTCAGAAGCAAAGATGGTCAGAGGTTTACCAATCTGTGAACGACTGCATCTAAAAATTGTGGAAAATTTTCAGAAAAATATTCCAAACTATATAGATTGCAAAGACTTTGAATATCCTGCAATTTAGAGCACATAATATCACATAAAGATTCAGAGATTCTGGAGAAATCCACCTGCAGTAGGGACAAGGCCAACAGTCAATGCTGGATGGTTGCGAACTTTGGGCTCTTAGACATGATTCAACCATGTATGTCACTGCATGGGCTCAGGAATACTTCCAGAAATCATTGTCTGTGCAATACACAAATGCAATTAAAGCTCTGTCAGGAAAAGAAGAACACGTATATCAACACAATATAGAAACACTGCCTCCTTCTTTGGGCCGAAGCTCATTTAAAACGGACTGAGACAAAATAGAAAACTGATCTGGGGTCCGAGAAATCAAAATGTGGAATTCTTTATAGAAACCACAGACTTATGAGGAGCTTGACCATCCAGCTTGTTCCTGCATCTCAGATGGTATTGGATTGCGTTAGTACTTGTAGTGTGAGCAGCTTACGCATCTTGGAAGGTGGGATTTCCAGCTCTGATGAGCCCCGGGATAGTTATGTGCAAGCGGGTGCAAGTTTATGGCATACTTTGTGACGTCTTGACATCGTGACCTTTCACGCACTAGTACATAAACTTCACGAGCCTCATCAATGTTAGAAGTCCGAAATTTCAGCATTGAGGTTCATGAGACACAACGAAGAATGGACAGGTGACTGAGAAGTGGAGGGCAAGAGAAGAAAGCGGTGAGGTGAGTATAATGATTTTTTTATTTTTTACATCTTACGTTTATTATGCTCTGGGGTCTGTGGAGACCCCTTAGGATAATAAAGGACAGTAAATTCAAGAAAAATAACATCTCTGCAAATTTCTTGGGAAATCCACGCACACAGATGAATTAGAATTTTGCCTAATCCACTCCTCTCTATTCTGTCGTGAATACAATATGGCTATAGGAGATTTCCAGATCATTGCATTCTTTCCTTTACATTTTACACATTGTCCAAATTTTTGGTAATTCAAGTTGTAAATGGTTCCCAGAAGACTGTCGAAATACGCAAGGCGAAATGTAAGGTTAACGTCTCAATTCTGTGGAGCTGTCAGAGAGGCAAAGAAGATGTCAGTTCATTAAAATGAGCATTAAACGAAGCAATTAGCAGAACAGAAATGTCATTCACAGAATGGAAGGCAGTTGCTAATGACAGCTTTAGAAAGGAGGATTAATACTGGGAAGTCATATGTGAATCTAGTAAAAGTCAGCGAGACTGGAACAGAGGGAAGATATTTTAGAACTGTTATAACCTCCCATAAAACATACTTAAGGGTATTTGCTTTACACAAGCTGGAAGACCGTACGACTGCCTTGGTGAATAGTAACAAGGCTGTCATAAATCATGACCGCGCCACGGCAGCAACTGCAATGCTCTATTTGTATGCACCAATGCAAAGAATGATCTAAACTCCAACTGGAGAATGTCATCGAAGGAGAGATGATGGCGTTCAGTCATGCATCGTACTCTAGGTCACCGGTCGCTGTTTTAAACATAAATCATTCCTTCGGAAGTCTAAGTGAGTCAATATTGGCCATGGCCTAACATCTGTCAAGAAGGTCATTTGCCATGTATGATATTATCTGTTACTATAGTTTGGGTCAAATATGCATGTACTTATGTGTCCTTCTTTACCTTTCTTCTTGGATCACGAATACTTGAGGTGTGAGATAAACAGTTTTTAGAAGAAAAAAGCACGTATTTTGGAATACTTTATTATGAATGTTACATGTTGCCAACCAGTGGTTGCAGAATGTCAAGGATTTTGCAAGTATGTTGTGTTTGTGCATGGTGGGAATTTGCTGAATGGTAAGGATGAACACGTCTGTGCCATAGAAGTAAACTGGATTCAATCTAGAGACATTGGAAAGCTAGGTCTAAGGCAAGTTTTGTGGATTCTTTATTTTTAAGAGTAGTGAGAATTTATGTTAGGATTCCCTATTCAGAGGACCTGCAAACTTGGATGTAGGAATTGCCCAAGCATCCCGGAAAATATAGTGGTGTGTAAAAGTTCTCTGCTGGTCTTTGGCAGGTATTACCATCACTTCCAGGACTCCTTGTTCTTATTTACACTGAAAATAGATCTTAAAGACATTTGGAGCCAACCAGATGCCTCCCTGATGGTATTACATGATGGAAAAGTATCATCATTTTGGACACAAGAAATTGTCAATATTTAGGATCATAGACGTAGTGGTGAGCCAAGGAAACTTAGTGCAGCAGATGAAAGCCATAACAGGCTTACTTCAAAATAAGATGATGCCCAGCAAGGCCATCAACTAAGAACTCGTAACGACCAGTGGAACCCAGCTACAGCATCTACTTTTCGAAAAGACCGACCAGAAGTGGTCAACAGGGAAGTATTGTGTCCAAAAACCATACTTTAGACATGGAAACAATTCAAAGCAACTCAACTAGGCACAAATATATAGCAACTGGTGAGCAGAAAGATGTTGGCAGGTGATCTGGACTGATGAGTTAAAATGTGAAATATTTGGCTGTAGCAGAAGTATGCTTGTTTTCAGAGTTGTTTTTTGCTCATTGATTTTGCATTTTATAAATTGATAAAAATAAACAATTAACACTTCTATTATCGAAAGCATTCTTACTTTGCAGCATTTTTTTACAACTTTGTAAAAATTTTGCACACTTCTGTACATTGAGGCAAAGAAGTACCAGGTGGTCAATAGTATAGTACTGTAGTATTAACTGGTGTCAGAATAGGAATTTTGCTCTGAGGACTCCTCACAATAAGCTCAAAATATGCAGCCATGACCTATTGGCTTACAATATACAGCATCTTCTGTATCTATCTACTGAATACAGCTATGATATGGTGACCCAGCTGCAGTCACCTTGTAACCCAGGTTGTAACTCATATCAATGAAAGCAAGAAAGAGGACATTGGACTTAATCATGCACCATAGCTGATCTCCAGGGGTCTCTGATATCAGACCTCACAGGCCAAACATTGATTGATTACCCCAATGAAAGTCCAACAATGTCCTCTCTTTGTGTTGAGCGCAACCTGAAATCAGTGTCAGAGATTATGTATTTACTTGTCATGAGGGACTGTGCTGAGTTTTGTATTTCGTGTGCAATCTTTTTGTGATTGAATGGGAATAATTTTTTTTAATGCAAAAGTAAATTCCACAAAATAAAACATTTACAGTGGGTGCGGTAAGTATTCAGACCCTTTTAATTTTTTCACTCTTTGTTTCATTGCAGCCATTTGGTAAATTCAAAAAAGTTCATTTTTTCTCATCAATGTACACTCTGCACCCCATCTTGACTGGAAAAAACAGAAATGTAAAAATTTTTGCAAATGTATTACCGTATTTACTCGAATATAAGCCGAGATTTTCAGCCCATTTTTTTAGGATGAAAGTGCCCCTCTCGGCTTATACTTGAGTCATTTTCCCAGGGGATTTGGAGGGGGAGGGGGAGCGGGAGGAGTGGCGGCTGTCACATCACACTCACCTCCTCCTGGCGGGATCTCTGCATGTCCCTGCTTCTCCGATGGTCTCTGCTGCCTGCAGCTCTTCCTGTATTCAGCACTCACGTGGTACCGCTCATTAAAGTAATGAATATGGACGTGACTCCACTCCCATCGGTGTGGAGCGCATATTCATTACTTTAATGAGCGGTACCATGTGACCGCTGAACACAGGAACAAGCTGCTGGAGAAGCAGGGAAGTGCAGAGACCGCCCTAGGAGGGTGAGTATAACGGGGAGGGGGAGCCATGCGATATTCACCTGTCCACGTTCCACCACCGAACTGTGTCTTCCGCGTCCTCTGGCTGTGACGTTCAGGTCAGAGGGTGTGATGACATGTTTAGTGCGCACCCTCTGCCTGAACAGTCACTGTAGAGACCTGAAAGACACAGCGGCGCGTGGCGGTGGAATGGGGACAGGTGAATATCGCAAGTGCTGGGGGCCTGAGCCAGCAGCGAGTCCGGCACCTGGCACAGAAGCGCACCGTTGTCCCCACCTGCTCAGGACCCTGGCACCAGACCCCCATAGCGCGCCGGTGTCCCCGCCTGCTCAGGACCCTGGCACCAGACCCCCATAGCACGCCGGTGTCCCCGCCTGCTCAGGACATTGGCACCTGGCTTCCAGGGACGAGAGGTGAGAATGTCATTTTTTTTTTTAATCGCAGCAGCAGCAACATACGGAGCATAATATTCTATGGAGCATCTTATGGGGCCATCATTAACCTTTTATGCAGCATTATATGGGGCATATTTTAATATGGAACATCTTATGGGGCCATTATTAACCTTTGTGCAGCATTATATCGGGCATATTTTTTGTATGGAGCATCTTATGGGGCCCATCATGAGCTGTATGGAGCATTATATGGGGCTCCTGATTCAATATGGATATTCAAAAACACTTAACCTACTGATGTCTCAATCAATTTTACTTTTATTGGTATCTATTTTTATTTTTGAAATGTACCAGCAGGTGCTGCATTTCCCACCCTAGGTTTATACTCGAGTCATTAAACTTTTTGTGGCAAAATTAGGGGGGTCGGCTTATACTCGAGTTGGTTTATTCTCGAGTATATACGGTATATACATGTACCATATACATGAGCAGGAGTGAAAAAAGGCAATATTGTGCATATTGTATGTGGGCAATGGTGCCACATATGGTACAATACGTGTGACTTGGCAAACCAAATCATAGAATTGTGCTAATAGTGACATTGTTATTGCTTTCTTATTAATTGGATGGATGGAAGAAATTGGAGAGCTCTCTCAAAAATCAATCACTGAATTAAAACCACTACCTGCTAGTGGGTGGCTGCACATGTTGCTACAAATAAATTAGAAGCATATGGCCGATTGGTCACGGCTTTTGTCATTTTCATGGTACAATAAGCTAATGTTCATAAGGGGCAGGTGGCAATGTCTCTGCCTAGACAATAGGAAAAAGGTACTGTTTAGGTAAAATCTAACAAGACATAGTCAGTTAAAGAGCACATCTGGTTCCAACAGGAGCACTTAAATTTGGCCACGTCACAGAAGAAGTAGAGACTTTGTCTCTGGAATAGATTTACCAACAGTCCTATGCATGACCACATATGGCATACTTAGCAAACATTTCAGCTTATGATTCACGATACTCTAAAGAAAATGATTATGACAGTACATTTAATACACTATAAAACTTAAATATTTTACAGAATTTTTTTGTACAGACTTTGACCACGAATCATCAAGACTGGCAATGTTCACACCGATGGTGAGATGGCGTCATTAGGAGGTGCATGCATTAATTAGACAAGCTGTGCTGTCATGCCCCTGACGTCCATTGCCCAGACTCAGCACCACCCAATTTGGCGGAGATGGTAGAAACAGGTGTGAAAATGCCAAATGTTGCAAAATTTGGGTGCAAGACAGAATTTTGTAATTTTTCAAAGCAATTTGAGCCAGAATTCTGTTAAAATTGCTTTGATGAATCTTTACCTTTTACTCTCTGTAGTACAAATTACCAATTTGAGACTTTGATATTTGTGACAACCTGTTAGTTAATATGTAACTCTAAAGTTAGCAGGGGTGGCTCAGTGGTTAGCACTGTAGCGTTACAGAACTTTACAAAGGACAACACCTGCCAGGAGTTTAAATGTTTTGTTTGCCCCTTGTTTGCGCTGTTTTCCTACGGATTCTCCTGTTTCCTCCCACACTCCAAAGATATACTGATGGGGAATCTAGATTGTGAGCCCAATGGGGACTGTGATGATAATGTCTGTACAGCGCTGCAGATATTAATGGAGATGGGGACATTAATAAATAAAACCTCTTTCCTCATACTGGATACCTTTATTTCAAGTCTTCTTCAGGACAATGAACAGAGCATTGAGAATTCAGCACCAGGGACAGAGCATTGAGAATTCAGCACCAGGGACAGAGTATTGAGAATTCAGCACCAGGGACAGAACATTGAGAAATCAGCACCAGGGACAGAACATTGAGAATTCAGCACCAGGGACAGAGCATTGAGAAATCAGCACCAGGGACAGAGCATTGAGAATTCAGAACCAGGGACAGAACTTTGAGAATTCAGCACCAGGGACAGAGCATTCAGAATTCAGCACCAGGGACAGAGCATGGAGAATTCAGCACCAGGGGCAGAGTATTGAGAATTCAGCACCAGGGACAGAACATTGAGAATTCAGCACCAGGGACAGAGTATTGAGAATTCAGCATCAGGGACAGAACATTGAGAATTCAGCACCAGGGACAGAACATTGAGAATTCAGCACCAGGGACAGAACATTGAGAATTCAGCACCAGGGACAGAGCATTGAGAATTCAGCACCAGGGACAGAGCATTGAGAATTCAGCACCAGGGACAGAGTATTGAGAATTCAGCACCAGGGACAGAGCATTGAGAATTCAGAACCAGGGACAGAACTTTGAGAATTCAGCACCAGGGACAGAGCATTCAGAATTCAGCACCAGGGACAGAGCATGGAGAATTCAGCACCAGGGGCAGAGTATTGAGAATTCAGCACCAGCGACAGAACATTGAGAATTCAGCACCAGGGACAGAGCATTGAGAATTCAGCACCAGGGACAGAACAGTGAGAATTCAGCACCAGGGACAGAGCATTGACAATTCAGCACCAGGGACAGAGAATTGACAATTCAGCATCAGGGACAGAACATTGAGAATTCAGCACCAGGGACAGAACATTGAGAATTCAGCACCAGGGACAGAGCATTGAGAATTCAGCACCAGGGACAGAGCATTGAGAATTCAGCACCAGGGACAGAGTATTGAGAATTCAGCACCAGGGACAGAGAATTGATAATTCAGCACCAGGGACAGAGCATTGAGAATTCAGCACCAGGGACAGAACAGTGAGAATTCAGCATCAGGGACAGAGCATTGAGAATTCAGCACCAGGGACAGAACAGTGAGAATTCAGCACCAGGGACAGAGCATTGACAATTCAGCACCAGGGACAGAGCATTGAGAATTCAGCACCAGGGACAGAGTATTGAGAATTCAGCACCAGGGACAGAATTGATAATTCAGCACCAGGGACAGAGCATTGAGAATTCAGCACCAGGGACAGAACAGTGAGAATTCAGCACCAGGGACAGAACAGTGAGAATTCAGCACCAGGGACAGAGCATTGAGAATTCAGCACCAGGGACAGAACAGTGAGAATTCAGAACCAGGGACAGAACATTGAGAATTCAGCACCAGGGACAGAGCATTAAGAAATCAGCACCAGGGACAGAGCATTGAGAATTCAGCACCAGGGACAGAGCATTGAGAATTCAGCACCAGGGACAGAGCATTGAGAAATCAGCACCAGGGACAGAGCATTGAGAATTCAGCACCAGGGACATAGCATTCAGAATTCAGCACCAGGGACAGAGCATTGAGAATTCAGCACCAGGGACAGAGCATTGAGAATTCAGCACCAGGGACAGAGCATTGAGAATTCAGCACCAGGGACAGAGCATTGAGAATTCAGCACCAGGGACAGAACATTGAGAATTCAGCACCAGGGACAGAGCATTGAGAATTCAGCACCAGGGACAGAGCATTGAGAATTCAGCACCAGGGACAGAGCATTGAGAATTCAGCACCAGGGACAGAGCATTGAGAATTCAGCACCAGGGACAGAGCATTGAGAATTCAGCACCAGGGACAGAGCATTGAGAAATCAGCACCAGGGACAGAGCATTGAGAATTCAGCACCAGGGACAGAACATTGAGAATTCAGAACCAGGGACAGAGCATTGAGAATTCAGCACCAGGGACAGAGCAGTGAGAATTCACAAAGCATTTCTGATTTCTAGTACTATTCCGACATAAACAATCACACACACATTTTTGCTCTGAAAACATTGTGTAATATGCGCATTTTTATACAATTATTTACAGTTTAGTTCCATCAGAGTCTTGTTACTTATATTAAAGCAATCTTATTCTCTCTCAGTGGTTAGCACTGTATGGTGGCTCAGTGGGTAGCACTGTATGGTGGCTCAGTGATTAGCACTGTTGCTTTGCAGCACTGGGGTCCTGGGTTCAAATCCTACCAAGGACAACATCTGTAAGGAGTTTGTTTGTTCTCCCCGTGTTTGCGTGGGTTTCCTCTCACACTCCAAGGACATACTGATAGGGAGTCTAGATTGTGAACCCCAATGGAAACAGTGATAATAATGTATACAAAGTGCTGCAAAATATGATGGCGCTATATAAACAAGGAATAATAAATAATAAATACATTATGCACTGCTTTTCTATTGCTAGAGCAGCAGCTTGTGCTTCTGTGCTGTTATTTTACGTGTACCTCGGCACAGACAATTGCATCCATAGTGATTTTGGAGAAATACGGCTGTAATTCCTGGTGGTGACCCAGTCAATGCCAGTTTGAGTATTTAAAAAAATGTGCAAGTATAATGCAAAAAAAACCCCTCTACCATATGTGACATGTGACACTCATAATAAAAGCTAGCAATGTAGAATCATTCCTATCATTTGCAGTTATCTTAATGGATGTTACCTTTTTAGAAGAAAAGTCTATAACCACATGGCACAGAAAGCATTGGAATAAAATCTAATGGCCCCTTTGTAAAAACGTTCACATTATCATTATAATCATGCGCGGTAGAAAATGGCGGATGCGACAGACAAAAAAAGTTCACGTGAACGTTTTTTCTTGCCGACGGTCCACCAAATCACGACAGATCCGTTGCACGACGGACGCGACGTGTGGCCATCCGTCGTGATCTGTCGTTAATACAAGTCTATGGGCAAAAAAACGCATTCTGGGGGAACATTTGCAGGATCCATTTTTTGCCCAAAACAACGGATTGCGACGGATTAAAAAAAAACGCTAGTGTGAAAGTAGCCTTAGTCGACAAATACTTTTGGCATTTTTCCAAAAATATGACATGTCAAAAATGTTATAAAAATGAAAGAAAATCAAGGTCTACTTGCCTTCTTCCCCACCCACAACAGATTAAAATAGCATTTGTTATAGGTATCAGTCTAATCTTTCCAGTAACCACCTCCATTCTCATGCTCTTTTACGTACCATCCACACATTTTGAGTAGGTGGTTTCTCTTCATCAGTATTCTGCCAGTACTAGAAGAGCTGGAACATCCTTTCTCTCACTTCCCAGCATGTATTGTTCTGACATTTTCAAATACCTTCCCTTCCAAGAACTGAAACTACCCTTTTATACAATTTTACCAACAGAAGAGCCAAAGCACAGAATCAAAGACTCATCCCCACTTCCTGTAATCTGTCTCAGCTTCTCCGTTAGTAGATATGGATTACACTTGACAACAGGCAGTGGACAGGAAGTTAGACAGAAGGGGGACAGCTTGCAACACTTTGGTGTAATTTTGTAGGGGCTAGATCATATGCCAGCTTCTTAAAATTATAATTAGAGTTTATTTTTTCTTTACGAAACTGCACTAATCTTGCCCATGGGCAGCATCCAGTGTTCTGGCTCAATGACAGGTGAAAGTAGACAACTTTGTCACTGCCATGTTAGAGACAAAGTCAATGATATGTTGTAATTATAAGAAGCCTTGATCGGAGCTGGGGCACCTTGTTGGAAATGACGTAATTAACCACTACATTTCGCAACCAGATTCCCCCCTCCTAAAGATAAAACACATAATTTTTTCCCTTTTTTCCAGGACAATTAGTAAAGTGTTGAGTCTTTGGTTTGAATGAATAATTCATTAATATTCTTTGTTAATGATTTATGTGCCATATGCCAGGAGCGCAGAATGTATGGGTTACCATCAGTCACCTTCAGTCAAAGGATTTATGTGAATGGAAGTACAGTATGAAAAGAGAGGTTTTATTATCATAGTTATCATTATTATTTACCCCCTCCTTCCCATCCTGATGTGCGTTTGTTTACACTCATAAATGTGTTGGTCGCAAATGTGAGAACATACCAGTAGTGTTCATGCAATTATTCACCAAGTGATAGATAATGGACTTGGGAGATCTGAAATGATTGCAGACAAAATACATCAGCGATGATCATCCATTAGAGCTTATTATTTTGCTGCCAAACAATTTAGATTAACAGGAAAATGGCTTCATGCAGCCTTAAAATAACGTAATGGCACACATTGCAGCTTTGGAAGATTCTCAAAGTTTCTGCCTTTTTAAATGTTGCATCCCTTCATCACACATCGTATTCATTTTCTAAAACGTTAGTATTATTATTGTTTTTGTTTCTTACTAATTATTATTAATAATTATAGTTAACTACAATTATTATCTTTCATTGTCCTGCGGTGGACACTTATTACTTATTTTATCATTTTAAAGGTGACAAGATTGAAAATGGAGGATATCTCATGGTAAATAATAAAAATAAAAAAGGTGAAGAGTAGAAGATAAGTAATTGGCGTGGTAAAGAGGAGATTATGGAAATAGGTAATGGCTGTGTGGTGTAAATTTACAGAGGTGTGAAGATTATTTAAAAATATTGAGATAGATAAAAAAATATTTACCTTTTTATAAATGGCTTGGGCCTCCGAATATTGGGAAACCCAACTGTAGGACAAAGGTGTTGGTTGAAATTAGTGCATCTTGGAGCCATTTGTAGCTCTAAGATGGATCTTAAAATATCTCAGTATTAGTGTGCTGAGCAACAGACATTCGATTTTCCTCTATGTTTGATCAGGGCTTGAGGATCTCTTGGAGGCATAATGAAATGAGTGATCTGATCTAGCCACAGGCCCAAGGTTGGTCAAAGCAGATACCCACGTTCCTGAATGGACATTCATTCTTGGACTCATTGTTGATTAAACATTGGATCAGGTTGCCTTAGAGGCTTTAAACATCTTTGATTGGGAAAAAAAATATTTTTACATACAGTATGTTTCTGTTTACCTTTACTTAATAAAATTTCTATAAGTTTCATTCTTTCATTCATTTTCAGACCTCCTGATAGACAGTTTATGGCCTGATCCTTGTTTAAAGTAAACCTGTCAGCAGGATTTTGCAAAGTAAACTACAGGCATTGTCAGGTTTCCACTGTTAAGCTGATTAAAATGATACCTGGGGTGAAGAAATCCATCTTGTGGTTCTTGTGTAATCAGTGTCAGTTAATGATATCTCCGTGCTCCGGGCAGAGTCTTATCTTCCTGCTCTAAGCCAGAGAAACCAAGGAAACATCTGCCCATCTGCCCACAGTCTGTCTCTCTCTCTTTCTCTATGATGACTAACATGTTTGTGCTTCAGGGCGACCTGTGGGCAGATCTTTCCTTGGTTTCTCTGACTTACAGTAGGAAGATAAGACTCTGCTTACAGTTCCGACCAGGAGCAAGGACATCTCATTAACTGCAAACTTCTAACACTGATTACACAAGAACTACAAGACAGATTTCTTCACCCTTGGTGTCATTTTAATCAGTTTAACAGTGGCAACATGACAATGCATGTTGTTGCTTTAAGATTGTTTTTCTTCTGGGAGCATTTCTACCAGTAATATAGGCTGGATATGAGCTGCAGGGTTCTGCTGTTTTCATTAACATATAAGCACAGCTTCTATCCTGCACTTATTTCTTCCTCCTGTGCTCTCCTCATATTATATAGTCTACAGAATATTTTACTCAAGGGCTGCAGTTTATCACCTTTACTTAATTTTGGTGAGCAGTTCCCGGAGGGTTAAAACACTTGAAACCACGTTCCAGACTGGATTAGACTTTGCTGCCATCTAATCACTGGTGTAGAACAGTGTTGAACAATGGTGATTTATGATCAGACAATATTTTGGGGCTCAGTTATTCACTGTCTATCATAAATGTAGAATACGGTAAGGGTCTACACCGAGCAATATCTGGAGGACTGTGACCACACTATATTTACTCTATAGGGGAAAAATGGTAGAGATTCTTATCTTGTATTGAATAGGTTCAGTCCTCATGGATCTGTTTAGTATAGTGATCAGTGAGATATAGATGTAAAATATATGACTCTAGAAGCAACAGTAAACCGGAAAATTTGGATCTGGGATAAGTGGTGTCATTTTTTTCCATTTTTCGGTCTAATGTATGTATTCAAAAAATAATTGGATTGACCGGTTTAAAAAAAAACAAACAAATCATTAAAATAGACGCGAAGGGTATAACACAAAAGAAAAACCCTCCTCTCCTCTCCAATCCCATGCTGATTGCACTCAGATGCTCCATCCGTCCCCCCACTAATGACACCGAGGTCATCATATGCAAGCTGCCATCACTTGACTTTTCAGTGGTTGCAGTAAGCATGTGTCTTAGTTCAGCTTCCAACATCTGACATTCATGGTCAATAGCGTCCCTGGTGTCCGGGCCAAACAAAGGTCTCCTGACCCAAACTCAACAGCCTCATAAATGCCTATGAGGCTTCTGAGATCCAGACAAGATAACCATGGTTGGACCAAACATCGCATTCCATAAACAAAGCGCAAATGTCGGATGTGTGAAACCGCCCTACTGAGGTCAATATTTGGCTACAACAGTCACATGCTGGCAGTTGCAATGAAAAACAGGGAAGATCAGTGGAAAATTAAAGACTTTAATTTTTTTAAAAAGCACTTCTATGATTATTTCTTACTGGACAGCCCCTTTAATGCCAAATAATAATGTTTTATGAATTTTCTTTGCACCTGCCAAATGTTCCACATAACCATTGCTTTGGCTTTGTCGTATAATCCTATTGTCTTCCATCATATTCCTTCTGTCAATTTTATTTATGCATGACAACCCATTCATTGGATTGCCATTATAGAAGAGCTGACTTTGTCAATTCCCTTTTTCTTTTGTCCAAGATAATAACTTGTTGTGTGAGGCTTCATGCACGCAGACAAGTACAGCCAAAGTTCTACAGTATAGAGCAATACTGTAGTATACTTTACTTCCAAAGTGTCAGTCCTACATTTTGACCCAAATTTCTCTGTCCCACTTTGCTCATTAAGTGTCCTTCATTTGACCTAATAAAAAGTGTCTGGTTTGTAACTGTGTTAAACCCCAACTTGATTTTTTCTTTAATTTAAAGAAAATTTCACGTTGAAAACTGTGAGTGATTAGATAAGGTTTGTGCTAGTACACATATGAAAAATAACTCACTGAAGTATACAAATTAGATCTTGTACTTGAAGAATTCACGATTTGCCTCTCTAACCATCATAAAGTGATATGGAACAAACCTATAATACAAAAAGTAATTACAATATAAATTACATCACACAGAACAAGCCTAAAATATCATATATGTGTTGCTCCATAATAATCAGAAATCAAATAAATGTATATAAATATTTTATTGAGATACATAAACTATAAAAAAAAATAAAAGTTAATAATTAAAATCAAGGAACAATGAAAGCAAGGGGAGCCCAATGAGAGACACAGACTAATGAAGATAAGAAGACAATAGAAGGGGGTAGCAACTGGATGGCAGAATTCCACCAAGGAATTACGATAACAGTTATGTATATGCATATATGTATATCTACAAAGTTAATTACAACTCAATTCTAAAAGTTGGAGCTATAGAAATTTGGTGCAATGTAATACACAAAATAGATTTGAATAAAACAAAAAATAGAATCTTAGGGGGAGCAGCAGGTTTGCCAATCATTCAGAAAATCATGGATAGTCCATAAAAGTATGGTATTTTTTTCTCCTGTGTGTAAATAAAATAAAATTTGATTTGTCTGTGATTTTCGGGTAAATAGAGAAGCTTGTTCAGTTTTTTAAAGACTCTAATCCTAACTTTAAAATTCAGTAAATGCAGCTGATGTCTTCATATCAGAATTATGGGCTGTAGACATTTATCATTTAAAAATCTTAATGATTTTTTATGGTTTTCCATAAAAATTGTTAGTTGTCCATGGTTTTTATAAGCTTTTTAGATCAAATTAAAAATCAAGATGGTCACACTGGTGAGCAGCGGAAACGAGCAGGGGCTTGGACAAGATGACCCTGGAGGTCCTCTTTAACTTCAATGGAGGCAAGGCTTGAATATGAAAACACCTATTCCTAATTAACTTCTTCACTAAAAGGGCATTTTCCTGGCTACATTTTAGCTGCACTATTTACTGTAGCTTCCTGGTAACTAGACTTAACATTTGGAGCTGTTATAAATTAAATCAAAATAAATTAATTGTAAAATAAATGTACAAAACTACACTGCAGGTGGCAAGGAGTAATTTGAGATCCTCATCCCAAAGCATGCATACAAGCAAAGAGTGTTTACAAGCTGTGATACTTTCAAAATGGGGTGTCACAGGGTGCTATCCATGTAGAGTGTCCAAACTTTTGCATCTGCCTACTTTCTTCTTTATTCATTTTTAAAATGTAAAATAAGAAAATATTTTTTTTTTGCCTAAAATACAAAGGAAATGTGTCATTTTTTTACTTTAGGCCTTTTAGAGATTATTTCATCTTCAAGTTTCTTAACTGTTCACAATAACAGTAATTTTGACCAGGGGTGCCCAAACTTTTACATGTCACTATAAGTACAAAGGCATACACAGGTATCTGGAATAATTTTAGTGGATACAGAGCCATAACATGGCCATATACATGACCCCACGGCCAATCTATCTGTAGAATATTCTGCTTGCTTCCAGTCATCGGGACGTGAAGGGAGCGGTTACAGTCACTGATCATTATACAGTAATCACTCCCCCACACTTTGATTGACAGCCTGCTCCGCGTACACACATGTGGCAGAGCAAGGTGTCAATAAAAAGACCGGATGTGATACCCGCAGTTTAGTGGGTGATGACTGTGACAGCTCCCAGCAATGACACGATAACTAGAAGCCAGCGGCTGCAGGGAGGATATAAGTTCCTTTTCTCCCTGTAGCCGTGCTGTGTTAGTAGACATAGTGAGAAGTGAGAATATAAGGTAGTAAAGAAAAGGATAAATATGTGTAAAGATTAGCTCACCGCCAGTCTTTTGAGCACTCCCAGGTTGCACAGAAATCTGTATGGATCCACAGATTTTTCAATCCCAAATATAAAATGAGTCTATGATCCTATAAAATGTAACACTTATGCCATCATGGATAAAATAAGGCATAAAAAAACACAGAATCCCATGAACTGGCCTGCAAGTTTCAGCAGGTTATGCCTGATTCATGGCCGACAGCGATTTTTTTAATTCTTTATTTTAACCATGATATAATAAATGATATGTCTAATGGGATTATTTGTGCATTGCTGGATTTTTTTCATGTCTTGGATTAAAGAGATAGAAAGTATTTGACTAATTAGAGACTAATCTTTGTAGCTCTGATAATCCTCCGGCGCCCATAATTAATTTTAGTTTCCATATAACAGCTGCAACTAGTGGACCGGTTTTACCGATCTGGACTCACTTCACTATCAAGCCATATGGTATTCACCTCAATCATGGAGAGTTTCTGCGACAAGGTTCTCGAATCATAGATTTACCTATGGATAGCTAATGGCCATGCGCCTCCAGTGCTGGAGGACAGGGGGCACTACTAAGTTACTCAGTTTTTTGCTAATTTTATATTTGTATATGAGGCAAAGGCAGTAACTTGAATCATTGCCCAAGGTGGTGTAAAGTTTAGCTGTAATACAGCTTATAACAAATTTAGCTCTAATGCAGCCCCAGATGAAGGAAGGTTTAGTTATAAAATAGCCATATAATGACTTTAGCTATAATATAGAGCCAGATGAAGCAAAGTTTAGATGTGATACAACCATATGATGACTTTAGCTATAATACAGCCCAGTTGGAGGAAAGTCTAGCAATAATATAGCCATATAATGACTTTAGCTATAATACAGCCCCAGATGAAGCAAAGCTTAGCTATGATACAACCATATAATGACTTTTGCTATAATACAGCCCCAGTTAGAGGAAAGTTTAGCAATAATATAGCCATATAATGACTTTAGCTATAATACAGCCCCAGATGAAGCAAAGCTTAGCTATGATACAACCATATAATGACTTTTGCTATAATACAGCCCCAGTTAGAAGAAAGTTTAGCAATAATATAGCCATATAATGACTTTAGCTATAATACAGCCCCAGATGAAGCAAAGTTTAGCTATGATACAGCTATATGATGACTTTAGCTATAATGCAGCCCAGTTAGAGGAAAGTTTAGCTGTAATGTAGTAACATAATGACTTTTGCTATAATACAGCCCCAGTTGAAGGAAAGTTTAGCTATAGGCATATAATGACTTTATCTATAATACAGCCCCAGATGAAGCAAAGTTTAGATATGATATATCCATATGATGACTTTAGCTATAATACAGCCCAGTTGGAGCAAAGTTTAGCTGTAATGCAGCCATATAATGACTTTAGCTATAATACAGCCCCAGTTGAAGGAAAGTTTAGCAATAATATAGCCATGTAATGACTTTAGCTATAATACAGCCCCAGATGAAGCAGAGTTTAGCTATGATACAACTATATGATGACTTTAGCTATAATACAGCCCAGCTGGAGGAAAGTTTAGCTGTAATGTAGTCACATAATGACTTTTGCTATAATACAGCCCCAGTTGAAGGAAAGTTTAGCTATAGGCATATAATGACTTTATCTATAATACAACCCCAGATGAAGGAAAGTATAGCTAAAATATAGCCTATATTACAACTTTAGGCATAACACAGCCCCAGATGAAGGAAAGTTTAGCTATAACACAGTCATAAAACAACTATATAATTGCAGAATACTTTTATGCAAGCATAAATATTATTTTGATCTTTTCTTATTATTAAGAATTTGGTTGATCAGATACGGGTACAAATGTTACACTCTAAAGTGAGAAATGTAACATCTGAGACAGAGCCAAGAAAATAATTAGCGTGTCCACAGCCTGGACTCGAGCCGCTAAAATGAAATAATATGACATGCCATCCCATTATAAGCACATGCTCATGAGACAGCAGTTTATGCCAGGAATTTTGTAGCTTTAGCCAATTTTCAATGTCCCCAATGGGGAGTGAAAGAGTTAATTTTGGAGATTTAATGAATACCAAATGTTATTCTGGGACCAAACTCCTGTTGCTACAGCTGGGGTACGTTTCTTTTCTAAGCCGGTGGTTCACTGTAGTGTGAAGCATCTAATAAAATCATGGTTGTCGACTTGTAATTGGAGTGCACTGTATTGCGAAGATAATTTATTGCTGTAGATTTTCTGGCTTGTCAAATCGGTTTGGATTATGAACGATCTTCAATCATTAGGTAATTTACATGGAATATGCAGAAATTATTGTTAGCCACTGACCAGTAGAGAATGAATCTCAACTCAAAAAGTTTGGCCCTTTTCAGACCACAGGGCGATGAAATGTCCCCGGTCTACTGTGACAGACTATCCTTTCAAAATTGCGTTGACTTTAACGACATATGACATGTATGTGTGATCACATACAATAGTATCATCCTGAAATTCAACTACAAAAAATAGGCAACTAAAGTACCAGTTGTCTTACACACTATGGGCAAACCTACAAAACATCAAATATCGATCATTGGATGGTTTAAGCCCCACCTAGTTCTAACTAGGGGGATCTCAAAAAATCAAATCTGATCATTGGATGGTTTAAGCCCCACCTAGTTCTAACTAGGAGAATCTCAAAAAATCAAATGTCCATTTTTTCTGATTTGCTAGATAATTAGGCAGAAACCATGATTCTTGGTAATAGAGATGAGTAAACTGATTCACAGGATCCTGATCCAGCAGTTACGTCAGTAGTCCATGGCCACTGAACAGGAGCCATGTGAACCGCCTCCTACCTGCCACCATCCTTGGTGCCTTTTCTGATTTGTAGGTTTGGCATGTGATGCTCATATGATGTTGCGTCAGGCTAATTAAAAGAGATGCCAGGTATACTGGCAGGTATGAAACAGTTTTCAGGGGCTAATGACATGGCCACTGGACCAGGGTCCATCTTTAGTTGGTAAATATGTATGGATGCTAATATATCTTTAATAAGAAAAACTTCTAGCACTGTTGTCATTAGGCAGAGGACAGTCACAAGCTTTTTTACCAATATGATTTATTTTTTTAATAAAATGCTGCATTTTAAGTTATTAATACTTAATAATCACCACGTCCCGAAATGAAATATGATTGCATTATCTTGTTCAAGAAAGCATAATCAGTAATTAGATTTGTCATGTAACCTTGTGGACACCAAAAAGAAACAATACAACACAGCACTCCGTCCCCATATGCAGGATGTAGCAATATAACTACCTGAAAAAGGTGACAAACCCCTTGTTGTGGCTGATAGGGTAGAAAGTCCTCAAATTAAGCATATTACAAAAGGCGACTTCTTATGTCTCTACAACGATTAAAGAGTGTGTTCTGAATTTGGGAGTAAGAAGTCAGTGCAGTGCATAGTAATATATAGGGAGCAGTGAAATTGAGCATGTATTGGGCAAGAGTCACCTGCTATGTTCTCATATATAGAGGTGGATCAGTAAACATTGCACTGCAATATAATGTAATATAAAATATTTTTTGTAGGGGGAGAGGTGGTCACTGGGGTGTTTTGCAGTACATTCTGCATCTTTGTGATGTACAATTTTATAGTTACATTATAGGAAGACACTTGGTAAAATCATAGATAGAAAATATGTGTCACAGAGGTGGCTGGCCTCGGTGATGTACAGTGGCATGTAAAAGTTTGGGCACCATTTGCCAAAATTACTGTTATTGTGAACAGTTAAGAAAGTTGAAGATGAAATGATCTCTAAAAGGCCTAAAGTTAAAGACGACACATTTCCTTTGTATTTAAGGCATTTAAGGCAAAAAAAAAAAAAAATATATATATATATGTGTATATATATATATATATATATATATATATATATATATATATACACTCACTGGCCACTTTATTAGGTACACCTGTCCAACTTCTTGTTAACACTTAATTTCTAATCAGCCAATCACATGGCGGCAACTCAGTGCATTTAGGCATGTAGACATGGTCAAGACAATCTCCTGCAGTTCAAACCGAGTATCAGTATGGGGAAGAAAGGTGATTTGAGTGCCTTTGAACGTGGCATGGTTGTTGGTGCCAGAAGGGCTGGTCTGAGTATTTCAGAAACTGCTGATCTACTGGGATTTTCACGCACAACCATCTCTAGGGTTTACAGAGAATGGTCCGAAAAAGAAAAAAAATCCAGTGAGCGGCAGTTCTGTGGGCGGAAATGCCTTGTTGATGCCAGAGGTCAGAGGAGAATGGGCAGACTGGTTCGAGCTGATAGAAAGGCAACAGTGACTCAAATCGCCACCCGTTACAACCAAGGTAGGCCTAAGAGCATCTCTGAACGCACAGTGCGTCGAACTTTGAGGCAGATGGGCTACAGCAGCAGAAGACCACACCGGGTACCACTCCTTTCAGCTAAGAACAGGAAACTGAGGCTACAATTTGCACAAGCTCATCGAAATTGGACAGTAGAAGATTGGAAAAACGTTGCTTGGTCTGATGAGTCTCGATTTCTGCTGCGACATTCGGATGGTAGGGTCAGAATTTGGCGTAAACAACATGAAATCTTTGGGATGTGGTGGAACGGGAGATTCGCATCAGGGATGTGCAGCCGACAAATCTGCAGCAACTGTGTGATGCCATCATGTCAATATGGACCAAAATCTCTGAGGAATGCTTCCAGCACCTTGTTGAATCTATGCCACGAAGAATTGAGGCAGTTCTGAAGGCAAAAGGGGTCCAACCCGTTACTAGCATGGTGTACCTAATAAAGTGGCCAGTGAGTGTATATATATACATATATATATTCATATTTTACATTTTAAAAATTATAAAAAGGCCGTTAGGAAAAGCCAGATGATGCAAATTTCACAGCTTTATTGAAATCCAGACTCTTCTAACCTTGTGCCAAAAACAGCAGCCATGGGTTCTTCTAAACAGCTGCCTAGCAGTCTCAAACCAAGCAAAATTCAATGAGAGCTGCTTGTAGGATTGCTAGAGAGCCAAATCAGAACCCCATTTGACTGCAGAAACATTTAGCAAACTTTGCAGTTGTGTACATTGTTCTACTATTCAGAGACACCTGCACAAATATGGCCTTAATGGAAGAGTCATCAAAGGAAAACCTCTCCTGCAGCCTCACCATAAAATTCAGTCAGAAGTTTGAAAGGAGCATCTAAACAAGCCTGACACATTTTGTAAGTGCAGCGCCCCAGAGTCCTGGTCGTTGCAGTACTGTGGCTCCGCCGCTATGGGGAGCTATGGTACGTCTGATGGCACTGAAGGAGTTCGTCTAACCAGGTATCACAGACACCAATACATTTCACAGCCGGGCCTACAGGGGGAGCTAAGGGTTCTATTCACTAGGCCACTCCCCACCATAGTGGGTAAACTGGGGGTCAGGCAGGAAGTTAGATCAGAAGCTGACTGGGTTGGAACCAGGCAACACCTTGTGGCAGAGGGTGTTGCAGGGGAAGATACAGTAGGGTCTCTGTCAGGGGTGGGATCCTGACAGAGGCTTGGCAACTTGAACGAACGTAACGGGACCGTGCCTGCTCAGCATAGCGGCGGTGCCCAAGGAGGGACCAGAAGCGAGATAGATTGTGCTGAGTGAGAAACGAGATCATAGCAACAGGAGAATACCAGTAGGAGTCGTGCTGTAAGACCGAGGCAACATCATACTGAGGCGCATAACCAGTGGCCGGAACGCCGAGGGAGTATTATCATATCCAGCTTCAAGCAATACTCTAAACAGCGGCAGGACAGTCAGTCTAAGGCGGGCTGTCTAACTTAAATCACCTATGCAGTCTTGGGGGGCAACTTGTGGAGAGGGGCGACTCTAGGGTCCCGGAAGAGCTCCGAGCCTACCCGTCAAACGGGTGCCGTCCCAACCAGAACATCAGGGAGGGACGGAGGATTAGCAGAACAACATCTAATCGAGTTGTGAGGGAACTTAAGAAACAGACACAACAGTTGTGGGGACTTTCCGTAAGCACAGCAGGGAAGGACCACAACACATAGCGCAAGCAGGAAGGCACAGATTTCTACCTGTGAAGAGAACTCTGGAGGTGCCATTGGACCGGCCGGACTTGCGCAGCCTGGTGAACCCTATTCCGGACTGAGGACCCAGAGATCTTCAGTAAAGAGGTAAAGAGACTGCAACCTGGTGTCCTCGTTATTTACCGCGACCTGCACCCCACAACGGCACCGCTACAGTCACTACCATCATCCATCATATCTACCACTGACTGTGCGCCCCTCGGCAGGGTCACGGATCGGGCCTAGCCACCGTGACAACCCCAGAGCAGAGACTCAGAGGCCCGGTACCGGGTACCCCTCGGCCCTGTGGCAGTGGGGGCGCTACAACTTGGCGTCACGAACAGGATCTACTTAAGCCTGAAGAATCAGGTCATGTGTGCCTTGGAACTGTGATTTACTGTGCTTGGACTGTACTTTATTGCAAAGACTGTGGATTGTCACTTGCCGCCAAAAGTTTGCGCCAATACCGCCGCCATTACAGCGCTAAGGAGAGCGCAGGAGAAGAAGAAGGGCGTGGAAGTGGGCGTGAACAAGCTGAAGAGCGCGAAAGACAATGGCCGCCCAGTCTAAATATCTCGGCCCCTTGAGGACGTGTCCGTCAGCAGCCGAGATCCGCCTCCTGATCCTCAATGGTGGGCAGAGACAGAGAAAGCGAAACCGCCCACGGAGGAGAGAGCGGGAAAAGGACCAGGAAGAAGAAGTCCGCGACCTAGAGGACGCCATGGCCAGCCGCCCGGAGCCGGAGCGTGGGGTCGGAGCCGAGGACTCCCCCAGCTACCCGGAGAGGCACCGCAGCCAGACCTCCACAGTTGATGCTGACCTCCTGCAGACCGGAGCGGACGAGCTGATCCACCAACTCCTGCAGACGCAGCTGAGCACTGAGGCCGGGTGGAAGAAGACCATCATCGGGAGCCTCACCAGACATCTGTCGGCAGCCTCATCTGGTCCGGAGCAGGAAAGAAGTTCCAGCGCTCCAAAGCCAGAAAGCAAGGCCCTGCCGGAAAGCAAGATGCTGCAAACGGAGATGACAACGCCGCAGCGCAAGGCCCTGCAACCAGCGTTCCAGATCCCAGCGGAGGAAGAGCAGACCGGCACCGGAGGGACCGCATCTGAAGCAGGTATGAAGGACGACCCTGCCCTGATGACTGACACCACTCCCATGACTGCTAGTGCCACAGCTGCTAACTCCGTTCCAGTGACTGATCTTGCAGCAGCCGCTACCTCTGCTGCAGCAAATGCCCCTACTCAAGCTGCGCAGACCTCCATCACTGTGCATGACTTAACCGTACATGAAAGACGGATTAACGGTGTTTGTCCAGCACTGGGTGCAACCCTGGACTTCACCCTTCCCGGGCCAAGAGGGGTTAAGTGCCAGGTGCAGCCCTGGAAGCCGTCCAACTAAACCTCGATACCATGAGAATGTAAATAGTTCCTTGTTTAACTGTTTGTCTACTGTTTGATGCTAAACCCGTCCTGGGTTAACTTTTAAAGGGATCCCTTTGTTGACCCGGGATCCCTATTGTTTTTGTTTGTTTTTTCTAAGTTTTTGCACAAGTTTCTAGAACTGCCGCAATCATGAACAGTGCATGATACAAACTTTCTGTAAATAGTTTGCACCTTATTAAAGGTGCTCCCTACTGGTTTTACTTAAAGAAGGACTCTTTGTGAAGATACCACACTGGAACCTTTGTTGAGTATGGACTGGTAGCTTGAGAAGACACGCTACCTCATAGAGACTTGATCCCCTCTTAAAGGGGATGTTCATCTACGTACCTATGAGTAATACTGCCTTAAAACAGTAAAGTGATGATGATGCTTTGAAAGAAAATGACACTGTTTACATGTAAAAGTTATGTGTATTGAACTGGTTAACTGTAGGAGAAATGTTGATAATGTTGATAGAAAATGGGGATAGAAGGTAAACCCTGAGTCCTCCGTGGAAAGCTAGTTTATTGAAAGAAAGAGTTAATAATGTGTTACCGAGGACAGAAAGTGAACCCGTAGGGGTTAGGTAGTGAGTCCTCCTAGGAGCCATCTGAAGAAGGCTCAGTAGTCCTAAACTGAAAGAATGTTATGCTCTATACTGTGTATAGTAGTGGAAAAGACAGAAGGCTCGGGCTGAAAGGAGCAGTCCTGTGAGAAAGGAGAGGCAGTAGGTCTGGTGCCGTTAGGACAGGCGGTCCTGCAGATTTAAAGAAGGAGAATGTGAAAGTTAAATTGCCTTATAATGTGATTATAAGAAGGTCTTTAAAGGATTTAGAGTGTACATCCTTAAGGGCAATGTTAAACTATTGTTCAACAAATTTTGCACTTAGTAGAATACCCGGTTGGGTAACAGGAGCTATTTATAGCATGTTGCTATAATATTTAACCATGTTTGTAACGTTCAAGTGTCCTTACCTCCCATAAAGGGAAGCCTGTTCAAGTATACTTATTGTTATTGCACTCAACAAAACTGTATGTCTTTTTGCTAACTTGTATTGTTGTTTTCTTCCCAGTCCCGGAGTACTGTGTTTAACCAGGGGGGAGTGCAGCGCCCCAGAGTCCTGGTCGTTGCAGTACTGTGGCTCCGCCGCTATGGGGAGCTATGGTACGTCTGATGGCACTGAAGGAGTTCGTCTAACCAGGTATCACAGACACCAATACATTTCACAGCCGGGCCTCCAGGGGGAGCTAAGGGTTCTATTCACTAGGCCACTCCCCACCATAGTGGGTAAACTGGGGGTCAGGCAGGAAGTTAGATCAGAAGCTGACTGGGTTGGAACCAGGCAACACCTTGTGGCAGAGGGTGTTGCAGGGGAAGATACAGTAGGGTCTCTGTCAGGGGTGGGATCCTGACAGAGGCTTGGCAACTTGAACGAACGTAACGGGACCGTGCCTGCTCAGCATAGCGGCGGTGCCCAAGGAGGGACCAGAAGCGAGATAGATTGTGCTGAGTGAGAAACGAGATCATAGCAACAGGAGAATACCAGTAGGGGTCGTGCTGTAAGACTGAGGCAACATCCTACTGAGGCGCATAACCAGTGGCCGGAACGCCGAGGGAGTATTATCATATCCAGCTTCAAGCAATACTCTAAACAGCGGCAGGACAGTCAGTCTAAGGCGGGCTGTCTAACTTAAATCACCTATGCAGTCTTGGGGGGCAACTTGTGGAGAGGGGCGACTCTAGGGTCCCGGAAGAGCTCCGAGCCTACCCGTCAAACGGGTGCCGTCCCAACCAGAACATCAGGGAGGGACGGAGGATTAGCAGAACAACATCTAATCGAGTTGTGAGGGAACTTAAGAAACAGACACAACAGTTGTGGGGACTTTCCGTAAGCACAGCAGGGAAGGACCACAACACATAGCGCAAGCAGGAAGGCACAGATTTCCACCTGTGAAGAGAACTCTGGAGGTGCCATTGGACCGGCCGGACTTGCGCAGCCTGGTGAACCCTATTCCGGACTGAGGACCCAGAGATCTTCAGTAAAGAGGTAAAGAGACTGCAACCTGGTGTCCTCGTTATTTACCGCGACCTGCACCCCACAACGGCACCGCTACAGTCACTACCATCATCCATCATATCTACCACTGACTGTGCGCCCCTCGGCAGGGTCACGGATCGGGCCTAGCCACCGTGACAACCCCAGAGCAGAGACTCAGAGGCCCGGTACCGGGTACCCTTCGGCCCTGCGGCAGTGGGGGCACTACATAAGCAAGTCATGTGGAACAATGAGGTTAAAATAGAACTCTTTGGCCACAATCATCAAAGGTATGTGTGGAGAAAACGGGCACAGAATTTCAGGAAAAGAACATCTCACCAGCCATTAAGTATGGAGGTGAATCAATCATGCTTTGGGGTTCTGTTGCAGCCAATGGCACTGGGAACATTTCACAGGTTGAGTTAAGAATGGATTCAATGAAATTTCAACATCTTCTTGATGCAAACATAACACCATATGTAACAAAGCTGAAGTTGAAAAGAGGATGGCTTCTACAAATGGATAAAAAATCCTAAACACACATCAAAATCCACAATAGACAACCTCAAAAGGCACAAGCTGTAGGCTTCACAATGGTCCTCACAGTCCCCTGATCTGAACATCATTGAAAATCTGTGGCTAGACCTCAAAATAGCAGTGTATGCAAGACGACCCAGGAATCTGACAGAACTGGAAGAATTTTCCAAGGAAGAATGCATGAAAATCCCTCAAACAAGAATTGAAAGACTCTTGTCTGGCTACAAAAAGGGTTTACAAGCTGTGATATTTTGAAAAGCGGGTGCTAGTAGGTACTAACCATGAAGGGTGTGCAAAATTTTGCTCATTTTAATTTCTGTAGTTTTTAAAATGTAAAAGATGAAACTACATATTTTTTCCCTAAAACAGAAAGGAAATGTGTCATCTTTAACTTTAGGCCTTTTAGAGATCATTTTATTTTCAACTTGCTTAACTGTTCACAATAACAGTAATTTTGACCAGGCGTGCCCAAACTTTTACATCCCAGAAAAGAAGGCTCCAGTAACTTTAAGGCTACTTTCACACTAGCGTCGGGCTCGGTCCGTCGCAGTGCGTCGGGCCGAGGTCCCCGACGCTAGCGTTGTCTCCGCCGCACAACGGGGGCAGCAGATGCATTTTTCCAGCGCATCCACTGCCCCATTGTGAGGTGCGGGGAAGTGCGGGGAGGTGGGGGCGGAGTTCCGGCCGCGCATGCATTACATGTAACGTTTTTTGGTCCCGACGGTCCGCCACAACACGACGCAACCGTCGCACGACGGTTGCGACGTGTGGCAATGCGTCGCAAATGCGTCGCTAATGTTAGTCAATGCTGAAAAAACGCATCCTGCAAGCACTTTTGCAGGATGCGTTTTTTCGGCAAAACGACGCATTTGCGACGTATTGCAGTTAACGCTAGTGTGAAAGTAGCCTAAGTTGCTTTTTTTTTCTTGTTCAGATTGGACTTTGGGTTTGGGATTTAGGAGTGGCTAAATAGACTGGGTGGGAATCATCGCTCCCATATCTCTAGTTTAGCTTCTCGGTAAAAGGCTTCTGAATGCTTCACGTATGTGTGGTGTTAGAGAGGCATTCAGTGTGGGTGCTAATCAGACTGAGAAAGGAGGAAGGCCTGTGTCCTTGTAAGGGTGAGAGACCCCATGCTTAATCTTACCCAAAGAAGAAGCTATAACCTGGTGCCTGTGTGTATCTGAATCTTTGCCAAAAATCAAGTATCCCTACAACCTACCATATATGAACCACAGTTTTTCAAGTATTGTTTTTTTATTTGTTACTCTTTGTTTAGTTTTTTTTCTTTTTTAAGTGTAAATATTGATTTTACAATTTACAAGCAGTGATTTGTGTTCATTTGTTGAATACTGAGAAGTCGCTATTGTCACAATATATCTCTCTCGATTATTAGGTAAGTAGTTGTTATACTACACAAGTTTGCTAATGGCCATTGTCAAGTAGATGGATCGGTTGGCTTGAGAACAACGTTTTAGATTGCTAATTGCGGAGTTTGTTGGAATCACAGTAGGGAATGAAACTCTGGCCTATAATTAAAGAAATTAGTTGAACAATAGCCCAATTTTGTGTTTCCTAAATTGCCAGGATCCTTTCAACTTTTTTTTTTAAATGCTCTTTTGAAATGTCTATCAGGTATTCGCCTCTGATAGATAAATATATATTTTATTTATGCATATTCAACTCTATACAAGAAACTTGCATCTTGTAATCCGGAAATTCTAATAATGGCAATAAAGTGTAGAATGTTAATGAACTGAAAGTATAAGGTTGAACAGAGAAACCAATTAAAAACAAAGTTAAAGGTGTAGTCCAGTAAAACTAAGTCATCACCTATCTATAGGATACGTGATAACTTGTGGAATGGTGGGGGTCTCACCGCAAGATCCCCCAGAATCCGGCAGAATGGAGTGGTTGTGCACATGCTTGACTTCTGCTCTGTTTAATCTCTTTGGGGCTGCCGAATGCTGCGCTCGGTGATTTCCAGCAGCCCCATAGAGAATGAATGAAGAAGCGTTAGGGCGCGTGTTGAGAATACCAACGATTGGTGCTGGACCCAGCAGTAAGAAACCAGCAAAGTTGAGGTGACTAAGGCTCTGTTCACATTTTTGGTTTATTCACCAGGAACAATCCCAGCGTACATTCTAAACTTATCCATAGGACCCAATCACGTGACTTTGGATAAAAAGATGTCCGTTATCCTCAATTATGCGTCACTGTAAAGAAAACCATAGTCTCTATGTAAAGGGACAAGGGCAAAGTAAAAAAATAATATTAGAGTACATGATTTTTTTTTGCACTGAGATTGGGGTCGTGATATGCTTAGTGCAGTACTTTTTCCTGTCTTGACATGGCCACAGGAGCTTGAAGGAGGTGGGATGAAGTTGGGGAGATACAGGGACCTTCTCCTCCATGACAACTGTTTTCTACTCCTGCTGAGTGAGGCAATCCAGCGATCAGGATACATGGCTTTTGGGTTCCTCTCTACTGGTGCTTGGTGACAGGTAGCAGCTGGTCCCTGGCAGATTGTAACTGGTACGTTATCGTGGGCTAGGTGTATGGTATAGATGCTATATCAATATAGCTCACTGTTTGCCAGTCTGGAGATTCTGAAAACCGTATTTACCCTTCTTTTAGAGCCTCCAAGCTCATCTTATGCTGCTATTGGCTATGGCCGTATATTGCGTAGTTTGTGATTGTAATCCAAACTTCTTTCATGGTATGTTTGTGATATTTTACAACAATGTGTGTACAAACACTGCACACTTCTCCCAGGGATGAGCCTCACTGAGACCTATTAGTCTGAAGATTCCGTGGAGAAACAGAGTAAAGAGCTCTACTCTTGTTCTTATTTTCTCCAGTGGTCTCAGCCATCCAGGGTGCATCCAGGGCACAGTATCCTGGGGATGTACAGCTCTGCCTTCGATGGCGTTGAGCCGTGTGCGGTGCACTCTCCTTGACTTTTGTGTGTGTTGGTGGGTGGAAACGGAGACTCGAGTCTTTACTGTGTGAAGTTAGAAGAGGAAATAAACAAACCTCCCACTGACCAACATATGTCACTGTATACCTAAGAATCGGCGCACGTTGGAGGCTTAAATTGTAGGTGGAAAATTGGGAATTCTCAAGGTGTATTCCTCCAATGTGTCTGGAAAAAGAGGTGTGGACAAAGTCTAACCCAACACAATCTCCCCTTAGAAGCAAAGTGATTACTCTTCCTAAGTAGTTAAAGGGAACCTGTCACCCCGCCTGGCGTTTTTAACTAGAAGGGCCACCTTGTGCAGCACTAATGCTGCATTCTGTCAAGGAGGCTCTTTTATTTTGGGTCCCTTCCAAAGCTGAAATATTCATTTTTATAATTTGCCCCTCATACCTGTAGCCTGTCCGGGGGGCATGTCTTTTCCTCCAGACACAAACGCCTCCCAGCCATTCCTCAGCCCCTCCGTGCGCCGTGCGCCGCCTCCTCTGTGGTCATTAATGTCCCCGGCGCCTGCGCTGTAAGTTTTTTTTCGGGCATGCGCAGTTTGCGCTGCCCTTCGACTCCCATCACATGATGGGAACTTACAGCGCAGGCGCCGGGGATGTTAATGAAGACAGAGGAGGTGGCGCCCGGTGCACAGAGGGGCTGAGGGATGGATGGGAGGCATTTGTGTCTGGGGAAAAGACATGCCCCCCAGACAGACTACAAGTATGAGGGGAAAATTATAAAAATGAATATTTCAGCATTGGAAGGGACCCCAAATAAAAGAGCCGCCTTGACAGAATGCAGCATTAGTGCTGCACAAGGTGGCTCTTTTAGTTAAAAATGCCTGGGGGGGTGACAGGTTCCCTTTAAGAACTTGGACTTCATCTTGCCTCCATATTTCTACTTGGAGCCATTTATTGGGTACAGTCATACCCAATGCATCAGGTTTGATTGGCCATTGTAAGCATGGACCCAAAGATGTGCAATGCACTAAACATAGCAGAGATAAAGTGAAAAATATGTGCATGTGCAAAGTACTGTGACTGTAACGAAGAAGTGAACAGCACAAAAGGCGATCTCACCGGGCATATCACCTTTAAACCGCATAAGATGACCACAAGATACAACATTAAACCTAGGCGTACTAATTGAGGAATTGTTTGTGACACCATGTGGTACATCATGGATGGTGGCATTGGACGTTCTGCAACCACCAGGTCAGACCTAATGTAGAAGGAGCCTTTTATGTTCGAGGTGTTCAGCGTTACACCCACACTAGACAAGAAAATAACACCACACCGATACTATACCATATATTCCCAGGCGGTTTTAGGTTTTTGTTTTCAAGGAATGCCAAGCATTTACATATTTTTGCAACGATTAGCACAATCCCTCATACCTTTCTGTTTCTATTGCAGCATTTTGGCCACAGCTGGTACTCACTTCAATACTCATGTAGACCTGCGCACGTTGCGGGCAGTGCGTGTTCTCCGGCCACTAAAACTGGTCTCTGGAATCCCTAGTAAGTTTACCTTTATTAATGTGAAGCCATGTTAATGTTTTTCACAATGTATTATGGAACATAGACAAAATGTTATTGGTAAATATGTATGTACAGGGTGGGCCATTTATGTGGATACACCTAACTATAATGGGAATGGTTAGTGATATCAACTTCCTATTTGTGGCACATTGGTATATGGGAGGGGGGTATATGGGAGGGGGAAAACTTTTCAAGATGGGTGATGACCATGGTGGCCATTTTGAAGTCGGCCATTTTGGATCCAACTTTATTTTTTTCAATGGGAAGAGGGTGGTGCACCATCTTGGGTGTCAGGTCTGAGAATTCCTACATGAACAGTTTCCTGGAAAGTTGATTCGTTGTCGTGGGCCACTTGGATGGCCACCAAGGTCTCCCGATCTGACCCCCTTAGACTTTTATCTTTGGGGTCATCTGAAGGCAATTGCCTATGCTGTGAACATACGAGATATGCAGCATCTGAAACAATGGATACTGGAAGCCTGTGCTAGCATTTATTCTGCGGTGTTGCTATCAGTGTGTCAAGAGTGGGAGAAGAGGGTTGCATTGACAGTTCAACACAATGGGCAGCATTTTGAACACATTTTATAAGTGGTCATAAACTTGTAAATAACTCATGAAACAATAAAGCTATTTTAAAACCAAGCACATCATTGTTTTTCTTGTGAAATTCTCAATAAGTTTGATGTGTCACATAACCCTCTTACCATTGGAAGAAATAAAGTTGGATCCACAATGGCCAACTTCAAAATGGCCACCATGGTCACCACCCATCTTGAAAAGTTTTCCTCCTCCCATACACTAATGTGCCATGAACAGAAAGTTGATATCACCAACCATTCCCATTTTATTTAGGTGTATCCATATACAGTAAATGGCCCACCCTGTATTTACCCCCATGGGGTGCGTATCTGCACTCATGGATGTTGACATGGGTAAAGTTTATTAAATGTTCATAATAGTTCCTCTGCCATATGGATTTTTTGTCAATGAGTGGTCACTGACCAGATTAATTTTGATGATATTAGATTATAATTTCTCTATATAGCAGTTAGGATATGCTATTCCCCTCAATTTTATACAGCAATTTGCACATTCACTTTATAGGCACTAATTACATATTAGGGGTAATCAGCATATGTCTTGTAGTACAAGAATCACTTTTCTCCGTGTCATATATCCATGATGTAACACCATGTTTTTACTGGTGTACCTTGGCCGAACTCAAATAGCTCTGTTTTTTGATATGTGTCATATTGATTGTCTGTTTTGATATATTATACTATTATAGTTATGTACTTTTTAAATATCTTGTATTGCTGTGTGGTCAATATGCTCCAATTTCTGGTAGTTACACGCTGTTTAGGAGCTCCATAGGGTATATACCCACATAAGTCCTGGCTGACAGTCCCGGGACTTTTTGCTATAGACTATGGTTTCTGTATTTGAGATTACGTTTCTTTTCATATTAATGGACTTTATAGGATTTTTCTTATTTTTGGGCTTTTTTGTTTCTTTGCTTTTGTTTGTTTAAAAAATATTTGACTTTTTTTTACGTTTTTTAGTTGTTAGATGAAAGCCACAATCACCAGCAGTCACTATAGACAACTTCAAAAAAGCATTAGTTTATATTATTTATATCTTGCATTTTTTTTTAGTTCCAATATGGGACTGTAGAAATATAATAATAGATACTATGATATTTTATATCAATAACCTGACAATTTTTTGGCAGAGGGAATAGTAAAGCCAAGTTGTCAACTAATTCATTTATTTATAGGAGGAATGAGAGAGGACAGCACAATTCAGAGTTACCAAAAAGATATTCAAAAATCATTTCAAGGGTGCTGGTGAAAAGTTTTTTTTAACTGCTGTAATTTGTATATGACCAAATGTCATAATGTTTTTGGACTCATTATTTTGTTCATTGATTCCTCTTAGGCCTCATTCACATGTTCAGTATTTGGTCAGTATTTATATCAGCCAAAACCAGAAGTGGTTGAAAATACAGAAGTTGTGCATGTGCACGAGTTTCTGTTATATTTTTCCTCTGTTCCACTACTGATTTTGGCTTATGAATACTGATGTAAAATACTGACCAAATACTGAATGTGTGAACGTGGCCTTAGGCTCCAGACACAAAGAGATTTTTGAGGAATTCAAAAACCATGACTTTTTCAGCAGCAAAAAAAGCTCCTGAAAACTCTCCTTTTTTTGCGAGGTTTTGGAGTTTTTATTTCTCTAAAGTGTTTCCTAAATCAGTTTGGAAGAGTTTTGGAAGAGTTTTTCTTGATGAGGTTTTTGCAGCCCAATTTTTTTGCTCATTTTTTTTTCCTCCTGGGGCTTTTCATAACTTCTTTAGAAAAAGAAAAAGCTAAAAAACCCTTTTCATAAGAACCACAAAGTGAATTTTACTGAGAAAGATTATGGAGAGTTTCTGATAAAAGTCTTTAAAAAAAATATGTGTGAACATATTTTATGGTTATGTGCACCAAGTTTTTAGAAGTGATAAAAAATGATGAGTTTTCTAGTGGAAATTGGTTCAGTAAATGTTTTTCGTTGGTGACTTTTTGGAAGCAGTTTTGTAGAGTTTTTGAAATGTTTTGGAATAGTTTTTATCCTGAAATATTCTTTGCAGTCTTCTGATCGGACAGTGTCTAGTTTGGAGCCAATACCATTGCATCAAAGAATTGACAAACCCTTTTTTTTACCACCAGGCATTTTTCAAACCTGAAAAGGAAACAAAAAGCTTAAAAGTCTGAAACTATGACTAAGCGGACCTTCAATAGAAATGTATAGAAAGATACTTTTAAAGCTTTTTTAAGTGCGTTTTCTGGCTTTTTTTGAGTGCTGTCCCGCTTAAAAAAATTCACTTAAGTGTCTACGATCATGGAAATAATTCTACTGAATATTTTCTCTAAAAAGTGCATTAACACGATATAAACTGCTGCTTCTGGAATCCACCAGCTACACATGGCCGCAAAAATGAACTTCCCTTTAAGTTTATCAATGTGTTGTGTTCCCCACAGGTTTACAGATCGTCTTAAAATCCATAATGAAGGCGATGGTCCCTCTGCTTCAGATTGGATTACTGCTTTTTTTCGCCATTCTAATGTTTGCAATTATTGGACTTGAGTTTTACAGCGGCAAATTGCACAAGGCCTGTTACAGTAACCAGTCAGGTACACGTACGGTATATTACTCTGATGCTTCTCTGTAAAATGGCTACTGCATAGTCACCGCAAAATTGGGGGATTCCCACAACACAATGGAACCTCAGTGTATCCCTAGGTGATTAGGAAGCACAACAATCAAAGTACATCAGGTAATCCTGCAATTTCCCTGTAAGTCACTAACGACTATGAGGGACTTTTTTTTTATGCAAAGGACAGTGGTATCCTGCGGCCTAACTAGAATCCAATGGGCCCCTTTGCAAAATTTGAACCTGGCCCCACTGCATGTTGGTCAGATATATGGGCCCTTGTAATATTCTAAATACTATAAAGACATAAGTTTTATCCCTTCCCCCTTCATTATGTAGTAATGTCTCCCATCCTGGGCCACTTCAAGTATATATGTCCCCTCTCCTGGGCCCCTTTCTGGTATATAGTGTATGTACCCCATCCTGGTATATGTGTCCCTCATCCTAGTTCCCTTCTTGGTATATATGTCCCTCATTCTGGTATATATGCCCCCCATCCTGGACCCCTTTCTGGTATATTATGTCCCCTATTCTGGTGTATATGTCCCCTTTCTTGGGTACCTTTCTGGAATATATGTCTCCCATCCTGGAATATTTGCCCCCTATCCAAGGCCTCTTTCTGGTATATATGCCCCCCATCCTAGGCCCCTTTTTGGTATACTATGTCCCCAATTCTGGTATATATGTCCCCTATCATGGGCCCCTTTCTGGCATATATGTCCCCCATTCTCGTATATATGTCCCTCATCCTGGGCCCCTTTTTGGTATATACCTTGCCAACCTGACATGTACCATACATAATAATGTTGTCCTCTACAGAGAGGCCAGGGCCAGACGGTTGCCACTGCAGCCACTATAGATATTTCCCAAGGCACGAGCATCAATGACAACTAGGCATAGGATAATATAACAAGTTGTGCCAAGAAAAACAATAAATTGTCTCCATTATGTACAGTGGCTGCTTCCTGCTGCTACTTATATGGCAAACTTCTGTTTTGCAGCATGGGAAGCAATGGATCCTCCTCAACCCTGCGGAGTACCCGGATGTCCAAATCGATATGTGTGCAAGGATTGGATTGGACCTAATGATGGAATTACTCAGTTTGACAACATCCTATTTGCGGTGCTGACCGTCTTCCAGTGTATAACCATGGAGGGCTGGACCACAGTGCTGTACAATGTATGTACTGTAATATTGTTGGATGATGTATTGATAACAATGATTCCTCTGATCCCTCCAGATTTTGAGATTTCACACCCCAGCACACTACATGAAAGTGTGAGTCCTGTGTGGGTGCTAATGTTGGTGCAGGCCACTTGTAGCCATTGGTGTTGTCTGGCCAGGACCATAGGTTCCACAGTCCAAAAAAAGAGACTCCCATTCTATAACGCAGTCTTAACTGAACGGTAACTTGGCAAGAGTTATAGACAAGGCGTAGCGGGTACAAAGTCTTATGGTCGTTTTGCAAATCATGTCCTTCCACTGTAGTCTCCTCCAGGGACGGTGAAGGACACTGTTTTGCCCTACTTCATCACAGCCTAGCTTGTCGTCACAGTCCTGATCAGCATGTCTCTCTACCTGCTCAGCGGTTCCTCGTCCTATTTCTTCCACTACTGGCACCCTAGATCTATCATTCAGTCCTATTTAGGCACGTTACCTTCGACGTTTTGCAAGCTCAGAGTTTTTTGTGACACGTCGACTTATCCAAGGACCCCTTTAAGCTAAAAGGCCACTCTGTCTCACCTTAGACAAGTTCAAGGTCACGCTGCTCCTTTGACCCTTACTCTCCTTCTCCATAGTTCACCCACAATGGCAGCACTGCTCACTGACATTTTCTACTTGATCATGAACTTCTCCCTATCTGCCTAACTACAGGAAGTACAGGTAATGGAGAAACAATTGGGTTAATTGTGCGCTGCCGGATGCCAATCCGAGTATAAGTGGTTTATTTGTCAACGCATTTTGAAGTATACAAAATTCTTCCTCAGGACAACCATGATAGATCATATATAGAAATCTATTGTGATTGTCCTGAGGAAGAAGTTTGTATACTTTTCAAAACATGTTGACAAATAAAACCCTTATACTCAAATTAGTCTTTCCCTTATGACAGCGGAGAATTAACTCATTTGTTTCTCCATTACCTGCACTTTTATCTCATGGATCTGCAGCAGCCTAAAGCATTATCAGTGTTTGTGTGCACAAAATCTGACCTGGTGAGCACCATTATGCAATTCTTTTAACATTGTTACCCAGATAAGACCCGTACAGTCCTTCTTTCTTTTAACTACAAGAAGTGGTCTCTTTCCCTAACACTAAGCCGCTCCCACTATGGGCTAGTCCTGAACAGTAATTCTATCCTTACCCTAATATCACTAACTACAGTCACTATCTTATCTTACCTATCTTATATCCTAAGTCCTAGCTATTTTGTCTTACACTATGCTATCCTATACTGTACACCACGGACATTATGCATTACCGTACTTTTCAGACTATAAGATGCTCCGGACCATAAGATGCACCTCAAATTTTCAGAAGTAAAATAGGAAAAAAAATTAATGTGTCAAATGAGGGTCCGTCTTACAGTCTGAATTATTCGTTTTGCCCGGGGGGTAGGGTGTGATAGGGAGCGCTGGTGGAGCGGGGTCTTAGCAGGTGTTCGGTGGTCTGGCTCATCCCAGGCTGGTGCTGCAGGCTCGGTGGTGCGGTGGCTCCACCATTTTGTGAAAGCCCCCAGACATCCATCCCATGCTGATGCATGGCAGTTTGGCAGATGATCGGTAGTGCGGGGGATCTACCGGCATTTTGTGAAAGGCCTGAGCCCCCACACTTCCATTGCTGTAATGATGAGTTGATCTTCATGAAAATGGCCGCCGGAGGTGGCGCATGTGCAGAATGAGATCTCGGGAGATGAGATCTCGGTGCCAACCAGCCAATCTTAAGCAGATAGCTGGTGGCTGGCATTTTCAGGCTGGTAAGGGGCCACGGATAGCTCAGGTGCAACGGCTGACACACAGGAGACACGTTCCTTTAAAAGTTGACAGGTTTATTTTCTCCATAAACCAGCAAGGCAGCAAAAAAAGATAACAGTCCGTACATATAGCCTTTGGCTCAGGCATAGGGAAACAAATGTCCGTTCCTTCAGGCTCAGTCCTGAAGCCTTAACACACTGTGGAGGCTTGCCCCTCCACACACACAGACTCCTGTCTGTATTGTCCGCCCTGGACACATGGAAATCTGTCCACCATGACAGACTCCCACACTCACTGCCATGTGCCAAACACACCTCCATTATGTATATTACTATAATCATGAAGCACCAATAATTCCAATGATGGTGAGCAGGTAGTCCTAACTCTCTCAAGGCACCCTAAGGATGTCCTAATTGGACTACTCCAAAATAAAATTACCACTAAAAAACGGAGCAAAAACGTCCACTTCAACATATTTGTATAAAAAATACGAATAAGTTTATTGTAATCACATTAATAATCAATATACAGATCATAAAGACACAAAATACAAAATGTGCATGCTGTCAGCACAAACATATAGCAAGAGGCATTACAAAGAGAATATGACAGTAGCCAAGTTTAGAGGGGGAGTACAAAAAGAACCCTTCAGGTTACAGCATTAGTCCCTATATGGTGTATGGCCCTGTGTAAACATATCACTAGGTCCAATAGTACCCATAACACGGCCACCACATGGATGAAGTCACATAGTTAACATAGGTACACCCTGTTGAAAAAGCCACACGAAACGCGCGTCCGGGGAGCCAAGCGAGGTGGGAGTACGAACCCTGACTACCAATGGGTAAGCACTGCAGCTATTGTATTTAACTATGTGACTTCATCCATGTGGTGGCCGTGTTATGGGTACTATTGGACCTAGTGATATGTTTACACAGGGCCATACACCATATAGGGACTAATGCTGTAACCTGAAGGGTACTTTTTGTACTCCCCCTCTAAACTTGGCTACTGTCATATTCTCTTTGTAATGCCTCCTGCTATATGTTTGTGCTGACAGCATGCACATTTTGTATTTTGTGTCTTTATGATCTGTATATTGATTATTAATGTGATTACAATAAACTTATTCGTATTTTTTATACAAATATGTTGAAGTGGACGTTTTTGCTCCGTTTTTTAGTGGTAATAATAAACACCTCCATTATGTAGGCTGAAACCACACCCAGGTACCTGTCACATGATTAGACATGTGGTTCTGACATCACCACAGGTCCTGACACACATACCGACAGCTATGGTTACATCACAGCGGTAAGCCATCTATGTGACACATATCTCCCGTCGATTACATACCCTTTAGCCATGCTACATACCTCCCCCCTCTGCCTAAAGCCGTGGGGCTTGGCACTTGTCCTTAACCGATTAGAGACCCCTCTCAGTCGTCCCTGACAGTCAAACCGTCTGTCTAAGTCAGAGCCTGTTATTGAACCCTTGTCCTCTCGTCTGCTACAGGATCTCCTGCTTAGGTCACTTAACCCTGAGCTGACTGAGGCATCACTGCTTCTACCTGTTTCATCAGGCCACCTTCTCCCATGGTCTTTATTGCCTGGAGAGGAATCCATCCACTTTTCTCTATGTCCTCTGTTAGCTTCAGCTTGAGGACTTCCGGTCTTATGCAACGTTCTTCGCATCTCTGGCAGCTGTTTACTAACTTGCAGTCTCTCAAGTCTCAGCTGCTCTACCTCCCTTAGGTATGCCATGCGATATTCCAGAAGCATGCGGATATTCCTAATACTCTCTCTGGATCCGACAACAAGGAACGGAACCATCCCATCTTCATCCATGACCTGGACCTCTTCATCAGCCGGTATCCTCAGTCTCTTCAGACCGGATTTATCCACCATCTCCTGCATCACTCTGCCAAGTTTCCCAATTACTTTCGCCACCAGAGCTTTGGGTACTTGGACTGTGTCTTCCACTAAGCCCGACCGACTAAGAGCTTTCCTTTCACGCTCCAAACGTCGAAAGCTTCATCATTCTTCAAAATGATCCTCTGTTTTGTACTGAGGCAGTGTAGGTGCATATCCCTCAGGACAGCCACCCGCTTCACTGTGACTTCCCTAGTCGACAGTATGACCAACTGCTGAGTCTCAGGCGCCCAGTGCACACTACACGCCTCTACCGCCTTTCTAAATGCCTCATGCACACCCTTCCTGGCGCACGCTTCTCGCATGTCTTCGGGTACATCAATCACAGTCTTGAAGAGCGGGGTCTCACTCTCTTCATAGACAGATGGCTCCCTTTTTGCCTCTGACCTTTCCACCAAGACGTCTGTCACGACCGGGTGACTCTCTTGTTCCGCTTTTAGCACAAACTCTTCCTCAGTCTTTTCTTCCGCTTGAGCCTTCGCCAAGATGGGCATTGGCAACTCCTCTGCCAGGCAGCGACGTTCCTCCTCTCTATGGAGAAGCTCCTGCTGATGCTTTTCTTGAGCCATTCTGAGCACATCCATATCTTTCAATATGGCCCTATTCATGGCCTGACATGCTGATAGGTGACCTCTGAGTTCAGAGACTTCCTTCTCCAGCTCATCCACTCTGTGCTCAATCGCCAGTCTCAGGACCCTTTCTTGCTCGACTGTCTCTTTAAGCAGCTCTATCTCATGGTCCTGCTCTCTTTTGGCCAGCACATGTTGCACCACCAATTCTCTAATTAGATTTTCAGATGGGGGCTCTTGCCCACCCACACTCTGCCTCTTCAGAGTTCCACCTGTTTCTGCAACCACCTCTATGGTCCCTCCTGGGCTCTCTGTCGGTTTACTCTTAGGTACCTCTGGACTCTTGGTAACTTCAGAGTTCTCCATCTCTTCAGCATCAGGTACTTCATCATACTGAGCCACTTCACTCTTTCCGGGCATTGCAGATATGGGACTACCACAGGTCTGTTTTAATTCCAGCCCTACCTCTGTGTTGGGATTTCTCAGAGGTAAAGTGACCTCCTTATCAAAGACAGTAACCTGATCTGTAACTGACCCTGTCTCTTCCTCATCATCTCTCTTCTCAGAGGGCGTAACCTGTCCCATCTTTTTGCGTCCCCCGCGACGAGATGAAGATTTGTGATTTTTACTGGGCTCCTCCTTACTGCACTCTTTTCCCTTTGCGCTCGAGTCACAGTCTGGATAGGAGTCACCCCCTCTCACCCTGTCATCCTGGAACAGCAAGTCCCCACTTAAACAGGTGTCAGACCCACACTTTCTTCCAGTCACCCGTAACTCTGGACTATTGACATTAGGTGGCGCTACTTTCTCTTTATACATCACACCACTCGGAATCACTACAGCCTCCTGTTGTGGTGAGGCTCCCTTAGGGTCACTCAGACTCTGTTCTGAGCAATCAGACACTCCCCTTTCCTCCCACAAGTCCCAAAACCTTTCAAAGTCCTGGCCTATTACAACAGGGAATGGCAAGTCTGGGACTACAGGTTCATCATGGCTGGCAATAACAGTGGGCATCTCAATGATTACCCTGGACACCGGATAATCCCTAGCGACCCCATGAACGCAGTGGGCTTCCATCTTCCTTCCGGGAATCAGATAGATAGGGAGTGTGGCGCTCACCAGCGTCACCAGGCTCCCTGAGTCCAAAAGTCCAGTCACGCACACTCCATTGACTTCTACAGAACAACTCTGTGACATCTTGTCAGACGAAAAGTCAGTACCACATTCTGAACATGCGCTGTTCTTACATTGAACCTGGCAACAGTTCAACAGCGCATTCGCCGCCGCCCCTTTTTGGGCCACCACCCCTAATTGGGTTGCCGCCCCCTTTTTGTACTCCACCCCCTTTTGGGTTACCGCCCCCTTGTGGACTATTTTCTCCTTTAGGGCCATCTCCCCTTTTAGGGACTCCACCCCCTTTTGGGCAACTACCCCCTTTTGAGACACAGCCCCTTTTTGGCCAACCATAATTATTTGGGGTCACCGCTCCATTTTGGGACTCCACCCCACTCTTAGGGACACCACCCCACTTTGGGGTACACCCCGTGGACTTCCCACAGCACTCTCAGGCCCCAGTTCGCCCAGCACACCAATGTGACTCTAGTCCTTTTAAGAGTCTGCACACATTTAACCAGCAATGTCTCTTTTTTTTTCTCTCTCTTTGCTGCAACTGCAGCTACACTTTACAAGGCTCTGCACTCCAAACTTCGTGGACCCGCCGATCCACAGCAAGCCGCTTGTCAGCTTCGTGGACCCGCCGATCCACAGCAAGCCGCTTGTCACCTTCGTGACCCCACCGAGCCACAGCAAATTTCGTGACCTCACCGAGCCTCAGCAAGCTGACCACAGAAGGAAAAAAAAAGAGAAATACCTGGACACGCCGGTCCACAGCAAGCACCTGCACACGTGCTTTATAGAACAAAAACAGTCTTTCACTGACCCCGGTCAGTACAGCACACAGACTTCGGTATGTTTCACACCGGGCTTTACAGCCCAAACACAGTTTTTCACTGACCCCGGTCAGTATCACACGGTTTCCAGACCGTTACCTGTTGGTGGCGGCCACACAGGTTCCCGGATCCCTCTTCTCCTCAGAGGTATCCACAAACTGCAGTTCTCACTGACCCCGGTCAGTTTTTACTCAAGACCGTCCCCTCCTCTGGCTCAGTCCAGCCAGCACTGCAACATGTGCTCCTTGGATCTTTGCCCGCATTCCAAACACCAATTGTTGGGATTCACTCGCTCAGATGCAATGGCTGACACGCAGGAGACACGTTCCTTTAAAAGTTGACAGGTTTATTTTCTCCATAAACCAGCAAGGCAGCAAAACAAGATAACAGTCCGTACATATAGCCTTTGGCTCAGGCATAGGGAAACAAATGTCCGTTCCTTCAGGCTCAGTCCTGAAGCCTTAACACACTGTGGAGGCTTGCCCCTCCACACACACAGACTCCTGTCTGTATTGTCCGCCCTGGACACATGGAAATCTGTCCACCATGACAGACTCCCACACTCACTGCCATGTGCCAAATACACCTCCATTATGTAGCCTGAAACCACACCCAGGTACCTGTCACATGATTAGCCATATGGTTCTGACATCACCACAGGTCCTGACACACATACTGACAGCTATGGTTACATCACAGCGGTAAGCCATCTATGTGACACATATCTCCCGTCGATTAGACACCCTTTAGCCACGCTGCAATATATATATATATATATATATATATATATATATATATATACACTCACTGGCCACTTTATTAGGTACACCTGTCCAACTTCTTGTTAACACTTAATTTCTAATCAGCCAATCACATGGCGGCAACTCAGTGCATTTAGGCATGTAGACATGGTCAAGACAATCTCCTGCAGTTCAAACCGAGCATCAGTATGGGGAAGAAAGGTGATTTGAGTGCCTTTGAACGTGGCATGGTTGTTGGTGCCAGAAGGGCTGGTCTGAGTATTTCAGAAACTGCTGATCTACTGGGATTTTCACGCACAACCATCTCTAGGGTTTACAGAGAATGGTCCGAAAAAGAAAAAAAATCCAGTGAGCGGCAGTTCTGTGGGCGGAAATGCCTTGTTGATGCCAGAGGTCAGAGGAGAATGGGCAGACTGGTTCGAGCTGATAGAAAGGCAACAGTGACTCAAATCGCCACCCGTTACAACCAAGGTAGGCCTAAGAGCATCTCTGAACGCACAGTGCGTCGAACTTTGAGGCAGATGGGCTACAGCAGCAGAAGACCACACCGGGTACCACTCCTTTCAGCTAAGAACAGGAAACTGAGGCTACAATTTGTACAAGCTCATCGAAATTGGACAGTAGAAGATTGGAAAAACATTGCTTGGTCTGATGAGTCTCGATTTCTGCTGCGACATTCGGATGGTAGGGTCAGAATTTGGCGTAAACAACATGAAAGCATGGATCCATCCTGCCTTGTATGGAGCATCTTTGGGATGTGCAGCCAACAAATCTGCGGCAACTGTGTGATGCCATCATGTCAATATGGACCAAAATCTCTGAGGAATGCTTCCAGCACCTTGTTGAATCTATGCCACGAAGAATTGAGGCAGTTCTGAAGGCAAAAGGGGGTCCAACCCATTACTAGCATGGTGTACCTAATAAAGTGGCCGGTGAGTGTATATATATATTAGATGCGCCAATTCTGATGCTTTGCCTGGCTCTTCCCATTTGCCCTGTGGCGGTGGCAAGTGGGGCTCATATTTGTGGGGTTGATGTCACATTTGTATTGTCTGGTGACATCAAGCCCATGGCTTAGTAATGGAGACACCTATCCATTACTAATTCTATAGTTGTATTGTAAATAAACAAACAGCCAGAATAAAGTCCTTTATTTGAAATAAAAACAAAACACACTTATCCTTTTTTATTTATAAATAACAAACACAGTTATACTCACCTAATGCCCATTCCACTGAATCCTCATCTCCTGTACTAAAACAAAAATAGAAAACAACAATATCCCTTACCTCTCCGTCATTCTGTCCCACTCCGTAATCCATGTCTGGGGATAAACAGTTTTCAACCTGGATAGTGCCAATATGCAACTGTCCATGCTGAGAACCACTGAGGAATGAGGTGCTGCGAGGGAAACATCATTGACCAGTGGTGACATCATCAAGGGTTCTGCAGGTAGCTGAGACTGCGTTCCAACATCTGCTAATTCACCTCTGCTAATGAAGTGTCAGTATTAGGCCGGCGTCACACTAGCGAGTTTTACGGACGTATGAGCGCAGAAAATACGTCCAGAAAATACGCATTGCACACGGCCAATGATTCTCTATGGGGCTGCTCCTATCTGCCGTATATTACGCATCTGTAATATACAGTATGTTACGGCCGTAGAAAATTACAGCATGCTGCATTTGTCAGCGTATTGCGCAAAAAATCCACCAATAAAAGTCTATGCGGGCGAGAAAATTACGGATTACACACGGACCATGTGTGTGACTTGTGAGAAATACGCAGCGGTGTTCTATAGAAAAGCCGTCAATTCAGTGCGGTGCACAGTAAAATCACACTGACAGAATAGAATAGGTAGAATAGAATAGAATAGGTAGAATAAATGTGTACACATAGAATAAGTATATAAGAATAAGTAAAACTTGGTGAATGAATGGAATGTAGGGGAATGTACTGTAGTTACCATATGAACTCGAGCCTGGGAAAATATTCAGAAAAGTTCCCACGATCGAGTTCATATGAATTCATCCAGCATTCCATTCATTCACCAAGTTTTACAGGCAGGAGCACAGCTGCATTAGCAGAGCTCCTGGCTGTAAAATTATTTAACCCCTTCAGATGGATTTACAGCGTGGGACAAGACTGAATGATGGAAGGTACGGAATATTGTTGTTTGTTTTTTTTTAATTTATTTCAGGTGACAAGGGTCTTCAGGTGGATTAAGAGTATAATAAAATATTAAAACACCATGTGTCTTTATTTCATTAAAATACTTTTTAATAATGTGTGTGTGTTTTATTAACCATTTCGTACTATTGGATTAATAATGGATAGGTGTCATAATTGATGCCTCTCCATTATTAACCTAGCTTAATGTCACCTTACAATAGCAAGGTGACATTAACCCTTCATTACCCCATATCCCACCGCTACACCGGAGTGGGAAGAGAGAGGCTAAGTGCCAGAATAGGCGCATCTTCCAGATGGGCCTTTTCTGGGGTGGCTGGGGGCAGATGTTTTTAGCCAGGGGGGGGCAATAACTATGGTCCCTCTCTAGGCTATTAATAGCTGCCCTCAGTCACTGGCTTTCCCACTCTGGCGGAGAAAATTGCGCGGGAGCCCACGCCAATTTTTTAAGGGATTTAACCCTTTACTTTAATATCTAGAGCCCCCAAACTTAACACACATACACTTCTTACATTAATAAAGAGGAATATGTAATAAAAGAAGGGATATGAGATGGTTTACTGTATGTAAACCATGTCTCACATCATGTCAGGTTTGTGAAGGCGATAGGAAAAGCCGGCAATTGAATTACCAGCTTTTCTGCTATCTAGCGCTGAATTAAATATAAATATATATATATATATATTTAGTTATTGGATGTGGCTGCATCCAGACTGATCTTGCACTCCTCCCATTGACCTTGCAGGTGGCGGTAATCAACTCTACCTGCCCATAAATTGTAGGTTTAGCCCATAGTGACATGTTTTGTCCATAGTTGTAGGCTGGTGGCCCAAAAGTGGCATGTACGGTAGAGTAGGACCCATCAGAGGGAGATCACCTTGCCGTGGTTGATGGGCACAAATGAATTGGCCAATTTATGCGCTAATAATCTTCATTTCATCTATTACTGTAAGTTTTATGAAAATAATTTTTTTGAAAACATTTGTGAAAAAAATATTTTTGGGAAGTATAATTCATATTGAATATTTGTCTGTGTTTTCACATGGCCTAGATTCATGTACATGTGCTGCTGTGTTCTTTTATATATATATCTAATATATAAAGCTGAATGTGTGTGTGTGTGTATGTATGTATGTATGTATGTATGTCCGGGATTGGCATCTGAACCGTAGCAGCTACAGCCACAAAATTTTGCACAGTCACACGTCTGGACCCCGAGAGCGTCATAGGCTATGTTGTGAGGTGAAATTTTAACCCCGCGCTTTCCAATTCACCAAACAATTTTGCCCCTATCTACATAATGGGGAAAAAGTGAAAGGAAAAGTGTTGGAGGCGTCGCAGCTACAGGCACAAAATTTTGCACAGTCACACGTCTGGACCCTGAGAGCGTCAAAGCTATATTGTGAGGTGAAATTTTAACCCCGCGCTTTCCAAGTCACCAAACAATTTTGCCCCTATCTACATAATGGGGAAAAAATGAAAGGAAAAGTGTTGGAGGCAAATTAACAGCTGCCAGATGTGAACAAGGGGGACTTAAAGAATGACAGCGATGGCACCAAAGAGTATATACTGTACAGTTGCTAAGGTGGGGCCCCAACATGGGATAATCACACCACCACGGGGATATGAACACACACACAAAATGCGCCACACACTACCACGTGCTCGAACACATATACCACCCTCAGTGCACATTTCACCACACATACACCAACCTCGCCACATAAAAGTAGAAACACAAAAGTCGCCGCTCAAAACTCGCCACGCGCAAAACTCTCCACATGCAAAACTCGCCACACGTGCAAAACTCGCCACACGCAAAACTTGCACACGCAGAAAAATTGCCACACGCAGAAAAATTGCCACATGCACAAAAGTTGCAACACATGCAAAAGTTGCCTCACACAAAACTTGCACATACTCAAAAGGCACCACACATAAAACTCGCCACGCGCAAAACTCGCCATGCGCAAAACTTGCTGCACACAACTTGCTACACTAACCTGTCACATGCAACTCGACACACAAAAAGTTGCTACACGCATGTCGCCACACAAAACTCATCTCACAAAAGTCCCTACATGCATGTCGCCACACGCAACTCAACACACACAACTTGACACACGAAACTCGCCCTAAAACACACACAAGTCTGGTATCCTTCAAAAATAAAAATCTGATTAATAAGCAGACAAACTACAAGAGCAACAAATGTACCATATAGGAATCCGGCAGCTGTCAGTCACATGACCAGTCTATTATGTGTATGTGTGAGCTAATATATACTGCCAGGGGGTGGGCTTACTGTTGGCTGGGGATTTATCAGGCTGCCATTTTAGCTTACAAATACTGAGGTAAAAATACTGACCAAATAACGTGTGAACGAGGGCTAATACAGGAGGAGATGGCATACAGCTATATACTATATACAGGAGATGACACACAGGTATATACTATTTACAGGGGAGATGACACACAGGTATATACTATATACAGGAGGAGATGACACACAGATATATACTATATACAGGAGAGATGACACACAGGTATATACTATATAGAGGAGGAGATGACATACAGGTACATACTACATACAGGAGGAGATGACATACAGGTATATACTATATACAGGAGGAGATGACACACAGGTATATACTATATACAGGAGCAGATTACCTACAGGTATATAGTATATACAGGAGGAGATGACACAGGTATATGCTATGTATAGGAGGAGATGACATACAGGTATATACTATATACAGGAGATGACACACAGATATATACTATATATAGGTGAGATGACACACAGGTATATACTATATACAGGAGATTACATACAGGTATATCTAATATATAAAGCTGAATGTGTGTATGTATGTATGTGTGTATGTCCGGGATTGGCATCTGTACCGTCGCAGCTACAGCCACAAAATTTTGCACAGTCACACGTCTGGACCCCGAGAGCGTCATAGGCTATGTTGTGAGGTGAAATTTTAACCCCGCGCGTTCCAATTCACCAAACAATTTTGCTCCTATCTACATAATGGGGAAAAAGTGAAGGGAAAAGTGTTGGAGGAAAATTGACAGCTGCCAGATGTGAACAATGAGGACTTAAAGAATGAGAGCGATGGCGACAAAGAGTATATACCGTACAGTTGCTAAGGTGGGGCCCCGACATGGGATACTCACCACACACGGGGATATGAACACAAACACAAAATGCGCCACACACTACCACGTGCTTGAACACATATACCACCCTCAGCACACATTTCACCACACACACACACCAACCTCGCCACATAAAAGTCGAAACACAAAAGTCACCACTCAAAACTCGCTACATGCAAAACTCGCCATATGCAAAACTAGGCTCACGCAAAACTCGCCACACGTGCAAAACTCACCTCATGGAAAACTCACCTCATGCAAAACTTGCACACACAGAAAAATTGCCACATGTACAAAAGTTGCACCACATGCAAAAGTTGCCTCACACAAAACTTGCACATACTCAAAATGCACCACACATAAAACTCGCCACGCGCAAAACTCGCCATGCACAAATCTTGCTGCACACAACTTGCTACACTAACCTGTCACATGCAACTCAACACACAAAATGTTGCTACACGCATGTCGCCACACAAAACTCATCTCACAAAAGTCGCTACATGCATGTCGCCACACGCAACTCAACACACACAACTTGACACATAAAACTCACCCTAAAACACACACAAGTCTGGTATTGTCCTTCAAAAATAAAAATCTGATTAATAAGCAAACTACAAGAGCAACAAATGTACCATATAGGAAATACGGCAGCTGTCAGTCACATGACCTGTCTATTATGTGTATGTGTGAGCTAATATATACTGCCAGGGGGGAGGGCTTCCTGTTGGCTGGGGATTTATCAGGCTGCCAATAGCAACCAATCACAGCTCAGCTTCTATTTTGCTACAGTTAATTAACCTGAGCTCTGATTGGTTAATATAGGCAACAAAGACATTCTCAGTATAACAAAGCTAATATATGTTGTGAAATGCTTCTATTTGCTTAGTTTTTGCCTTTTAATAATTACATTTCTATCTATTTGTTTTGTGGTTTTTGTGTGCAGAATAAATTTTTGTTAACACATTCTATTTTGCTAACAGCAGTCATTAACCCGGGCGAAGCCGGGTAGTACAGCTAGTATATATATATATATATATATATATATATATATATATATATATATATATATATATATATATATATATATATATATATATATAAACATATATATGTGTCTCACTAACATATATATATATATATATATATATATATATATATATATATATATATACACTGTGTTCCAAATTATTATGCAAATAATATTTCCTCCTATTTTCTCTAAAATACCTATCTGAATTGCAGTCATTGTTATTTTCCAGTCATCTACTATTCTAGTATAATTGCAATGTTTTGGAACAAACTGCCTATGAAAACAGTATCTTTTTAAAAATCAAAATTTTTCAAAATGCATGTTCCAAATTATTATGCACAGCAGAGTTTTCAACCTTTTTTTTTATTATTTTGAACAAAAAAATGGTCAGTTGTGAAGTTATAAGCATTATCAGCTTATTCCAAAATGAAATCAAACAGTTTTCAAGTGAAAACTTTATTCTAGGTGATGTTACATTTGCACATAGGACCCCTTGTTGGAAAGAAGCTTCTGAACTCTCTTGTCCATTGAATGTCAGTTTTTGGATGGTTTCTGCTTCAATTGTTTTGCATGTGGACAGAATCCCCTCCCAGAGCTGTTGCTTAGATGTGAACTGCCTCCCGCCATCATAGACACTCCTTTTGATGATGCTCCAGAGGTTCTCAATGGGGTTGAGGTCAGGAGAAGATGGCGACCACACCATAAGTTTGTCCTCTTTTATGCCCATAGCAGCCAGAGATGCAGATGTGTTTTTTGCAGCATGAGACGGTGCATTATCATGCATGAAAATGATCTTGCTGCGGAAAGCACGGTTCTTCCTCTTGAACCATGGCAGGAAGTGTTGTTTTAGAAACTCCACATAGATTATGGAGTTCATCTTTACCCCTTCAGGGATCATAAAGGGGCCAACAATCTCTCTCCCCAGGATTCCAGCCCAAAACATTACTCCACCTCCTCCTTGTTGGGTTGGCGCCTTAGACGTGTTTTCATGGGGTGTCCATCAACCAGCCATCCTCCATCCATCTGGACCATCGAGCGTTGCACGGCACTCATCGGTGAACAAAACAGTTTGGAAGTCAGTCTTCATGTATTGTTTGGCCCACTGGAGCCGTTTCTGCTTGTGTGCAGTGGATAGAGGTGGTCGACAGGATGGCTTACCCACAGCTGCAAACCTCTGGAGGACCCTGCATCTTGTTGTTCTGGGGACGTTGGAGGCACCAGCAGCTTCAAAAACTTGTCTGCTGCTATGACAAGGCATTTTTGCAGCTGCTCTTTTAACCTTACGCAATTGCCTGTTGGAAAGAGTCCTCAATTTTTCCTTATCAGCACGCACACGTGTGTGCTGGGAATCAGCTACATACTTCTTGATTGTGCGATGATCACGATGAAGTGTATTGGCAATGCTGATTGTAGTCATGCCTTGACCTAAATACTCCACAATTTGTTGCTTCTCAGCAGCCAACACATCCTTTTTCTTTCCCATTTTGGCAAAAAATGTAGGCTGCTTAATAATGTGGAACAGCCTTCTTAAGTAGTCTTACCTTTATTTGGACACACCTGCCAAACCAATTTGCACAGGTATCTGCAATTGCTTTCAGTGATATAAAGAGCCCTGACACACATCACCATCAATGAGTTTAAATGACAAACAAAAAAATTCTAACCTTATCACTCATAAACTCTTTGTGCATAATCATTTGGAACACAGTGTATATATAGACTGTATATATGTTTTTAAGAAAATTTGAGCCGATGGATCCATGATATGTCCATTTTGCAAGCCTGCGCAAAAAAAAATCGCCATACGGAAGCCATACGGATGACACACGGATAAATTTGTGCGTAAAAATCACATCCTCGCATTGAATACGAAACAGTGTTTTGGGACAATTACTGCGTATTATGGCTGTAAAAAACGGACCGTATTTTCATACGCCTAGTGTGACGCTGGCCTAAATGTTTTTATATGGGATCTACTTTAGATAACTTCCATTTTGTAACAGATCCACTGACTCGTTATGCATCCCCTTTACTTATAATGGGGGCTGTTAAAGTATCTGTGAGGTTTTCAGTGGAATCCAACTACAGATTGTGTTGTTCCTGCCATCAAAAAATGCTAAACCGCTAAAACATTTGACACAAACTGAAACACACAAAGGCGATCATTTTGTACTTGTGATTTTACTGCTACACCAAGTTCCTGTTGCAACAAAAAACAGGGACAGCATGGTGGCTCAGTGGTTAGCACTGTAGCTTTGCAAAGCCAGGGTCCTGTGTTCAAATCCAATCAAGGGCAACATCTGCAAGTTTTTATGTTCTCCCTGTGTTTTCATGGGCTTCCTCCGGGTTCTCTGTAGATTGTGAGCCCCTGGCTCTGTGGGGTTTTCATCTGAAGCCCTGAAAAATTATATTCATTCAGGGCCATTGAGTTGGTTTAATTAAGCAGGTGGACTCACTTTGCACTCTGTCTGATGTCCTTTTGGAAGTCAGGCACATGCACTACCATTACTTGCTTAATGGGGATAATGCTCCTCCAATCTGCCGATCAGTGCAGGTCTCAGAGGTTAGACTTCTACCAATTTATAAATTATCACCTATCCATTGATCGCATGAGCCCACACAAACATGGGAAGAACATACAGACTCCTTGCAGATTTTGTATGGGATTTGAACCCAGGACCCCAGAGCTGAAAATTGTCAGTGCTATCTACTGAAAAAAAAAACCTTTGCACCGTGTTAGCCAGTAGATAGAAAAGTATTAAAATTTTAAAGTCTTCAGGGGTTGATACCTTTTAATGGTTAACTGAAAAGATGGTAACAAATAGCAGCTTCAGAGACTACTCCTGTCTCTTCATCAGGTGTAGCATTTTCTTCACAGTTTTATTCAGTGTTTGAGTGTCAGACTGACACACAGTGCCTGTGACAAGAAGATTGGTAAACTAATAAAGATCACTGACAGCACTCAATAACAGGACGCATGTCCAAAATTTCCAAGGAACCAACATGGAAGTCTTCAACAAGAAAAAAGGTAGACAGCGTCCAGTCCAGGGCGTTCAATCATATAATAAGGTTTTTTCCACCATCAATAAATACAACATTTTGACCTGATATAGGTCTTTATCGGGTACAAATAGTGAAGCCTAGGGGGGTTTATATAGTGTGTTTACTACACATACACCAATCACAAGTACCTACCCCCTGACATGAAATACATCAAATACAAACATTTTAGTAACAAGTACAACATCACAGTTCCCAATAAAATTCACCTCACTATCAAATATAAATGAGTAAAAAACTCCTTGTGCATAATAATAAAACGTCAGAAATGCAAATAGAAAGCGTTGATCCACCAATCTCAGTACGGCATCGCTATTGTTATGGTCAAAAACTAAACCCCCAATCACTATCATGTCCATAAGGCTACAAGATTTTGCGTATATATCACCCAATCAGGGTGGCATGTCCGCTGTTGTCATGGGGGAAGTAGTCACATGCCTGATGTCGTCATCGGGGAAGCAGTCACATGCCCTCTGTTGTCATCAGGGAAGCAGTCACATGCCCTCTGTTGTCATCAGGGAAGCAGTCACATGCCCGATGTTGTCATCAGGGAAGCAGTCACATGCCCTCTGTTGTCATCAGGGAAGCAGTCACATGCCCGATGTTGTCATCAGGGAAGCAGTCACATGCCCGATGTTGTCATCAGGGAAGCAGTCACATGCCCGATGTTGTCATCAGGGAAGCAGTCACATGCCCTCTGTTGTCATCAGGGAAGCAGTCACATGCCCTCTGTTGTCATCAGGGAAGCAGTCACATGCCCTCTGTTGTCATCAGGGAAGCAGTCACATGCCCTCTGTTGTCATCAGGGAAGCAGTCACATGCCCGATGTTGTCATCAGGGAAGCAGTCACATGCCCTCTGTTGTCATCAGGGAAGCAGTCACATGCCCTCTGTTGTCATCAGGGAAGCAGTCACATGCCCTCTGTTGTCATCAGGGAAGCAGTCACATGCCCGATGTTGTCATCAGGGAAGCAGTCACATGCCCTCTGTTGTCATCAGGGAAGCAGTCACATGCCCTCTGTTGTCATCAGGGAAGCAGTCACATGCCCTCTGTTGTCATCAGGGGAGCAGTCACATGCCCGATGTTGTCATCAGGGAAGAAGTCACATGCCCGCTGTTGTCATCCGGGAAGCAGTCACATGCCCGCTGTTGTCATCGGGGAAGCAGTCACATGCCCGCTGTTGTCATCCGGGAAGCAGTCACATGCCAGCTGTTGTCATCAGGGAAGCAGTCACATGCCCGCTGTCATCATGGGGGAAGCAATCACATGCCCGCTGTTGTCATGGGGGAAGCAATCACATGCCCGCTGTTGTCATGGGGGAAGTAGTCACATGCCTGATGTCGTCATCGGGGAAGCAGTCACATGCTCTCTGTTGTCATCAGGGAAGCAGTCACATGCCCTCTGTTGTCATCAGGGAAGCAGTCACATGCCCTCTGTTGTCATCAGGGAAGCAGTCACATGCCCGATGTTGTCATCAGGGAAGCAGTCACATGCCCTCTGTTGTCATCAGGGAAGCAGTCACATGCCCGATGTTGTCATCAGGGAAGAAGTCACATGCCCATTGTTGTCATCGGGGAAGCAGTCACATGCCCGCTGTTGTCATCAGGGAAGCAGTCACATGCCAGCTGTCATCATGGGGGAAGCAATCACATGCCCGCTGTTGTCATGGGGGATGCAATCACATGCCCGCTGTTGTCATGGGGGAAGCAGTCACATGCTTGCTGTTGTTATGGGGAAGCAGTCACATGCCAGCTTTTGTCATCAGGGAAGCAGTCACATGCCTGATGTCGTCATAGTGGAAGCAGCCACATGCCCGCTGTTGTCATCGGGGAGCAGTCACATGCCCGCTGTTGTCATCGGGGAGCAGTCACATGCCCGCTGTTGTCATCGGGGAGCAGTCACATGCCCGCTGTTGTCATGGGGAAGCAGTCACATGACTGCTGTCGTCATCAGGGAAGCGACTCTGGTAATGTGCAAGTAGATTGGTAAACTCTAGAGATGAACAAATGAATTTCTTGTGAATGAAATCGGCCAGTCCGAGCATTATGATGAGATCGTCGTCTGTGTTATACAGCCGTCTGGCTACGACCTTACAGCACGGTCCCAAGTCGGAGCTTCAGTTTAGAATTCTAATCTTCACTTTTTTTCTTAATACAATGGATGTCAATATTCTTGAATAGGATCACCAGAAGTATCTAACCATTGAGTCTCTTCTGTTGATGCCATATCACCCAGCATGAACCTGAGTCATAGAACATGCATTTTTTTCTTGGATGTTCTCATTCATTGCACATTATCTCCAAACCCACCCAGATCTCCACTCCCCTTTTCCTCCCCGTGTTAATTAATGTAATTGGCCTCTGAATATGTGCTGGCAAAGGCTCATGAGTGTCAGCTAAGCCGCGAGCATCTGCGCTCCCATGCTGCTCATCATTAGGAGGCTGTGCATTCTGTGTCAGCACTTAGAGGAGAAGAGGAGTGTGAGGGCATTGTGCCCAGTCGATGTGATCATCTCGCTGCTTTCATATTATATGGTTGTGATGACCTCGCCTAGGTTTTTTCATCTTTAATAGTTGTCGTGAACTTTCTGTTGATTATCACAAACATTGCCTAGAATAGCATTTAGTATAACGTGTACTGTGTCAGGCTATTTCTGGGCGGCTTTGATTCATCGGTAATTTTGTTATTGACATCTGTCAGACTCATAATCGAAAAATTTTGGTAGATATTATTAGAATTAAATTACTCATAATTATAGGGGCAAAAATAATGTTATTATCCAAATGTAACTATGAAATAATGAATGGATTTAAAAAAACTTGAACAAATGTCACATAACGTTGACAACCTTGAGCTGCTAAAAACAAGACTCCAGACAAATTTTCATAATTTGCCAGATTGTCCATATACATGTAAAAGGTAACCTGTGATCTCCAAAAGTGCTATTTATTTCCAAATATAGGGTTAATTTGCAGGTAAATAGCATTATGAAGGTGCCTGTTCGCTGTACTGAAAATGCCTGACTGCCTCACTGGACGAGCAGCTGCAGGGAGAAAATGAAGTTATATTCTCCCTGCAGCCTCTTGCTTCCAGTCATTGGAGTGGTGCAGGGAATGGTAAGGCTAAGATCCCACGATAAGCATATGGAGAGTTTTTAATGTTGCAGATTATCTGCACCTATTAGGAAAATTAGATTATTTGTGTTTCTTATCGCATTTTTTACACTCATTTTTATTGCGTTCATAAGTTTCATAACGCTGCCATTTTTGTCTCTTTGGTGTGTGTTTTTTTTATATATAATCTTTGTTTTGAATATTCCAAAAGACAGTAACATGCCGTAGTAATGTAACCATGATATCAGCGTTAATTTTAAAAAAAATAAAAAAATTGAGGGTTAATCTGGATGAGAAAGAAGGAAGAGAGGCCAAAGACAAGACAAGGAGTGAAGGGGGATAAGAAGACCTGTTCAGACCTTGGATGTATGCGTAGAGAAAAAGAAAATTTAAGAATAGTGGTAATATGGGGTATAAATGTTAACTATGTCTAGAGTAACAAAAGAAAGGCTTTCTTTAAAGAGGTCAGATTAATTGAATATGGTAGACTTTTGATATGAATGCCAGTTATTCCAGAATACTAGAGTTTTTTCGTTCTTCGAGTGAAGCAATCTGGGTTTTTTCAACGGTAGAATTGAGATTTTGACTCGTTAATTTTATTTTTTAAAGATTTGTATCTGTTTGGGATCAAATTTTTTAAAGGAGTAAAGGATGTTGGGGATTAGGTTAGGTTTAGGGTTGGTTTTATGCGGCTATATAAACATACTACGTTTTTGCAGCGTTTTTCATGCAAATTAAAAGCTCCTTTTTGCAGTACTAGCAAATGCTATGAGTTTTTAGAAATCTCATGCACACACATTGTTTTTTTTTCCTGACTGGAATGGAAAACTACTGCGTTTTTGAAAACTGCAGCATTTCACTTCTTTCGGCGTTTTTTCACCCATAGAAAGCAATGAGTGAGTGCAAAAAAGCTGCAAAAAACGCAGGTATCAGGTTTTGCTGCATTTTTAATGAAGAAAAGCGTGTACAGCAATATGTGAAACTCATTTATTTTGTGATATTCATAAGTTTAAACCACAATGTCTTGGTGTTCTCACCTGAGAATAGCAGTTAGGATTAGTACAGTTTAACCCCTTACCGACATCGGGCATACATTTATGCTGCTGTTGGTATTCCCCGCTTTAAAGGGACTCTGTCACCTGAATTTGGCGGGCCCTGTTTACGGTCCAATGGGCGGTGTTTTCTGTTCTTTCATGCACCCCTTCCTTTCCCGCTGGCCGCAATATTGTCTTGAATTTGATTCGGTTTCCTCCATAGTATACACATGCGCAATGCAATTTTGCCTTGCGCACGCGCAGTATGCTTTGCCCAACTGCGGGCAAAGCCAAAAAGCATTAATGCGCATGCGCCGGTGCACTATGTCCCAGAACACAGCAAAATACTTCTGGGACATAGTGCGCCGGCGCATGCGCACTAATGCTTTTCTGCGAGTGCTCAAGGCAAGATTGCATTGCGCACGCGTGTACTACGGAGGAAACCGAATCAAATTCAAGACAATATTGCGGCCAGCAGGAAAGGAAGGGGTGCATGAAAGAACAGAAAACACCACCCATCGGACCGTAAACAGAGCCCGCCAAATTCAGGTGACAGAGTCCCTTTAATGTGCGCTCCGGCGGTGAGCCCACATCTTTTCCGGGACATGTCAGCTGTTTTAAACAGAGCATGAGATAATATTCTGAAAAGTTCCCACGCTCGAGTTCATATGAGTTCATCCAGCAGGGGGCGCATCACTGCGACTCGAGGTAACTACAGTACATTCCCCTGCATTCCATTCATTCACCAAGTTTTACAGCCAGGAGCACAGCTGCATTAGCAGAGCTCCTGGGTGTAAAATGATTGAACCCCTTCAGATGGATTTACAGCGTGGGGCAAGACTGAACAACGGAAGGTATGGAATATTGTTGTTTTTCTTTTAACTTTATTTCAGGTGACAAGGGTCTTCAGGTGGAATGAGAGTATAATAAAATATTAAAACACCACGTGTCTTTATTTCATTAAAATATTTTTTAATAATGTGTGTGTGTTTTATTAACCATTTCGTACTATTGGATTAATAATGAATAGGTGTCATAATTGACGCCTCTCGATTATTAACCTGGCTTAATGTCACCTTACAATAGCAAGGTGACATTAACCCTTCATTACCCCATATCCCACCACTACACGGGAGTGGGAAGAGAGAAGCTAAGTGCCAGAATAGGCGCATCTTACAGATGTGCCTTTTCTGGGGTGGCTGGGGGCAGATGTTTTTAGCAAGGGGGGGTCCTATAACCATGGTCCCTCTCTAGGCTATTAATATCTGCCCTCAGTCACTGACTTTCCCACTCTGGCAGAGAAAATGGCGCGGGAGCCCACGCCAATTTTTTCCGGGATTTAACCCTTTTATTTAATAGCTAGAGACCCCAAATTTTACACAGAGACACTTCTTACATTAGCAAAGAGGAATATGTTATAAAAGAAGGGATATGAGATGGGTTACTGTATGAAAACCATGCCTCATATCCTGTCGGGTTTGTGAAGGAGATAGGAAAAGCCGGCAATTGAATTACCGTTTCTGCTATCTAGCGCTGAATTAAATATATATATATATATATATATATATACCTATTCTATGTGTACACATTTATTCTACCTGTTCTATTCTGTCAGTGTGATTTTACTGTACACTGCACTGAATTACCGGCTTTTCTATAGAACACCGCTGCGTATTTCTCGCGAGTCACACACATGGTCCACGTATAATCCGTAATTTTCTCGCCCGCATAGACTTTCATTGGTGAATTTTTTGTGCAATACGCTGACAAACGCAGCAGGCTGCGATTTTTACACCTGTAACATACCGTATATCACGGATGCGTAATATACGGCAGATAGGAGCTGCCCCATAGAGAATCATTGGGCCGTGTGTAATGAGTATTTTCTGGACGTATTTTCTGCGCTCATACGTCCGTAAAATTTGCTAGTGTGATGCTGGCCTTAGACGCTGCGCATTTACGCTTGCTAGTGATCAATTATATATAACATATATCCAGACTGTGGAAGCGCTGCGTGCGCGAAACAGCTGTCATCCTGTGGTCAACATGATCTCCTTGTCCATTTCGCATATGTCCTAATAAAGTCTTATCTGTTTTATTGGGCTTGGTGAGTGCAAACCATTTTTTTCTTTTTCTCTGGATATATGTTATATATAATTGATCACTAGGTGACCTGACATGCCGGATATATAGGGAGGGACTAGTTACCACTGTAGCCACGCCCCCTGAAGAAGGTGGACTCGCACCGAAATGTGCGTAGGGGAGTGAGGTCCGGGAGGCCTGCCTGACACAACATGGGTAATTACTGTTTGTAACTTTGTGTTGCTGTGGTTCACGTTGTTGATATTAGCAGGTTGCTATAGGCTTTACATGTCTTTGGCGTGGTCAGAGTGGATAAGATTAGGAGCAGTCAGCATTCACAGGGATCTGTACTGCTTTCGAGCCCTCTGTTCACTGATTACACCATTCAGCCTTATGTACCTTTACAACTGTGGCTGTATATTGTGCATAGTTGTGCCACAGTGACCCATTTTTCACCATACTATATTATAAGAGCCCACTTATGGAGGCAGGTCTCATCGGTACTCACTTAGTTGGGATTTTGTCATGTACCTCATATTGTTACTTTATACATCGATTGCTCAATGAACTGTGTGCATGTATATTTATGGTTCTAAATTTTATCTTTATTGATATTTAATAAACTTTGTTCACTTTTGTAAATTATTAGCATTTGACTCATTTTCCTCCTTGATTTTCATATATTTTTGAGTCGCGTTGCTCGTTGAAATATGCAATTCAGCATATATATGCTATTATATGCATGGTAATATTTTGGGAATAATATGTCTTCGGGACTATTTATTAAATAAAAATAAATATTATTATTATTATTATTATTATTATTATTATTATGACAAGTACAGCAGGTCCAACATTGTGTCTTTTGGTCTCAGTGTCTCAGTGGTCAGATCCCCACCAACATAGCATTTATCACGTATCTGGGCTGCTAAGCCTACCTTTAGGACTTCAGATTGGTTGGGAGAGTTTTGGGGAGTACTCACTTTACATAAATAAAGTGGACTCATGTCGCTTTGGCTACTGAAGTACACACTCGATGCTGTAGTAGGCTGTTCTTATAATTTAAGCAGACACATACTCTTAATGCTTGGTCTAAACATAAATGCTAATGTCTTCAAATGTAAAAGGATCCTAAAGTCCTCAGTGCCATTTGAATTAGCAGTTAATTAAGGTGAACTTTCCCTCTTTCCTCCTCTAATCCTGCAGGCTGGTTAATTATTTTAGCAGTTTGAAGTTATATTTTGTTAAAGATTCTGATATCATTAATGGTGTAACATTTTTACATTTTGTATTTGTAGATATGTTTCATCTATATACACACGATTTAATGACACATGTGAATTTGTAGAGGCATGTGATCAGAATGGCGAGACAATACAGAGCCAAAGGCGCAAAGCAGATCTCTCATCAGATTTCCCAACACAAGCTGCATAGATCATTAAATAGATCTCTTAGACCCGATGAGACTGGTGTATTTACTTTCAATATCCATGCCCCAATGGCTGTACAGTCGTGATATAAAGATGAGCATTTTATGAGTCCAGATATAGAAAATGAAAACTCACGCGTTCAAATGTATTCATTCTTCCCCCACCAAGTGATTGACAACTGCAGCTTGTACTGAGCACTGTGAGATCTCAGCAGCAGGGAGGACACTGAGGAGCTGTGTTTTATAAATGCTCTCTTATTCAGCATCTTGGCATATGTAAATGAACCAAGACTAGTCTGGCAAGACGTCCTTTTCCCCCATACTAGTTCTCCAAAAAATGAAGGATATTGTATTATTGATGTCAGTCATACCCCACTTCATAGTTAGACCACTGACACATCATGTGCATGACATTTCCAGCTGTCGTACCAAAAAGTAGAGTTGAGTATTGATTTGTATAAGCATATTTTTTGTAAAAAAGCTAATATATTAAAGGGGGCTTCGAGCATTATAAGAAAGCTGGCCAGAGAAGGATATGGTATAAAATTAAGAAGACACATGTACTCAACCCTTTTATTTTCTTCTAGTCCCTACTGCATGGTCTCCACAACCACAATTTCTGATTACTTTCTGCAGTTATGACATTCCATCCATGTGCACGGGACCACTCTAGATAATCACTGGCCACAGTGATGATGCTTGCATGTGAGATGCATGACTGCTGATGCCACTGATAGCAGCAGTCAAATGGAAAGTAACGCCACAACTTCACTACAGGTAGTACGCAAAAAGCATCAGGGACTATTGGAGTTGAAGACTAAACTGGAGAGTCTAATACTGTCTTTTTTATACTATTTCCTCCTTGTTGCCTGTTTCCTTCAGATACTGAAAACCCCTAGAGATGATTTGTTAAAAATCGCAAACATAGTTATTCTCACCTGTCACCCATTCCACTGAAGCCATGGTCTCCTGTAATAAAACAAAAAAACAACAACAATATCCCTCACCAGTCCTTTGTACTATCACATGCCATAATCCATGTCTGATGATAAGTTTTCAACCTGGACCAGTGCCAAGATGCAACCGTCCAGGCTGAGAACCACTGGGGAATGAGCTGCTGCGATCAGTGACATCTTCAAGGTTACCGCCGGTCACGGAGGCTTCGATCCCAGTCGGGCCTCTGAACTGCGATGACCTAAGGTGTGTGCACAGTGAGAAAAAGTCTCACGGTCCATCGCTGAGCTCAGAGAGTTCACCGGGAGAAATGACAGTGTTTGCAGTGCTTTCATCCACATGACAGCGCGAGATACACCCGGTGTTCATGGGGCCAAACCAAAACAGTAACATGGAATTTCTGGTGAAGTCCGTGTTCGGTGTCCATGCCCGAACAGTAGGTGTTCGGTATGGACGCCGAACTTTACTGTTCGGGTTCGTCCATCTCTAAAAAGCCCCTATAAGGTGCAAAGACCTTTAAGTGGTAAGACAAATCATGCAAGATGTAGCCCCAGTGGCTGGACTGTTGTTGTACTAATATTTTTTAAGATGTTTCTGGAGCTAGCAGACGTCATACTGATCTTTAGAATTGTCTTGAAAGAAGTAAGTAAAATACCACCACTACTGTTATATAAAGAGCTCCTAATCAAGTCTTAATCTTAATCTTTCACAGATATTGTCTACATATATTTATTGACTTATCTTAATTTTTTCTTTACTTTATAGACCAATGATGCCTTAGGACCCACTTGGAATTGGCTGTATTTCATTCCTCTAATTATTATTGGGTCCTTCTTTGTCCTGAATCTAGTTCTTGGTGTCCTGTCCGGGTAAGTCTAAACACTTAGTAAATTATGATTGGAAAAATAATTTTAAGCACATATCCACATGGAACCAAACATTTGGGATTATCAAATAAAATGTTATATTGTAAGATTCTTATATAATTAAGTTTATCCAGGAAAACCTTGAATGTACGTGTAGTCTGAATTAATCAGTTCTAACATAGAATCTGCTGCCACCAGGCTTTAATAAAAGAATAAGACGCCCCCATTACTAACCCCATAGTAAGTTTGTAAATAAGCACACAGGAAGCATAAAATCCTTTATTTGAAATAATGCAAAACAACCTGTTTTACACATTTATTTAAAAGCGAAAAACACAGTTATGCTCACCTTACGCCAAATCTATTGAAGCCCTTGTCACTTGTAAAAAAAATCAAAGATAATAAACAACCATATCACTCAACTGTCCGACGTGAAGATAAGCCATACTTTCCCATGCCATAATTCATCTCAGTGATATGTGATTTTCACCCTGAATGGTGCCATGATGCGACTTTCCACACTGAAAACCATGGGAGGTCATTGAAGCTGCGTTCCCACACTTCACTGTGAGCTCTGCTTTAGTAGATGACCTAATTGATCTACAGTAGTTTCTTTAGTCAAGATGTTACCTAATTTCAGTTCCATCTATTAAAACGAAAATATCAATCAACCAGCAAAATATTCCATTGCTTGTCATTTGATACCAACTTTACAGCTTCCGTTCTACAGCATCCCACTCAATCCTAAGCATGTATCATTATACTGAGTGTTTGCATCTCTAAGTGACCTGGCTACTTTGCATTATAAAGACCCAGCAAGGAAAGCAATCCCCACGTGGGGAAATTGCTGCTGTCTTACCTTGGTGTTTTCAGCATTACATAATAGCAGGATATTTTTAAATAATGGAGCTCAGTAATTTAAGGTAAAAAAGGTTTCCAAGCATAATAAATAAATATATAACAATCCCAGTAATAAAGCACAAAAAATAAACTAAATATATTACTTATGGTGTGATAGATTTTTATTGCAAGAGATCCTGTAGAGTTGAGTTGCAAGCCTAGACAGTTCACTGAGCGTGTGTAGGTTGTGGAGTAGGCTTATCCGTGCGTTAGCCCCTTATCACTGTGTGTGTCTGCACCGAACCGGGTCTAGTTCTCAATAGCAGCATGCCATGCTTCACAGTGCAAGCGTGGGGCTGGTTCGTGGCATATGCAAATTCTGAAATTGGAAGGATAATTAAATTGACAAATATGTGAAAAAAAAACCTGGAATGTTTGCTGTAATAAGGTGGTAATTTTTGGGCTCAGATTTATTTTATTTATTTTTTTAAGTTTGTCCCTCTTTACACAAGTTATGGTGCTTTAATTTAATGTTCTTTTATATGCTAGAAGTTATGACAAATTATTATAAGAACTTTGTCCTTCCATGTTTCTTCTTTTACTGTTTAGTATGTATTGTCTTATTGAGGCTGGCCAAAATATCATACATGGTGTGAATGGAAGATGCGCTGGCAAAATAGGTGTTGGGCAAAGCCAGAGAGAAAATAGAGATTTGCTCCTTGGTTCTGGTCACATAGGACTCTTTCCTGTGTCAGATGCATCCTCTCCCAGTCCCATGTAATTGATCTGTATATAGGTGGATCTTGCAGTTTCCAGAGTATTTGCCAAAAAAAGAGTTGAGTGCAGTGTTAGGGCTCTTGCACACTGTAAGGGGAGAATTTGGCCGAGAACTAGCTCCGAGCCCTTAAACACCTTGCTTAAAGGTACCTGGTTGTGTGTCTGCAGTTGTGTTTTTGTTGCACCTTTGGAACTTGTTCTGACACAATTTGTGCAGCACTGGACCCCTTTACCTTCACAATAAAGAAAACAGATGGCTTCACAGAAAGAAAGTCTTGTTTACTAAGGTTAGAACTTATATACACGGGGAGCAGGTAAAATGCTTGGCTTTTTCTTCTGCATCCTTTAGCTCCAGTTTTCTCTCAACTTACAACTCCTAAAACCATGAACCCACACACTAGTCCCAATTACTCCTCCCCAACTATGGGCTGGGCTTACCTTTAACCCTGTCACCCTTAACTAGCAGGAACTGCAACCTTCAGGAGGGGTGGTACATCATCTTTTCCACTCTTACAACATTACCTATTGTATCGGATGACTGCTATCCCTGGTTTTCACAGATAGCACTTGTACTCATGATATTTTATGGGGATGTGCACATGTTCAATTGTTTTTCTTCGACCAAGTGGTCCGAGAAAAAAAATCAGAGAACTGTCCAATTTTGATTCGAGTGTTGGATCAAAATCGCCAATGCAGATTTGTGGGTTCATGTGAAATATCAGACCGCAATTTGATGACATCCAAGTGTAGTTCGATTTTCTGACAGAACAGACTGGCAGAATGGAGAAGGTGGAGAAACAATTTTTTTTCCCTCCACCTCCAAGAAAAACTGATGCCACTGTGATCAAGCTCTGATCGAAGCCTAACCAGAATAATAGGACAGTTTTTCTGGGATGGAGAGAAAATGATAGTTTGGACTTACCCTCAGGCTAGGTTTCCAAGAGAATATAAAAAACATATGATTTTTATTCAGAAAAAAATAATGTTTTTTTAGGGAATAAGCTGCCACCAGAGATGTCGGACAGTGGCTTATGGGACATTTTTTACTTACCGTAAATGCATGTACTTAGAGCTAAAAATATATATATTTTTAAATGGGTTTCATTTTAATGTTTTATGCACGGTTTCGCTTTTCCAGGCTCTCTGTTTTTCTGCACATTTAGCTTTGATATGGTCTGTGAGCAAAAATCAGATGAGAGGAGCTCGGAAATAACAAACAAGAACAAGAAAGAAAATACAAATAAAAAAGTTACAAACTCCCTTTCAGACCATCATAGTGTGCTAACTGATGGATTATCAGTTAAATGTAATCTTTCAGCAGTTTTTTGCTATGTAATCTGAAGACAGCAGGAAATAGAGGCTGAGACACGGAATTCAGGGATGTGTCACTTGTCACAGTGCCTGCTGTTGTTTACGAACTGTGAAGTATTTATCACTAAGAGATTAACCTTGCTGGACTACATTAGTCTGGTAACGCCCCCTTCCCCTGTGATAAGCAGCTCACTGTCTGTTGAGAGCCTGGTGTGGGCGGGGTTAGCTTTCTCAGCTTTGCTTCATTTTAAATCTAAAGCCTCTGATTGTTTCAGAACTGGTGCACCCAGTGAACTAAATGATACATCGTTGGATTCAGCTTCTCTTTGCCTACATTACGCTGCTCTTAGATCAGGTAGCCAAAACTTGCTGACAGATTCCCTTTAACTCATTCTGTAGCCATTAACAGTATGTTAATTCTGCAGCAAATGGTGCCAAATTTTTCATGAAGGCAAAATGCAAGATAGATTTTAGAATCAATTACATGCATTAAAGTAAAAAAAATTGTCTCTATGGCCACATTCACACGTTCAGTATTTAGTCAGTATTTTCAATCATTATTTAGAAGCAAAAACTAGGAGTGGGTTAAAAATGCAGAAGTGGTGACGTGTTTCTATTATACTTTTCCTCTGGCTGTTCCACTCCTGATTTTCGCTTTCAAATACTGAACAAAAGTAGTGACCAAATACTGAACGTGTGAATATGGCCTAAGGGTGGACAAGTCCTATAAGGGCACAAATCAGGGACCATTGACTTGCTCAATTAATTTCTGTTTGCTGAAGTTTCGGGTTCTTTTGACCGTGTCCAAGGTGGCAGGTAATCTGTCTAGCTAAGTTGAAAGTGTGTTCCAGAGAATGGGTGATGTGATGGAGAAATTGTGGAGATGGTTCTATGAGGAGTAAACTTTATGTGCGGGCAGATGATGGGAGACTTGGTCAGAGATGTACCAGGAAGGAGGCAACTTATGGCCCGCCTTGTAAGTCTTTGTATTGAACTGGATTCTTTGGACTATGGGTAGCCAGTGAAGGGGATGGCAGAGGGGGAGGAAGAGAAGTGAGGATGGGAGAGATACACTATGCAGTTGAGGTTGGACTAATGGAGCACAAGATTCTTACAGACCCTATACACATTAAACTAATGACGTTTGAACCCACCGATATTGACAGATTCAGCTGACATCCTAATGTATATGAGGCTGTTGACCAAATGATCATCGAGGGAGATCTAGATTGGGTATGTTCGATTTTGGACTGCTAATCGCCTTGTTTCCCAGAGATAGACCGCCGGCAGACATGATTGTCTGTCTGCGGGTCTTCCATAGAGCACACAGGAGCTATCGGCCGAACAAGTGCTCTGTGTATAATGAAGAAAGCCAAGATGACTGCCGGCCAAACGATCGACTAAATCATTGTTCGGCTGACCGTTATCTAATGTGTATGGGTGCTTTAGATGGGCAGCCATAGATAAGGATGTAGCAGTAGTCCTGGCAGTGGACCCAATCACTGGTGCATGCAGTCTACAGTCATCAATGGATCTACAATCAGTTGGCAGCAAGGCAGCTCTTATATTCGCCTGGAGATCACAGGTCCATGGAACTTTCTCAACAAAATCAGTTTGTGAGCCAAATCAATATTAATAAAAATGTAGATAACTAATTCATCAGAGAAGGACATAAATGAACAAGAAGATGTTGACCATCATTATTTGTAGGAAATATCTGCACTTTTTCCATTATATTTACTGATAGTCTTTCTAACTATGGATATCTTCCATTATCTCTGGACGTTATTTGCCTCTTGTTGTGATGCAGCTTTATTGTTTTGTCCGTGTGACTGGTGGAGTACTGATCGGAGCCTGTGCATCTAGAATTTGCTTATCCCAGTTTTTACGCATTTCACTTGGTTTCCATGGCAACAGCAAAAGTTCCAGAACGTGTAAACAGCTTATTGTTTGTGCTGCAATGCTAGTTTTGGGTGGGGGAAGGAGGAACGGGGTCTGATGGGTAAGTACTAACTAGACATTGGTTTGCACCCTTGAATATCTGCAGTGCCCATAGGGATTGTAGCATCATGTCAAAATTTGCCTTAGTCGTGTTTCGTCCTCAATATTCGGAATATTCCAGTGTGTAGGGTCTGATAAAGTGTCAAAAAGCTCTGGGCAAATGCAGATTCATTTGTGATGGATGGAAAATTACACTGCAGCATTTTGCTATGGCAATGATATTGAATATGTATTTATTATACTTATTGCAGTGCAATGCATGCAGTTTTAGGTCCCGTAAATCTCCAGATATATTGTATGTTTGGAAATTACTTGATCCTGCAGTCCCCAAATTATCATTTTGGGTTCCCACAATGCAATGATCTATGGGCTTCTGCCTGCTAACTCCAAGACCATGCATCAGCATGATGGATCGCAACATGGATCACACTGTCTGCCGCACTCATTTTGCAAAATATCAAGAATATAGAATGTTTCTTTTAACAGATAATCGAGAAGTTTAAGGCACAACTATGTGTAGGTGTGATGGTGCCATGAAGAAGCAACATGTGATTTCTCTCCAATTATTAGGGTGTACTTAAAAGTGACCAGCAGAACACTTGTTTGACCAATAACTATGTCCACCATGTTCATCATGTCCAATATTTGCTCTCTCTGCATCATCAGTTGGGGAAAGTCCAGAGACCCAAATACACCTTAAAGTACAGTGTTTCCGTAAAGTCATGGTGCACTTTTGAGCAGTCACTGGAAAGCAACAAAAAACTATAGAAATGTGAAATCTGCTCCAAATAAAAGAAACACTCTCCCAGTTTCAAACCTATTCAGTGCAGTTTGATGTGGGCTCCATTTGTTGCCCTACACACATCCAAACGATAGTGAAGTTCTTGCAACACATGGGTAAGGACGTCTGGTGTAACAGAGTGAATAACGTCTGTGATTCTCTGTTTTATATGATTAATGTCGTTGATACATTTAATGTACACATGTTGCTTCACATAACCCCAAAAGTAAAAGTCTAAGGGCGTCAGATCCGGGGATCGTGGTGGCCATGGCTTGACAGAACCCCTGCTTATCCACCGCCGGGGAATGTTCTATCCAGAAACTCACAAACAATGGTGGTGTAGTGTGGAGGAGTGCCGTGCTGTTGAAAGATGACACCTTCTGGAAATTGTGGCACTGCATACAATTCCAACATGTCAAGATACATATTTGCCGTCACAGACCGCTCCGCGAAAAAAATGGGCCTATCACTTTATCATGCATCAGGCCACACCACACATTCACTTTAGCGGTGTTACATTCGTACTCAACGTAGGCATATTCAGTAGCCACATATGAATGTGTGGTTATGGCGATGGACATGTCCACAAATATGGAAGGTCGCCTCATCGCTAAGCACAATCTTCTGCAAAAATATTGCATCATTGTCAATCTCATGAAGCATATCTGTAGCAAACGCACATCATTTGTAGCCTGGAGAACCACACACCTGGCATAAGCTTGTGGTTCCATGATGTCACAGACCTGGCAGTGTATTAATCAGAGTTCAGTTTATCAGGGGTTAATCTGACTGGGGGCTCAGGAACAGCTTAAAAGAGTTTGGGTTGTTTGATTGGTTCTTGTATATGATTGGGCCAGAGAAAGGGCACCAAAATGTAAACTATAAATAGATACTGTGACTGGTCAAAAGTGCACCATGACTTCACGGACACACTTGTAGAAGGTTCTGTCTAAATTGACATTATTGTAATGTGTATGAGGGTCTCCTGATTTCCCCCAATGGAAGGAACAGTGCTTGTTGCTGCTCCCTCACATTTCAGGTGTGATGATCGGCCCTTATTCTATATGACCCCCTTAACATGTCTTGCTGAGAGTAGGAGCTTTTTACAGGTTTGTCCAAACCATCCTCCGAGAGCTACAGTAGATAAGGCCAACCAGCGCTTTTCTCAAACCTTTATGTAACATTTATGTAGTTTTGGTGCCAAAAAACAATTTTTTTTTCTCATCATATTGCAGTGAATTTGCCAAAGAAAGAGAACGTGTGGAGAACCGTCGGGCCTTCATGAAGTTGCGCAGGCAGCAGCAGATTGAGAGGGAACTGAACGGATATCGGGCTTGGATAGATAAAGCTGGTGAGTGAAATACTGCAAAAATCCTTATGTCAAAACTTGCCTTTTTAATAGTCTTTTAAAGTGCTGTTTAGGAACATTTCAATTTATGGAACCACAGTAGAAACCTTTACTATTTTATATACAATGAGTAAAATCCTTGATCTATCAGATTAAAAGGACTGTCTCCACATTACTAAAATTCCTCTCTGTTCTCATTTATTATTTATAATTTTATAGTTTACTGCTCCTTGCCTAGATTACCGACCATCGTTGCAACCTAGCGGTGGTGGTTAGTCTACTTGGTGAGGAACACAGCTTTTCTATAGAGCTTGTAGTCACTGTTATAAAGTTGGCCTCATGGAGATCGGACTGGCAAGCACACAGTTTGGGCCAGAGTCGCAAAGATGCCGCTGGGAAGAGCAGTCAATCAGTCAGAAGCACCTAGGCAAGCAGAAAGCCGGGAGGCAAGGGAGGAAATCTCTTTAATTCCGGCATTTTTAAGGCAGTTTTAAAGATGTCATGAGCAACGTGAAGGTTTGATATTTAGCGTTTAGCAGATTAGACCAAACATTCTGCATTGAATGCTTGAAAATATGAAAAAAAAATATATTGCTACAACTTGCTTTATAGATAAGTGTACAGGCAAGTATCATGGAGGAGAGTTAAGAATTATGTAGCCTTTTCCCATTAACCGTATTGCAAGAGAGACCCATCCAGAGTTATGCTTGTTTGTCTCATTGGATCCTTATTCCATTTCAGCTGGATTTCATGTGTGTGTTTTTGGAAACATGTTTATTTCTGTACACTTATCGTGTGAGGTGTGCATTTGTGGGTACGTGCAATCATTAGTTCGGAGCCAATGAGCGCAGTTCATGTGTGCCATGCCCTAGCTGTCCCAGGGCTGTAGGGTATAATCTGTAGTAAGACTAGGTGGCGTGTGTGCTGGTAAGGTTACCATGAAGATCAAGCCATCGATATGGCTGAGGTTTTTTACAGGCAGATGTCCCACCATTTGGGGTGAATGGCAGAGTGCAAATTCAGTGGGTAGGATCTACGCTACCTGAGAGAGAATGCAACTAAAGGTGGGGCGCATCATCCACCCCAGGTTACAGAAAATATATTGCCGCTGTGACTGTCCCTTCCGGAGGAAGCAGTGCCCCTTTAATGAGAACAGGAAGAGTCTTAGGAGTAGAACTGAAGATACTAAAGATTGAGGTTTTTCTCCAAGAGCGTAGCGCGATTTTGCCATCTGAAATGTTGATGGGCACTTCAGGTGTACCAAGGCTACATCTATGGGGGTCAAGGCCAAGTAGCTAAGTTGCCATTAAGAAGATTACCTGCAGAAGAAAATGCTAGGGGTGAGACTTAATTGCTATTAGTGCAACCTGCCCAGATGAGAGAGATCTGTCTGGAGAATCTGCCCAGATGAGAGAGATCTGTGTGGAGAACCCATCCAGATGAGAGAGATCTGTCTGGAGAACCTGCCCAGATGAGAGAGATCTGTCTGGAGAATCTGCCCAGATGAGAGAGATCTGTGTGGAGAACCCATCCAGATGAGAGAGATCTGTCTGGAGAACCTGCCCAGATGAGAGAGATCTGTCCGGAGAACCTGCCCAGATGAGAGAGATCTGTCTGGAAAATCTGTTAATGGGGATCCCGGGTGTTGGACTACCACTGATCAGATAGATGACCTGTCCTACAGATAGATCATCACTATCATAAGCCCAGACCACCTCTCTGACCATTCTTTAGCCAATATTCATACAATGTTGTAGTTCATGTCTTCACTTCTGATAATGGTCACTTTAGAATTCAAGTTGTCACATTTATCTGCATGTTTCTCTTCATTCAGAGGAAGTTATGTTAGCAGAAGAGAATAAAAATTCTGGGACTTCAGCTTTAGAAGGTAAGATCATTGATTTCTCACGCTTTTAAGCCCTTTATACTTTTTATTTCCCTTGGATCCTGTCCGACTTGCATATTTGTGCTGCTCCCTATAAGATAAACCCTACTGAACTGTCCTTTGTGTGCCATAATCTGGTCCTCTGAGCATCGGGGGAGGATGAAATTATCCATATTTTGTCTACAGTTCTCAGGAGAGCAACGATTAAACGAAGTAGAACAGAAGCTATGAACCGGGACACAAACGAGGACCATTGTGTTGACATATCTTCTGTCGGTGGGTACAGATTCATAGTGACGTGATATAATGTGTATTCTGCAGACTGGACTGTATGTGCCATAACATCATCCTAAATATATATGTCCCCATTGCAGGTACCCCGCTTGCAAGAGCCAGTATTAAAAGTAACAAAATGGACGGTGCATCTTATTTTCGTCACAAAGAAAGATTACTACGAATATCCATACGCCATATGATCAAGTCTCCGGTTTTCTATTGGATGGTCTTAGGAGTGGTAGCTCTCAACACTGCCTGCGTGGCCATTGTTCACCATGACCAGGCACAGTGGCTCTCCAATATTCTATGTGAGTTTTATTACGTTTTGCTTTATGAAGCATATGTTAAAAATGAATAATCAGGAAAGTATTGATTCATAGCTTTTCTTCAAAGAACAATTGTGCTCACATAACATTGCAAAAATAATGTTGCGCATTAAAGGATCTGTCCTCTTTATCATTATTTTAACAAATGTGTTGGAGTTATATGATCCTGTGTGACTTGTTAATATTTAAAGAGTATCAGTCATTTTAAGTTTTATTTCATGAATCAATTGTACACATAAAAATGAGCAACTTTGCAATATATCTTATCAGATAAATCTGCTTCTTTCTCTGCCAGGACTGAGCTTTCACTTTGTAAACTCTGTATTCAGTGAAGACTGAGAAAGTGTAAAGGTCATTTCTCTAGCTCCTCCTCTCTCCATAGAACTCCATGAGCACTAACAGTCATCATCTCCCATCTTAATAATGTGAAAGTCTATTTTAACTGAAGACAGATTTTACCTGTGAATTGAGAATTTTGAGAATGAATGATCAGTCCAGGAGGAGAAAGAAGCAGATTTATCTGATAAGATATATTACAGTTTCTTATTTCCATGTGAACTATTGATTTATGAAATAAAAATGTAAAGCAATGGTTACTTTCAAACTAAACCGCCCACCGATTGCTCATACCATGGGAAATAAGTGTTCGGCCCATGCATGATCAAGCTGAGAGCCTCTGCTCTGTGGTTTGGAGAAATTGGAATGATTGAATGCATAGATTTGTTCCCCCACTGTTTCACAGGGCTACAACATTTATTTAGTTTTTTCTTTAATATCCTGAACAGTGATTAGTGAACATGACCGGTTAAGTTGTTATCTGAGCATGCTCATGTGCTAACCAAGTGACTTCGGCGTGTTCGAATAAAATGTTAGAGTCCCTGCGGCTGTTTGACAACCGCAACACATGTGGGGATTGTATGTTTGTTAGGCAATCCCCACATGTGCTGTGGCTGTTGAACAGCAGCAAGACATGCAGCCGAAAACACTCGGTTAGCACATGAGCATACCCAGATAACACCTTATCCGAGCACGTTTGTTTGTCACTAATCCTGAACAATTATGCTGTTAGAAAATGTGTGATATGAACGTCTCCCAGTTTGGTTCCTGTCTCCCAGTTTGGTTCAAATCTCCCAGTTTGGTTCACATCTCCCAGTTTGGTTCACATCTCCCAGTTTGGTTCACGTCTCCCAGTTTGGTTCACGTCTCCCAGTGTGGTTGACATCTCCCAGTTTGGTTCACGTCTTCCAGTTTGGTTCATGTCTTCCAGTTTGGTTCATATCTTCCAGTTTGGTTCACGTCTTCCAGTTTGGTTCACATCTTCCAGTTTGGTTGACGTCTCCCAGTTTGGTTGACGTCTCCCAGTTTGGTTGACGTCTCCCAGTTTGGTTCACGTCTTCCAGTTTGGTTCACGTCTCCCAGTTTGGTTCACGTCTCCCAGTGTGGTTCACGTCTCCCAGTTTGGTTCACGTCTCCCAGTGTGGTTGACGTCTCCCAGTTTGGTTCACGTCTTCCAGTTTGGTTCATGTCTTCCAGTTTGGTTCACGTCTTCCAGTTTGGTTCACGTCTTCCAGTTTGGTTCACATCTTCCAGTTTGGTTGACGTCTCCCAGTTTGGTTGACGTCTCCCAGTTTGGTTGACGTCTCCCAGTTTGGTTCACGTCTTCCAGTTTGGTTCACGTCTTCCAGTTTGGTTCATGTCTTCCAGTTTGGTTCACGTCTTCCAGTTTGGTTCACGTCTCCAAGTTTGGTTCACATCTCCCAGTTTGGTTGACGTCTCCCAGTTGGGTTGACGTCTCCCAGTTTGCATGGCTCCTTTCACAATTAGGGATTGTCCCATACATTTTATTATACAGTTTATACAATTCTAATATTGATCTAAACAATGTTGTTGATTTTTTGGTGGGCTGGGGATATGGTTTATTTACAGACAATGCAGAATTCCTGTTTCTTGGATTATTTTTGGTGGAGATGTCCCTCAAGATGTACGGGATGGGCCCTCGCCTCTACTTCCACTCATCATTTAATTGCTTCGACTGTGGGGTAAGAAACTTCTTTCTTCTAAAACTTGTACCAAGCAAAGTGAAAAATATAACAGTACACCCAGTACAGAGCAACGCATCGCAACTCATCGCAACATCACTGTATCCACATAGTCATCCTGCTAGATTTACTCCGTTTTCCGACATAGAGATCTGACTCGCAATATTAAATATTGAAAGATTAGAGGCGGACAGCTTGAATATTAGAAGACACCCATTATTGAATTCGGAGACACTGAGGCAGCCCGAGGCTTCATGTCTCTAAATGTTTTTTTTTCGCTTTGAACAGTCCCTTTTAACTTATAGAATCCCATGACAATAGTGTAAGCGGATCACAGAGTATCCAGGACGTACAGCAACAGCTCTAATCTCTGCACGGTGAGCGCAAAGAAAAAAAATAGATCGTTGTTTTCTGGCCACCTTGCCAGAAATAAAGAGAAATCAATTCATCAGAAAGCTATATGTACACCAAAGTGATGCAAAAAACAGCTCATTCCACAAATATACACTCCATACATATACAATATATACTTAATTATGTTACGTTTTGCTACTCTGAAGTAACCACCCTATATATATTAGTATTTTAAAGTTTTTATTTATTTATTCTCAGAAAAAATGGAACATTAACTTTGCTTCACTGGAATCACAGCAAAAGCAGATGTCTATCTATCTATCTATCTATCTATCTATCTATCTATCTATCTATCTATCTATCTAATTAAAGAAATTTTTTCCTGATTTTCTGATATCTATCTATCCATCTGCATATATATATATATATACAGTGCCTACAAGTAGTATTCAACCCCCTGCAGATTTAGCAGGTTTAATAAGATGCAAATAAGTTAGAGCCTTCAAACTTCAAACAAGAGCAGGATTTATTAACAGATGCATAAATCTTACAAACCAAAAAGTTTTGTTGCTCAGTTAAATTTTTATAAATTTTAAACATAAAAGTGTGGGTCAATTATTATTCAACCCCTAGGTTTAATATTTAGTGGAATAACCTTTGTTTGCAATTACAGCTAATAATCGTCTTTTATAAGACCTGATCAGGCCGGCACAGGTCTCTGGAGTTATCTTGGCCCACTCCTCCATGCAGATCTTCTCCAAGTTATCTAGGTTCTTTGGGTGTCTCATGTGGACTTTAATCTTGAGCTCCTTCCACAAGTTTTCAATTGGGTTAAGGTCAGGAGACTGACTAGGAGACTGCAACACCTTGATTTTTTGCCTCTTGAACCAGGCCTTGGTTTTCTTGGCTGTGTGCTTTGGGTCGTTGTCTTGTTGGAAGATGAAATGATGACCCATCTTAAGATCCTTGATGGAGGAGCGGAGGTTCTTGGCCAAAATCTCCAGGTAGGCCGTGCTATCCATCTTCCCATGGATGCGGACCAGATGGCCAGGCCCCTTGGCTGAGAAACAGCCCCACAGCATGATGCTGCCACCACCATGCTTGACTGTAGGGATGGTATTCTTGGGGTCATATGCAGTACCATCCAGTCTCCAAACGTCACGTGTGTGGTTGGCACCAAAGATCTCGATCTTGGTCTCATCAGACCAGAGAACCTTGAACCAGTTAGTCTCAGAGTCCTCCAAGTGATCATGAGCAAACTGTAGACGAGCCTTGACATGACGCTTTGAAAGTAAAGGTACCTTACGGGCTCGTCTGGAACGGAGACCATTGCGGTGGAGTACGTTACTTATGGTATTGACTGAAACCAATGTCCCCACTGCCATGAGATCTTCCCGGAGCTCCTTCCTTGTTGTCCTTGGGTTAGCCTTGACTCTTCGGACAAGCCTGGCCTCAGCACGGGAGGAAACTTTCAAAGGCTGTCCAGGCCGTGGAAGGCTAACAGTAGTTCCATAAGCCTTCCACTTCCGGATGATGCTCCCAACAGTGGAGACAGGTAGGCCCAACTCCTTGGAAAGGGTTTTGTACCCCTTGCCAGCCTTGTGACCCTCCACGATCTTGTCTCTGATGGCCTTGGAATGCTCCTTTGTCTTTCCCATGTTGACCATGTATGAGTGCTGTTCACAAGTTTGGGGAGGGTCTTAAATAGTCAGAAAAGGCTGGAAAAAGAGATAATTAATCCAAACATGTGAAGCTCATTGTTCTTTGTGCCCGAACTACTTCTTAATACTTTAGGGGAACCAAACATAATTCTGGTGGGTTGAGGGGTTGAATAATAAATGACCCTCTGAAAAGACTTTTCCCAATTTAAAAAAAAACAAAACAAAGAAATAACATTCTTTTTTGCTGCAGTGCATTTCACACTTCCAGGCTGATCTACAGTCCAAATGTCACAATGCCAAGTTAATTCCAAATGTGTAAACCTGCTAAATCTGCAGGGGGTTGAATACTACTTGTAGGCACTGTATATATATATATATATATATATATATATATATATATATATATATATATATATATATATATATATATATATATATATATATATACAGTGGGTACGGAAAGTATTCAGACCCCTTTAAATTTTTCACTCTTTGTTTCATTGCAGCCATTTGGTAAATTCAAAAAAGTTCATTTTTTCTCATTAATGTACACTCTGCACCTCATCTTGACTGAAAAAAAAACAGAAATGTAGAAATTTTTGCAGATTTATTGTAAAAGAAAAGCTGAAATCTCACATGGTCATAAGTAAGACCCTTTGCTCAGTATTCAGTAGAAGCACCCTTCTTTGAGCTAGTAAAGCCATGAGTCTTCTTGGGAATGACGCAACAAGTTTTTCACAAATGGATTTGGGGATCCTCTGCCATTCTTCCTTGCAGATCCTCTCCAGTTCTGTCAGGTTGGATGGTGAACGTTGGTGGACAGCCATTTTCAGGTCTCTCCAGAGATGCTCAATTGGGTTTAGGTCAGGGCTCTGGCTGGGCCAGTCAAGAATGGTCACAGAGTTGTTCTGAGGCCACTCCTTTGTTATTTTAGCTGTGTGCTTAGGGTCATTGTCTTGTTGGAAGATGAACCTTCTGCCAAGTCTGAGGTCCAGAGCAGTCTGGAAGAGGTTTTCATCCAGGATATCTCTGTACTTGGACACATTCATGTTTACTTCAATTGCAACCAGTCGTCCTGTTCCTGCAGCTGAAAAACACCCCATAGCATGATGCTGCCACCACCATGTTTCACTGTTGGGATTGTATTGGGCAAGTGATGAGCAGTGCCTGGTTTTCTCCACACATACTGCTTAGAATTATCACCAAAAAGGTCTGTCTTCTTCTCATCAGACCAGAGAATCTTATTTTTCATAGTCTGGGAGTCCTTCATGTGTTTTTTAGCAAACTCTATACGGGCTTTCATATGTCTTGCACTGAGGAGAGGCTTCCGTCGGGCCACTCTGCCATAAAGGCCCAATTGGTGAAGGGCTGAGGTGATAGTTACTTTACAGAACTTTCTTCCATCTCCATACTGCATCTCTGGAGCTCAGCCACAGTGATTTTGGGGTTCTTCTTTACCTCTCTTACCAAGGCTCTTCTCCCACGATTGCTCAGTTTGGCTGGACGGCCAGGTCTAAGAAGACTTCTGGTGGTCCGAAACTTCTTCCATTTAAGCATTATGGAGGCCACTGTGCTCTTAAAAACCTTGAGTACTGCGGAAATTCTGATGTAACCTTGGCCAGATCTGTGCCTTGCCACAATTCTGTCTCTGAGCTCCTTGGTCAGTTCCTTTGACCTCATGATTCTCATTTTGTCTGACATGCACTGTGAGCTGTGAGGTCTTATATAGACAGGTGTGTGCCTTTCCAAATCAAGTCCTATCAGTTAAATTAAACACAGCTGGACTCCAATTAAGGAGTACAACCATCTCAAGGAGGATCACAGGGAAATGGACAGCATGTGACTTAAATATGAGTGTCTGAGCAAAGGGTCTGAATACTTATGACCATGTGATATTTCAGGTTTTTTTAAAAAATAAATTTGCAAGATGGGATGCAGAGTGTACATTAATGAGAAAAAAATGTTTGTTCCTTTCCTGATTTCCTATTCATTTGCATGTTTGTCACACTTAAATGTTTCAGATCACCAAACTTTAAATATTAGACAAAGATAACACAAGTAAACACAAAATGCAGTTTTTATGTGATGGTCTTTATTATTAAGGGAAAATAAATCTAAACCTACAGGACCCTGTGTAAAAACTTGATTCCCCCCTTTAAGTCATAAATTAAGTGTGATTATCACATCTTTGATAAACTGATTTGAAATTCCCTAGGCACAAACACACCTGATTACTGCCTTACAAAGTAAAGTAGACCAAAAGATCTCCAAAAGCTACACATCATGTCACTATCCAAAGAAGTTCTGGAAGAAATGAGAAACAAAGTAATTCAGATCTAGTAGTCTAGAAAAGGTTATTGTGGCACCCCTGGGGTCCAGTCACCACTCTCAGGTAAGGAGGGGGCACTACCTAGGACTTTTAACACTCACATCCAACACACACCAGTTCAGTTGGGGCACCGGGGTGTACCCTTAGGGAGGAAGGCCTCATCCCAGGCTGGAAAGGAATGGGTGATGAGAGTGGGTGGGGTAGGTAGGAAAAGGGGAGGAACTTACAAGGTAGAGGAGTCTGTGAGGAGAATTGGCGCTGAGCAGACATGAGGGTTTGCAGCTCCTGACAGCCAGAAGAGAGAAGTGTGAGGGAGAGACAGAAAGAAGCTCCGGGAGGACAGAAGGGGTCCAAAGGGCATGGGTAGTGCAGAAGGGACCAAGTCGCAGTCAGGGACCGGCCCCGACTTAGTGTAAAGCTTCAAGTTCAGCTAAGAAACCAGAGGCTGTAACGTCTGTAGGAGTCTCAGCCGCATCACCCATAATTCGCCAAAAAGACAGCCCGATAGAATCCAGGGGACCCGACCATGTTCAGGGCTGCTGGCTTTGGACACTGTGGGTGAGGTGCTGGGCAGGAGAAGTGGAAGCCAGCGTAGTGAGACGGCCAGGGTCCTAGAAAGGTGCACCCCAATTTACCTTGGAGTTTGCTGGACCCCTGACCCAAAGGACACAGCATCCGGCTGGCGTTTGTGGACAGGAGAACTGTAAGTAAAAGTGGAAGCTGCACCTTGCTGTGTCTTTTGAGTTATTCCTGCATCACCTGCCCGGCCCAACCACAACCACCATCTTAATACTTAACTCTACAACTGTCCTGGGACAAGCTCTACCCACGGGGAGCTACACCATCTTTGCTGCACCACCATCGCCCCAGAGGATCTGACTGCAGCGTCGGCCACGATCTCGTTGTTGAACACCACGGGTGGCATCACGAACAATTTCCCAATTCCCTTATAAACTTTATTTTTCCCCTTTATTTAATCATTTTTACATGGACGTCCAGGGCCACGGACCGGGTCATTGCTGCCGTGACCTTCCTCTTTAAGAACTGCCATGTCAGACCCAGTACCGAGTACCCCACGGCCCTATGGGGAGCTACATTATAAAGCCATCTCTAAAGCTTTGGGACTCAAGCAAACCACAGTGAGAGCCATTATCCAAAAATGGCAAAAACATGGATCAGTGGTGAACCTTCCCAGGAGTGGCCAGCCAATCAAAATTACTCTTCCAAGAGATCGCAAAAGACCCCACAACAACATCCAATGTACTGCAGGCCTCACTTGCCTCAGTTAAGGTCAGTGTTCCTGACTCCACCATAAGAAAGAGACTGTGCAAAAATGGCCAGAGTTCCAAGACGAAAACCACTGCTGAGCAATAAGAGCATAATGGCTCCTCTCAGTTTTGCCAGAAAAACATCTTGATGATCCTCTAGACTTTTGGGAGATTACTCTGGACTCACAAGGCAAAAGTATAACTTTTTGGAAGGTGTATGTCCCATTACATCTGACGTTGAAGTAATACAGCATTTTAGAAAAGAAACATCATACCAACAGTAAAATATGGTGGTGGTAATGCTGAAAAGCACTTGACTTATACAGCAAAACAATTATCCAAAACACACCAGCAAGTCTACCTCTGAATGGCTTAAGAAAAACTAAATTAAGACTTTGGAGTGGCCTAGTCAAAGTCCTGAAGTTAATCTGAGATGCTGTGGCATGACCTTAAAAATGCAGTTAATGCTCAGAAATCCTCCAATGTCACTGAATTACAACAATCCTGCAAAGATGAGTGGGCCAAAATTCCTCCAAAGCATTGTAAAAGACTCATTGCCAGTTATTGCAAACGCTCAATTGAAGTTGTTGCTGCTAAGGGTGGCCCAACCAGTTATTAGGTTTAGGGGTCAATCACTTTTTCACACAGGGCCGTGTAGGTTTGGATTTCTTTTTCCCTTAATAATAAAGACCATCATTCAAACTGCTTTTTAAGTTTACTTGTTTTATCTTTATTTAATATTTATATTTGCTTGAAGATGTGAAACCTTTAAGTGTGACAAACATGCAAAACAATAGGAAATCACTTTTTCACACAACTACATATATATATATGCTGTGTATATATGTTATATAATATATATACAGTATATATATATATATATATATATATATATATATATATATATATACATATATATATATATATATATATATATATATATATGTGATAATGTTGTAATAATTGCCCAAAGAATAAAGTTTTCTTTTCATTTTTACTACACAGTGAATGATGTAAAAACTAATTTCCATTCCAACCAATTTTTATTTTTTTTTTTGGGGGGGGGGGGGGGTTCACTACACAATATTGTAAATTAAATTGTCTCAAATAAAAATATCAAATCAACCTATGTATATTTCAATGTAAAAAATAGAAATGTATGTCTGTTTAAAACAACAATGATCAACCTAAAGCACAAATAAGAGAACAAAAAACGGCCAAAGCTGGAAGGGGTAACATGTAGTCAACTTTCAAATGCTGCCAGCCCTTGTGCATTAATTTGGCTTTTTTAAGACCCCCCAGAGGAAACTGGCAAGAATTCTCTTATAAAGTACACATGAATGTTCTGCCAGGCATTCCTATGTATGGGGTAATTGGGGGAGATGGCTCTGCCTGGCAAAAGACCATTCAGATGACCGTTATCTAATGGGCTTAGGGGGCTTTTAACTGCAGTGGTCAGCAGTTTATCTGCTTACAAATATTTGTAAAATATCTACTATTAAATCCAATTTAATTCAAACTTTCTGTATAGATATCTGCAACTAAAGGGGTATTCCCATCTCCAAGATCCTACCCCAATATGTAGCAGGTGTAGTATTACTAATATTAGCAAATACCTCCAATTAGAAATGTTGTATAGTTCTTCTGATTAGTTATGTCGCTTATGTGCAGGACATTGCAGTAGCTTAGGTATCCATGGTTACAACCACTCATATAGTAACAATCAGCTAGTTGTTAGTGGTTGTAACCATGGATACCTAAGCTACTGCAATTCCTTGCACATGGGGTAAGCAACATAGCTAATCAGAAGAACTATACTATGTTTTCAACTGGAGGTATTTGCTAATATTAGTATTATTACGCTTACTACATATTGGGATAGGATCTTGGAGGTGGGAATACCCCTTTAACATTATATTGAGCCAATTTGGATATGTTTGTCTCATGTAGGTCACCATAGGAAGTATTTTTGAAGTCATTTGGGCTATATTTCGGCCTGGAACATCTTTTGGAATCAGTGTCATGAGAGCTCTGCGTCTTTTAAGGATCTTCAAAGTAACCAAGTAAGTGCAATTTGGTGTTTTTTTTCTATGTCTCATTCAATATCTTAATTTTTTGTTGTATTATTTGATGCATAGGTTAATGGTAGATCCTTGTGTATTTCCCCAGATACTGGGCCTCTTTGAGGAACTTGGTGGTGTCTTTGATGAATTCCATGAAATCCATTATCAGCCTGCTCTTCCTCCTTTTCCTTTTCATTGTCGTGTTTGCGCTCCTGGGGATGCAGCTGTACGGTGGCAGGTAGGATGCTGTATGAGTGAGGTATTAAAGCATTTCTTATAGTGACCGAAATCTCCATGATAAAGTACTAGACGGCAGTACCTAAAGTCCTTGTTCATCCCTGGGCAGGAGGTGTTACATTTGAAATGTCACCAGATTTCACAATATATTACAAAATAAAATCTTTTGGACCTTATGAGGCTGGTATATTTACTTTTGAAAATCCACATCAGAATTAATGTATATAGATACCGGTATATATTTTTTAAAGTTTCCCTGGCTACTATTAAAATACTCATTTAAATTGAGGTTTATGCAGCACTGCCATGCTAATATGGATTTCCAGAGAAAGTACACCAGCACGTTCAAGACATATAGGTGTCTTAGACCTGATAATGCAGGTGTACTTTTTCTGAAAATTCATAATTGAGCGGCTGTACTACACAAACTTAAGAATAAATGAGTATTTTAATAGTAGCCAGGGGAACATAAAAATATACTGTATATACATTAATTCTATTAATACTGTATGCATATTGTATTGTAAAATCTGATGACACATCCACTTTATGTAGTCCCTGTACCTGCAGAAAATGTGATAATTGATAGATAATATGGCAAATGGCCAATCTGTAAATCACTTTATTTAAAAATTGTCATCTTCCCTTGAAAAATGACTCAATATGTGCCAGCCACTAGGTGTCTCCCTTCTGTCCAACTTGTTGCCGACTGCCTGTTGTTAGGTTTAATCCATGCCAAACTAAATTCAGACATAATGGAGAAGAGGGATTTCAATTAATGGATAATGGCAGGTGCAGTGCATATAGGGAAGGGAAGAAAGTCTCAGCACCTATAGTGCTGAGAGAATGTTGTTAAACAGGAACCGCCCTTTCGAAAATGCAATTTTAACTTGTGGATGGGAGCTGAGAAAAGCAATAAAATATGCTTTTCGGCATGTTTTTGTTAACCAAAGCTTTTATTATGCTATTCTAAAATGTGCTGTTTGCTGCATAAAGACTATAGCTTACCTTTCCTTTTAAGACATAAAATGCCTTAGGCTTTGTAAGTTGCCTGGAAGGGTTAAGAGCGCACCATTATTAGGTAGAAATATGTCAAGATCACAGAAACATTGCGTCAAGGATCCCATCGGACCCTGGTACAGTTCACTATGTCATGCTGATTGAGCCCAGCGCCAATTAGACTGATGAATAACTGTAATATTGATCAGATCCATTGCAGATAATGTTAGGATACTGTAAACACTGCTTACACAGGGGGTGATAAAGTGGCTGAATATAAGGAGACAGGAACATTACAGTGTAAATACATAGGGAAAAGGAAATGTATAGAACCGTAGACTGGCATTAGGCTTCATGGGACACGGCTTGCTAGAGATCCATTCGTAAGTCCGGCTTCAATACTAGATAATAATAAAAAATAAAAAAAAATGCATATCCAATTTCCATTTGCAGCTTAGGCAACTGTCCGAGAAACAAATGTATTTTCGATGTCAGTGGAGTTGTGTCATCATGTTACTTACATCCAGCTAATAGGTGCATAACACTGAATATACACAGTATGAAGAACGCCGACCATTAGAGGAGATCTGCAGTGATTGATGCATCATTTCCATTCTTTGTCCTGTTGTTTCCCTTCAGCTATACAGGATTGGAAAAACATAGCTGCTTTCTTCTAAAAACAGGACCACACCCATCCTCAGGTTGAGTGGTTATGCCGCTGAGCCCGATTCTCTTTATGGAGCTGTGGTTATGTGGTTATGTGGTTCATGGACATGGTTATGGGTGGTCCTCCTACTGTTGCTTTTCTCTAGCCTTACAGTATACAACCCCTTTAACTTGGCGTGTCAGTATGGCCACGTTCCCAACTTTAAAATTGGCTGATCTACCCAGCGCTATCTCCCCAAGCCCCCACCAGTGAGATCAGCCGACCATCTAATGTCTATGAGGGTCTCCTGCCTGTCTACTGGTAGATTATCTCAGGGAAAGAAGGATCGGACCTGTTGAATTGCAGCGGCTCTCTCATACATAGAGGACACAGTAAAACAAGGCTGAGCCGAGCGTTCCTGTGTATGAGAGTAGGAAGAGAAGATGCTATCCGAATGATTATTCAACCAGCAGCTATCTAATGTGTACAGGGGCCTTTTGACTTTGAGTTGTCTTCTCCCCGTCCAGTTGTTAAATGACTTATCTAGGACTTTAACATTGATGGCCTTTCCTTAGAATAGGTCATCAATGTCTGATCGGTGGGTACAACAACGGCACCCCCCCCCACGATCAGTTACAGAGCTGCACAACTGCATTGACGGAATAGTGGCAGAGTTGGGTACTGCACACCCACCTCCTAATTCACGATAAAGTATTGAATCTTTATCGTAAGAGTCCTTCACAACATTTGTAGGGCTAGGAGTGGACACATCCATACATTCTGGATGTCTCAGTGTGACCCAAGAAGGAAATTTGCTAAAAACTCTTTAAGTGCTGCAACTGTCACGAGATTACCGCGACAGTGTGGAGCCAAAAGACCGCAGCTTCTGATTGCTCCTACTCAGGTGCTGAGAAGTAGCACTTCTCCTTCATTTTAAATGTGTTTATTTCTTCTGGCGGAACAGGGGTTAATCGGCCATGTTGGAAGTCCCTGTGCTCACAGCTGATCTCGGTTAGCCACTCCTTTCCCCTTTATAATTTTGGCTCTGTTACAAATCCTTGTCAGAGCTAGCATTTGCTGCATGGCTAATGGAGGGAGAGGGGTTCATATGAGAAGGAAAGTTCTAGGAGTTATTAGTGACTGTTGCTTGGTTTGTGTGTTTGTGGTAATACTTTACCCTACTCTGTTTCGGTTTATTCCCCTATCTTCACACCCTGGTGTATTCCTCTGTTATATATGAGTGAATATTTTGTACCCTGAGGAAGGAGACAGGAGTCTCCGAAACGCGTTGGTTTCTGATCCCATCCGCACTCTGTACCTCATCCTCCAAGAATTGCGGTCACGTGACTTGGTGTGTCACACAGGTCCTGCATGTCTGCACGCCGCTTGCATTTACCGCTGAAACTTCTCGCGGCTCCAAACCCTGCCGGACCCCGCTCTTCATAGGAGGTTAGTTAGTGGTGGCTTGCTGCCGGCCGGGGCAGCCACCTGTTCTTACTACGATATCTGCTGGACTCTGGAACGAAAGCAGAAACACTACGGACCTTCACTCACCCATGGAGGTAGGAAGATTCTGCTATTAACTAAAGGTCAAGCCTGTTTTTTCACTGTGCTATTTTTTTGCGCGTACCTGTATACACGTGGTATACTATTACGTTTATCTGGACTTTCTACAAACCGTTAGTGGAGGTTTGTTTGGTAGCGCTGCAGGAAATCCACATTAGCACTTAGACTCTGCGCCACCTTTTTGATTTTATATTGAATATTTTGTATGCCTGGAGTTTTCTGTTAACCCTTGTTTGTGTTGCCTTCTTTGTCGGATTGGTGTACTATGGCGCACAGCAGCGCCCCCTTTTCTCTGGGTGGGGGAAGAGAACAGACGGAGAGCTAACTCAGGAGATAAGGCACGGGTTGAGGCCCTGGCATCTTCACCTTCAGAAGTATCCCTGGGAGTAGGATGAGCTAGAGCACCCCCTAGTGTTAGGGACAGGGAAGGAGCCCCTGGTCCCGGGTCACCTGACAGCTGTGTCCTGACAGCAACTCTTTGTATCTCATGTTACCCCCCACCCCTCACCCAGTGAACTAATTTCCACAAATATAACACCCGGTGATAACTGTTTTCCAAGTGTTCTACTCAACACCCAAAACAGTGCCAACCACAGTGTCACTATCTGTAGCAAAAAAAGGAGAAAAAATAGAGAAAACAGGTCGCCATCCCAAGAAAATCTGTGTAGATCATCCTGCCAACACGTTGAGGAACCACAATAATGGTGCACGAAAGAAAAACAAGCCATGATCCGATTCTTGGATAAATATAGGATAAAGTCAAAAGAGGAAATTTCCAGCATGTGAAAAAAAGGATAGAATAAAAATCAAATTTCAATAAATCATTAAAAGGCTCCTGAATTCTTATGCGTTTCAGATCACATGGATACATAGTCTGACTATGAATAAGGATCCATGTGATCCGAAACGTGTGACCATTTAGAAGTCTTTTTTTTTTATTATGGACATTTGTATCACTTTTTTATCATGATTTATTCAAAGTTAATTTTTATTCTATCATCTTTGTGGATGCTGGAAAGCTTCTCTATGGACTTTATCTGCCATTACCTTTACTGTATTCAACAACACCTTCACATCAGCCGCAGCGCCCCCGCATCCCACTTTCCAGGAAAAACGTACAAGAACAGCAATAATATCCCAGTGTGTCCTCCAAACTAGCCACAACATAACAATAGAAAAGACAACCACTGTCATCCACAGTGCCCTTATTTTTAACCATTTTTTTACTACTTCATACCATTCTCATGGATTTCACAAAGATCCACACAAGAACACGGATACAGGAACAAGCGCAGGTGCTGCGATGCCAGCACAACTGGATCCTTTCTTTCCTGTGTTTATTATATAGGCTTTAACCCAAGAGAGTGATTAGTTTTCTATTATACCAGTATAATATATACTTTGGAGACCCATCTGAGTGAGGTCTACTTGTTGTGGCAGATGGGCTCACACAATTTGATCTAAAGGTGCGCAAAGAACTTAAAATGTAAAAAATTTGAAACATGACATTAAGGCTATATTTTATATATGTTTTTAAGAAACCTTTATAATTCGCACAACATAACGCCATATCACGCTGTGCATGTGAGTCAATGACAAGGTGAACACAGTACGCGCGTTCACTTTTGTCTTTTAGCTTCTGATTCATTTTCTCTCCATACAGACACATTGTCGTTTTGTAGAATCCTTTGAACAGTAAAGCTTATTAAAATAATGCAAATATTACATCATGCATCTGTTATAGATCCCGCCGGCATCTTTCTTGTGTCCGTACTTTTGCATTGCCCTCACAGTAAATTTGCACCTTTACAAGTACTGAAAAATGTTGCCTGAGTCTTGGTGGAAATTGACAGATGAGAGCAACCCCAATTACTCTTATTTCACAGTGAATTTTTTATTTCAGGTATTAAAGGGGTTGTCCGCTTTAAGGAAACTAGACCCCCAAATGTGGCAAAATACCTAAAATATCAAACATAGTAGTAGCGATGTCCTAATGGAAAAGCTTCAACGGGGTCTCAATTATTGCAAATCTTCAGTAATATTGGTCTTTTCATATGGGCCAACAGGACCTTTTGGGCCCCATAGGCTCCAGGGCCCGGGTGCGATTGCAACTCCTGCATCTATTATACAGGGTGGGCCATTTATATGGCATAAATAAAAATGGGAAAGGTTGGTGATATCAACTTCCTGTTTGTGGCGCATTAGTATATGGGAGGGGAAAAACTTTTCAAGATGGGTGGTGACCATGGCGGCCATTTTGAAGTCGGCCATTTTTTTATGCAACTTTATAAATGGCCCACTCAGGTGTATCCATATAAATGGCCCATCCTGTAGTTACACCTTTGCATAGTAGGTACTATGGAGGACAATGGCTGTCTGCCGCTGCTCCAGTCCCTGTATTTTGGCTGCAGTGGTGACGGCATGTTGATAGCCCGCATCACCGCTGCAGCCAATCACTGACCTTAGCGACTCCTTATGTCTACCTTGGCACAGCCACTGAGCTCAGTGATTAGCTAAGCGAGCTGCCAAAATGATGTCATCGCTGCAGCCAAACACTGAGACCTGAGCAGCGACAGACAACGGTTGTAGGACCCAGTGATGGTGGTTATGCTTTTTTTTCAAACAATGTGTATCTTACACTGATGTTTATTATATATTTTGTCATCTATTGTTTGCAGATTTAATTTTAATGACGGCACCCCTTCGGCAAATTTTGATACATTTCCTGCAGCCATCATGACCGTCTTTCAGGTAATGATAATATTCTATTTCTCAATAAAACATACGTCTTCATCCACTAGAAAGCGTAATCTACTCCTCGCTTATTTGTCGTTCATTCAGATTTTAACTGGAGAAGACTGGAATGAGGTGATGTACAATGGGATCCGCTCGCAGGGTGGAGTCAGCTCCGGCATGTGGTCATCCATTTATTTCATCGTTCTCACACTGTTTGGCAACTGTATCCTAATTATTACTGATGACTTTTTAGTTAATCCACAAGATAAATAGTTTCTACAAAGGCCTAGAAAATACAAATTGTGTGCAGAGCAAAATATATTGTAAAAATGTTAAAAACATCTTGCACAAACAGATGATCATACATACAAGTGCTTCTAACTAAATTAGAATATTATCAAAAAGTTAATTTATTTCAGTTCTTCAATACAAAAAGTGAAACTCATATATTATATAGGGTCATTACAAACAGAGAGATCTATTTCACGTGTTTATTTCTGTTAATGTTGATGATTATGGCTTACAGCCAAAGAAAACCCCAAAGTCATTATCTCAGTAAATTAGAATACTTTATAACACCAGCTTGAAAAATGATTTTAAAGTCCGACATGTTGGCCTACTGAAATATATGCTCAGTAAATGCACTCAATACTTGGTCGGGGCTCCTTTTGCATCAATTACTGCATCAATGCAGCGTGGCATCGAGGCGATCAGCCTGTGGCACTGCTGAGGGGTTATGGAAGCCCAGGTTGCTTTGATGGCAGCCTTCAGCTCGTCCACATTGTTTGGTCTGGTGTCGCTCATCTTCCTCTTGACAATACCCCAAAGATGATAACTGAGCAAACATACATATTCATCATTTACTCTTTTTTGTGGTTTCCTTTAATTATCACCATCAGTAAATTATTTAAAAACACTTCTTTTTTTTCCCAAGCTTTTTCACGTTTCAGCACATGTGAAAGCGAAAAAATTGTGTGAACTGAGAAAAAGTCTTTATAAAAGCAAACTTCAGGAATACTTAGTGATAAAGGAGATAAAAGTTTTATCTCAATGGCTTTTTACGAGTGCAAATAAATTGCCTCTAATAAGTGCCAAGAATTGATGTGGCAAATCGATCGATTTACAGGTCGTATCAGGATAACAATCATAGCAGCTGCTAGTAATGCGGCCTGCTGGCTCTATGGTGGTCCTGGGGGTGGGGGGTCCTGGGATATAGCATGACAGCTGCACTTGGCTGACTCTTTAAAAGGTGGATCTAATGTAAAATTACCAAATTATTATTATTATTATTATTATTATTATTATTATTATTATTTCATTCCTAATTATAGTATCTGATCCTTAACTCTACCAGACACACTTCTTAATGTATTTCTTGCCATTGCTGTGGATAATCTGGCCAATGCGCAGGAGCTGACCAAGGTAAGTGGTCATTACCAGCCAGAAGAGACACTAAGTTTCTGCATTTACCACATTGCTAGAAAACATATAAAAGTATAGAATTCAGTAAGATAAGCCTAAAAAGGATTTCCAACCTCATAAAATGAGAGTTGTCCACCTCTGAGGACTTTTAATTTTACTTAAAGAGAATCTTTCACCAGTGTTCTGCTTCCCAATCTGAGAGCAGCATGATGTAGGGGCAGAGACTCTGATTCCAGTGATGTATAATTTAGTTTTACTGGGTGCAGCAGCTGTGATACAATCACAGTTTTCTCTGCTGCAGATCTAGTACAGCTCGGAATGCTGAGCCCTGTATAACTCCGCCCACACCACTGATTGGCTGCTTTCTGTGAACATAAAGCTGCCAGTCAGTGATGGGATGGGATTACACAGAGCAGGAGGACTAGGATGCACGTGACAGCTAGTCCTGTAGTGATAATTTCCTGTTAATAAAACACTGATTGTGTTGAAATATCAGCCCACAGCCTAATAAGTGACACATTGTTTGAATCAGGGTCTCTGTCCTTACATCATTCTCCTCTTAGATTACATAGCAAAAATCTGCTGACAGATTCCCTTTAAATTCATGTATTCCAGGCTAAAAATCATTTTTCCATTCCAATTGGGTACTATTAGGAAAACTAGCACCATTTTGCTTTTACAGGCTTTTTGTTTCCCTGTGCATTCAATTTAGATGTGGTCTGTGGTTGCAAATAAAGACAAATAAAAGTTACAACGTCCCTGTTGGGCCATCATCAGACAGAGCTCGCTATTGGATTCACAGTTAACTCATTCTGCAGCCAGCAGTAGATATTGCAACACAGTGGCTATAGATGGAAACCTGAGCAATTTTTCTTTAAATAAACCCATTAAAAAAAATAAAAATAAAAATAAAAAATGAATTTTTAGCCTCAAATACATGCATCTAAGTAAAAGGAGGAAAACTACTTTAGTTTGAGTTTTAAAAAAATGTTTTTTCTCTTCCATCTTTTGCAAGGTTTTGGTTTACTCTGCTCCAGTGGTGTGCCATCCTCTCATGTGAGCACAGCAGCCAATCAGTGGCCAAATCAATGACATGACTATTACATCATTGTCTAGTGGTCACTTCCGTCTTTCTGTCTGTCTTTCTGTCTGTCTGTCTTTCTGTCTGTCACGGATATTCATTGGTTGCGGCCTCTGTCTGTCATGGAAATCCAAGTCGCTGATTGGTCGTGGCAAAACGCCCACGACCATTGCCACGACCAATCAGCGACGGCCATAGTCCGGCGGCAAAATGGCCGCTCTTTCCTCCCCGCAGTCAGTGCCCGCTCCATACTCCCCTCCAGTCAGCCCTCACACAGGGTTAATGCCAGCGTTACCGGAGTGCGGTGTAACGCACTCCGGTTACGCAGCTATTAACCCTGTGTGACCAACTTTTTACTATTGATGCTGCGTATGCAGCATCAATAGTAAAAAGATCTAATGTTACAAATAAGAATAATTAAAAAAAAGGTTATTCTCACCCTCCGACGTCGCCCGCTGTCCTCGCCAGTGTAAGCGGCAGGTTCCGGTGCCAAGGATGCTATGCGAGAAGGACCTTCCATGACGTCACGGCCATGTGACCGCGACGTCATCAGAGGTCCTGCGCTCATACCAACCCTGGGACCAGAAGCTGCCGCGTGCATCGTACACAGGCGCCAGGACTTCAAGGGGCCTTCGGAGGGTGAGTATATGTTTATTTTTTATTTTAAGTCTTTTTTAACCACGCATATAGTGCCCACATTGCTATATACTACGTGGCTGCTATGTACTGCGTGGGCTCTGTTATATACTACGTGGCCAGTGTTATATACTGTGGGGGCTGTGCTATTTACTGCGTGGCTGCTATGTACTGTGTGGGCTGTGTGTGGGCTGTGTTATATATTACATGGCCAGTGTTATATACTGCGGGGGCTGTGCTATATACTGCGTGGCTGCTATGTACTGCGTGGGCTGTGCTATATATTATGTGGCCAGTGTTATATCCTGCGGGGGCTGTGCTATATACTGCGTGGCTGCTATATACTGCGTGGGCTGTGCTATATATTATGTGACCAGTGTTATATACTGCGGGGGCTGTGCTATATACTGCGTGGCTGCTATGTACTGCGTGGGCTGTACTATATATTACGTGGCCAGTGTTATATACTGCATGGCTGCTATATACTGCGTGGGCTGTGTTATATAATGTTTGGGCTGTGTTATATGCTGCGTGGCCTGTATTAACGCAGTGGGTATTTTACAATATGTATGTATGTATGTAAATAGCAGCCACATAGTATATAGCACAGGCCACGTAGTATTTGTCTGCTATATACTACATGGCGCCTATATACTATGTGGCCTGTGCTATATACTACATGGCTCCTATATACTATGTGGCCTGTGCTATATACTATGTGGCTGCTATATACATACATACATACATATACATATATATTCTAGAATACCCAATGTGTTAGAATCAGGCCACCATCTAGTTACATCATAAATGAGGCCAGTGATTGGCTGCTGCAGACAGATTGAAATTGTATGTCATCAATGGAGTGGTGTAATCAACGACAGGACTGTTCACCTAGAAGAGTTTAGGAATTTAAAAGTTCAGTACAATTTTTTTTTACAGCTGATTTGAAAACTTATGAGGCCGGAGACCCCCTTTAAGGCTTTACAATATATACATTTGCATTTACATGGCTCTTCATGGCAATATTCTTGTGTTATGTTCATATGAAAGTTCACAAGATGGATGATAAGGAAGGAAATTTAAGAACATTAGTGTAACATTAGTCAAGTAACTGATTCCTTAGACTGCAGTGACACCGCTAAAATACATCCCCTTTACACTGTGTAACCTCCCAACATAATAATAAGGAACGGGACCACCACTATCTCTAGTGGGTGAAGGTCAGTTCCAGAAAATATCTGTTTCTTAACAAACAAGGCAATTTGTGATACTGAAACGGGGCAAGAAGCGTTATGCAACTGCCAGACGTCCGCATGCAAGTCAGCCTCCGGTGTCACCTCATCTCAAAAAGATTAACACCATAGAAAAGAAAACAACAAAACAAACATGAACACCACTGGGTAGTCATCAGGTAAGTAGGGCTGGACAATTCACATCTGGGACCGAGGCTAGGAGAGGTGGAACTGTGAAAGTTTCTGAACGTACTGGGTGTGGTATAAGAAGAAGGCTAAATTCCTTAGATTGTAGTGACAACCCCAAAACGCATCCCCTTTACATTATGTAACCTTCAGGCATAATACTAAGGAACGGGACCACCACTATCTCTAGTGGGTGAAGGTCAGTTCCAGAAAATATCTGTTTTATAACAAACAAGGCAATTTCTAACACTGAAATCAAGCAAGAAGCATTATGCAACTGCCAGACGCCCGATGTTCAAGTCAGCCTCCGGAGCCACCTCATCTCAAAAAGATTATTACCATAGAAAAGAAAACAACAAAATAAACATAAACCCAACTGGGTAGACATCAGGTAAGTAGAGGTGGACAATTCAAATCTGGGACCAAGGCTACGAGAGGTGGAACTGTGAGAGTTTCTGAAAGTACTGGGTGTGGTATAAGAAGAAGGCTAAATTCCTTAGATTATAGTGATTCCCCCAAAATGCATACCCTTTACATTATGTAACCTTCAGGCATAATACTAAGGAACGAGTCCACCACTATATTTGGTGGGTGGAGGTCAGTTCCAGAAAATATTTGTTTTATAACAAACAAGGCAATTTGTAGTGCTGAAACGGGGCAAGAAGCGTTATGCAACTGCCCGACGTCCTCATGCAAGTCAGCCTCCAGTGCCGCCTCATCTCAAACAGATTAACAGCATAGAAAAGAAAACAACAAAATAAACATAAACACCACTGGGATAGACATCAGGTAATTAGAGCTGGACAATTCACATCTGGGACCGAGGCTACGAGAGGTGGAACTGTGAGAGTTTCTGAAAGTACTGGGTGTGGTATAAGAAGAGGGCTAAATTCAACAGATTGTAGTGACAACCCCAAAACACATCGCCTTTACATTATGTAACCTTTGGGCATAATACTAAGGAACGAGTCCACCACTATCTTTGGTGGGTGGCGGTCAGTTCCAGAAAATATCTGTTTTATAATAAGCAAGGTAATTTGTAATACTGAAACGAGGCAAGAAGTGTTATGCAACTACCAGACGCCCGGTGTTCAAGTCAGCCTCCGGAGCCACCGCATCTCAGAAAATTATCACCATACAAAAATAGCAAAACAAACATAAAAGCTACCAGAATAAACATCAGGAAGGGAGAACCGGGCAATTCACCTCCATGACCAAGTCTAGGAGAGGAGGATCTGCAGAAGTGAGAGCTTTATGGAGGTGCTGGTGCAGTGTAACCCTGGATTGGTATATAGGTTTGGCTGACCCAACTAATGCCTTAGCTACATAACGAGATGTATATGATAATATACTGACAATCCCGAACCGGACTAGTACAAGGGAGGGGGTCATTGCATTTTAGGTCCCTCTCACCACAATCTCAGTGCCCACCATGATTTGATTTTCCATAGGATGAGCAGGAAGAAGAGGAGGCCTTTAACCAGAAACATGCCCTTCAAAAAGCCAAGGAGGTCAGCCCTATGTCTGCACCTAATGCATCATCTGTTGAGTGAGTTAGTTATAAACTGCATATGTTGTTTGTCATGTCATCTTTTAATATTGTGCATAATGATTTCACTGCATACTTGTATTTTTTCTAATATGCAAATCTCCTCTGTACCCTCCACACTATAATTAAAAAGTGGTTACCGAGAACATCCATTCGACCCACCAGAGGTGTAACTGAAAGCTCCTATGCCCCATTACAGTATGATACCTGTACCAGGGTCCCCATTTACCATGCGCCATTTATAATGTTGGTATCTTCTTTTGTGTCCAAGAGGACTTTAAGATTATTCATGCAGGACTCTTACCCTGACCTTCCCCTTAGCTCCTCCTGCAGCTTACTACAAACCTTTTTAAGACCTTTAAAGGGAATCTGTCACCCGGTTTTCGCTACCCCCATCTGAGATCCGCTGCAGATCTAGCAGAGCTTGAAATGCTGAGCCCTTTATAACCCTGCCCACTCCACTGAATGGCAGATTTTTGTATACACTATGTATAGGCAGAAAGCTGCCAATCAGTGGTGGGGGCGAGGTTATAAAGAGCCTATTAATATGGAGGACTACCTGGCAGCAGATTTACTAGTCCTCGAGTGATAATTTGCTATAGATAAAATAGTGATTTTATAAAGACTACAACAATTAGCCCAGTGTGAGACACATCACTGGAATCAGGGTCTCTATCTCTACATTATGCTGCTCTCAGATTAGGTGACAAAAACCTTGTGACTGATTCCCTTTAAAACATCTCTATATACAGGGTGGGCCATTTATATAGCTACACCTGGGTGGGCCATTTATAAAGTTGGATCCAAAATGGCCGACTTCAAAATGGCCGTCATGGTCACCACCCATCTTGAAAAGTTTTCCGCTCCCATAAACTAATGGGCCACAAACAGGAAGTTGATATCACCAACCATTCCCATTTTATTTAGGTGTATCCATATACATGGCCCACCCTGTATATGATTCAGGGTCTTATTATTTGCACTTTTTGAAGCTTGTCATGTGCTCCATGACCTAGAAAAATTATAATATATCTATATTTTCAGTACTTTAAGGCTTTGTCACCAGGTCAAAAGTCATCAGTTTTTGCTCTTATTTTGTTTTCACTTCTTCCTCGATGATTCCGTTTTTTTGTTTTTCTGAAATCCACCATATGGTTCTAGAGATTGTGAAAGGGGTGTGGCTCACAGGATCCTCTGGGGCGTGCCTTTATTACTTTTAGATACATCCTTTTAAGGAAGACCATAAAAATTTGCACTAAATAAAAAGGGCCATATCTCTTTAATCATAAGGCGGATGTAAAAGATAACAAATGACAGTAGAGGGAATAAAATAAGTGCAAAAACTGGCCACTGTGGAACTGATGACCCCCTTCATTGTGGCAGTCACCAATCTGCACTTCAACGTCAAGAGGCATTAACTTAGCACATCTCCAGTTACAGAGCTCCATTTACTAATTAATGTAAATTCTTCTTCATGAGATTTTTTCATGAAAGTTTTCAAATATGTTTATCTACTAATTGTCACTAAGGCTGCTTTCACACTAGCGTCGGCACAGGGCCGTCGCCATGCGTCGGCCCGATGTGCCGACGCGCGTTGTGAAAGTACAGTAATGCCCGACATGGGTAGCGGAAGCAGTTTTACGACGCTTCCACTGCCCCATTGTAATGTCCGGGGAGGAGGGGGGGAGTTTTGGCCGCGCATGCGTGGTCGAAAATGGCGGACACGACGCGCAAAAAAGTTGCATGTAACTTTTTTTGTGCCGATGGTCCGCCAAAACACGACGCAACCGTCGCACGACGGTTGCGACGTGTGGCACTCCGTCGCAATGCGTCGCTAATGAAAGTCTATGGAGAAAAAACGCATTCTGCGGGCAACTTTGCAGGATGCGTTTTTTCTACATAACGACGCATTGCGACGTGCGTCGAACGACGCTAATGTGAAAGTAGCCTAAGTTGACATTGCACATTTGTTCGAGCTTTTTACATTGCAAAAACTGTCAGGTATAACAAAAAAAATAATGTTAAAAAAAATCAGTTTCTACTGAACATGCTTGTATACTGTCTGGTTTATAAAACACAGTTTCAAATACAATATTCTGAGATCATGAAGGGGAATCCCTCATGAAAAAAGTCAGGAAGTGTACTGGGAGTGGGTCCTCATACTTGGACTGCTTCTTTAAAGTACATTGCCACGCCCCAGTGCACTTCCAGCCTCTTTTGCATATATTTTTTTCAGTAGCTTCCTTGTGACTGGCTCATCAGATCTTTAAAAAAAATGTATAATTTTATTGGGGGGACATGAAATGTATACATACACATAGTTATACAGCTACTTCAATATGTCATAAATTGCTGATTGGTAATTTTTGAAAGGGTTCTTCAAGACTTTTGAAAATTGCCATGGTAAAGAGATCGTTCAAAAGCAACACAATTAATTTTTATCTGTCTACTCAGTCCTCTGCTGCATCAGAGATCTCTGCCTGAAGGAATCAGTCATCTGACCCTGCAGAAAAACTGTGGCCTCAGTGGTCAGTTGATGAGATTTCATTACTTACTGTCTTGACTGAGTTCACTGGCATGGCGACGGATTGGATTATTAGAGAGAACCTGCCATCAGGATTGGATGCCCCTAATTAATGGCAAGGTTGTAAATTCTCAAATTTGTGATAGAAATCAGTTTTGCTGTTTTTGTGAAATCCATAGTTGAAATTGTCTGCTTAAGAGTTGTAAGTGCAGTGGACGGGCGCTGCACTTACAGCTCTCCCGCTTCTCTCCCTCTTTATTGTCCACCTACCTGCTTCTTATCGCTTACTGATAGGTCACTGAAACATAAGTTACTGATCAGTCAGAGATAGGAGTCTGGCAATAAGCGGGAAGTAGGGAGAGAGTCAGGAGAGCTGTAAGTGCAGCGCTCGCCCACTGCACTTGCAACTCTTAACCATAACATTTCAACTATGGATCTCTCTAAAACTACTAAGCGGATTTCTACAAGAAAGCTGGGGATTTTCTCAGCATTAAAGCGCCTTTATGTACATGTGTCATTAGTATGGGGTATAAAATCCTCATGACAGGTAGTGTTTAACTAACATTCTTTTTATAATGATCTCTTCAGCCTGTAAAATTGTGTAAAAGCAATCTTAAGCCATAATATGCCAAAAGACAGATAAGAAGCTTCTTGAAATCGGACATCAATTATACAGTATGTATCTTATTTTTTACAAACCCTCTCAAATTACTGATGAAGTTAAAGAAGCACTCCCGCCAACATTTTATCTAAGTGTGGTATATACAGAGCATATGTTCATGTACTCATAGATAGTTGTTTTTTCCCACTTTTAGTGCTGTTACAGTTTTTTTTCTTGCACCACATAACCTTCAATTCAGACCAACCGGATTACACAGCATCTTGTTTGGACAACCAATAGAGACCAAAATCACCAAAAGAACCATAAGATTTTTTTTTATTTTTTTTTAAAGTAACAGCTTTATTAAATATAGAAATGGTACAAGTATAAAAAATAGAGATAACAAGGAGATGACAAGGACTCACCAAAAAGGTGGCAGAGCAGTCCCCAACAGGCAATCCAAACCAATTACCGCGTATACAATTAGTCAGCTCCAAAGTGCCAGTGCTTTTGTGCTAAGTTCATAAATATGTGCATATGTAGTTGTACACACACCAATTGTAAAGGACGCAGTGGTCACCAAAAAATCTCATCAAGGGTGCAAAATTAGGGCATACATGTGAGAATAGAGCCTGACCGGTAACAAAACATAACAAACACATTACCTGAGGGACCGCACCGCCACCCGCCCCAACGCGCGTTTCGGCCACGTGCCTTCTTCTGGGGGTACTTGGAGCAGTAGTCAATGTCTCAATGTGACTCCATGAGATGATGTGAGTCTCATAGATTTACACCAAGTAAGCCATTTTCTGGTCCACCCAAAAGACGCTGTGTGAATAGGTTCATTTGATTTGCAGTCATAATGTGAACAGTAGAACCGTAACGGCTCAGATATCTGGAAAAAACAGTGATCGGTAAGAATACACCAGATTTATTGCACAGGGTATAATAGATTACATTTTGGTAGGAGTGCTTCTTTTTAATATGCAAATCATCATGCTAGATAGGCATTAGATTAAAAACACACAGTTTTATTCCGCTGATGCTGTGAGAAATAGAAATCTACTAATGTGCATAGTGCATAGAACAGAGCTATGGTGCCCAAAAAAAAACACTAGAAAAAGTTGTAGCTTTTTTTTTTTTTTTTTTTAAGAAAAAGTCGTAGCTTTTATTGTTTCCTTACACTCTCATGTGAGAAAGATGTTTTTAGAGAGGAAGCAGCCATGCTTTTCTAATCTTAAACAGACCCCTTTATAAAATATAAATATTTACTGATCCGTAATGTATTTTTTAGATTTTATTATAGCCAAAATAATTGCATACATTTTTCATTAAAGGCATACCCCCGGTGAATGGACTTGATGAAGATTTCGTAGGCTTTCCCTAATGCAGCAAGTAGTTGCAGGAACCTCATGAAATGGTTCATTCACAATCATGAGTCATATAATGACATAGCGCCTTATCAGTAACATCAGTAATTACCAGTGTGACAGCGTGTATTACCTACCGATTAGGAGGATAACACAATGTTTGCATGAAATCTCAACTAACCAGTAATTGGAAACATGTGAAACCCTGAAATCAAATACTAAAATTATCCTCATACCCTACATATTAGTTGAGCCTTTTATAACATTTTGTCCAAATATAAAAAATGACTATAATTAGTAGGAACAGGCCGATATGGTAACATATGTATAGTCAGACAGTATAGGATTAAGTCGCATTGTAATAGATCTTAATTGGACAAAATCTGACACTAGGGCTATCCTGCTTGATATGAGGGCAGCATAAAATAGTGACAGAGCCCATGGATTTATTACTGATCACTTAGTGGGTGTCTTGTAGTCGTTTTGTTAGCCGCAGGGAGAGCTCTGCTGTGTCCTCCTATTCGAAAGCTGTAGATCCCCCTATCCTCTTGTGGCTTCTTGACAACTTTCTCCCTAAACTTCATTAAAGGGAACCCGTCACCCCCAAAATCGAAGGTGAGCTAAGCCCACCAGCATCAGGGGCTTATCTACAGCATTCTGTAATGCTGTAGATAAGCCCCCGATGTATCCTGAAAGATGAGAAAAAGAGGTTAGATTATACTCACCCAGGGGCGGTCCCGGTCCGATGGGCATCGCGGTCCAGACCGGGGCCTCCCATCTTCTTACGATGACGTCCTCTTCTTGTCTTCAGGCTGCGGCTCTGGCACAAGTGTACTTTGTCTGCCCTGTTGAGGGCAGAGCAAAGTACTGCAGTGCGCAGACGCTGGGCTTCTCTGACCTTTCCCGGCGCCTGCACACTACAGTACTTTGCTCTGCCCTCAACAGGGCAGACAAAATACGCCGGAGCCCCGGCGTGACTACAAGAAGAGGACGTCATCGTAAGAAGATGGGAGGCCCCGGACCGGACCGCGACGCCCATCGTCCCGGGACCGCCCCTGAGTGAGTATGATCTAACCTCTTTTTCTCATCTTTCAGGATACATCGGGGGCTTACCTACAGCATTCCAGAATGCTGTAGATAAGCCCCTGATGCTGGTGGGCTTAGCTCATCTTTGATTTTGGGGGTGACAGGTTCCCTTTAAGGGAGAAAGATTAATCATCATGACATGGAAAACAACACTTGCCACCCAGAGGCTGATAAGGGTGATTTTATGGCAACTACATTCACCAAGTGACCCAGCAATTTAATTGGGTTGTCTGTCACTACTTTATGCTATACATGCCAACTTTTTCAATGTTTCTAAACTTTTATTTGCAAAACGATACCCATTTATACCCTATTCCTACAAATGCTTCATCAAATGCTTTAACCCCTGACAAAGCAATTTGCGAAACACACATCAGGTGTTTGGTGGGCGAGCCGCTTACTATTTTTTTTTACTACTGTTGCTTGTACCCTTTTTGACACTCTTGAAGGAAATCATTTTTATGAAACCTTCTATGCCCTGTTCCTACAAATACTTTAACCCTTGACAAAGCAATTTGCGAAATGCTCATCAGGTGTTTGGTGGGTGAGCCGCTTGATTTTTTTTTGCTACTGTTGCTTGTATCCTTTTTGACCATCTTTTGAGGAAATCATTCTTTTGGCACTCCAATTTATATCAGGCTATTCAGTCTATATATTATGGATGCTTAATTTTTCACATATTTACTAATCATCATTATACTCTTTTGGGCATATACATAATTTTTTATATACTGTCATTGTTTTGACTGATGCCATTTTGCTATGTGTGTTTCCCTGTTGGCTCACCCATCAATATATCTTTGTGCCTATTGTGTTGGATATATTAATGCTTTTTCAATTAACTAATAAAAGGTCATTTGTACCATTTTGCAACTACTTTGGTTCTCTGCACATTTTTGGCCATTTTTGGTTTTACCCTCAGATCCAGCAGCATAAATCTTTTGACCAATTTTATTTCATTTTATCCTCGTTTATTTATTCTTGTCTGGTATTGTACCTCTGATCTATGTACTGGAATGAGGATAAGCTGCAGGCACAACCCATAGTCAAGAGTGGTGGTGATGTTACTGGAAAAAGAATGAATAACAGAGGAGTTATCTCAGGAATTGTTTGATGTGTAACTTAATGTATTCTTCATTCCCTTGTTTTTTAATTCCCTGACTAGTAATGAACGTAGAAAATGGCATACGATGTCCATTTGGGAGCAACGCACAAGTCAACTAAGGCGGCACATCCAGATGTCCAGTCAGGAAGCTCTTCAGAACGAGGAACTGGCCGCTCTGAACCCTCATTCTAGTATATATCGAAAGACTAAAGCATTGGAAGATTCAGCGGGAGAAAAAGTAGACGGGCAAGAGGAAAAATTGGGAGTAAATCCTAGCGAGACTCAGATGAATGGTGATGAGAGCCCTTCTCACAGAAATCTTAGGGAGCACTGGCGACAGAAATCCAAACATGGAAATGCTGATAATTCCGAACAGAACGGTACAACTCCTGAAGATGCAATGAGGAGGAGGCAGAGCCAGAGAAGAAGCCGTCATAAAAAAGTTAGAACTGAGGGTCGCGAAACGTCCAGTACACCTAACAGCACGAGGGACAGCCAGGAAAATATGGGGGATGCAAAAATACACACGGAGGAAAAAAGCAATGGGGAAGCAAAAGAAGTGCAAGGATCTGAAGAGGATCCACCCAAGAGCTGCTTAAGACAGTTTGACGAGAGGTACTAGAATGACTTGTAATATTTTTTCCAATTTAGTGGTCAATGGTTGTTGAACTCTCAAATGTTCCTCCATTATATGTGATGTTGATACTCATCGTATCTGCCTTAATATGAGGTGACTTATGAAGTGTAACTGCAGTTTTTAAAAACTTTTGACATAAGTTTCGATCTGTGGAGTTTAAGGGGTGAGATCCTCATTTATCACTAGAATTGCCCTCCTGAAGATGGACATCATAAAATTTTCATTTAGCCCATTTTCAGTATTCTCTGCTCCGCAACGTTTCTGGCAACCACTGTGCAGAGAACTACAACATAGTCCCATTCAGACCACCGATCAAAAATTTGCAGCATATCCTAATGATATTCCATAACAATATTAGCTGGAGATACCACCTTACTAAATAAACACTGGCCTTGCTTCTTGCAGGACATATTTTATGTGTAATCCAAAACCTACTGATACCAGATGCACAATACATATCACTTTTACTGTTTTCACCAATTCTTATATTGTGAATTGTGAATGTGAAATCTTGAAATGGAGATTAAAGATGGTGACCCTATAAATTAGGATATTTATAAGACACCCATATGAAGCATAATGCAGGAGTGATAAGGGCTGCTTCTGAGAATGTGGGTACAAAACTTCAGGAGGATAGCCCCATGTTATCTAGAGGCTAGCCCACTGTCATCAGGAGGCTAGCCCAGTATTGTCAGGAGACTTTCCCAGTGTTGTCAGAAGGATACCCTAGTGTTGTCTGGAGGATAGTCCTTTGTTGTCAGGAAGATAGCCCAGTGTTGTCAGGAGGATAACCAAGTGTTGTCAGGAGGATAGCCCAGTGTTGTCAGGAGAATATCCCAGTGTTGTCAAGAGCCTAGCCCAGTGTTGTCAAAAGGATAGCCCAGTGTTGTCAGGAGAGTAGCTCAGTGTTGTCTGGAGCATAGTCCAGTGTTGTCAGGAATATAGCCCAGTATTGTCTGGAAAATATCCCACTGTTTTCAAGAGGATAGCCCAGTGTTGTCTGGAGGATAGTCCAGTGTTTTCATAAGGATAGCCCAGTTTTGTCAGTAGGATAGTCCATTGTTGTCAAGAGAATAGCGCACTGTTGTCTAGAGGATCACCCAGAATTGTCTGGTGAATAGCCCAGTGTTGTCAAGAGGATAGCCCAGTGTTGTCTGGAGGATAGGCCAGAATTGTCTGGAGAATAGCCCAGTGTTGTCAAGAGGATAGCCCAGTGTTGTTTGGAGAATAGTTCAGTGTTGGAAAGAACTCTTGAAAGAGACTGAGGAATGATTATGGCTGTGGCACATGGCAACTGTAAGGTCTGAAGGGACTGTACATTGGGTATATTTATGGACATCCTAAAAATGCTCTTACTTTTAAGGTTGTCCACTTTTGGAGACATCTTTTCTTTTGTACATAAATGCATGCATTGAGGTCTTAAAATCAATTTTGCAAATGTGAATTGTGTTTCATTAAAAATTTAGCAGTTCAGTGATTTTCTGGTTCAGTGGGCAGTCCTATCAGTGACTGATAGCTTTCTATTATGAGTGTGCATACAGAGATAGCTGTCAGTCACTGATAGGACTGCCCACTGGACCAAAAAATCCAGGAAGAGAAAACTTTTTAATAAAGAAGACGCAGGTTATATTGAATCTTTTCTCACAAAACTATATATCGATCTACTCAGCTCCCATGGCTATATAACATGGTTCCTGCAGACTGGACTTCATTTTCATGGTGGCTGGTTCCCTTTAAAGGGTTTTTCCAGGACTGTTAAATTAATATTAGATTTGTGGGGCTTTCACTCTCTGTACCCGAGCCTTTAAACTGGTTAATGGGGCTGCAGTTATTTGGCGAGCAGCATCTCTCCTACGTATTTACCAGAAATGACTCCATACTTTTCATAGTGGCCGTGCCTGGTATTACACACAGGTCCAGTTAGTTGAGTGAGATGCAGTGAGCTATAATACCAGGCACAGCCTCTTTAAAAAGTATTTAGCTGTGGTGAAATGGCAATCGCTTGGTGTCAGACTCCCACTGATATCATGTTGATCGTTTATCCTTAGCAATTTAAGTTAATTAAACGCAATAGTGACTCCCAAGTGTTATATAGAATCTCTAATATTTATAAGAAGGTATTTAAAATATACTGAAATATCAAGAGGTCACCATATGTGCAGAGAATATAGTGAAAACCACTAACAAGAACTAAAAGATCGTGCTCCAACCATAGTCAGGACCAGAACTGCCAAAACAGGGAATGTTTTAAAATATATTTATTTTATTTCATGACAATATAAAACCATTAAAATATACAGAAAATAAATTCCACCTGACAAAGGAATTTTGATTCCGAAACGCGCGTCGGGATGCACGGCATCAAGTGCTTGGCGGTCCTAAAATATAACTCCCCCATCTTTATAAGTAAGTGACTTTTTGATAGTATCTGCATGTAGTACCTTCACATAGCACTTTCTTCTTATGCACACTATGCACTTTCTTACTGATATTTTGATTCTATTTTGCACCTGACCTAGTATGGTTATAGGCACACTACATACACATTATATTATATAGAATTTTTCAGCTTAAGCACTTTTTTTGATATGTACAATTTATGATTTTTTTATGATACTTCTTTAGTCCTCAGGGGTATAATATATAATATAGTTTGACCTGCCATATGTAAAATTTGATTTTGTAATACATTATTGATACGTGCACATATAAAATATTATGTATATACATATTTGTATGGAATTTATTTTCTGTATATTTTAATGGTTTTATATTGTCACTAAATAAAATACATATATTTTAAAACATTCCCTGTTTTGGCAGTTCTGGTTCTGATTATGGTTGGAGCATGATCTTTTAATCCTTAGCAATTTAGTAGTCCCTAAAAACTCTTTTCAGTAGTGCCACCATTTTTCCTTCTTCTTCCCATACTGCTTTTGGCTGCCTTGGAATTACATAGCTAAATGCACTTACCTAACCCTTTGCATTACCTAGATGCACTCTTCAATGATCATGTCTGTCCATCACATCACCTTCTTTCAGCCATCAGTATTCTCACCATTATTTTCTCTTTTTGCTACTTCACACCATTTTCTTGGTGTGGAAGAAATGACAGGACAGTGGGATGTGAGGGCACTGGTCCCAACACTGCTCCTTTTCAGGATCTGAGCCATGGGAAGAATGGCAGTCTGCCGGACATGGATTGCAGCGAGCAGGCCTTACTGGGCAGTCTGCGAAGTCAGGAGGAAAGTCCCAATCCGACCAGCTGTAGCTTGGCTGATGTATCTAGCAGTACTGAGAGAATTACAGAGAGCACAGTGATCACCATACCAGACGCGGGGATGCCTTCCGACTGCACCGTGGTACAGAGTGAGGAATCGTCTAGCTGTCTGTGTCGTCCTATTACATTTGTACTCCTTTGACTGATAACTATAGTCTTTGCTGATCTGTCTGCACTCAACATGGCCTCCAACGTATTCACTATTGTTCTTCTTGCTACAGTGAATGAAGGAAGAGATGGAGAAGTTTCTCTTGTGTCTCAAGATCAAGAAAAGGATGACGAGGAACCTGAGGATGGAGAAGCGAGGACAATGAAAAGAAAAGAAAAACTTTTAGAGTCCCCCAAAGCCATTGTGCCCTACAGTTCAATGCTTATCTTCAGCTCTACCAACCCGTATGTATTTTACATTTGCAACTTCTTTATTAGACAGTCTAGGTAGGCAAGGTTTTTCCTTATGGAGATAGCCTGCTGGTGTATGGCGTCTTATAGGCCAGAAAAGGATCTGTGGGAAAAGGGCATTTAGATAGGCTCTCTTACAGAAGAAAGAATCTCTCTAGCATCATGTATTAGAGGTAGCTACTAAATCATTGTGTTATGACTGAGCCTACACACTCACTCGGGTAATGTACAAATATGAAGAGATTCAATACCTGCATTCAACAGATCCCTGTTCAGACTAGGAAAGTCCCTTATCTGACCCTGATTTGTCCCTGCCTTACTGCGTAGGTTGGCACCCTAAGGTTAAGAAATAGTGCCAAATAGTGAAGAAGCTAAATGCTTCTGGGAAGGCATATTGGAGACAGAAGAGATCAGGATAGTTTTTTAGTAAGGCACATCATTCTACTGTTTACTGAAAGTGGAATTGGCCTATAAAGAAAAGAACACAGTACCTTCAGTCGAATATGGTGGAGGTTCAAAGATGTTTTGGGGGTTGTTTTGCCTTGACTGTGTGTAATGCATCATGAAATCAGAAGATTACCAAAACATTTTGGGTTGCAATGTAGTGTCCATTGTCAGAAAGCTTTGTTTGCTTCCTAGTCAAATAAATAAGGCAGCACACTGTAGCGTTAAAATATGCAAACATGAAATTTGAACTGCATTACTGCACTAGAAATATGAAAAAATGAGAGCGTTTAGCGCATAAAATGGCCAATTTATGTTTACCTGGTAGCCACATTAGGGCATCTCTCGTATACCAGGTCCTAGACTTTCCTTTCCTCGCTGAGAATAAACGTCTTCATCTGAATGGGTACCTGTGAAACCTCCTCTTAGACTAAATTTCTCTTTCTCTGTGGAGGGGTAATAGACCTGCTGTGATTAAAACACCTGTGGCTAAGAGGCGGAGTGCTCGGTCAGAAGGCTAGTGAATACAAATTTCAAAAAATTGGCATTTAGATAGGCTCTCTTACAGAAGAAAGAATCTCTCTAGCATCATTTATTAGAGGTAGCTACTAAATCAGTGTGTTATGACTGAGCCTACACACTCACTCGGGTAATGTACAAACACGAAGAGATTCAATACCTGCATTCAACAGATCCCTGTTCAGACTAGGAAAGTCCCTTATCTGACCCTGATTTGTCCCTGCCTTACTGCCTAGGTTGGCACCCTAAGGTTAAGAAATATTGCCAAATAGGGAAGAAGCAAGATAAATGCTTCTGGGAAGGCATATTGCGGACAGAAGAGATCAGGATAGTTTTTTAGTAAGGCACATCATTCTACTGTTTACTGAAAGCGGAATTGGCCTATAAAGAAAAGAACACAGTACCTTCAGTCAAATATGATGGAGGTTCAAAGATGTTTTGGGGGTTGTTTTGCCTTGACTGTGTGTAATGCATCATGAAATCAGAAGATTACCAAAGGATTTTGGGTTGCAATGTAGTGCCCATTGTCAGCTTTGTTTGCTTCCTAGGTCATGGGTCTTCCAGCAGGACAATGGCCACAAACATACTTCAAGAAATGGATGGAAACAATACGCTGGAGGGTTGTGAAGTGGCTCTGAAATCTGCTCTAAAAAGCACAAATAATAGCTTTTATTATACTGACAGATGACGAGGTGTGGTCCAATGGGGGTCTCTGGTTTTGATCTGGTGCGTCCTCTCTTAGTTTTTCTTCTCTGCTTCATGTGGATGACGTAGCCTATGTCAACCATACAATGTCCTCCATCGTGCTCCTGCGCAGGCTCACTTCTATCTGGTCTGCCGAAGGCAGATAAAAATACTAATAATATTGTTGCTTTCACCTTTCCCCGCACATGTGCACTACAGTACTTTGCTCTGCCCTCAGCATGGCAGAGAGAAGAGAGCCTGGTCAGGAGAGTGATAGAGGGCACTGTGAAGATGGCATAGGATGCGTCGTCCACATGAAGCAAGAAGGAGGATGGCAATAGCAAGGAGATAGGAGTGGCTGGATCAAGATTAGAGATGCCCATCAGACAGAACCAAGCCATCTGTGAGTATAAGGGTATGTTTCCACCGGGCGTATAGCTTGAGTTTTTACTGTGGATTGGACCCTGCGTACAGTCAATCTGCAGCATCCAGATGTTACAGCATAGTGGAGGGGATTTTATGAAATCCCATCTCCACTATGCGTACAAACACGCAGGTGGCAGACCTGCGTAACCGGACATGTGACGCACCTTTCTAGACTGCAGCCTGTCTATATATCTTGCTGAGATGCTCCGTCTCCGCAAGAATAATAAAAAAACAGTCTGTGTACAGGATGCAGTGATTCCACCTGTGTTTAATGAACACATCCGGAATCACTGCACGTACAGAAGGGGGCAGCGCTTTGGGCGGAGCTTGTTATCCACTGCGTCCAAAGCGCTGCCAATACGCCACGTGGACACATAGCCTAATAAAAGCTATTTTTTAAGCATTGCAGAGCAGATTGCGGACTTATATGCTGCATACTAGAATGTTGCAACAGAGGGTCAACAGTTGCTGGCCCTACTTTATATGGGGAAAACCTGGTGACAGGTTCCCTTTAATATTGCACAGGTAATGAAATTATTACATGGGCAACAGTAAGGAAATCCTGAAAACATGATTTGTTGGTGGCTCTTGAGGACTGGATTTGGGGAACACCGATCTATGGGAAAGAATGTTTTTTTTTCTTATGGAGACAGACAGCTGGCGTAGAGAGTGACATAGATCAGGCAATGCTCCATGGGAAAAGGGTGTTTAAATTATCTCTCCTCCTAAAGAAAGAATGCTATTTGTCTATTGCCGCCTACCCTATTAGTCAATATCTGACCCTTTAACAAGCTTTGCAACCTGACTAAAGCTATAAGCCATATCAGTGTCTCTTCCAAATGAAAATACACCCATGTGCAGGCAGCTGTTTCGGTATCTGACCCTCATAAGGCTAGGTGAAAACTTGCTTATTTGCGGGTGTCCCAACACTTGGTCCTTCATCGTTCAGTAGATCAGAGAATGTTTATCCCCAGTAAAAAATGTCAGAGCAGGTTGGATGCCCGGTTGTCGCTCAATTAATTCCCTATAGAGCTGCAGGAAAAAGCTGAATGCGGCAGGGAATGCGTGGAGTGACAGTCAAGCATGCACAATTCTATGGGGGATAACATTTTGGTGTTATGTCGATCAATGCAGAAAAATCTGTTGCAAATCATGATATATTGGCAGGAAAAACTCTGAGTACAATGCATGCACTTTGAAAAACTCTGCGTACAATGCATGCACTTTGAAAAACTCTGCGTACAATGCATGCACTTTTTTGCCGCATTTTTTATTTTCATTCTTGATTCGTTATTTACTTGTGTGTATCCCTGGCATTGTAATGGTTGAAAAATATTACAGGGTGGGCCATGTATATGGATACACCTAAATATAATGGGAATGGTTGGTGATATTACCTTCCTGTTTATGGCACATTAGTATATGAGAGGGGGAAAACTTTTCAAGATGGGTGGTGACCATGGCGGCCATTTTGAAGTTGGCCATTTTGGATCCAACTTTATTTTTTCCAATGGGAAGAGGGTCATGTGACACATCAAACTTATTGAGAATTTCACAAGAAAAACAATTGTGCTTGGTTTTAAAGTATCTTTATTCTTTCACAATTTATTTACAAGTTTCTCTTTGTTTATAGCCATTGGCATGTCGCAGAGGTTAGCACGTGAGGAGCGGATAGAAATTGTGTTGATGTCTGGTGAACGCAATACCCGGGGTCATTGCAGCAGATTTCAATGCAAGACGCCCTACGCAAGAAAACTGTCACCATTTCATTGTTGTTTAGGTGTATCCATATAAATGGCCCACCCAAAAAAGTATGCCTTATCACTGAACATAATGTTCTGTTTAAACCGAGGGTCCTGTTCAAATTTTTGATTTGCCCATTCTGCAAATTCAACTCGCCGATCTGGCATCAATTGATTATCCCTTCGGCGGATATTAGCTACTACTCACACATGGCTCCCTTACAAAATCCAGCTGCAACAGCATCTCAATGAGGTTGACACAGATCGACGCACTGAATTTGCAGAATGAGCAAAACAAAAATTGGAACAGGACCCTCAGTTTACACAGAACATTATGTTCAGTGACAAGGCAAACTTTTTTGGGTGGGCCATTTATATGGATACACCTAAATAACATGGGAATGGTGACAGTTCTCTTGCGTAGGGTGCCTTGCATTGAAATCTGCAATGACCTGAGTACTGCATTCACCAGACATCAACACAATTTCTATCCACTCCTCACGTGTTAACCTCTGCGACATGTCAATGGCTGTAAACAAAAAGGAACTTGTAAATAACTCATAAAAGAATAAAGTTTTGTTTAAACCAAGCACCCCATTGTTTTTCTTGTGAAATTCTCAATAAGTTTGACGTGTCACATGACCCTCTTCCCATTGGAAAAATTAAAGTTGGATCCAAAATGGCCAACTTCAAAATGGCCTTCCATGGTCACCACCCATCTTGAAAAGTTTTCCATCTCCCATATAGTAATGATATCACCAACTATTCCAATTTTATTTAGGTGTGTCCATTGAAATGGCCCACCCTGTACAAAAACATTGAAGGAATTGACATGCTGCAAATAGGAAACGGCTTGAAATCTGCAAGGAAAAATAATCAGCATGTGCAAGACTTCAGAAATCTCATTGACTCGTGCTAGGAAATCCTTTAGTTTTTGTCACAAAACTGTACAGTAAAAATAAGCCAAAAATGCAGCAAATACTTAACATGTGCACATACCCTCTCAAAATACCACTCAAATACTCTATTTGGAGATCCTTTGTGACTTGACAGATATTTCCAAAAATCCAAATCAATTGTCTAATTTCTAAATACCTATTTGTATCTTTAGGATAAGAAAAGTGTGTCATTATATTGTGAACTTGCGATACTTTGAGATGTGCATCTTACTTGTGATCGCTGCGAGCAGTATCGCTTTAGCAGCTGAAGACCCCGTATTGACCAACTCTGATCACAACAAGGTAGGTCATTTTACAGGAGATCCGTGTCTCTCTGTTCATCCCTGGATATTTCAGCTTTCTTCATGTTTTCTGTTATTATCATGCAGGTTCTTCGTTACTTTGATTATGTTTTCACTGGAGTCTTCACCTTTGAGATGGTCATTAAAGTAAGAAACTTACAAGTTCTTTCACATTTATGGCAATCAACTTATACATGTAAAAAAAAAATGCCAACAATCATCTACACACCAAAGATATTCACAGTTAGAAATCAGGTCAGGAAATGCTGTTCTAAATTTGCAAGAGCCACTTTTCGCGACTCCCAGTTTTTTACCAAAGCTAAACTTTTACTATGAACTTTTACTATGAACTCATAATAATTCTTAATAGACAAAAATGTGTGAGGAATTTCAAGACACAAGGAAATATATTTAGGTATTTTCTGTTCCTTATATGGTGCCAAAATATTCTAAAATGCTCATGCTTTAATAGTCAAAATAATTCAGAACTTTAAAGAAAAACAAAAACTTTTTGGGGTCAAACATTTTCAGAATTTTTTTTGTGTAATGTCTGTTCATTTTTTAATTTTTCTGTTGATTGACTATTTTCCATCAGTAACCAATATGAGGGCTTGTTTATTGCTTTTGAGGCATTTTTTGCCTGACATGCAGACATTTTTATTGATTTCAGTCTGGAGTAGATATTAAGTTTTAATAACTTTTTATTGCATTTTTTAATATAAAAAAATATAAATGGCATGACACAGGAGCCGCTTAACTTTTCTTCTTTGAATAAACAGTCTTAAGGGGCTTCATCATAAAAAATAATTTTGCAGAATGTAGCGGGATTGGACTGTGATAAAGTGATTTTCTGTGATGACGCCTCCTTCACACTGTTTAAAGGGAACCTGTCACTCCCCACGGCCTATTAAAGTAAAAGAGTGAAATAAAAAGAGTGAAATAAAAGTGAAATAATCACTTTTATAAATTTCCCGCCATACCTCCACATTGAATACATCATAACACACTGCGGGGCGGGATCTGGGGCCTCCACTACACGCAGGCGCGATATCCTTACATCACCTGATGTAAGTTCCCCGGCAGTGCACACGGCGCATGCCCGAAAACTGATTGCAGAGCGCCGGCGCCGGTGACATCATGAGAAAGAGAGGAGGCAGTGCCCGAAGGCCAGAGGGGGATGGTGGACAGCTGCGAGGCAGTTGAGTCAGGGGGAGAAAACGTACCTCCCTGGCTCAATAGAAGTATGCTGGGAAATTCATAAAACTCATTATTTCAGCGTTCCTAGAGATAATAAACATAAGAGCCACCTTCACAGGATGCAGCCTTAGTGCTGCTGAAGGTGGCTCTTTTACTCTATTAGGCCCTGGGGGGTGACCGGTTTCCTTTAAGACATGTGGCAGAATGATTATCCAGAGGAGAAAAGATGAGACCATTCATGTGTGGGGGCTTTTCATCAATGGAGGGGCTCACTCACAATTTTGTCTAAGACCACTGCCATGAATAAAAAAAATGGGATTTAAAGCAAACCTGTCAGCTGTTTTGGCTGCTATAATATGAGGCCACTGCCTTTCAGGGCTTATCTACAGCATTCAATAATGCGGTAGATAAGCCCCTAATCTGACCTGCAAGATAAAAAAATATATTTTTACTATACTCACACGGAGCGGTCCAATCCGATGTGTGTTACAGGTCCTGATCCTGCGCCTCCCATCTTCTTGCGACGCCGCCCTCCTGCTTGCTTCATGGTCCCCGGCATTGAGCTCCTGCGCAAGTGTACTTATCTGCCCTGTTGAGGGCAGAGCAAAGTACTGCAGTGCGCAGGTGCCGGGAAAGGTCAGAGAGGCCCAGCACCTGCGCACTGCAGGAATTTACTCTGCCCTCAACAGGGCAGATAAGTACACCTGTGCAGGAGCACAATCCCGGGGAGCGATGAAGCTACAGGAGGGCGGCATCGCAAGAAGATGGGAGGCGCCAGACCTGCAACACCCATCAGACCGGACCGCACCGGACCGCCCCGCCCTGGTGAGTATAATATAACTTATTTTTCTTCTCTTGCAGGTCGAATCGGCGGCCTATTTACAGCATTATAGAATGCTTTGAATAAGTCCTGAAAGGCAGTGGCCTCATATTATAGCAGCCAAAACAGCTGACAGGTTCCCTTTAAAGATCCTCCAAGAGTAACTTCTCCCAAAGACCCAGGAGCAATTTGGTGATGAGCAATGCTCTTTCCACCACGGTGGAGACCATGTCACAAGGAAAAAGTGATAACTAAGTGGCTCGGTGAACAAAAATTAATATTTTGAGTCCATGGTTATATATCCTAAAATTTATATCCCACTAAAAACCTGTGGTCAATCCTCAAAAATCAGTTGGACAAACAAAAACTCAGAAAGTGTGATAAACCCCAAGCACTGATTAGACGAGAATGGGTTGCTACCAGTCAAGATATGGCCCAGAAGCTGATATGACAGGGGTAATTGCAAAAGGTTTGGAAAATAAGGGTCAACAGTGTCTTTCCATAAACTTTTAGCAACGACTGAACAATGATCTCCTAGATTAAATACTGTAACTGCTTTATCTTTTTACATATCTATACATTTTCCTTTTCTGTAGATGATAGATCAAGGGTTAATTCTACATGAAGGCTCCTATTTCCGTGACCTCTGGAACATCTTGGATTTTGTGGTAGTGTTGGGAGCCCTGGTGGCTTTTGCTTTGGCGTAAGTATTTACACCCATCCCTAGCTGTGGTTGCGATTGACCCAAAATGCCAGTCCAGAGCCTTATCCGGTGCCTTCTCTCACTTTCTATCCCCCATTTCTCCTCTTTTCCTGGAATGCACAGGAATGTCTTGGGGTAAATATAAGCTTAAGTTGTGACGCGTTAACCATTTAATGTCAACATACAACATTATAGATGGACATTGTAAGGTGTTGTGTTTCTGTTCTGTCATTGTAAAGCTAGGAAGCACATATTTCCACTAAGTCAAAAGCTATGCAATGGTTTAAAGCTGAAAAACAGTCTTCAGATTTTCTCTGCAGACAATAGTACGTTGCCCGCTTTCCGTCCTTCCTGCGTGGCAGCGGGAATGTGCTCTCCATCATTGCTTTGTGTCTGATGTAAATGTTTCTGGCAGTCCCCATCTCTGGATTCATCGTAACAGGAGAACTCATTTCATTCCTTCCTTTCCGTTGTTCATCTTTTATTTGCCTTGCATCTCCTAGGACTAACAAAGGCCGGGACATCAAAACAATTAAGTCTCTGCGTGTTCTTCGAGTGCTCCGACCTCTCAAAACCATCAAGCGACTCCCGAAGTTGAAGGTAACAAGAAACACAGAGCGTCCACATTGAGGAATAACTTAGCAAAGTCATGCAGCTTCAAAGCCGTCCAGTGCGCGTGCCCTAGGATAGATTACTATAAATTGGGAATCTTAGCCAGTGATAGTTGGACTGCAAGATTTGTAAACTGGGATTCTAAAAATCCAGCCTGTACGAAAGACTACTACCAGTACAGGGGTCTTTAACACAGAAGTATTCTTCCTTGTATCCTAAGAAGAGTAGCACAAGGTTACTTACCATTCAAAAATTGTGATTTTGTGATATTCTGTTGGGAGATGTTTCTATATGTGTCTATGTGCAGCCACCCACTGGTTGTAATATAAATTGCAGCCTTTCATGGGTTTTACTATTATGTTCTGATAGTGTATTGATTTTTTATTAAGAGCAAGATGAGCAAAGCTATTGAAATTTTAAGTCGATAGATTTGCTTGAAATCAACTGAGATTGCATATGCATTAAATATATTAAATATATTTGGTGCCAATAAAATCTGCTGGGAAGGATGTAAAATTAATCTTATGCTCACCTCTCCTCAGCCTTCCCCATATCTGTCCTACTACTGGTTGTCCGATAGGCTCATGTGTCTTCTTTCTTCTTTCATTTGCTTTCTTTTTTCCACGTCTCCAGTGCCGTCGTTCTCTAGAATGCCCACTAGTTGCACACGGGTCTCCAACCCCTGTCCCAACCCAGTTCTGCCTACCATTTCATCAGAGCTTGCCAAAAACGGCGTGAGACCACCAAAGGTCGCACAATTTTAGCTTAACCTTGTGTTCCGCCAACATCTTGTGACTTTTTATGCCAGAATGTTTATTTAAAAGGCCCCAATTCATGAAGACCCCAGCGATTTTCTCACCAGTAATGATGAGATGGAGCATTGGAGTCAGACACTACTGATTCATTGAGAGGAGCAGACCTCTTAGTAAACCAGTAGAATCTGTCAAGTGGCAAGGTCGTCTGTGCATCTCGCCACAAATCTTACTCCGATCCCAGACGTAGTTTCCGATGGGCAGCCATATTGACTTTCAGTTGTCATTTCCAGGTCCAAATATAATTAAGAAATAGGCTAATAGAGCAGTGATTGATAGAGGAAAAGGCAATGGCTTATATTATTGCACCTTGCATGTATGATGGGATTCACTTGCATGTATCTAGAGTTTAGTGGTGCTTCTTGTGAGTTTTCCTTTACAACTGACATTATGATCTTCTCCCCAGGCAGTGTTTGATTGTGTGGTTAACTCTTTGAAGAATGTCTTTAATATCCTCATCGTGTACAAACTCTTCATGTTTATATTCGCCGTCATCGCTGTTCAACTCTTCAAGGGCAAGTTCTTCTACTGCACAGACAGCTCAAAGGATACCGAGAAAGAATGCGTGTACGTCGAGAAAATTAATGTGTCTCTAGGGATCTTTTCCTTCTCCTTAATGCAACCAGAAATGCACAAGGAAATTCATATACATAATTCTCACATCAATGGATCATTCCATTACTGTTTGTCTGCTGTGTATCATGGCAAGGACAGACCATACACCCCATTCATGATGCAAAGAAGCATAAGCAACAGATTTCTATTTCTACTTAATATTATGGAAAAACAGAGTTTTGCACATTACATGCCTGATACTAGATGTGGAAACTGCATAAACGACTTCAAATTTAGATGACCCCATGGTGCAAATTTGATTTGAAACATGTACAAATTTCTAACTTATCAGCATGAAGGTTATTGCCCATCGTAAAACCTCACGTCACATACAGCACATCAAGACCCTTTGCACTCAGACATCCATTATTGGGCACTTTAAGGCGCTGTGCTTTCTCTCAGGAATAATGCTCTGAGAATTCCAAAGTAATAAGGCTTGGAACAAAATGTATAAAATCAGAGGCACGGAGCTGCACTATTAGCCTATAGCAAGCTGAAAGCGCAGGATTGTGGTTCTGTATGGAGCAATAGTACAACAGTATGTATGAGGCTTAAAAGAAATGCATTTTTAGTTTTAGTTATGGCAGCTGCTTAAACAACACCCCAAAGCATAATGATATCTCCACCATGCTTGACTCAGTGTATGGTATTCTTTTGGTGATGCGCGGATTTGGCTTTGCACCAAACATAGCCTTTGGCATAATGATCAAACAGGTCAACCTTGGTCTTCTCAGACCATAAAACATTTTCCCACGTGGTTTTGGCAGACTTGATATAGGTTTAAAAAAAATAACCTGGATTGGATGTTTTTCTTTGTAAGAAAAGGCTTCCATTTTTGCCATCGTACTCCACAGGACAGATATATGAAGAATACAGAAGATTGTTGTCACATGCACAATCAGTACTTTCCAGAAATTCAAGCAGCTACTTTAATGCCACCATAGACCTCTCAGCAGTCTCTCTGACCATCATCTCTGTCCAAAACTCTGTATAGGAAGTACATGCCAATTGTTTGTTTCATTTATGCTCTAGAGGAAGTTACATAGATCATGAGAAAAACAAGATGGCAGTAAGGGACAGAGAGTGGAAGAGACATGAATTCCACTATGACAACATCATATGGGCGCTGCTTACACTCTTCACTGTGTCTACTGGAGAGGGTTGGCCTCAGTGAGTATTTTTTATCCAAGACCAATATGAATATTTCCGACTTATGAAGAACCACACTTCTAAGAAACATGCTTTGTTCTTCTTGTCACCAGAGTTCTGCAGCATTCTGTGGATGTGACTGAAGAAGATCGGGGCCCAAGTCGGAGCAACCGAATGGAGATGTCCATTTTCTATGTTGTCTACTTTGTAGTCTTCCCCTTCTTTTTCGTCAATATATTTGTGGCTCTTATTATCATCACTTTTCAGGAACAAGGAGACAAGATGATGGAGGAATGTCGGCTCGAAAAGAATGAGGTGAGGCTTGTATTGGGGATTTTAGGGGACCTTAATGTATTTTTAGCAATGTTACTTTTTAGATTATGATTTATAGAGGGAATGGGTTAGGACAGCTAACCCTGAATGATAACTTCCTTCACATGGAGGAAATCTAGTTTTCATACTTTTTCCCAGAGGACATTACCTGGCCTATAAGTATCTGCTATGCCACCTGGCAGTCTCCTCAAGGACAAAGAGTGCTCCCTTTGCTTTGAATCCTGGTCTTCTACATTTTATTGTGTATGGTCTTGGATTGTTTTAATATAAAAAAAAAGACCTAAAAAATAATAATTTTTTTTTAGGACTTTTTTGTTCATGGTTTTTCAGTTATATAAGACTCTGTGCCATCGTTTTGGTTTTCAGATTGTTTTAATATATAAAGCTTTAATTTTCCCAGATATGCTGTAAGCAAAAGCCTAACCAGATGCAGTCACCCCCTATAGTGCACAGCATGTCGGGAAGATGTTTATCTGAATATAACCATTGTCTTTTCATTTGGTCTTCTAGACAATTTCAAGATGTTTCTTATTTCTCCTTCCTTTTCGCTCCTTAAATTAGTATAAAGCTTTAAAAATTGTATTTTCTTTTCTATGTTAGTATTAAAAACCAGATTCGGTTGTAGCCTATTGTTAAAGAGTAACCGTCTTTTTAATTTGTATTTAATAAATCAATACTAGATATGAAAATAAGAAACTGTGTAATATATCTTATCAGAGAAATCTGCTTCTTTCTCCTTCTGGATTGATCATGAATTTTCAAAATTCTCAAATCCCAGGTAAAAATTTGTGTTTAGCAAAGACAGATTTTTTCCAATCAATTCTGATATAGGAGATGACGGTCCGTGCTGATAAGGATCTATGTTTGTAGCTCCTCCCTTTTCCTTTCTCCCCTCTACATAGATTCTTATCTCCACCAACTGCCATTTCCTATCTCAGTAATGGGACAGTGTGTCTTCACTGAATACAGATTTTACCTAGGAATTGAAAATTTTGATAATGACTGATCAATTCTGGTAGAGAAAGAAGAAGATTTCTCTGATGAGATACATTAGAAAGCTGCTTATTTTCATGTGTACTATTGATTTATGAAATAGAAATTAAAATGACAGTTACTCTTTAATCAATGTATTGTAATTTATTATTGAATGGCTGTTAAAAGGACAGATGGGAAAACCTGAATATCACTACCTTATACACACGTGATCAAAATTGTTGGTACCCCTCGTTTAATGACAGAAAAACCCACAATGGTCACAGAAATAACTTAAATCTGACAAAAGTAATAATAAATAAAAAATCTATGAAAATTAAGAAATGAAAGTCAGACATTGCTTTTCTACCATGCTTCAATGGAATATTTTAAAAAATAAAACTCATGAAATAGGCCTGGACAGAAATGATGGTACCCTTAACTTAATATTTTGTTGCACAACCTTTGAGGCAATCACTGCAATCAAACGATTCCTGTAACTGTTAATGAGACTCCTGCACCTCTCGAAAGTTATTTTGGCCCACTCCTCAAGAGCAAACTGCTCCAGTTGTCATTATTTGAAGGTTTCCTTTTCCAGACGACATGTTTCAGCTCTCTCCAAAGATGCTCAATAGGATTTAGGTCAGGGCTCATAGAAGGCCACTTCAGAATAGTCCAATGTTTTCCTCTTAGCCATTCTTAGGTGTTTTTAGCTGTGTGTTTTGGGTCATTATCCTGTTGCAAGACCCATGACCTGTGACTGAGACCAAGCTTTCTGACACTGGGCAGCACATTTCTCTCTAGGATCCCTTGATACTCTTGAGATTTCATTGTACCCTGCACAGATTCTAGACACCCTGTGCTAGATGCAACAAAGCAGCCCCAGAACATAACAAAGCCTCCTCCATGCTTCACAGTAGGGACAGTGTTCTTTTCTTGATATGCTTTATGTTTTCGTCTGTGAACATAGAGCTGATGTACCTTGCCAAAAATTTCAATTTTTTTCTCATCTGTCCATAAGACATTCTCCCAGAAGCTTTGTAGCTTGTCAACATGTAGTTTGCCAAATTCCAGTTGGCTTTTTTATGATTTGTTTTCAACAATGATGTCCTCCTTGGTCGTCTCCCATGAAATCCACTTTGGCTCATACAACAACGGATGGTGCAATCTGACACTGATGTTCCTTGACCTTGAAGTTCACCTTTAATCTGTTTAGAAGTTTTTCTGGGCTCTTTTGTTACCATTCGTATTATCGGTCTCTTTGATTTGTCATCAATTTTCCTCCTGCGGCCACATCCAGGGAGGTTGGCTACAGTCCCATGGATCTTAAATTTCTGAATGCTATGTGCAACTGTAGGAACATCAAGCTGCTTGGAAATGGTCTTATAACTTTTACCTTTAACATGTTTGTCTATCATTTTCTAATCTTCTGAGACAACTCTTTCCTTCGCTTCCTCTGGTCCATGTTGAGTGTGATACACACCATGTCACCACACAGCACAGTGAGTATCTGTAGCCCTATATACAGGCCCACCCACTGATTCTAAGATTGTAGACACCTGTGATGCTAGTTAGTGAACACACCGCAATTTAACATGTCCCTTTTGTCACATTATTTTCAGGGGAACCATCATTTCTGTCCAGGCCTATTTCATGAGGTTTATTTTTTTTTTAATTCTGTGGGAGCATGGTTGAAAAGCAATGTCTGACTTTCATTTCTTCATTTTCATAGATTTTTTATATATTATTACTTTTGTCAGATTCAAGTTATTTCTGTGACCATTGTGGGTTTTTCCGTCATTAAACGAGGGGTACCAACAATTTTGATCACGTGTGTATAAGATAATGATATTCAGGTTTGTCCCATTTGTTCTATTAACAGCCATTCAATAACAAATTACAATACATTGATTAACCCCTTTCTGACATCTGACGTACCATCCCGTCGAGGTGGGGTGGGCCCATATGACCACCGACGGGATATTACGTCATATGCGATCGGCCGCGCTCACGGGGGGAGCGCGGCCGATCGCGGCCGGGTGTCAGCTGACTATCGCAGCAGGCATCCGGCACTATGTGCCAGGAGCGGTCACGGACCGCCCCCGGCACATTAACCCCCGGCACACTGCGATCAAATATGATCGCAGTGTACCGGCGGTACAGGGAAGCATCGCGCAGGGAGGGGGCTCCCTGCGGGCTTCCCTGAGACGATCGGTACAAGGCGATGTACTCACCTTGTACCTAGCGTCTCCTCCCTGCAGTCCCCGGATCCAAAATGGTCGCGGGGCTGCATCCAGGTCCTGCAGGGACTACTTCCGGGTCCACAGCAGGCGCTGGTAAGCCTGCACGGCTGTATGTCAGATCGCTGATCTGACAGAGTGCTGTGCAAACTGTCAGATCAGCGATCTGTGATGTCCCCCCCCTGGGGCAAAGTTAAAAAGTTTTAAAAAAAATTCACATGTGTAAAAAAAAAAAAAAAAAAAATTCCTAAATAAAGAAAAAAAATATATATATTATTCCCATAAATACATTTCTTCATCTAAAAAAAGAAAAAAAACAATAAAAGTACACATATTTAGTATCGCCGCGTCCATAATGACCCAACCTATACAACTGTCCCACTAGTTAACCCCTTCAGTGAACACCGTAAGAAAAAAAAAAAGAGCCAAAAAACAACGCTTTATTATCATACTGCCAAACAAAAAGTGGAATAACACGCGATCAAAAAGACAGATATAAATAACCATGGTACCACTGAAAACGTCATCTTGTCCCGCAAAAAACGAGCCGCCATACACCATCATAAGCAAAAAAATAAAAAAGTTATAGTCCTCAGAATAAAGCGATGCCAAAATAATTATTTTTTCTATAAAATAGCTTTTATCGTATAAAAGCGCCAAAACATTAAAAAAAGATATAAATGAGGTATAGCTGTAATCGTACTGACCCGAAGAATAAAACTGCTTTATCAATTTTACCAAACGTGGAACGGTGTAAACGCCTCCCCCAAAAGAAATTCATGAATAGCTGGTTTTTGGTCATTCTGCCTCACAAAAATCGGAATAAAAAGTGATCAAAAACTGTCACGTGTCCAAAAATGTTAACAATAAAAACGTCAACTCGTCCCGCAAAAAACAAGACCCACATGACTCTGTGGACCAAAATATGGAAAAATTATAGGTCTCAAAATGTGGAGACGCAAAAACTTTTTTGCTATAAAAAGCGTCTTTTAGTGTGTGACAGCTGCCAATCATAAAAATCCGATATAAAAAACACTATAAAGGTAAATCAAACCCCCCTTCATCACCCCCTTAGTTAGGGAAAAATAATAAATTTAAAAAAATGTATTTATTTCCATTTTCCCATAACCATAGGGTTAGGGCTAGGGTTAGGGCTAGGGCTAGGGTTAGGGTTAGGGCTAGGGTTAGGGTTAGGGCTAGGGTTAGGGCTAGGGTTAAGGCTAGGGTTGGGGCTAAGGTTGGAGCTAAAGTTAGGGTTAGGGTTGGGGCTAAAGTTAGGGTTAGGGTTGGGGCTAAAGTTAGGGTTAGGGTTTGGGCTAAAGTTAGGGTTATGGTTTGGATTACATTTATGGTTGGGATTAGGGTTGGGATTATAGTTAGGGGTGTGTCAGGGTTAGGGGTGTGGTTAGGGTTACCGTTGGGATTAGGGTTAGGGGAGTGTTTGGATTAGGGTTTCAGGTAGAATTGGGGAGTTTCCACTGTTCAGGCACATCAGGGGCTCTCCAAACGCGACATGGCATCCGATCTCAAATCCAGCCAATTCTGCGTTGAAAAAGTAAAACAGTGCTCCTTCCCTTCTGAGCTCTCCCGTGCGCCCAAACAGCGGTTTACCCCAACATATGGGGTATCAGCGTACTCGGGACAAATTGGACAACAACTTTTGGGGTTGAAGTTCTCTTGTTATCTTTGGGAAAATAAAAATTTGTGGGGCTAAAAATCATTTTTGTGGGAAAAAAAAAGTTTTTTTTATTTTCACGGCTCTGCGTCACATCTAGATAAGTTCCTTGGGAGGTCTAGTTTCCAATATGGGGTCACTTGTGGGGGATTTCTACTGTTTGGGTACATCAGGAGCTCTGCAAATGCAACGTGACGCCTGCAGACCAATCCATCTAAGTCTGCATTCCAAATGGCGCTCCTTCCCTTCCGAGCTCTGCCATGCGCTCAAACAGTGGTTCCCCCTCACATATGGGGTATCAGCGTACTCAGGACAAATTGGACAACAACTTTTGGGGTCCAATTTCTCCTGTTACCCTTGGGAAAATACAAAACCGGGGGCTAAAAAATCATTTTTGTGAAAAAAAAAAAAAAATTATTTTCACGGCTCTGCGTTATAAACTGTAGTGAAACACTTGGGGGTTCAAAGCTCTCAAAACACATCTAGATAAGTTCCTTAGGGGTAACCAACAACACAACAGTAAGCAGCATAGCCAAGATGGAAAATAATTAAACTATTTATGCTATAAATGTACATAAACGGACGACTACATATCAGGACAAGTCGCTATAAAATATGAAGAGAGGATGGTGGATCTCGAGGACCCAAAAAAAACGACCAATATGTCCAAACACCGATGTATAAAAGAATATACATTTTTATTATTTCACAGCAATTGTAAACAAAAGTATACAAATATACATCACATTAATAGAAAACAGGTAAAGTTCAGTACTGCAGGATGTGCATAGACACCACAAAAACGCATACTAGGGGCGCACGGAGCCGGGAACAAGCAACCACCCGTATAAAGAAGAAGAATTAGCAATAGGTTAGAATACCTTCAGTATAATAAGGGTCAGGGGAAGAAAAGAGAAAAACCCCCACTATCTATCATGATCAAAAACATGAAGCCACCTTGCTATAGCTAATAGAATGCTTTCATCATATATCTACATACAAAGACCAAAGGTCCAAGTCACCAATATGATCGACAAGTGTCCATTACCTTTTAGTAGAGAAAGCGGGTGAGATGAACCCAGGGTCCGTGCGCCCTCCCCGACGCACATTTCGGTAGTCACACCTCCCCCTGAGGAAGGTGACCACCAATTTTGACCACGTGTGTACATAGTGCAGGGCAATAAGAGGTAATAACATGATGCAGAGTGTCCTGCATCAGTCCCTTAAAGGGGTTGTCCAGTAGTACTTAATCAATTCAACCTGCTCTTTTGGCGGTAAAGAAGCTGCTTTGAAAAAGCAGGTTTTGCTATGCTTTTTGCTTTTTTTGTTGTTGCTTTTTCATGCTGATACAGTTTATTGCCTGTTGTTCGTGAGTTTTCTACACCAAAAATGCAAAAAAAACAGATATCTGCATTTTTTCTGGGCTTTTACTCTTACTCATTGTGTTCTGTGGGTGAAAAAACGCTGAAAAAACACTGAAAGAAGTGAAATGCTGCAGTTTTTAAAAACCCAGCAGTTTTCCAATTCAGTCAGGAAAAAAAACCAATGTGTGTGCATGAGATTTTTAAGATCTCATAGCTTTTGCTGGTACTATAAAAAGCATCTTTTAATTTACATAAAAAACCCAAGTAAAGACGCAACTCGTTAACATAACCAAACTCCGCTCTCTCTTAAGAGTGGCATGACTTACGCTCTTTGGGTGCAGCTTATCAGTATTCCATCAGGAAGGACATCCAATCTGATAAAATAATAAAGTCTGCAGCTGATGAGCGTCCGCTCATTTACTGCAGCCTCTACTGGACACAAGTCACACCACTTTCTGGAAATAGCGGCACTTGCATAGCTGGAACGGCGTAGCTGTAAAAGGTGATTATCCACTATTTTTTATTTTAATTAGGGATCTGAATTGATTATGCTACAGTTTTTTCAGTAGTGGACAACCTGTTTAATCTCTGAAATTCACAGACATTGAGGGGGTGCTGCAAGACACTCTGCTAGCGATGAGCATATCATTTTGAAGCAAATCAAATTCACTTTTAATTTTGCAAAACTTTTTTACAATTCGCATCAGGTGAATCCAGCAAAATGGTAGCTGGCCGATTATCATTTTGCTGGATCTTAAAGGGCTAGATAGAAGTAAAAAGAATTAAAGGGAACCTGTCACCACGTTTTTGGAAGATGGGATAAAAATAGCGTTAAATAGGGGCAGAGGTGGGCGTTACATTAGTGTGTGTGTTATGCGTTTATTACCCACCTAAGTTGCCGAAATAACTTTGCAAAGTCTCCGTTTTCGCCTGTCAATCAGGCTGGTCAGGTCACATGGGCGTGGTGTCTTCCCCCAGATTTGGCGTAGTTTTCCGTTGGTGGCGTAGTGGTGTGCGCATGCCCAAAGTCCGGAATCCTCTTCCAGGGGATTTAAAATAGCGCGGTGTTCGTTATTGCATTGGTGATCGGTGGGCGCGGCCATCTTCCTTTGGCCGCGCGTGCGCAGAAGCGGCGCTCTGCTGGCCGCGGCTTCAGGAAAATGGCCGCGGGATGCTGCGCGTGCGCAGATGGATATCGCGGCGGCCATTTTCCTGAAGCCGCGGCCAGCAGAGCGCCGCTTCTGCGCACGCGCGGCCAAAGGAAGATGGCCGCGCCCACCGATCACCAATGCAATAACGAACACCGCGCTATTTTAAATCCCCTGGAAGAGGATTCCGGACTTTGGGCATGCGCACACCACTACGCCACCAACGGAAAACTACGCCAAATCTGGGGGAAGACAACGCCCATGCGACCTGACCAGCCTGATTGACAGGCGAAAACGGAGACTTTGCAAAGTTATTTCGGCAACTTAGGTGGGTAATAAACGCATAACACACACACTAATGTAACGCCCACCTCTGCCACTATTTAACGCTATTTTTATCCCATCTTCCAAAAACGTGGTGACAGGTTCCCTTTAAAACAAATAATAGTAACCCCAACCTAGCTCTAATCAGCCCTCTTGTACTCTTCTAAGTGGCTCCATGCTTCTTCCACCTTCACAGCGGTCTTCAGCACCTCTGACCCTGGGAAGGCCTTGCAAGATCATGATGTGCATCGGCCAGTGACCTCATGATGTCACAAGGCCTATTCAACACCAGAGGTATCAAATACTACATTCACCACCAGAGATATCGAAGACTACATTCAAGACCAGAGATATTGAAGACTATATTCAACACCAGAGATATCGAAAACTACATTCAACATCAGAGGTATCGAAGACTACATTCAACACCAGACATATTGAAGACTACATTCAACACCAGAGATATTGAAGACTACATTCAACACCAGACATAATGAAGACTACATTCAACACCGGAGATATTGAAGACTACATTCAACACCAGAGATATCGAAAACTACATTCGACACCAGAGGTATCGAAGACTACATTCAACAGAAGACATATTGAAGACTACATTCAACACCAGAGATATCAAAGACTACATTCAACACCAGAGATATTGAAGACTACATTCAACATTAGTGGTATCGAAGACTACATTCAACACCAGTGGTATCGAAGACTACATTCAACACCAGAGGTATCGAAGACTACATTCAACACCAGACATATCGAAAACTACATTCAACACTAGACATATCAAAGACTACATTCAACACTAGAGATATTGAAGACTACATTCAACACCTATGAATATTGAAGAAATTAGGAGAGGACTGAAGGATGGGTGGGGAGCTGCTAGGAGGGACAAGGGGGTTGATGAGAAATGAGTATAATTAAAAAAAAACATTTATTATGTTCTAGGATCTGGAGAGAATAAAAAAGTACATTTGATTCTCACTTATTAAATTTGATTTTCATGAAATAAATTAATGTATAAAATTTTCCAGGCAAATTTGAGCAAATCTACCAAATTCGAATTTGGGTAGATTCGCTCATGTCTATTTGTAACTTGTCAGGTTTGCCCAAAGTTCCCTTAATTATTATCATAGATGTTTTGCTATTTTAGTGGAAGAATTATTAGATATTAGAATTACCCTTTCCAAATTACTTTGCTTTTTGATATTGACCAATGTCGGAGCTTCATATATGGTCAAATGAGTAAATAATTCTTTATTTTTTCTGTATGTTGAGAAATGTATGTTCTTGTTTCATAGAGAGCCTGCATAGACTTTGCTATAAGTGCCAAGCCTCTCACCCGCTACATGCCACAGAATCGTCATACCTTCCAGTACCGCGTGTGGCACTTTGTAGTCTCCCCGTCATTCGAGTACACCATCATGGCCATGATTGCCCTAAACACTGTGGTGCTTATGATGAAGGTAAGAATGGGAATTAAGTTACTTTCGGGAACTGATCACATTAAATGACTAGGTCCATGTATTATTGTAACATTTACCATGAAACATGCCTTACAGGATATATTTTTCTTTTTTTCCTTTCAGTATTACTCCGCTCCATACACTTATGAACTCGCTTTGAAGTATTTGAACATTGCCTTCACTATGCTATTTTCTCTCGAGTGCATCCTGAAAATCATTGCATTTGGATTCCTGGTACGTAACAATTACTTGTCTATTGTTCCTTAATATGTGTCCCTGGATACGAGGCGTATTGTAACAGCTGAGACTTATATTCTACATACAAGAAGTTATTTTGTGTAAGGCAAGATGTTTTCTGTTTTGTCACAGAACTATTTCAGAGACACCTGGAATATTTTCGACTTTATTACCGTAATCGGCAGCATCACGGAGATTATTCTTACTGACAGTAAGGTGAGAAATGACTGGTGTCTGCTATTATTATCTATCATCTGATGTTTCACATCTTTCAAAGTTATAAGTGAGTGTCTGGTAAATGGGCGTTATCGCCTAGCCACAGGATAAGTGATAATTTATAGTTCAGTGGCGTTCCGACCTCTGGGATTGCTAAATTCATTCTGTATGGGACTGATGAGTGTTGTGCTCATACACTGTGTGCAGAATTATTAGGCAAGTTGTATTTTGATCACATGATACTTTTTATACATGTTGTACTACTCCAAGCTGTTCAGGCTTGAGAGCCAACTACCAATTAAGTAAAATCAAGTGATGTGCATCTCTGTAATGAGGAGGGGTGTTGTCTAGTGACATCAAAACCCTATATAAGGTGTGCTTAATTATTAGTCAACTTCCTTTCCTTTAGCAAAATTAGTCAGAAGAGAGATTTGACGGGCTTTGAAAAGTCCAAAATTGTGAGATGTCTTGCAGAGGAATGAAGCAGTCTTGAAAGTGTCAAACTTTTGAAGTGTGATCACCGAACAATCAAGCGTTTCATGGCAAATAGCCAACAGGGTCGCAAGAAGCGTGGTGGGTAAAAAAGGCGCAAAATAACTGCCTATGAATTGAGGAAAATCAAGCGGGAAGCTGCCAAGATGCCATTTGCCACCATTTTTGCCATATTTCAGAGCTGCAACGTTACTGGAGTATCAAAAAGCACAAGGTGTGCGATACTCAGGGACATGGCCAAGGTAAGGCTCAAGTCCCAGAATTACTGCCAGTTTCTGGATGACAACTTCTTCAAGCAGTGGTACAGGAAGAAGTCTGTATCGTTCAAGAAAAACATGATTTTCATGCAGGACAATGCTCCATCACATGCCTCCAACTACTCCACAGTGTGGATGGCCAGTAAAGTTCTCAAAGAAGAAAAAAAAATGACATTGCCCCCTTGTTCACCTGATATGAACCCCATAGAGAACCTGTGATGCCTCATAAAATGTGAGATCTACAGGGAGGGAAAACAGTCCACCTCTCGGAACAGTGTCTGGGAGGCTGTGGTGGCTGCTGCACGCAATGTTGGTCGTAAACAGATCAAGCAACTGACAGAATCTATGGATGGAAGGCTGTTGAGTGTCATCATAAAGAAAGGGGGCTATATTGGTCAATAATTTTTTGGGGTTTTGTTTTTGCATGTCAGAAATGTTTATTTCTAAATTTTGTGCAGTTATATTGGCTTACCTGGTGAAAATAAACAAGTGAGATGGGAATATATTTGGTTTTAAGTAAGTTGCCTAATAATTCTGCACAGTAATAGTTACCTGCACAAACAGATATCCTCCTAAGATAGCCAAATCTAAAAAAAACCCACTCCAACTTCCAAAAATATTAAGCTTTGATATTTGAGTCTTTTGGGTTGATTGCGAACATATTTGTTGATCAATAATAAAAATAATCCTCTAAAATGCAACTTGCCTAATAATTCTGCACACAGTGTAGTCTCATAGTGAATGAATGGAGCTACTGGGCCACTCTAATTAGCATAAAACTGCCCCTTCTATTAGTGAGGTCCCAGTGGTCAAACCCCACAAATCTATAGGTTATCCCCTATTTTGAAGAAAACCCCATTAAGATGAACAGAAATCTTCAATGTTAGGTTACTCATGGTAGGCTTATTTATAGCACCCCGAAAAAATTGAAGGGGTTGTCCACTAATCAGACAACCCCTTCTGAATCCATATGTTTCCCTCTAGTAAAATAATGACACTTATACTCACCTCCATTGCCGATGCCGGTCGAGCAGTGTCAGCATTGCCTCTCCCGGGAATCGCATGACATTGTTGCGTCACGCAATTCCATGGCCAATCAGCGATGGTTTCGCTCTCCTCTCTTACGGATGTAATTGACATCTGTAGTAAGTAAGAAGGCAGCAGCAGCTCTCACTTCCTCCAAGTGCCTCACTTTGTCCAAAGGACGGGAGAATAATGCCAGTGCTGATTGGACACAGGGATCGCTTGGCATAACAATGTCACGCGATCTCTGGGAGAGGCAGTGCAGACACCACTCCAAAGGTGCCGACACTGAAGGGGAGTATAAGTGTAATTATTTTACTGAGGGGAAACATAGGAAATGAAAAAGGGTTATTTGAGTAGTGGACAACCCCTTTAAGCCTTGTGTGCATTAGAAAGTAGTGTCTACGGAGTGTGAAAATAAGGTGCCTCCATATTGTAGCAGATTTTCTCGTATGAAACTGTTAGAAAAAAAATCAAGATATTCCATACCTCTAAATTAAAGGAATTCTAGTACAGAAAATTGAAAAGGCACTCACCACTAAAGCTTGCCTTCTTTATTTCTCTGAAAATATGATTAAAAAAACAACAGGATTAAATGATGCAGGACACATGACCAGAAAAAGCGCAAGAGAAATGGCCATGGCCTAATAACTTAATCCTGTTGACTTTTTAATCCTATTCCTGGAGAAATAAAGAAAATAATGTGTTGAGCGCCACTTCCATTTTTAGTATTTTGATTGGCCGCACCACATTTTAGCTATTGTATTATCCCTCTCCAATACTCCAGGGTTCGCGAGCCAAGTGAGTCTGATATAGGTCTGTTAGGCTATTATGCCAGCAACATTTGCATTTTTGGGCCAAATTCCAGTACGGACCCATAGATTTCAACATGTACCTATAGTAATTCAAATTTATTTCATGATCATACAACATGTTCAGTCTAAATTTGACGTTTTCCTTCTCTGTAGTATAGTAGTAATATATAGCTACAAAATTGGTTGTTTCTTTCATTTTCCTTGAAAAATGAGATATGGTATATTGTTGGTTGATATTGGTAACTCTTACATTTCTTACGCTGGTTTTTATCAACCCAGTGCGATTTTATCATTATGGCTGTAATATACAGTGCATTGAAAAAGTATTTATACCCTGTAAACTTTTCCACATCAAACAGCTACATGAAAATCAAGGAACACACAAGGCAGGTCAGGGACAAAGTTGTGTAAAAGAGGAAAGCAGGGTTAGGTTTATTAAGAAGTAGCCCAAGCCCTGATCATCTCAAAGAGAACTGTTAAATCATCACCCAAAAATAGAAGGATTATGGCAAAACAGCAAACCTACCAAGACATGGCCGTTCACCTAACCTGACATTTCACAAGCAAGGAGATCATTAATTAGAGAAGAAGCCAACAGGCCCATGGTCACTCTGGAGGAGATGCAGAGATCCACGGCTCAGATGTGAGAATCTGTCCACAGGACAAATATTAGTCGTATACGCCACAAATCTGGCCTTTATGGAAGAGTGGCAAGAAGAAAGGCATTTGTGAAAGCAAGCCTTAAGAATTATAAGTCCTGTTTGCAGTTTCCAAAAATCCAATATCAACGATGTACTTTAGTAGGACCCATGACCCAACAAGCACAAACACCAATCAAATGCGTTTACCAATCTTATTAAAAAATATGGATATAAGAAGGACTAACTTGATTGATCATCAATTTGTCACTTATCTGATAGGTGATAACTAGTTAAAATGGAAATAACTCTATAAACACATTTTCATTGAACCTGGAAATTCTTGCAACAAATTTTTTTTTTAACAAAACCAGGACTTAATGGCTACTGAAAATTACAGCGTTCTTTCACTGATAAAGTTAAATGATTTTTCATTCTACAATTAACTCCACTTAATTAACTCGGTTCTTAGTTTTAGAAAAGAGCACTGATGTGTAAGAGACAAATCTGAGCCCCTTAGCCATTGGACCTTTATTGTTAAATTCTAATTAGCCGTCCCCAGGAGCTGATTAATAAATAGTGTTTTGAATTAATAAGCTCTGTTTCACCTTCAAGTGTGTGCTCAGCAGTCCTCACACCCTGTAACTAAAAATCAAATTATTACCCCTGGATATAGATCCGTAAACTCTCATTATAGGTAAATATTCAAGTTTGTGCTCACCTGTGTGCTACACTTTGTGCTTAAGACTGTATTATGAATCAAAGCACATTAGGTGGTCTGCTGATCCTGCCACAATCGTTTGCTACAGCCGACTTTTAGCTAATGTACAGTGGGGCAAAAAAGTATTTAGTCAGTCAGCAATAGTGCAAGTTCCACCACTTAAAAAGATGAGAGGCGTCTGTAATTTACATCATAGGTAGACCTCAACTATGGGAGACAAACTGAGAAAAAAAAATCCAGAAAATCACATTGTCTGTTTTTTTATCATTTTATTTGCATATTATGGTGGAAAATAAGTATTTGGTCAGAAACAAACAATCAAGATTTCTGGCTCTCACAGACCTGTAACTTCTTCGTTAAGAGTCTCCTCTTTCCTCCACTCATTACTAGTGTTGAGCATTCCGATACTGCAAGTATCGGGTATCGGCCGATACTTGCTGTATCGGAATTTCCGATACCGAGATCCGATACTTTTGTGGTATCGGGTATCGGGTATCGCAACAACATTAATGTAATAATGTGTAAAAAAGAGAATTAAAATAAAAAATATCGCTATACTCACCTGTCCGACGCAGCCGGGACCTCAGCGAGGGAACCGGCATCGTTGTTTGTTTAAATTTCGCGCTTTTACTTGGTTACGTGAAGTCCCGGCTTGTGATTGGTCAGGGCGGCCATGTTGCCGGGACGCGGACCAATCACAGCAAGCCGTGACGAAATTACGTCACGGCTTGCTGTGATTGGTCCGCGTCCCGGCAACATGGCCGCCATTAACCAATCACAAGCCGTGACGTCACGGGAGGCTGGACATGCGCGTATTTTGAAAAGCGCGCGTGTCCAGCCTCCAGTGACGTCCCGGCAACATGGCCGCCATTAACCAATCACAAGCCGGGACGTCACTGGAGGCTGGACACGCGCGCTTTTCAAAATACGCGCATGTCCAGCCTCCCGTGACGTCACGGCTTGTGATTGGTCAGGGCGGCCATGTTGCCGGGACGCGGACCAATCACAGCAAGCCGTGACGTAATTTCGTCACGGCTTGCTGTGATTGGTCCGCGTCCCGGCAACATGGCCGCCCTGACCAATCACAAGCCTGGACGTCACTGGAGGCTGGACACGCGCGCTTTTCAAAACACGCGCATGTCCAGCCTCCCGTGACGTCACGGCTTGTGATTGGTTAATGGCGGCCATGTTGCCGGGACGCGGACCAATCACAGCAAGCCGTGACGTAATTTCGTCACGGCTTGCTGTGATTGGTCCGCGTCCCGGCAACATGGCCGCCCTGACCAATCACAAGCCGGGACCTCACGTAACCAAGTAAAAGCGCGAATTTTAAACAAACAACGCTGCCGGTTCCCTCGCTGAGGTCCCGGCTGCGTCGGACAGGTGAGTATAGCGATATTTTTTATTTTAATTCTTTCTTTTACACATTAATATGGTTCCCAGGGCCTGAAGGAGAGTTTCCTCTCCTTCAGACCCTGGGAACCATCAGGAATACCGTCCGATACCTGAGTCCCATAGACTTGTATTGGTATCGGGTATCGGTATCGGATTGGATCCGATACTTTGCCGGTATCGGCCGATACTTTCCGATACCGATACTTTCAAGTATCGGACGGTATCGCTCAACACTACTCATTACCTGTAGTAATGGCACCTGTTTAAACTTGTTATCAGTATAAAAAGACACCTGTGCACACCCTCAAACAGTCTGACTCCAAACTCCACTATGGTGAAGACCAAAGAGCTGGCAAAGGACACCAGAAACAAAATTGTAGCCCTGCACCAGGCTGGGAAGACTGAATCTGCAATAGCCAACCAGCTTGGAGTGAAGAAATCAACAGTGGGAGCAATAATTAGAAAATGGAAGACATTCAAGACCACTGATAATCTCCCTCGATCTGGGGCTCCACGCAAAATCCCACCCCGTGGGGTCAGAATGATCACAAGAACGGTGAGCAAAAATCTCAGAACCACGCGGGGGGACCTAGTGAATGAACTGCAGAGAGCTGGGACCAATGTAACAAGGCCTACCATAAGTAACACACTACGCCACCATGGACTCAGATCCTGCAGTGCCAGACATGTCCCACTGCTTAAGCCAGTACATGTCCGGGCCCGTCTGAAGTTTGCTAGAGAGCACTTGGATGATCCAGAGGAGTTTTGGGAGAATGTCCTATGGTCTGATGAAACCAAACTGGAACTATTTGGTAGAAACACAACTTGTCGTGTTTGGAGGAAAAAGAATACTGAGTTGCATCCATCAAACACCATGCCTACTGTAAAGCATGGTGGTGGAAACATCATGCTTTGGGGCTGTTTCTCTGCAAAGGGGCCAGGACGACTGATCTGGGTACATGAAAGAATGAATGGGGCCATGTATCGTGAGATTTTGAGTGCAAACCTCCTTCCATCAGCAAGGGCATTGAAGATGAAACGTGGCTGGGTCTTTCAACATGACAATGATCCAAAGCACACTGCCAGGGCAACGAAGGAGTGGCTTCGTAAGAAGCATTTCAAGGTCCTGGAGTGGCCTAGCCAGTCTCCAGATCTCAACCCTATAGAAAACCTTTGGAGGGAGTTGAAAGTCCGTGTTGCCAAGCGAAAAGCCAAAAACATCACTGCTCTAGAGGAGATCTGCATGGAGGAATGGGCCAACATACCAACAACAGTGTGTGGCAACCTTGTGAAGACTTACAGAAAACGTTTGACCTCTGTCATTGCCAACAAAGGATATATTACAAAGTATTGAGATGAAATTTTGTTTCTGACCAAATACTTATTTTCCACCATAATATGCAAATAAAATGATAAAAAAACAGACAATGTGATTTTCTGGATTTTTATTTCTCAGTTTGTCTCCCATAGTTGAGGTCTACCTATGATGTAAATTACAGACGCCTCTCATCTTTTTAAGTGGTGGAACTTGCACTATTGCTGAATGACTAAATACTTTTTTGCCCCACTGTATATGAGAACCTTTATATCATTTGCAGAATGTAAAGCTTGAATAAAGTGGTATACAGAGATGAGGGAGGAGAGGTAGGTCAGTGCAGCTCTGGGGAGAGAGCGGGTAGGGAGGTAAATAGAGATGAGGGAGGAGAGGTAGGTTGGTGCAGCTCTGTGGAGAGCACAGGTAGGGTGGTAGACAGAGATAAGAGAGGAGAGGTGCGACAGTGCAATTCTGGTGAGAGCACTGGTAGAGTGGTAGACAGAGATGAGTGAGGAGAGGTAGGTTGGTGCAGCTCTGTGGAAAGCACAGGTAGGGAGGTAGACAGAGATGAGGGAGGAGAGATAGTTCAGTGCAGCTCTGTGGAGACCATAGACAGGGTGGTAGATAGATATAAGGAGGGAGAGGTTTGGCAGTGCAGTACTGTGGAGACCATTGTTATGGTGGTAGACAGAGATGAGGGAGGAGAGGTACAACAGTGCATTACTGTGGAGAGCACACGAAGGGAGGTAGACAGAGATGAGGGAGGAGGGGTAGGCTGGTGCAGCTCTGTGGAAAGCACGGGTAGGGAGGTAGACAGAGATGAGGGAGGAGGGGTAGGTCAGTGCAGCTCTGTAGAGACCATAGACAGGGTGGTAGACAGATATAAGGGAGAAGAGGATTGGCAGTGCAGTACTGTGGAGACCACTGTTATGGTGGTAGACAGAGAAGAGGGAGGAGATGTATGACAATGCAGAATTGTGGAGAGCACAAGTAGGGAGGTAGACAGAGATTAAGGAGGAGAGGAACAACAATGCAGAATTGTGGAGAGCATGGGTAGTGTAGTAGACAGATTAGGGAGGAGAGGTAGGGCAGTGAAGCCTTATGAAGAGCACATGTAGAGTGGTAGACGGAGATGTATGAAGTTTCATGCACATGCTGTGGAAAAAAAAATTGCAGTGTAAATTAACCAGCAAATCAGATTTTAAGTCTATAGTCTGTCAATCTATGCTGTAGAGATCACTGCAGATTTCACCCTGTGCCGTCCAGCTAATCTGTGTAACCCCATCCCCACTGGAGGCTGCTAATCAGTGGTGTGGGCGAGGTATACACAGCTCAGCATTCATAGCACTGCTACATCTACAGAATAAAATCAAAACTGCACTAAGCAGTCCAGTAAGTGACACATCGCAGGAATCAGGTTTCTGCCCTACATTATGCTGCTCTCAGATTCCATAGCAAAAAGTGCTGACATATTCCTCTTATTTTTTTTTTACCTACAAATCTTAATTTTTACATTTAATATGTAATAATCAGTGAATCCAACCTAGCTTAAAATGATGTAAAAAATACTACACTGTAGATTGTTAATATGGAGATTAAGTAAGTACATTTTTCCCATGTATAAGATGAATAATACGAATGGCTTTGTTTTTTTACCCTTCTAGTTGGTGAACACAAGCAGCTTCAATATGAGTTTCCTGAAGCTTTTCCGAGCTGCTCGACTTATTAAGCTTCTCCGTCAGGGTTATACAATCCGGATCTTATTATGGACTTTTGTGCAGTCTTTCAAGGTAACAATTCTTATTGCTACATGTCTGAAGTCAGTAGAAACTAGAAGAGATCTAGTAATATTAAAAGTTAAATATTTATTAATAATTCATTTGAAATATCATCAAAAAACAAATTAAAACAAGCAGAAAAATGTCGCACAAAGAGAGACGCCACTGAAGGTAACAAAACAACAGTAAATACATGGTCATGTACCAGATACATCAAACCAATAGGCAGTAAGTATAAAAATATATTTTAATGTTACTGGATCTCTCCTAGTTTCTACTGGCTACAGTAATTAGAAATTGCCTTGTATTGTTGATTTGAAGTGCCAGTCCTACATGTATTCTGGACTTTGTTGTGTTAATTTATGACTACATGTGCCTATTTGTGGCTTCATTTTTGTACTATAATATCCCAAAGAATAATTGGGTTTAAAAATTAACTGGACCCCATGAATTCGTCTAACATCCACAATATCTACAGTAGTATCCCATTGATGGACTATAAGGACTTAGTCATCAAGGCTTTGCTTAGCTTTATGGATCTCTTAAATCTATCTTAAATCGTGCTGTGGCCGGTAGTATATATAACGCATACGTACCCACTGGTCTCGGCTCAGAAACCAGCGAATCTTCACACTGGGGGGATTCATAAATCTGTAGTCACACAGAGGTATTGCAGACTTATCATTTTGGACCAAACAACCCCTTTAATATTTAGTTTTTATTTTATTGGACAAAGGGACATTTTGGCCCTCTTAGGCCCCAGGGTCCAGGTGCAACTGCAGACCCTACACCCACTATAGATATGGGACAATTTTTAGGTACTTGTTACATACTTCGCATTATGGCCCCAGTTACACCTTTTTATGTTCTTTCATGTATTCATTGTATAACTTTATCACTTACTTTTCAGGCCCTTCCTTATGTCTGCCTCTTGATTGCCATGCTGTTCTTCATTTATGCTATTATTGGGATGCAGGTGAGTCTATTACCCAGTCACTTGCTGTTTTTCTCTTAAATTCTATGTAATAGTAGCCCACACCTTGAACCAAGCCTATAAAGAAGTATCGATTTATGTATTTAGGTGTTTGGAAACATTAGTCAAGATGAGAACAGCCATATCAACAGACACAACAACTTCCGGAGCTTCTTCAGTTCCCTTATGCTCCTTTTCAGGTTGGTATGATAATAAGAAAATAGTTATTATTATTATTTATTATAGCGCCATTTATTCCATGGTGCTTTACATGTGAGGAGAGATATACATAATAAAGTACAAGTAATCAACCAAATGATCCAATATTACTAAGTGCTAATCAAATACTCCTAATCCGTCCGTTGCATACACCGCTAATTATTAGCTATGCATCAGAAAAAGCACAAATAACTGAAATATTCATATAAAATCAATTTTATTTCAATTAATAAAAACAAACAGTAACGAAAAACAGAATAATTTTAAACATAATACCTCAAATGTGAGGGACTGTAAAGGTACTCCTCTCGTTAAACGCCAAAATGCATATAATAGCCAAAAAACCTAGACAAAGCATTAATGCACTGAAAAAGTGATGTTATGATATGGCTATATACTTTTCAGTGCATTAATGCTTTGTCTAGGTTTTTTGGCTATTATATGCATTTTGGCGTTTAACGAGAGGAGTACCTTTACAGTCCCTCACATTTGAGGTATTATGTTTAAAATTATTCTGTTTTTCGTTACTGTTTGTTTTTATTAATTGAAATAAAATTGATTTTATATGAATATTTCAGTTATTTGTGCTTTTTCTGATGCATAGCTAATAATTAGCGGTGTATGCAACGGACGGATTGGGGATAATAAAGTACAAGTACAATAATCTTAATCAATACAAGTCATGACTGGTACATGAGGAGAGAGGACCCTGCCCGCGAAGGCTCACAATCTACAAGGGATGGGTGAGAATACAGTAGGTGAGGATAGAGCTGGTCTTGCAGCGGTTTGGTCTATCGGTGGTTACTGCAGGTTGTAGGCTTGTCGGAAGAGGTGGGTCTTCAGGTTCTTTTTGAAGGTTTCCATGGTAGGCGAGAGTCTGATGTGTTGGTGTAGAGAGTTCCAGAGTATGGGGGATGCATGGGAGATATCTTGTATGCGATTGTGGGAAGAGGAGTTAAGAGGGGAGTGTAGAAGGAGATCTTGTGAGGATCAGAGGTTGTGTGCAGGTAAGTACCGGGAGACGAGGTCACAGATGTATGGAGGAGGCAGGTTGTGGATGGCTTTGTATGTCATAGTTAGGGTTTGAATTGGAGTTGTTGAGTAGTAGGGAGCCAGTGCAGAGATTGACAGAGGGGAGAGGCTGGGGAATAGCGGGAGGACAGGTGGATTAGTCAGGCAGCAGAGTTTAGAATAGATTGGAGGGGTGAGAGAGTGTTAGAGGCGAGGCCACAGAGCAGGAGGTTGCAGTAGTCAAAGCTGGAGATGATGATGGCATGGACTAGGGTTTTTGCAGATTCTTGGTTTAGGAATGTACGGATCCGGGAAATATTTTTGAGTTGAAGTTGGCAGAAAGTGGAAAGGGCTTGGATATGTGGTTTGAAGGAGAGATCAGTGTCGAGGATTACCCCAATGCGGCAAGCTTGTGGGACTGGGTAGAGTGAGCAGCCATATACTTTAATGGATAGGTCTGTTGGGGGGGTCGAGTGAGATGGGGAAAAGATGATGAATTCTGTTTTCTCCATATTAAGTTTTAGAAATCTAGTGGAGAAGAAGGATGAAATAGCAGACATTGTGGGATTTTGGTTAGTAGGGAGGTGATATCTGGTTCAGAGATGTAGATCTGTGTGTCGTCGGCATAGAGATGATACTGAAAGCCATGGGACTCTATGAGCTGTCCGAGGCCAAAGGTATAGATGGAGAAGAGCAGAGGCCCTAGGACTGAACCTTGCAGGACTCCGACAGATAGGGGCGAGGTGAGGAGGTGGTGTGCGAGTGGGAGATGCTGAATGTCCGGTCTGTTAGATACAACAAAATCTAAGATGGACCCAAGTCAGTGATGCCAAGAGATGAGAGGGTCTGTAATAGTAGGGAATGGTCCACTGTGTCAAAGGCAGAGGACAGGTCCAGGAGGAGGAGGACAGAGTAGTGTCGCTTGGCTTTGGCAGTTAATAGGTCATTGGTGACTTTAGTTAGGGCAGTTTCAGTGGAGTGGTGTGACCGGAAGCCAGATTGTAAGCGGTCACAGAGGGAACAAGAAGAAAGGTGGGAGGACAGTTCAAGGTGGACGTGTTGTTCCAATAGTTTTGAGGCATAGGGGAAAAGTGATATGGAGCAAAAGCTAGATGCAGAGGATGAGTCAAGAGAGGGCTTTTTGAGGATATGTGTGATTGATGCATGTTTAAAGCTTGAAGGGAAAACACCAGTTGTTAGTGATAGGTTGAAGAAATGGGTTAGGGTTGGGATGAAGACTGTGGTGAGGTTTGTAATGAAGTGGGATGGGATCAGGTCAAGTGCACTGGTGGTGAGATGTGATCTTGAGAGTAGAGTAGAGAGTTGATCTTCTGTAATGGTGGAGAAGTTGGTTTTGGAGGAGGAGGGCTGAGCAGTTAGGAGGAAGGGCTTTTGTCGACCAAAACTGTCTCTGATGTTATCGATCTTCTGCTTGAAAATTGAGGCAAAGTCTTTGGCCAAGATGAGTGGAGAGGGAGGGGGTGCTGGGGATAGAGGAGAGAATTGAAAGTGTTGTGGTGTTATATAAAGCAGCAGATGCATCCACATTGTGTAGGGAACATAGATCTGTGAAAGGGAGGAGTGTTGTGAATTTGCTTTTTGCTCCCTCTAGTGGTTACTAGTTTTTTGACTCTGGTTTTTCTGTCATTCCTTTTATCCGCACCTGGGTCGTTAGTTAGGGGTGTTGCTATATAAGCTCCCTGGACCTTCAGTTCAATGCCTGGCAACGTAGTTATCAGAGCTAGTCTGCTGTGCTCTTGTCTACTGATCCTGGTTCCAGTTATATCAGCTAAGTCTGCCTTTTGCCTTTTGCTATTTGTTTTGGTTTTGTATTTTTGTCCAGCTTGTTCCAAATCTATATCCTGACCTTTGCTGGAAGCTCTAGGGGGCTGGTGTTCTCCCCCCGGACCGTTAGACGGTTCGGGGGTTCTTGAATTTCCAGTGTGGATTTTGATAGGGTTTTTGTTGACCATATAAGTTACCTTTCTTTATTCTGCTATCAGTAAGCGGGCCTCTCTGTGCTAAACCTGGTTCATTTCTGTGTTTGTCATTTCCTCTTACCTCACCGTCATTATTTGTGGGGGGCTTCTATCCAGCTTTGGGGTCCCCTTCTCTGGAGGCAAGAAAGGTCTTTGTTTTCCTCTACTAGGGGTAGCTAGATTCTCCGGCTGGCGCGTGTCATCTAGAATCAACGTAGGTATGATCCCCGGCTACTTCTAGTGTTGGCGTTAGGAGTAGATATATGGTCAACCCAGTTACCACTGCCCTATGAGCTGGATTTTTGTATTCTGCAGACTTCCACGTTCCTCTGAGACCCTCGCCATTGGGGTCATAACAGTTTGCCAGGCCAGTATTAAATGTTTAATGCATTGCAGAAGAGGGATTATAAGAAAGAAGATTCTGAGTTTTTTTTTTTCTCCTTCCCCTTTACCTCAGAGTGGCTATGCTTGCTGCAGACATGAATGTCCAGACCTTGATTACAAGTGTGGACCAGCTGGCTACTCGTGTGCAGGGCATACAAGACTATGTTATCAGAAATCCTAGGTCAGAACCTAAAATACCGATTCCTGAACTGTTTTCCGGAGACAGGTTTAAGTTTAGGAATTTCGTGAATAATTGTAAATTGTTTTTCTCCCGCTTTGATTTTGTTGTCTCGTATTTACCAGGTTCAAAGAATGTGAAGGCCGATGCTCTTTCTAGGAGCTTTGTGCCTGATGCTCCTGGAGTCGCTGATCCTGTTGGTATTCTTAAAGATGGAGTTATCTTGTCAGCTATTTCTCCGGATCTGCGACATGTGTTACAGAGATTTCAGGCTGATAGGCCTGAGTCTTGTCCACCTGACAGACTGTTTGTCCCGGATAAGTGGACCAGCAGAGTCATTTCCGAGGTTCATTCCTCGGTGTTGGCAGGTCACCCGGGAATTTTTGGCACCAGAGATCTGGTGGCCAGGTCCTTTTGGTGGCCTTCCTTGTCAAGGGATGTGCGGTCATTTGTGCAGTCCTGTGGGACTTGTGCTCGAGCTAAGCCTTGCTGTTCTCGTGCCAGCGGTTTGCTCTTGCCCTTGCCTGTCCCGAAGAGACCTTGGACACATATCTCCATGGATTTCATTTCTGATCTTCCGCTATCTCAGGGCATGTCCGTTATCTGGGTGATATGTGATCGCTTCTCCAAGATGGTCCATTTGGTTCCTTTGCCTAAGCTGCCTTCCTCTTCCGATCTGGTTCCTGTGTTTTTCCAGAACGTGGTTCGTTTGCACGGCATCCCTGAGAATATTGTGTCAGACAGAGGATCCCAGTTCGTTTCCAGGTTCTGGCGATCCTTTTGTAGTAGGATGGGCATTGATTTGTCGTTTTCGTCTGCTTTCCATCCTCAGACTAATGGACAGACGGAGCGAACCAATCAGACTTTGGAGGCTTATTTGAGGTGTTTTGTCTCTGCTGATCAGGACGATTGGGTGACATTCTTGCCGTTGGCTGAGTTTGCCCTTAATAATCGGGCTAGTTCCGCCACCTTGGTTTCGCCTTTTTTCTGCAACTCTGGTTTCCATCCTCGCTTTTCTTCGGGTCATGTGGAGCCTTCTGACTGTCCTGGGGTGGATTCTGTGGTGGATAGGTTGCAGCAGATCTGGAATCATGTGGTGGACAACTTGAAGTTGTCACAGGAGAAGGCTCAGCGCTTTGCCAACCGCCGCCGCGGTGTGGGTCCCCGACTACGCGTTGGGGATTTGGTGTGGCTTTCTTCCCGCTTTGTTCCTATGAAGGTCTCCTCTCCCAAATTTAAACCTCGTTTTATTGGGCCTTACAAGATATTGGAAATCCTTAATCCTGTATCTTTTCGTCTGGATCTTCCTGTGTCGTTTGCTATTCACAATGTATTTCATAGGTCCTTGTTGCGGCGGTACATTGTGCCTGTAGTTCCTTCTGCTGAGCCTCCTGCTCCGGTGTTGGTTGAGGGCGAGTTGGAGTACGTGGTGGAGAAGATCTTGGATTCTCGCCTCTCCAGGCGGAGGCTTCAGTACCTGGTCAAGTGGAAGGGCTATGGTCAGGAGGATAATTCCTGGGTGGTCGCCTCTGATGTTCATGCGGCCGATTTAGTTCGTGCCTTTCATGCCGCTCATCCTGATCGCCCTGGTGGTCGTGGTGAGGGTTCGGTGACCCCTCACTAAGGGGGGGGTACTGTTGTGAATTTGCTTTTTGCTCCCTCTAGTGGTTACTAGTTTTTTGACTCTGGTTTTTCTGTCATTCCTTTTATCCGCACCTGGGTCGTTAGTTAGGGGTGTTGCTATATAAGCTCCCTGGACCTTCAGTTCAATGCCTGGCAACGTAGTTATCAGAGCTAGTCTGCTGTGCTCTTGTCTACTGATCCTGGTTCCAGTTATATCAGCTAAGTCTGCCTTTTGCCTTTTGCTATTTGTTTTGGTTTTGTATTTTTGTCCAGCTTGTTCCAAATCTATATCCTGACCTTTGCTGGAAGCTCTAGGGGGCTGGTGTTCTCCCCCCGGACCGTTAGACGGTTCGGGGGTTCTTGAATTTCCAGTGTGGATTTTGATAGGGTTTTTGTTGACCATATAAGTTACCTTTCTTTATTCTGCTATCAGTAAGCGGGCCTCTCTGTGCTAAACCTGGTTCATTTCTGTGTTTGTCATTTCCTCTTACCTCACCGTCATTATTTGTGGGGGGCTTCTATCCAGCTTTGGGGTCCCCTTCTCTGGAGGCAAGAAAGGTCTTTGTTTTCCTCTACTAGGGGTAGCTAGATTCTCCGGCTGGCGCGTGTCATCTAGAATCAACGTAGGTATGATCCCCGGCTACTTCTAGTGTTGGCGTTAGGAGTAGATATATGGTCAACCCAGTTACCACTGCCCTATGAGCTGGATTTTTGTATTCTGCAGACTTCCACGTTCCTCTGAGACCCTCGCCATTGGGGTCATAACAGAGGAGGTATTCAGAAAGTGACTGTAGATTGAGGTGTTTAAGATTTCTGAGAGGGTGTGTGAGTTTGTGGAGTTGGGATTATGGACAAGGAGTGGAGAGGGATGAGAATGTGAGTAGGTTGTGGTCAGAAAGAGGGAGAGGTGAGTTAGAGAGGTTGGATAGGGAGCTGAGGTGGGTGAATATGAGGTCCAATATGTGGCCATCTTTGTGAGTGGCTGCAGAAGACCATTGAGTGAGGCCGAAGGAGGAAGTGAGAGATAGAAGTTTAGTGGCAGCTGAGAGGGAAGTGCCAATGGGAATGTTTAAGTCACCCATGATGACAGTGGGGACGTCCGCGGAAAAGAAATGAAGGAACCAGGTGGTGATGTGGTCAAAGAAGGTGGTGGCTGGACCTGAGGGGCGGTAAATGACAACCAGTTGGAGGGGGAGTAGATGCGCTCAGAGTGCACCTCAAAGGAAAAGAGGGTAACAGAGGGTGGTAGTGGGATTGGGGTGAAGGAGCAGTTATCTGACAAGAGAAAACCAACTCCTCCACCGCTTGCTGCGGGGGCGGGGTGTGTGTGAAAGGTGGAATCCACGATACGAGAGTGCAGCAGTAGAGGCTGTGTCAGAGGGTGTGAGCCAGGTTTCAGTGATGGCGAGGAAGGAAAGTTTGTGAGTAATGAAAAAATCATGGATGTAGGAAAGTTTGTTGCAGACAGAGAGAGCATTGGTACCATTCCTACGACTTCACATTTTAAAACTATTCACTAAGCCTCTTGAAAGTACTGGTAGTTGGAAAAATCCGAGTGTGCCACTATTTACCCTCTTTGTCCCCGTTATGATAGGCAAATTTTCATTTTTGACCCTTAGTTTTTTTCCTCCACAGCTTCCAAGAGCCATAACTTTTATATTTTTCCATCAATATAGCAGAATAAGAGGTTGTAGTTTTGAGTGACATCATTTCATTTTCCTATACATTGTACTGGAGAACGGGAAAAAATCCAAGTGTCATGAAAAAATGCAATTCTCCTAAAGCTTTTTTTTAAATGTTTTATATACCTTATGTTGTATAAATCACCTGACAGCATGACTCTCCAAGTCAGTACCACTACAATGGTGATAAACTTGTAAATTAAAAATAAAATGTAAAATTGGGTTTCTCGCCTCCTGTAAAGTTATTTGTCCATGGAGCATATTTTAATATCCTTTTCTATACCATTTTGGTGTATATGCTACTTTCTGATCACCACTTATTACATTTTTGAGGGGAGATGTGGCAACTAAAACACAACAATTCTGTTATTGTGATTTTTTTTTTTTGTTTTGTGGCGTCAACTTTTACAGATGCTGAAATACCAGTTTTGTTCATTTTTTTATTTATTTTTTTATTTATATATTTATTTTTAAACTGGGAAAAATAATTTGATTCATTTTTTTTATTTTTTGTAAATTTTAAGTACATTTCCTTTTACTTTATTTTTGGTCTAATTTGGGGATTTCAATCTATAGTCATTTGAGTATGTGTTCTATATACTGCAATTGCATTATTATTGCACTATATACTGAAAATTATGGTTTCCTATGAAGCTCAGCTTGTTTCTAGGCTTCAAAAGAGTATAAAGATGGCAACCATGGGGCCATCATCAGGCCCTCTGCTATCATGGCAATCCAGCAGCACCCTTCAATTGTGTCGAAGGTGTGCCAATGGAACAGATAACTCAGCAAATCATGTACTTTAAATGCTTCTGTCAAAGATTGACTATACTGGGTGGGCCATTTATATGGATACACCTGGTTGGGCCATGTATACGGATACACCTAAATAAAATGGGAATGGTTGATGATATCAACTTCCTGTTTGTGGCACATTAGTATATGGGAGGGGGAAAACTTTTCAAGATGGGTGCTGACCATGGTGGCCATTTTTTAATGCAACTTTATAAATGGCCCACCCAGGTGTATCCATATAAATGGCCCACCCTGTACATTCGATAAATGTTTCTTTGTACTACAGAAGAGTTATTCAGGATAAAAATCCCAACACTAGATATGTCACCATAACCGAGGAAAGGTGACTAGATCCTAGAAAAAAAATACAAGATTCCCAAAATAGTGTACACAAATGTATTAGATATATATTCAATACATAAGGAATAGAAACACTAAAACAAATGGTGCCTCACTAAAAGCAATGCAGTGAATGCCTATAAATTAATATAAATGAACCACAGCAACACAGTGCAACAACTGAAATGGTGCCCGTTAACCAATGCAGGATACTCAATTTTTCAGTAGGTATGTATGTTATGTGGTGCAGTTGATATATAAAAATGGCATTACTTCTCAACTGAACTTTGTAGCGGCTGCAGACATAGCAATATAGACATCACGCCCCGTCACCTCAACGTGCGTTTCGCTTAGCTTCTTCTGGGGGCGTGACACAATCCAGGAAGGTAAACTGGCCAAGGACTCTAGACTGAAGCATAGGTTCACAATGACTCTAAATATACTGCCAGAGCTACAATGGATGGTTTAGAGCAAAATATATCCATGTGTGTGAATGGCCTAGTCACAGTACAGACTTAAAACCATTGAAAGTTTGTGACAAGACTTGAAAATTGCTGTTCATAGACATCTCCATCCAATCTTACTGAGCCAGAGCTAATGTATAAAGAAGAATGGGAAAAATGTCACCTCCAAATATGCAAAGCTGGTAGAGACGTACTCCAAAAGACTAGAAGCAGTTATTGCATCAAAAAGTGGTCCTACGTAGTATTGACTAAGGGGGGCTGCATACAAATGCACGTCACAATTTTCAAATTTATATTTTTAAAATATTTAGAAAATCATATACCATATCCTTAACACTTTATAAATACTTGCTGCTTTGTGTTGGTATAGCACATAAAATACATTTTAAGGTTGTGGGTGTAACGTGACAAAATATGTAAAGGTTTACAGGGTATAAATACATTTTCAAAGCACTGTAAGATGTAAGTGAAAGTGCAAGTGCAATACTCATAAGGGAAAATCATACAAAACAGTAGATGAAACGCCTTAATAAAAACCCTGCATAAGGAAGTGATTGTTCATTTCCCAGCCACGCACCCCAACAACCGTTTTGCGAAACTTTCCACATAACCTTTGAATTGGAAATTAAGAGATTTTGATTGCTGTAGTAGGAAGGCTCACATTAATTGTAATAATGCGCAGCTTACTAGCAGAATACAGAGCTACATCATTGGATATAGATGGGTTTTTTTCAGGTGAATATAAATGCCGAGCTGCATGTATAGGTTTTTATCTCAGTAGGGTTTGCCCTTCTTGTTTAATTACAATATATCTTAGTTTTTATAATAAAAGTTATGTGTTATTTTACATCCATTAAAAACATCTAGTATGTGGATTACTAACTCTTTTTTTTTTAGGGCACTGAAATAGTAAATATATTGGTCCATGCACTGATACCCGATGTGTGACATATAATTGGTAGTATAAGTTGTAGGTCAGGGTGAGCAACAGGAACAGAAGGCCATGGCACAGCAGACAGGACTTACCAATAGGCAAGTAAATCTCTGAGGCCCAGGACAGCTGGATATGCAGGGTAGCAGGCAGACAAGCAGGTCAGGTTACCCCAGAAGACACAGAGCAAGGAATGTGGAAATACACAAGAACTGTGAAATCAGGACTTGCAGCAATCAAATGGTTAACGACCAAATCATTAGACTGATGGTCAAGGGCAAAGATGTAAGCAATTAGCAAATGAAAGGTTAACTGCAAATAGTAGTGATAAACAAGCAAACTTGATACTTGCTTGTAGAAAGACTGCAGAATATTGCAGCAACATTGTGATGTCAACAGGAGAGAAGAGTTTGTTATCCTTACAGCAGATAAATGGTTAACCTCTGAACTGAGCCTGGAGATGAATGCAGATAGTTGATAAACAAACAAAATGGGTTGTAAATAACAGTCAGTAGAATGCAATGCATATACAAAATTAAGCAACTTTTTATATACGGATTTGACAAAAAAAGTGATCATAATCACCTTGACTACATCCCCATAAAGAGAAATACTGAAAGTTATCTATGTGCTCTTTTATTCATTTTTCAGTAGGAAGATGGAAAAGTGGAGTACGGTAAATGAGTAATAATAAATGCATACCAATTCACAGCCCTGGATTCATAATTCTGTAATTAACCTCATTAACTGATATTTTGATGGTAGGAGTGCTACAGGAGAAGCCTGGCAGGAGATCATGTTATCATGCCTTGGTGATAAGCGCTGTGAAAAAGATACTAGCGTGGCCACTGGACACAATGAGAATGAACGTTGTGGCACTGACTTGGCCTATGTCTATTTTGTTTCCTTCATCTTCTTTTGCTCATTTCTGGTAAGTTTCCTCTGATATTGCTTTCATTATTTTTTTACAATCCTTTTTAGAGCATTTGGCTCTTTATTCTGTAGCATTAGATCACAGAATCATATTATGGAGGCCCCTAACTCACCTCTGCGACCCAGACCACATCTAACGCTCTTTGAGAAGCACACATGGGAAAGGTGGCCGCTGGCCATATGGGCATGTTACCTTCTTATCTAAAGTATATGGTACTTATGAAGACAACAGCGCCAATAAAACGACATAGGCTTCAATGGAGAGAGGCAAAAGTATGCATGCTCTATCCCTTATCTGAGCAGTACCGACTACGACTACCCAAATAAGTAGCTTCCTTACACCCTTTGGATAATTCTGTTCTCCACAACGGGTTGTTGAGTTTTAACCAACAAGTCAAATACAGAAACAGATGTTAGGGTATGTGCACACGCTGTGGATTTTGCTGCGGATTCGCAGCTGTTTTCCATGCGGTGTACAGTACCATGTATACCTATGGAAAACAAAATCCGCAGTGCACATGCTGCGGAAAAAAACGCGCGGAAACGCTGCATTGTTTATTCCGCAGCATGTTCATTCTTTGTGCGGATTCCACAGCGGTTTACACCTGCTCCATAATAGGAATCCGCAGGGGTAAAACCGCAGGTGGAATCCACACAAAAAATGCATAAAATCCGCGGTAAATCCGCAGTAAATCCGCAGGTAAAACGCAGTGCTTTTTACCTGCGGATTTCTCAAAACAGGTGCGGGAAAAATCCGCAGAGGTTCCATCTACATACGTACATACCCTTAAGGTTTATTCAGCAATTGTTCCAATCTCCCAAACACTTTACAATCAGTTGTATGCTTATCTGAAATTATATTAGTCCTGCACAACCAATGACACTTGAGCGAGTCTGATAATGGTAATTCTGTATTGCATCAGTTCTTAGGTGCTGCTGCCTTTAAAAGTATTTGACAGCCAACTGCAAATTATGGGGCCATTTTGTACAGCACTAAAAGTAAAGTAGACCGGCTCTTACCAGGGTTATTCACACGCCTATTGCTCCTTACACATAATATGTACTTACATTTTGTCAGACGCAAACACTTAAGTTAACAGACTTGTGCTTCTTAAATGCTGAATACACTTTCCATATATTGTAGATGAATATCTAATCTTATATTAAATGTGGAACTTATTCTATACTAAGAATATGTAAATTCAGGTTTACAGCTTTTTCTTGCATTTTGATGACTATACATGCTATACATAACATGATGGCGTTCTTAAATAAGTTCTGTCGCTTGCTCAAAAATTTTAATTAAATACCTTGGAGAAATCCATAAGCTTCCCTGATTCTGCCGCTCTTTTCCGTTTTGTGCTGCATCACTCTGTTGCAGAGATATTGACATTTGTGGTTTTTGAAGCTCAGCATGTGAAACCTCTGCTGATTATACAACTGTGTGTTTTTTACTTCTTTTCTGGGGATGCACTTTCACCCCTTCCAACTGAATGAACAGTCGAGCAGCCTCAAAGCTGTGACTGACAGTGTCTGAAGGGAGGGATGAAAGCACATGCTCCCAGAAATGCCCAGTTGAACTATAAGCAGAGATTTCACATACTGCTCTTTAAAAGAAGAAAATGTGAATATCTCTGCAATGGAGCGACGCTGCTCAAAATGGAAAAAAAGTGGAAGAATCGGGAGTTCAAGAAATATTAAAAGGTTTTTACCTAAATTTTAAGCAAGTGAATTGTCCTCATTAAAGGGCTTTGTGGGAAATTAAGAAATATGACTACTTTCTTCCAAAAAATAACACTACTCTGGTATTTTTAGTTAGCTGTTATTGCACTTTCAGACAATCCCCTGAAAGATCATTCCAAAGTGCCAGCCACCAGGTTTCTCCCTTCTGTCTAATTTTCTGTTCGCTGCCTGTTGTTAAGTATAATCCATCTCTATCAGCTAAGACACCAAGATGGATTGCAGGAAGGGGGTGGACTTTATTTCTCTGCACCTGTTTCTCTGTCTATTAAAATGCTTACGGGCAAAATAGAGAGCTGAGCTTTCAATTCAAGAGAGGCAACCCAAAGAGCAATAGCAGGTGTAATGCATTCTGGGAAGTGGAGAAAGGAAGTTCCTGTACCTATTGTGATGGCAGAGAGCTGATGAAGAGAAACCACCCAGTGTTGCTGGTTATCGGAAAAAAGAATTCAGTTGTGCTTTTTCTTATCTCATATAAACCCTTTCACCTGCATTTGCACTAAACAGAAGATCTATATAAAATGATCATCTGATAAATATAAACAGAAGATCAATAAAAATCATATATGGCATTGAATAACGTGAGCACATACTATTCTAGGAATATGATACAATTTTGGAAGTACTGTATGAAGAGCAAGGTGTAAGAAGTGAAACATGAAGATTCCTTGCAATACATGCCAGGCAAAGCACACAATAGTATGCCCAGAGGAAGGCCTCGTAGGGCGAAACGTGACACAAGGATTTCCGCTTTAATTTCCTGTGCCATGTAAATTAAAACCAAAGATTGGGAAGAATTACATAGATTAGACTAATACATGTAAAACCCTTTCATGTTCGATACTAATTAGGCCTCTAAGGTTTATGGCAGCAGTTTTGTCAGCTGTACAGTCCTCGCTTCACTTTATTACATTGAGGTTGACAGCCATCAGTCCAGAAACGTGTCCTACTCAAATAATATTTTCCAAAAAAATCGCCAAAAAACAGAACACCTTCTAATATTCAATTATTTAATAAGGAATTGAGGAAGTTCACGTCTGTGAAATAATTAAAGATGATTCTTCATTAAATATTTATTTTAACAGACAATAAATGTTGCACATCAGTTATTGTCGAAAGAAAGAAGTACGGTTATACATCTTATCCTGGAAATATAGAATGTCTGACTTATCTTGAGAAATACGTAAATACCAAACAATGTAAACATAACAAATCATCAAAAACCTATAAGGGTATGTGCACACGTTGCAGAAAGGTATGCGGATTTTTCCGCACTGATTTTGGTAAATCCACAGGAAATCCGCACTGAGGAATTACCGCGGATTTACCGCGTTTTTCGCGGTTTTTGTGCGGATTCCACCTGCGGTTTTACACCTGCGGATTCTTATTGAGGAGCAGGTGTAAACCACTGCGGAATCCGCACAAAGAATTGACATGCTGCAGAATAAACCGCTATATTTCCAAGCGGTTTTTTCCGCATCATGTGCACTGCGGATTTTGTTTTCCATAGGTTTATATGGTACTGTAAACTCATGGAAAACTGCTGCGAATCTGCAGTGGCCTAACCGCTGCTGATCCGCAGCAAAATCCGCAGCGTGTGCACATAGCCTAAAGGCTTTCAAAAATAAAAACAAAATCACAAATTACTCCAGCATCCAAAATAGGAAAAACATTCCAAAATCACACATTAGCTATGATTTTATTGATATTGAAATTATTTAAAAAAAAAAAGCACTCAAAGACATAATTAAATAATAGGAAGAGAAAAAAAGATATATAAATATAAAATGTAATACAGATAAAGTAATAGGTTTATATAGCATTATCCAGGAAGACCAAAAACATAATCAGGCACACAATTCAACATTAATAAATATACTTCAAATTAATAATATATTTTTTTTAATTTCCAATAATGAAATGCCATTAATTTATTAAATAATATATTGCAACAAAATTCTATTAAATAATAGAAGGCACAGCCAAAAAAAGGATAATAAATATGTACCAAGATATATCTGAGTGGGCAACCATGATATTGTTAAAACTAATAAACAAATGCACATGGTCATGTTAACAGGTCAAACAGGTAGACTAAAGCCCAAAGTCTAATAATAAAATATCTGACAGGACATATATGAAATTAATAAAGCAAAAGTAAACAACTCCAGACTTGCAGTCATTTTGAACAGTTTCGTCTTGTTAGAGAGCAGTTCAGTACATTTAGTGCAGACAGAATTCAGTACAGTACAAGCAGTACAGGTAGAGAACAATACAATACATATAAGATAGGAAAAGAGCAGTACAGCACGTGTAATACAGAAATAGAGCAGTAGAGAACATGTAGTATATATAGAGAGCAGTACGGCACATGTAATACAGATATAGAGCAGTAGAGAGCATGTAGTAGAGATAGAAAGCAGTACAGCACATGTAATACAGATATAGAGCAGTAGAGAACTTGTAGTAGAGATAGAGAGCAGTACGGCACATGTAATATAGATATAGAGCTGTAGAGAGCATGTAGTAGAGATAGAAAGCAGTACAGCACATGTAATATAGATATAGAGCAGTAGAGAACATGTAGTAGAGATAGAGAGCAGTACAGCACATGTGATACAGATATAGAGCAGTAGAGAACATGTAGTAGAGATAGAGAGCAGTACGGCACATGTAATATAGATATAGAGCTGTAGAGAGCATGTAGTAGAGATAGAAAGCAGTACAGCACATGTAATACAGATATAGAGCAGTAGAGAACTTGTAGTAGAAATAGAGAGCAGTACGGCACATGTAATACAGATGTAGAGCAGTAGAGAACATGTAGTAGAGATAGAGAACAGTACAGCACATGTAATACAGAAATAGAGCAGTAGAGAGCATGTAGTAGAGAGAGAGCAGTACGGCACATGTAATACAGATATAGAGCAATAGAGAACATGTAGTAGATATAGAGAGTAGTACGGCACATGTAATACAGATATAGAGCAGTAGAGAGCATGTAGTAGAGATAGAGAGCAGTACAGCACATGTAATACAGATATAGAGCAGTAGAGAGCATGTAGTAGAGATAGGAGCAGTACAGCACATGTAATACAAACATCGAGCAGTAGAGAGCATGTAGAAGAGATAGAGAGCAGTACAGCACATGTAATACAGATAAAGAGCAATAGAGAACATGTAGTAGATATAGAGAGCAGTTCGGCACATGTAAGACAGAGATAGAGCAATAGAGAACATCTAGTAGAGATAGAGAGCAGTACAGCACATGTAATACAGATATAGAGCAGTAGAGAGCATGTAGTAGAGAGAGCAGTACAGCACATGTAATACAAATATCGAGCAGTAGAGAGCATGTAGTAGAGATAGAGAGCAGTATGGCACATGTAATACAGATATAGAGCAGTAGAGAGCATGTAGTAGAGATAGAGAACAGTACGGCACATGTAATACAGATATAGAGCAATAGAGAACATGTAGTAGATATAGAGAGTAGTACGGCACATGTAAGACAGATATAGAGCAGTAGAGAGCATGTAGAGATAGAGAGCAGTACAGCACATGTAATACAGATATAGAGCAGTAGAGAGCATGTAGTAGAGATAGAGAGCAGTACAGCACATGTAATACAGATATAGAGCAATAGAGAACATGTAGTAGATATAGAGAGCAGTTCGGCACATGTAATACAGATATAGAGCAGTAGAGAATATCTAGTAGAGATAGAGAGCAGTACAGCACATGTAATACAGATATAGAGCAGTAGAGAGCATGTAGTAGAGATAGAGAGCAGTACGGCACATGTAATACAAATATCGAGCTGCAGAGAGCAATGTAATAGATACAGAGAGCAGTACGGCACATGTAATACAGATATAGCGCAGTAGAGAGCATGTAGTAGAGATAGAGAGCAGTACGGCACATGTAAGACAGATATAGAGCAGTAGAGAACATGTAGTAGATACAGAGAGCAGTATGGCACATGTAATACAGATATAGCGCAGTAGAGAGCATGTAGTAGAGATAGAGAGCAGTACGGCACATGTAATACAGATATAGAGCAGTAGAGAGCATGTAGTAGAGATAGAGAGCAGTACGGCACATGTAATACAGATATAGAGCAGTAGAGAGCATGTAGTAGAGATAGAGAGCAGTACAGCACATGTAAGACAGATATAGAGCAGTAGAGAACATGTAGTAGATATAGAGAGCAGTACAGCACATGTAATACAGATATAGAGCTTGTAGTAGAGATAGAGAGAAGTACGGCACATGTAATACAGATATAGAGCAGTAGAGAGTATGTAGTAGAGATAGAGAGCAGTACGGCACATGTAATACAGATATAGAGCAGTAGAGAGCATGTAGTGGAGATAGAGAGCAGTGCGGCACATGTAATACAGATATAGAGCAGTAGAGAGCATGTAGTGGAGATAGAGAGCAGTGCGGCACATGTAATACAGATATAGAGCAGTAGAGAGCATGTAGTAGAGACAGAGAGCAGTATGGCACATTTAGTACCAGTACACAGCAGTACAGTATAAGTAGTACAATTAGAGATGAGTACAGTAAATGTAGTAGCCGTAGAGAGTAGCACAGTACATTTAGTACAGATACAGATTAGTAAAGTACATGTAGGACAGGTAGAGAGCAGTACAGAACATATAGTACAGGTAGAGAGCATGTAGTAGAGATAGAGAGCAGTACAGTACATGAAATATAGATAGAGAGCAGTGAAGCACATGCAGTACGGCACATTTAGTACAGGCATGGTTAGAGTGGGGTATCTGGGACCCACAGGTGGAATTGACCCTAGGGGGCCACCCTACAGCTATATGCAAATATCTGTAAGCCGTTATCCCTGTTATAATGGAGCGTCGACTGTAAAACACAGGAGGCTCCTGCACATCTGCTGTGCACCACCATATCTGAGATGTACAATTATGCCAGTTTGCATTAAAGGGGATCTTCGGTGACAACAAGTTATCACCAATACAAAGGATAGTTGATAACTTGGAAACTGCACAGATCGGAAAAATGGGGAACTTTTATTCCTGACAGGGCACTTTTATACCCATTTTAAAATGGAGCGACAGGTAGGAAGTCTGACCGCAACTCCACTATCCTCTTTGAAACTTCCAGAAGAAGCCAAGTGTAGTGCTCGCAGCCACTTAAAGAATGAATGTAACAGTGGTAAAGTCGTTCTTGCCTCTCAATTCAAATGGGGACCATAATTTAATTATGTTCCCCATCCTGGGCTCTTTTTTTTATTATGTCCACCATGAAGGGCCCCTACGTTCCCTCATCCTGGACCTCTATGTACCTCTTCTTTGGCCCCTGTGTCCTCCATCCTGCTCCCCTGTGTCTTCTATCCTAGGTCCCTATGTCCACTATCCTGGGCCTATATGTTCCCCATCTTGTACCTCTATGTCCCTCATCCTGGGCCCCTATGTCTCCCGTCCTGGGCCGCTATGTCTATCATCTTGGGCCCCTATGTTCCCCATCCTGGGCAGATGGTTATCACTGAATTACCTATGCTGTATAGTCCATATTCTAAGCTCTCACATGTGTGACTTAGAGCTGTACTTTCTATTTTAATTAGTTTTGAAAGTTTCATATGGCATCTATTTTGTCACATTATGGTAGTTTTAACAATAATTATATTGTTCTGTGTAATCCTCAGATGTTAAATCTGTTTGTGGCTGTTATAATGGACAACTTTGAATACTTGACAAGAGACTCTTCCATTTTGGGACCACATCACCTGGATGAGTTTGTTCGGATCTGGGCTGAATACGATAAAGCAGCATGGTAAATTATCTTACCTTCCTAACATTACTATAGTATCAAACTTTCAAAAACTCAAATGTTTGGTGTAGATTCTATAAAGATTAAAACTAAAGGTCTTTGATTTATTTTTCCATATTTTACAAACTGTAGTATCTCGGAATTGATCACTTATTTGTTTCCTTTCCTTGCCTATGTCCATGCCTTTGCCCATGTCCCAGAATATACTGCAAACTTGTTGCAGTATCTGGGTTTGACATTTTGCTGCCCCAGGAGCTCTCATGGTGCAGTGATTGAAGTTGTGGGGGGTTGCCTCTGGCCATGGAGGTATCTCCATCTTCCTGATTTTGAGCTGTGCTCTGATTAACATGCCTGTGCTTCTCTTCCAGTGGCAGGATACCCTATAAGGATATGTACAAATTAGTCCGAGTCATCTCGCCTCCGCTCGGCCTTGGAGAGAACTGCCCCTACAGGGTGGCATGCAAGGTTTGGTGCCCAGTCTCTCAGCCCTTTCCACTCAGCAAGGGCATAGCTTACCTATACCTTCCCACCTTTCCCTTCACCTAACTGTCCCTTCCCCTCCACCGCTCCACTACTGCACCATGCAAGGGACCTCGGGCTGCTGCCTCCAGGTTTAAATAGTGATATTCACTCCCTAATTCCCTAAATCAGCAGCTGCACCCAAGCTAGTCCCTGGGACTCAAAAATATATTAGTCATGATCAGTCAAGGCAGTGAAGGGTTTGATTTAGTAAACCTGATGTGACCACAAAAAGTGTTGTCAATAGAGGTGTCAGGAACAGTTAAGGAACAGTTTAGGCAATGGTGTAAAGTATTTTGGATGTCAATGTATGGAAATTACATAAAACACCTAAACTTCTACTCTAAAACTATACAAAAGGGGTCTGTGGATCTAAAATATTCACACTACCCAGAGGTCCAGGGTTACTGGTATTGGGAGGCAGCTGGTTGACTCTGAAACTTGCAACTCAGCATGAGCAGAAGGAACTTTCAGGAAGAATGCATGAAAACTTTTCTTAGTGCATCGCGGAGCATGCTTTGCACTGGTGCCTGCCAGGAGCCACAACACTCAGCCAGGAGGAAGCAACTGTGGGTTCCCGACATTACGACCAATTATTATCACAGCTGCAGCCTCTGGTCAAGTCGAGTAGCCAGACAGGTTCCCCCAATATTCACAGTAGCTGGCTGTAAATATTGCAGAGACGGCTGGAATTTGACAAGCTGTTTTCTGAAGCTGAGCCTGGAGACGAGTATCTGACATGCTTGCAACATCATTGCAGTAGAAAAGTAGTAATCCTTAGAAAAAAAAATCCAAAAAACAGAAGAGACGAATTGGGTGTGGGTGGAAAGAGTCGAAATAAGGGCATGAGTGCGGTTTAATCCCGCCTGAATCTGCTCCTGGGGTGAAGGCATCTAATAACCCCTCCGTCTTCTCTTCTGTTTCCCTCTTTCTTTTCTGTTTTCTATGTTTTTTTATGTGTGTTTGTATTTTTCTTTTCTTTTCTTTTTTTGGGTTTTTGCTTCCCTGGATATGCCACGCTTCTCTTTGTTCCTTCATTGCTTGCTCCATTGTTCTCACCTCACTCCCTTCCTCCTTCTCTGGCTCCTCCTGTCCATAACCAGTGGCCGTATCCATTATAATGAGATGTATGACATGCTGACGCTGATGTCACCACCATTGGGCCTTGGAAAGAGATGTCCTAATAAAGTGGCTTATAAGGTAGAAGTCACCCTATTGCAATCTAAGAATAAGGTTCTGACGTAAGAAAAAGTGTCGCTTGATATGCCCCTGATTTATCCCTTTGTTTTCTCATACTTTTCACTTGAAGTTGCAGTCCTAGCATACCTTTCATTGCAGTACGGGTCCTTGCATTCCCTTGCAGCAACTTCACTTCAGATTTTTTTTTCAAAATCACCATTAATTTGCCAAAAAATCTGCATTTGTTGAAATTTGCAAACATTCAACCGGGTTGCAAAATAAATGTGTTGCAGAAAAAAAGCGCACATTAAAGAAACTCTCCCGTGAAAAGTTTTATCCTCTTAATATATTTCAGTCATCATATTATGTAGCACTGTGTACTTACAATTGCTCATTTTGCCTTTAGTCCATTTAATTCTTCTCTTTTCCATTAGGTCAAAGACATCACGTGATTAAAAACAGACTAGCTGGGATCTTCTAAGTTCTATGTAGAAACACAAAGTCTGTTTTCTCATGCAGGGAAAAGAGACTTCCTGTTTCTACATAGAGCTTAGAAGAATTCAGCTAGTCTGGTTTTAATCACGAGTCATAGACCTAATAGAAAAGAGAAGAATTAGCTGGGTAGAAGAGCAAAATGAGCAATTGTAAGCACACAGTGCTATATAATATGATGACTGCAATTTATTAAAATAATAAAAACTCTGATGGGAGAAGTGCTTCTTTAAAGGCATTGAAATGGTCAAATCGGCATGAAATCACCTAAAAGAATTTCCATTCTGAGAATGTCAGTTTATGTGTGGAAAATATCTGCAATATGTAGATGAGATTTGTTAAATCTAGCACATTGCTTTTAAAGCCCCTGGACAAATGTGAAGTAGATATGCCACATGTGCAAAATCCCAAGGTCACAAGGAAGCTTTGGTGGTCATCAATTAAAAATAACACAAATAATAAAGGAGTTATGAATTTGTACTTTCTTTCAAATTCTTACAAAAAATCTTAGCTTACTGTATAGATGACTTTATATAGAATCTCACCGAAACCCTTGGATAAACTAATGAATATTCACAAATGTGCATCGTATTATAACTAGTGATGAGTGAGTAGCACGCTCGGGAGATCTTCGAGTATTTCTGAGTGCTCGGAGATTTAGTTTTTGTTGACACAGCTGCATGATTTACTGCTGCTAGCAAGGCTGAGTACATGTGGGGGTTGCCTGGTTGCTAGGGAATCCCCACATGTATTCAAGCTGTCAAACAGCCGTAAATCATGCAGATGCGGCAAAAAAACCTAAATCTCCGAGCAGTCACAAATACTCGGAGATCACCCGAGTATGCTCGGGAAAACCCGAGCAACGAGTATACTCGCTCATCACTAACTATAACCATAATTTATAGAGTTATGCTAAGCTGTAGTTAATTTTAGAAATCCCCAAAAATATAAAAAATCTCACCAAAAGATTACCAAATAACCAGTTCTTAAAGTTAAATAGGAATCTTCCTATTAGTACCGAGTTAAGATTGTTTCAGTAGAGCAACAGTAGGAAACTGTCGGGTTATGACCAATATCAAAATGCATAAAAAACAAAAACAACAACCTAAAACTATGAACCTATTTACATGAAACATGGTATAAGGTGCTCTGAGTCAAAGGTCTCCAATCTGTGACTCTCCACTTCCTCCAAAACACAAAGCCTGGTTCTGTCACCTCAATTTTCCAAAGATCTCAAGAGTCTAGGTGTTATTTTTCACACCAAACCTGGCTCTGTCACCTGATTTTTCCAAAGATCTCAAGAGTCTAGGTGTTATTTTTCACACCAAACCTGGTTCTTTCACCTGGATTTTCCAAAGATCCCAAGATTCTAGGTGTTATTTTTCAAAGATCAAAAACCACATGTTAAATACGTCCAATCTAAACCTTGCCATCCAATATCATAAATTTAAAATCAGGAAGACATCTTGACTCTACTGTGATCCAACAAAGCCAAGGCCATGTCTATTTTCCACAAGACCGCTCTTGATTTGGGCAGGCCAACCATGTTTAGAGATTCAAAAACATGGATGTTAATGGCATATTTTAAGCATTGCCACCATTATATTTATATTATGATAGCTGCTTCTTAAAGATATGTTTTAATAAAGTCTTACAAGTCTACATTGTAGACTTCATATTTGAAAGCCCATAATTGTGTTAATAGGGCAAAGATACTTTAAATTGCTGGTTCTGGACAGTTAAACCTTTGCCTTGTCTTTGTATTGTCCAGCAATATTGACACCCCCTGCCTTCAACTATTTGGGTATGACTTATAGACAGGTTAGAATATGCATGTTCCTCCTTTTACTTGACCCTTCTTAGTTACACAGGTGTAGGGTGGAGCTGGGGGTACGGAGGGAAGTTTGGAGAGTGATGTCTTCATCCTTGTTTTGTGTATGGTGTAGTGATTATGTGCCTATGTGTGCTTGTCTGCTTTGGGTCCCCTTGTCGATATTCCATATCTTGGGCGCCCGGTGTTTTTGTACAGAGATTAGTCCTGATGAATATGCCGGTAACGGAGGATATGACGGTACATTTCACATCTACGCTCATGGCTTTAATTCGGACTGCACTGGATGTAAAAATAGCTAAAGGTAAGAAGTTAAAAAAGGGGAATTTTAGAGTTATTGTGATACTGCAGACTGTTGTCATAGATATATACAGGTTTAGATGAGAGCTGTAGATACGAAATGGTAGAATTTTTTTAACCTGGGTGCATTTTTTTTTAAATTGACTTAAAGTAGATTATTACAAATTTAAATAAAGTGAATCCATGTTTGAGCTAAATAACTGTATTATTTTAGAAACAAGGTTTGTTAACGAAAAAACACTTAAGGCTACTTTCACACTAGCGTTAACTGCAATACGTCGCAAATGCGTCGTTTTGCCGAAAATACGCATCCAGCAAAAGTTCTTGCTGGATACGTTTTTTCGTCATAGACTAACATTAGCGACGCATTTGCGACGCATTGCCAAACGTCGCGTCCGTTTTGCGACGCTTGGGCGTGTGTTAGCGGACCGTCGGGAGAAAAAAACCTTACATGTAACGTTTTTTGCTCCCGACGGTCCGCTTTTTCCGACCGCGCATGCGCGGCCGGAACTCCGCCCCCACCTCCCCGCACTTCCCCGCACCTCACAATGGGGCAGCGGATGCGTTGGAAAAATACATCCGCTGCCCCCATTGTGCGGCGGAGACCACGCTAGCATCGGGAACGTCGGCCCGACGCACAGCGACGGGTCTTTCCCGACGCTAGTGTGAAAGTAGCCTAACATATACAGCCTCTTAAAGGAGAATGTTAGACTGTGTGCCCACTAATATACCCAGTTTTAAGTTCACTTCTAAAGCTAAGGCTGTAAGTAGAATTTGGTCATACAACTTCAGGTCTCAGACAAGTAGAGTGACCAAAATACTTGTGCAAATTGTCTCTTCAAAGAGGAAGAAGACTTGAATTCTAGGGCCACCTATTGGAAGCAGCAATCCTAAAAGTCAATATCGACACTTTAAGGAGGCTTGCTACATGACTTAGGATAAATGCCAAACCAAGAATCTCAATTTGCAGGTACATGTTTTGGGATGTTGCCCCTCCTCAGTACAAAGTGTGAGATCTGATTTGTACATATGAAAGGAATCTCACTGAACTTTAAGGGGTACCGTTTCTTCTTATGGAAAGTGACATTACTGACATGCCAGAGTAAGGAGGCTTATAGGCCATGCAATGCCCCTCTGGGAAATTAAATTTGCAAATTGTCTCTTTACTTTAGGGAGGAAATGGACAATCTTCCTCCTTGAAGACACAATTTGCATAATTAATTTCACCTAGGAGCATTGCAAGGCTATAAGCCTCTATGGTATGCCACTCTCAATAAGGAGAAACATTGCCCTTTAGACCCAAAATATTTGTCCATCCAATTTGACTGCAACTTTGTGTCACATGACTACTTTACAGTTGTGATGTAACTGTGAAAAACAACCAAATTTCAGCCAGGTCCCAAGTATAGTAGTCCGCAGTTGCTACCAACTTACAATATCCTCTAGGATGATAAAATTGTGCACAATTTATAACCTGTGACTGGCTGGACAGGATTCTTCGGTGACGAGTTGTGTCATGTTCCCACAAAGCAGCCACACTCGCAATTATTAGATGTAATGTCACAATGAAACATTGAAATCCAGCCCTAGCCTATGGTCACATTAGTTTGAGGGACTTCATTTACTTAAATATCTGGTATCATTGTCGATTGCTTTTGCTCATGTTCTTCCAGGTGGAGCTGATAGACAACAACTGGACTCAGAGTTGCAGCAGGAAATACTGGCAATCTGGCCAAATCTATCTCAGAAGATGTTGGATCTGCTTGTACCCATGCCAAGATGTGAGAGTTTAAACTTTTTTGTTAACATGATATTGCATGTAATCACCATCACCTACAGAACTTAAAAGGGTTGTCAAGAACTTAATTATTTATGACCTATCCACAGAATAAGTTTTCAATATGAGATCAATGGAGAATGACACCCGGAATTCCCACCGATCAGCTAATATCTGTTCCAGCATCAGCCAGATGAAAGTAATGTCCTGGGCGAACACCGCAGCTCCAGATGATGTATAGTGGTCAATGCCAAGTAGTGGACTCTATATAATGGGAGATGAACTGCAATAGTCAGCAATGACCACTAAACAATGTACGGATCGATGACGTTTCCCTCCTTCATTGCTTACATCCAGTCACTGCTGGAGCAGATACTAGCTGATCTTTCGGGGTGTCAGACCACAGCCGATCTCATGTGTAAGTCCAGGACATCCCTTTTAACACCGAGTCCTTAACCATAGTAGCATAGCCATAGAGGAGACAAAGTTTGTGTTTCATATGATGGTCTGATGTGTCTAATTTGGACAAAGGCTTGTCTGTAACATAGAAAGACAGCAGTATTATAAGGGTCATATTGTACAGATATTGCATTTGGGCCAAAGATCCTAAAAGTTGTGTTTTTGCCATCTTTTAAGTAAGAGATGTTTTTGGAGCCTAGTCCAGGTCAAGACATTGCTAATTAGAACAACCATTGGGAGGGCCAGACCAGACATGCATTGGTTTCCATGCACTTACATTTCTAATAATGTGGCAAGAAAATGAAGTAAGGGGTATCGTATGGGAACATTACTGAAGAAAGGGTTTCCCAAATTTCCCAAAGTACTAAAACTTCAGACTAATATATGTATTTTGGGGTAGAGACATTTGAAATGCTTATGTGGTTTCGGCAATTTACATTACTTTAAAAAAAAGCCTAAAACATAGTATGAATAAGTAGTCAGCTAACGGAAAGTTCTACTTTGCTGGACAACATGGGCTCTTATCATCTAAATTTCGTGTATCTTGACTTTTGATTGGCCATTCATCCTGCTTCCTTGGCTATCCTTGCACAAAAGTTAAATAGAAGCCAAAACTAGAGCAAAACAGGTTCCAAAAAAAAAACCATGCTTTACAACTCTCCTGAAAAAAGGGAAGACCTCAAAAACTAGGAGAGATAGCAAAACTTCTGAAGGCAGCAAACGTCACTCAAAACCTCCCAAAAAGCAATGCTTCTGGAAGGCCTCTTGAAAGTGATGCCACGATTAGAGCCCCAGTATTCAATCAACATTCAAAATTGAGTATGAAGAGGATGTAGAGAGACATGGCCAGTAAAAGAGAGTGAGGCTATGAAACAAAATTCTATTTCTCTTTTTTTTGGTCGGAAAGTAACAAAACCATTGATGCACAAGGAAGTGCTTTGATATTAGATAGGGCATTGACAGGAACCTAAAGACCCCATTTAGAAATAAGTGAAAAAACGCTCCTACTCAGCCTAGCCATAAAGGTGATGAACATATATTTGACATTACAGTAAAAGCCTCTTCATTGTTGATGAAAATGGAATTGTAAGCTTTATCAGCTTCCCCAGCTATGTCTAATTCTATGCGCTGTGATTTGAAGCACAGCGTGTTATAATTCAGTGTGAAATTAGTCGAGGCTCTCTGCACCTTCACTTGTTTGCCCTCTGTGTCAGACTGACAGCAAGGTATGTGAAAAATCACTTAAGAAGCGTAGAACCTGATAAGTTTGCTTTTCGTGCCAGAAAGTCGCTTTTGTAATAAGTCATTAAAATAACAATTCATAAAGGAATCTAATTTATGTAGAACACAGCTTTGAATAGGAAATAAAGTACCAATTTGTGAACAAAAGACATTGAGCTTTTGGGGGAAAACGCCAAGAATCTGATAGGACTGGTGTCCCAATTTACCTAAGTATTTTAAGTTTAAGATTTTAAAGGAGCAGTTAACCTTTAAAGGAAATCTGTCAGCAGGAGTTTGCTATGTAATCTGAGAACAGCATGAGGTAGGGTCTGAGACATTAATTTCAGCAATGTGTCACTTATTAGGTTGTGTGCTGTTGTTTCAATAAAATGAGTGTTTTATCAACAGATTATCCTTACACGACTACAGTTATGTATTGTTACTTGTGTACAGGATCAGAACCAATAATTGAACAAGAATACATCACCATAACCACTATCAGTATAGAAATACGTCAGTAGAGCCCCCAGCAGTACAGAAACACAGCATCATAACCCTCATCAGTACAGAAATACATCACCAGAACGACCAGCAGTACAGAAACACATTGCCAGAGTCATCATCAGTACAGAAATGCATTACCAGAACTACTAGCAGTACATAAATACATCGTAGGACCACCATTAGTACATGAATACATCAGTAAGACCACCATTTGTTCACGAATTCAGCATCAGAACCATCATCAGTAGGGTTGAGAGACTTTCATTTTTTTAAGATCGAGTCGGGTTTTGTGAAACCCGACTTTGTCCAGAGTCGAGTCGAATGCAGTCAGCCGATTATCACTAAAAGTCGGGGATCGACCGAAACACGAAACCCAATGCAAGTCAATGGGGAAGCATAGTCGGCAGTGAGTGGAGGCCAGGAAAACACCTACAGTGCCCATTTTAATGCCAAAAACATCCATTCTTGTTTCTGAAGCTTGTCAATCTTAATTAACTTTATAATAATAGTTGGGCATAGGAAATTGGGGGTCATTTGGCAAAAGTTGTGGGGGGTAGGGCTGGTTCAAGCCTTTAGTGGGCTCAGGAAACATGGACTACGTCACGGCGGTGGAGCAGGGAGAGGTAAGTATTTCAACTTTGCGAGTGCTGTGATCCTGAGCAAGCAGGGGGGGCCCACTCGTTCGCATTGGCACTGGCACAGGGCCCCTGAAAGTACGGCGGTGTGTTTGCATGGCGGGGGCACCTCCCACCAGCAGCGACACTTTTGCGTACTCTGAGGGGCCCTGTGCCAGTGACGTCGCCAACGAGTATGCCCCCCCCACCTGATGAAGTAACCTGCACTTTCATCTGCACCTTCCTCTTTGTCCCTGTGTAAGGTGGTATAACATGCGGGAAGGGGAACCTTACTTTCAGCAGGGTCAGATTCTGGCTGTGTAGAGTACAAGGGGAATGTAGTGGTCTAGGTCAATGTACCAGCAGACTCATCTAGCAGTGGCTGGGCAATGGGCAGGATGAGGAGGAAACAGATATAGGGCCAAAAAATAAAGTAGGCTAAATGCAGTTCAAAATTGGTAACAGGACTAAACAGGCGGCATTGCTTTGTTCAGTGGAGTAGCAAACCCAAGAGCAGCAGACAGTGTTTCAAGGGCCCAACCACACTAGTAGGCCAAATGCAGTTTAATATCTGATACTATAGGCCGAAAGCCAGAAGGTTGAAGCTCAGCTGTATTCAGTTGAGGGCAACACCAGGGAGGGGCAGACACCGTTATTAGGCCGTAACCAAAGTTGAAGGCCAAATGCAGTTTAATATCTGATACTATAGGCCGAAAGCCAGAAGGTAGAAGCTCAGCTGTATTCAGTTGAGGGCAACACCAGGGAGGGGCAGACACCGTTAGTAGGCCGTAACCAAAGTTGAAGGCCAAATGCAGTTTAATATCTGATACTATAGGCCGAAAGCCAGAAGGTAGAAGCTCAGCTGTATTCAGTTGAGGGCAACACCAGGGAGGGGCAGACACCGTTAGTAGGCCCTATCCACCAATTTTTAGAAACACAGCACTTAATGAGAGCCAGAAGGTTGAAGCTCAGCTGTATTCAGTTGAGGACAAACACCAGGCATGGGCAGACACCGTTAGTAGGCCCTAAACACCATTTTTTTATTTAAAAACAGCACTTAATGAGAGCCAGAAGGTAGAAGCTCAGCTGTATTCAGTTGAGGGCAACAACAGGGAGGGGCAGACACCGTTAGTAGGCCCTAAACACCATTTTTTTTATTTAAAAACAGCACTTAATGAGAGCCAGAAGGTAGAAGGTAAGATTTAGACAGTGGAGGACAATTTGAATTAGGGACTGCAGACAGACTTAGTAGGCTGTCCCCTGTGGACCATGCATCCACCACATTAACCCATTGCGCCGTAATGGACACGTAACCTTCCGTGGCCATGCCTACAGGTCCATGTGTCTGTTGTCAGGTGTACCTTTGGACTCACAGATTGACAGAGTGCATGGACAATGCGGTCTTTTACATGCTGGTGGAGGGGTGGGATGGCTTTTCTCGCAAAAGAATTGTCAACTGGGTAGCTCATAGCGTGGTACAGCGTAGTCCTTCATGGCTTTATTAATATTAAATAAAATAAAAAAATAGGCTCTATGCACTGTAAAATAGGTTCAAGGGGTAAACGGGCAGCATTGTTGTGGTCAGTGGAGGAGGATTGCAAGGAGGCACCGCAGACAGGCTTACTAGGCCTAAAATACCTAAAAATAGGCTCAAGGCAGTTTAAAATAGGTTACATGGATACACAGGCAGCTTTGTGGTCAGCGGAGGAGGAGTATTGCAAGTAGGGGCCGCAGACAGGCTATCAAAGGCCTAAAATAACAAACAATAGGCTCATGGCAGTTTTACATCGGTTACATGGATACACAGGCAGCTTTGTGGTCAGCGGAGGAGGAGTATTGTAAGTAGGGGCCGCAAACAGGCTATCAAAGGCCTAAAATAACAAACAATAGGCTCATGGCAGTTTTACATCGGTTACATGGATACACAGGCAGGCAGCATTGTGGTCAGTGGAGGAGTAATGCAAGTAGGGGCCGCAGACAGGCTCTCAAAGGCCTAAAATAACAAACAATAGGCTCATGGCAGTTTTACATCGGTTACGTGGATACACAGGCAGCTTTGTTGTCAGCGGAGGAGGAGTATTGCAAGTAGGGGCCGCAGACAGGCTATCAAAGGCCTAAAATAACAAACAATAGGCTCATGGCAGTTTTACATCGGTTACATGGATACACAGGCAGGCAGCATTGTGGTCAGTGGAGGAGTAATGCAAGTAGGGGCCGCAGACAGGCTATCAAAGGCCTAAAATAACAAACAATAGGCTCATGGCAGTTTTACATTGGTTACATGGATACACAGGCAGCTTTGTGGTGAGCGGAGGAGGAGTATTGCAAGTAGGGGCCGCAGACAGGCTATCAAAGGCCTGAAATAACAAACAATATGCTCATGGCAGTTTTACATCGGTTACATGGATACACAGGCAGGCAGCATTGTGGTCAGTGGAGGAGTATTGCAAGGAGTGTCTGACCCAGTACTCCCAAAATATAAATAGATGTTAATGTCTCGCAAAACAAACAAAAAAAAAATAAAAAGGGTGGCATACTTAGGTACAGGGGTGGGCTCATCTGCTGAGTTTCTGACATAGTAATTTAGCAGTAAATATTTAATGGTGCCAATATAGGACACTGACCCAGACTACTTTAAGTAGCATCATAGATGTCTACAAATTGGTATTGTCGGTGCCAGACATTGAATTATGTCAGCGAATAGACTAAACATTGGTGGAGCTGTGCGAGATAATTTTGCACGTGGTAGAGCACAGTTTGAGCTGGGGGGGGGAACTCTCTTGTGGCCGGCGGTACCGCCCCAGGGCCCCTCATGTTACAACGGTGTGTCTGACGTTGGGTGCGCACCACCACCGCCAGAGACACTACATTGTACTATGAGGGACCCAGTGGCAGTGCCATCGACCAAAAGCGGGCACACCCACCTCTTCAGACAAACAGCACTGTAACGGGTGCTTGAGCCAAGTGGCGAGACCACGGCCCCGTGGGGGGAGTTTTCACATTGCGGGAGGTGTAAACCTGTCGTATGCTGGACAAACAGCTGCTGCAAATTAACAGATTGGAACACTCAGTAAGACCAGTCCACAAGCAAGCACTTTTTATAGGAAAGCTAGGTGTCAGCCGGGAAAGGTGGGGCAAAATAATTTGAAATCCAGGAGTGGTTCATTTTAATGAAGGTGAGATCATCCACATTTTGGGTAGCCAGACGAGTCCTTTTTTCGGTTAATATTGAACCAGCAGCACTGAATACTCTTTCTGATAGCACACTAGCTGCTGGGCAAGCAAGCTCCTGCAATGCATATTCTGCCAATTCAGGCCAGGTGTCTAATTTGGATGCCCAGTAATCAAATGGGAATGACGCTTGAGGGAGAACATCGATAAGGGCTGAAAAATAGTTCGTAACCATACTAGACAAATGTTGTCTCCTGTCACTTTGAATGGATGCTGCAGTACCTGTCCTGTCTGCGGTCATTGCGAAATCACTGCACAACCTGGTCAGAAAACCCCTCTGTCCAACGCCACTTCTGATCTGTGCACCTCGAACACCTCTGCCATGTAGCCCCCTGCAGCTTGTGTGAGACTGAGAACCATCACCGGCGCTGTGTGCTGGGAATGCCTGAATCAAACGGTCTACAAGAGTAGCTTGTTTGGTTGCTAATATTTGTTCGAGGTTCTCATGTGGCATAATATTTTGCAATTTGCCTTTATAGCGAGGGTCAAGGATGCAGGCCAACCAGTAATCATCATCGCTCATCATTTTAATAATGCGTGTGTCCCTTTTGAGGATACGTAAGGCATAATCCGCCATGTGGGCAAAAGTTCCAGTTGTCAAATCTGCGGTTGTGCTGGTTGGAGGGGCAGTTACAGGCAAATCTATGTCACTTGTCTCCCTTAAAAAAACAGAACCCGGCCTTGCAACGCCACGAATTTCTGTTGGCCCAGGAGAAGCTTCCTCATTCAAAAAGTACTCATCCCCATCATCCTCCTCGTCCTCCTCCACCTCTTCACCCGCTACCGCGTCCTCAACACGGCCCTGACCAGACAATGGCTGACTGTCATCAAGGCTTTCCTCTTCCTCGGCTGCAGACGCCTGCTCCTTTATGTGCGTCAAACTTTGCATCAGCAGACGCATTAGGGGGATGCTCATGCTTATTATGGCATTGTCTGCACTAACCAGCCGTGTGCATTCCTCAAAACACTGAAGGACTTGACACAGGTCTTGTAGCTTCGACCACTGCACACCTGACAACTCCATGTCTGCCATCCAACTGCCTGCCCGTGTATGTGTATCCTCCCACAAAAACATAACAGCACGCCTCTGTTCGCACAGTCTCTGAAGCATGTGCAGAGTGGAGTTCCACCTTGTTGCAATGTCGATGATTAGGCGATGCTGGGGAAGGTTCAAAGACCGCTGATAGTTCTGCATATGGCTGGAGTGTACGGGCGAACGGCGGATATGCGAGCAAAGTCTGCGCACTTTGAGGAGCAGGTCGGGTAACCCCGGGTAACTTTTCAGGAAGCACTGCACCACCAGGTTTAAGGTGTGAGCCAGGCAAGGAATGTGTTTCAGTTGGGAAAGGGCTATGGCAGCCATGAAATTCCTTCCGTTATCACTCACAACCTTGCCTGCCTCAAGATGTACAGTGCCCAGCCATGACACTTCATTGCCAATACAGCCTGCTGACGCTTGCCACTAGCTGTCCCATAATGGCACACCTGGTGTGCAACAGTGGCAGCTGCGGATGGAGTGGATGTGCGACTGCGGTGTGTGGACGAGCTCTCGCTTCTGCATGAGGAGGAGGAAGAGGAGGAGGGGGGGCGAACGCCTACAGCCAACTCTTTCCTTGACCGTGGGCTATGCAAAACTGTCCCAATATTGCTGTCCCCTGTGGACCCTGCATCCACCACATTCACCCAGTGTGCCGTGATGGACACGTAACGTCCCTGGCCATGCCTACTGGTCCATGCATCTGTTGTCAGGTGCACCTTTGCAGTCACAGACTGCCTGAGTGCATGGACGATGCGGTCTTTAACATGCTGTTGGAGTGCTGGGATGGCTTTTCTAGAAAAGAAGTGCCGACTGGGTAGCTCGTAGCGTGGTACAGCATAGTCCATCAGCGCTTTGAAAGCTTTGCTTTCAACTAACCGGTAGGGCATCATCTCTAATGAGATTAGTCTAGCAATGTGTGCGTTCAAACCCTGTGTACGCGGATGCGAGGATGAGTACTTCCTTTTCCTAACAAGAGTCTCATGCAGGGTGAGTTGGACTGGAGAGCTGGAGATCGTGGAACTAGCGGTGGTGCCGGTGGACATGGGTGAGTGAGAGAGGGTTGGAGATGGTATTCTTGCCGGTGCCCTACATGCAGTGTTTCCTACTGCAAACCTGGCGATTCCCTGACTTCTTTGGCCTGGCGACGAAAGCTGCACAGATACTGCAGGTGGTGCGGGAAATGGTGGGTTTACAGTGAGGGAAGGGATGTAGCGTTGCTGACTAGCTTCATTGGCCGAGGGTGCTGCAACCTTTAGGGACGTTTGGTAGTTAGTCCAGGCTTGCAAATGCATGGTGGATAAATGTCTATGTATGCAACTTGTATTTAGACTTTTAAGATTCTGACCTCTGCTTAAGGTAGTTGAACATTTTTGACAGATGACTTTGCGCTGATCATTTGGATGTTGTTTAAAAAAATGCCAGACTGCACTCTTTCTACTATCGGATACCTTTTCAGGCATTGCAGACTGAGCTTCTTTAACCGGATGGCCACGCTGTCCTCCAACTGGTTTTGGTTTTGCCACGCGTTTTTGGCCAGATACGGGCCCGGCAGATGGAACCTGTTGTGATGTTGATGCCTGCTGCGGCTCCTCCTCCTCCGCTTCAGAACTACTGCCGCCTGCACCCTGTTCCCCCAATGGCTGCCAATCGGGGTCAACAACTGGGTCATCTATGACCTCCTCTTCTATGTCGTGTGCAACTTCGTCTGTGTCACCGTGTAAGCCGGTGGTGTTGCGTTCGTGACGGGGCACCATAGTCTCCGCTGGGTTTGATTCTGCCTCAGTACACTGCGAGGGCAATGTTCTGGTCTGAGTCAAAGGAACAGCATAGTAATCTGGCTGTGGCTGTGCATCTGTGCACTCCATGTCCGATTCAACTTCTAATGGGCATGGCATGTTAACTGTTTCACTGTCTAACCCAGGAACGGTATGTGTAAAGAGCTCCATGGAGTAACCTGTTGTGTCGACTGACGCATCCTTCACTGTTGTTCTGGGTGAAGGACACAAGGAAGCGACTTGTTCCTGACCGGGAGCATCCACTGATGATGCACTGCTCTGACATTTTGCACTTTCCGAGGAGGAGGCAAAAGAGCTAGAGGTAGAGTGAGCAATGAAAGCCAATACTTGTTCCTCCTGCTTCGGCTTCAAAAGTGGTTTTCCTACTCCCAGAAAAGAGAGCGTTCGAGGCCTTGTGTAGGCAGACGACGTTTTTGGCTCAACAACTCGAGACTTAGGTGCTGTACTGCTTTTACCACGACCACCTGATGCTCCACCACCACCACTACCATCATTACCAGCTGACAATGACCGCCCACGGCCACGACCTCTTCCACTAGACTTCCTCATTGTTTGCAAAACGTAACTAAAGTAACGCTATTTGTTACTGTAAAACAACTTATAACTTGAACTCAAACATCTGTAGGATTTATATATACCTTTATAGGTGCCTGACACTGAAGGGAAAATCAGGCCCAATGTTACACACTAGGTTTTCTGTGCCCCAATAATTTGAGACAGATGGCACACACAGGAGCAGCACTCAAGCAGACTTGCCAATATTTATCTCCCACTAACTATTTTTTTTTGAAAAGGGAGAATTTACCCAAAAAAACCCAAAAAGGCCCAGTATTACACAGTGCTTTTCGGTGGCACACAATGAGAGACAGATGCCACACACAGGACTGGCACGGAAGCAAACTTGCCAATATTTATCTCCCACTATTTTTTTTTGAAAAGGGAGAATTTACCCCCCCCCAAAAAAAAGGCCCAGTATTACACACTGCTTTTCGGTGGGACACAATGAGAGAGAGATGCCACCCACAGCAATGGCACGGAGGCAGACTTGCCAATATTTATCTCCCACTAACTATTTTTTTTTTGAAAAGGGAGAATTTACCCTCCCAAAAAAAGGCCCAGTATTACACAGTGCTTTTCCGTGGCACACAATGAGAGACAGATGCCACACACAGGACTGGCACGGAGGCAGACTTGCCAATATTTATCTCCCACTAACTATTTTTTTTTGAAAAGGGAGAATTTACCCAAAAAAACAAAAAGGCCCAGTATTACACACTGCGTTTCGGTGGGACACAATGAGAGACAGATGCCACACACAGGACTAGCACGGAGGCAGACTTGCCAATATTTATCTCCCACTAACTATTTTTTTTTGAAAAGGGAGAATTTACCCCCCCCAAAAAAAAAGGCCCAGTATTACACACTGCTTTTCCGTGGGACACAATGAGAGACAGATGCCACACACAGGACTGGCACGGAGGCAGACTTGCCAATATTTATCTCCCACTATTTTTTTTTGAAAAGGGAGAATTTACCCCCCCCCAAAAAAAAAGGCCCAGTATTACACACTGCTTTTCGGTGGGACACAATGAGAGAGAGATGCCACCCACAGCAATGGCACGGAGGCAGACTTGCCAATATTTATCTCCCACTAACTATTTTGTTTTGAAAAGGGAGAATTTACCCGAAAAAAAAAAAAGGCCCAGTATTACACAGTTCTTTTCCGTGGCACACAATGAGAGACAGATGCCACACACAGGACTGGCACGGAGGCAGACTTGCCAATATTTATCTCCCACTAACTATTTTTTTTTGAAAAGGGAGAATTTACCCCCCCCCAAAAAAAGGCCCAGTATTACACACTGCTTTTCCGTGGCACACAATGAGAGACAGATGCCACACACAGGACTGGCACGGAGGCAGACTTGCCAATATTTATCTCCCACTATTTTTTTTTGAAAAGGGAGAATTTACCCCCCCCCCAAAAAAAAAAGGCCCAGTATTACACACTGCTTTTCGGTGGGACACAATGAGAGAGAGATGCCACCCACAGCAATGGCACGGAGGCAGGCTTGCCAATATTTATCTCCCACTAACTATTTTTTTTTTAAAAGGGAGAATTTACCCGAAAAAAAAAAAAAGGCCCAGTATTACACAGTGCTTTTCCGTGGCACACAATGAGAGACAGATGCCACACACAGGACTGGCACGGAGGCAGACTTGCCAATATTTATCTCCCACTAACTATTTTTTTTTGAAAAGGGAGAATTTACCAAAAAAAACCAAAAAGCCCCAGTATTACACAGTGCTTTTCCGTGGCACACAATGAGAGACAGATGCCACACACAGGACTGGCACGGAGGCAAACTTGCCAATATTTATCTCCCACTAACTATTTTTTTTTGAAAAGGGAGAATTTACCCCCCCCCCAAAAAAAAGGCCCAGTATTACACACTGCTTTTCGGTGGGACACAATGAGAGACAGATGCCACACACAGGACTGGCACGGAGGCAGACTTGCCAATATTTATCTCCCACTAACTATTTTTTTTTGAAAAGGGAGAATTTACCCCCCCCCAAAAAAAGGCCCAGTATTACACACTGCTTTTCGGTGGGACACAATGAGAGACAGATGCCACACACAGGACTGGCACGGAGGCAGACTTGCCAATATTTATCTCCCACTAACTATTTTTTTTTGAAAAGGGAGAATTTACCCCCCCCCCAAAAAAAGGCCCAGTATTACACAGTGCTTTTCCGTGGCACACAATGAGAGACAGATGCCACACACAGGACTGGCACGGAGGCAGACTTGCCAATATTTATCTCCCACTAACTATTTTTTTTTGAAAAGGGAGAATTTACCCAAAAAAACCAAAAAGCCCCAGTATTACACAGTGCTTTTCCGTGGCACACAATGAGAGACAGATACCACACACAGGACTGGCACGGAGGCAAACTTGCCAATATTTATCTCTCACTAACTATTTTTTTTTTGAAAAGGGAGAATTTACCCCCCCCCAAAAAAAAGGCCCAGTATTACACACTGCTTTTCGGTGGGACACAATGAGAGACAGATGCCACACACAGGACTGGCACGGAGGCAGACTTGCCAATATTTATCTCCCACTATTTTTTTTTGAAAAGGGAGAATTTACCCCAAAAAAACAAAAAGCCCCAGTATTACACAGTGCTTTTCCGTGGCACACAATGAGAGACAGATGCCACACACAGGACTGGCACAGAGGCAGACTTGCCAATATTTATCTCCCACTAACTATTTTTTTTTGAAAAGGGAGAATTTACCCCCCCCAAAAAAAGGCCTAGTATTACACACTGCTTTTCGGTGGGACATAATGAGAGACAGATGCCACACGCAGGACTGGCACGGAGGCAAACTTGCCAATATTTATCTCCCACTATTTTTTTTTAAAAAGGGGAGAATTTACCCCCCCCCCAAAAAAAAGGCCCAGTATTACACACTGCTTTTCGGTGGGACACAATGAGAGAGAGATGCCACCCACAGCAATGGCACGGAGGCAGACTTGCCAATATTTATCTCCCACTAATTTTTATTTTTTTTGAAAAGGGAGAATTTAGCCAAAAAAAAAAAAATGGCCAAGTATCACACAGTGGTTTTTTCGGTGCCACACAATGAGAGAGAGATGCCACCCACAGCAATGGTACGGAGGCAGACTTGCCAATATTTATCTCCCACTAATTTTTATTTTTTTTGAAAAGGGAGAATTTAGCCAAAAAAAAAAAATGGCCAAGTATCACACAGTGGTTTTCGTTTTCGGTGCCACACAATGAGAGAGAGATGCCACCCACAGGACTGGCACGGAGGCAGAGTTGCCAATATTTATCTCCCTGCAGTTATCTCAGAAAAGTATGGCAGGCAGCTAGAAAAAGGACTGCTGCACACAAAAGTGTGGACAGACACACAAGATAGCTGTGCAGAAAGGAAGGAAATACAGGATTTGTGCTTTGAAAAAAGCAGTTGGTTTGCACAGCGGCGTACACACACAGGCACAGCAACGCAGTTATCAGGGTCAGGGAGCCTTCTAAGGCAGCCCAATGAGCGACAGCACTGAGGAAAAAAAAACGTAGCTTCCACTGTCCCTGCAAACAAAAGGTGGTGTTGGACAGTGGAAATCGCTACAGCACAAGCGGTTTGTAGCTTTATGTACCCTGCCTATCACTATCCCTGCTTCTGAAGAAGCGGCAGCAACCTCTCCCTACGCTCACATCAGCAGCAGTAAGATGGCAGTCGGCGGGAACGCCCCTTTATAGCCCCTGTGACGCGGCAGAAAGCAAGCCAATCACTGCAATGCCCTTCTCTAAGATGATGGGGACTGAGATCTATGTCATCACGCTGCCCACACTCTGCGTCCACCTTCATTGGCTGAGAAATGGCGCTTTTAGCGTCATCGAAACGCGACTTTGGCGCGAAAGTCGCGTACCGCATGGCCGATGCAACGCTGGGATCGGCTCGGTCTCATGAGACGCCGACTTTGCCAAAAGTCGGCGACTTATGAAAATGAACGATCCGTTTCGCTCAACCCTAATCATCAGTACAGAAATACATGACCAAAACCACCCTCAGTATAGAAATACATCATCAGAACCACCCTCAGTACAGAAATACATCACCATAACCACCATCAGTACAGAAATACATAACTAGAACCATCATAAGTACAAAATTACATCACCAGAACCACCATCATTAAATTAATTAATCACCTAAACCACGTTCAGTACATGAATACATCACCAGAACCACCATCAGTTCATGGCACACTAATTGTAATGTCAGATAAGACCCATATAAATTTGTATCACATGAACCTACAACTCGCAGCATGACCTTAACAATGGTAAGGAGATGATGGCAGTTGTTGTTATCAATCATCATCAGATTACAGACCATACAGGACCCACAGTACTAATGAGAATTAGTCAGTATCACAAATAAACATATGCATCCAGGAACCTTATGAATGATGTAGTCACTGATTTGACTCGTTCTCTTTCTTTTCTTCATCTTGTCCAGATGCCATAATGACTTTTCACATCCACAGCTTATCTTTGTAGACTTCCATCTTCTCTGATCTTCTGCAGCACACCCCACACAATGCCCTTAAAAATAGCAGTATGATTATAATGCTCCTGAATAAAAATATCTGCCCTATGCTGTGTACCTGAATAAATTATTGCCTCTCACTGACCTGCTCCCGGAAGAAGCGACCTTGCGAAACGGCGCTCGTCGGGCGAGGGGTTCCAAGCAGCAGCTGGCCTACTACCGCACTGTCTGCACTGTCCCACAGTACCAGTCTTTAAGCATTTATTTAACCTCAATCACTCTGGATATTGTATATACAGTACCTGCCCTAGATTGAATCCTGTTGGTGTATGCGAGGAAATCTGCATCCATAGCACAACAAATTAGCAATTACAATTAGCTTTTCTATATTCTCTGGGCCTTTGCTCCTTTCCTTCTTCTATGGGCAGCTATCTAATACTGCATTCGCAAAACTTAGCGTGCAAAGCAACTTTTTAGTACCTGCTAAGTCCTCTTTTATGACCCTTTTTGAATATAAGGATTAAACATCCGCTCGTTTCTTCTGTGTTTGGTGCTCCTATTATCCTCTAACTCAGACTGTTTACTTTATTACTACCTGCTGGGCTATGGGAATGATTATTGCTGCTGATGGACCTGGAATTTCCAGAAACAACAGAAAGTTTGAGTTTAGAATAGCCCCGGTGGTCAGCGTGAAAATTGGAAAATTTCATTTTTTTATACAAATCGTGATATGATGAACAATAAAAATAAAATGCTAAAAAAATTAAAAAAAATTACAAACCTGATTTCAAGAATAGGACAAGGGTCCGAATAAATAGCTTATGTATAATGTCCCTTCAATTTGCAATGTATTCGTGAGGACTTGTGTGAACCATCTGCATCTTGTACAGTGTAACTTAATACACATCCAATACTGTTACCAACACCATTAGTATGAATTTGCTTCTGTCAGTGACAACTTCTGAACTGTTTTCCTCCCAGCTACTGACCTGACTGTGGGCAAGATTTATGCTGCTATGATGATCATGGACTATTATAAGCAGAGTAAAGCGAAGAAACAGAGACAACAGCTGGAGGAACAGGTGAGATATATGACAAGTGGGCAAGGCCTCTGCCAGACCCGCAAGTCTTCTGCATGAGAGCCGGAATAAAAAAATGTGTGCCGAGACTTGATCAAATTAAATATGTTCATTGAAAATATGAAAAATTTAATTATTATAGTTGCGATGGAGTCTTCTTTAAATTTGAATATGTTGCCGTTAAAAGGCTGTACATTATTAGTTGAAATCCAAAGGAACATGGTGTTGTCCTGCTAGGCATGAAAAAGTGGCATCATGAGGTTTGGAACATATTGGGGCAAAATATTTAAGTTTAGCAGAAAGATATACAAATTAGGTCCAGCTTCTCTATTGATCGTGGGCACGCAGCCTAAGTCAAAGTCAAAGATGTGTCCAGCCTAATCCTTACTTGAATTGCATTAAGTTCTACAACTTATCATGATGTCAGATCAATGCAAAGTTGTGACATCTAGTAAGGTCAACGCAGAACAGCAAGATGGTCAACTCCATAAGAAGGAGTGTTTGTCACATGCGCCAATACCAGGGCAATCAGTGCACGTGCAGAATTTAAGTTGATAAAGTACTGGCCTACATAAGTGAAGCCAGTAGTGGAGCCAGGAGTCGGACAGCTAGATTGACTAAGATAAGGTGTTCTCCACCTCCTACGATGCACCAACCACCTAATTTGAAGATCGTTTTCTTGAAACGTGGCCCACAGAGTTTAGATCTACAAGCATTCTTCTTCACGGATCAAATTGCCTATATAGAAATGTGTTTACTTCCCAATGTAATTTTGCCCTGACAGACCCCTGTTAACCACTTCCAGACCACCTGTAGACTTATGATGTCTGGGCATTCTGTAGATTGCTTTACTTTGACCTTCTAAAATGTTATTGCAGAGTAAGAAGCTACGCAAAATTGTGCAGCTGCAGAGAGCTGAATATTCCGACAGAGAAGGCAGGGATGGTTTACTACCAACTCTGCCTTCCTGTCCACTTTATATACAGCACCGAACAAGCATTTTATATACTGTATAGGAAGTGCTAACACTGTATCCTCCTCCGGAGCCAGCAATCTTCTGCCTAAAAAGATTCATACCCTAAGAGAGTTTTTCAAGCATTAGACAATGTTAAAAAGTGAACATAGAGCATTTGTCACCACTGCGGCCTTTCTGGACCAACTGGGAACTTTGGAGACCAGTGGGGGGACCTAGGTAATTTTGGAGCAATATTTTTTAATATTTTAAAGAGTTCCGAAAGGTTGTTTTTTTTAGGTTTTTTTTTAGTGTTTGGAGAACCTACTTATCTGGGACAACTTCTGTCTAACGATAACATAGTTCGGAATTAATTGATGTTGTGTAACAGGCACTTAGTTATGGATTTGGTGCACCTTTATTAAGAAACATAATTATCTTTTGAAAAGATGCATTATTTTCGGAATATGAATAAATCTGCATTGTTAGCTTTGTTGACATCTATATTAGGTCTCGATGGATTACCCTTTTTGTAACTAACCTGGATATTGAATTTTCGAAACAGAAAAATGCTCCAATGTTTCAGAGAATGGAAGCGTCATCCTTACCCGAGGAAATATTATCCAATGCCAAAGCCTTGCCGTACCTCCAGCAGGACACGCTGTCAGGCCTGTGAGTCCGCAGCGTAACAGTACATTGTATAGGAATAATAGACATGGCTATGGAGGATGATTTTTTTTATTAACTGCACTTGTCTTTCAGTGATGCCTACCCGTCACTCAGTCCATTGTCCCCTGAAGAAATTTTCCAACCACCCTGTCTGGACAGGGACGATGAAGACTTTGAAGAGCAGCTGTCTCTGGTAAACTTAGCTTTTAGAGGAGCTGGCCCATTAACTTAGCATTGTCAGTCGGGGCATTAATGTGACAAATTTCAGGAGTCGCCGGTTACGGCGGAGTGCGGACACTGTGTATTTAATCATCTTTATCCACAGTCGCAGAGAACATGTAAATCCAAATAGGTATTGATGATTTCCTAATATATAGCAGCTAAAGTTCTGTCTTTTTTATCTATAGTTCCAAATTCCTTGAAGAGACACAGGAGCTGACTCATCAGTTTGCGTGAGAATAAAACATTTGAAATGTCACTTTTTGTCATTCTTCTGGACACATTTTTGAAAAGAGAAGTGACGTGTCCAAGCATGACCGACAAACTCATCATAATTGCAAATTGGATGACATTTCTTACACTAGTGCCCGGCTACTGAAAGATACGTCAAATTCATTTTCAGCCCCCAAGTTAAAACGTCTCTTGGTGCACATACTTAGATCTGTCCCAATTCTCATACTATTTAATTTTACCATCCAGAGGGTAGTCTTTTTAATTAGCATTCTGCCAGTACTAGAGGTGCAGGAATTTCCTTCCCCTCGCTTCCCATTACTCCTGCCATTATCCAATCGCTTGCTTGCCACAAATTGAATGCCCACCTCTCTTTAATGCCTGTATCTAGTATGACAGTCAATTAGCACAAGTGCCATCATGGTCTTGCACCATCATTTTCCCAAAAAGTTAAAACTGTGTTTAGTGCACATACTGGTCCCGGAACTGTCCCAATTCTTATACTTTGTAATTTGTATTCTGCCGGTACTAGATGTGCCGTAACTTCCTTTCCCCACTTTCTGTTACTTCTGCTATTCCCAACTTCTATATGTGTTTCACATTGAATTAATTGGAATCAGTAAGCTCCTCTCATCCTCCTCATCGCAGCTGAAGACATCTTCTAACTGTACTCTATGTCTTTTTAAATAGAAGCCAGTAATTTGGAACTATATATAAGAAAAGCAGATAGATCTCTCCCCTTTAAAACAATATATATATATATATATATATATAATATATATATATATATTAACAAAACAAGCAAGGACATGGGAAAATATTGTAGTGTTGGTAGATGTAGGGATTGATCATGTAGTTGGGGGTTGGGAATATTCTTTTAATTGGCCGTGAATGAAACGTTGATGGTCAAGTGTTCCTTCCTCACAGCACTTTCACCCCTCCACTTCTACCAAGCAGCGATAGTCAATAATTATTGTATAACCACCATTTCAATGTAGGGTACAAACATGGAGATGAGAGTGGATGTAAACCCGCGCTGCCGAGGATCCAATATACGATAAGAGTCTAGATTCTGTATGAATGAGGTTTTGTCAATGCGTTTCGAGTTAATCATGTTAATTGTGATTTGGCCTGATGAAGAGGTATGATTGCCTCGAAACGCGTTGACAAATTTAACCGCATCAATACTATATCTGGTCTCTTATCATATATTGGATCCTCGGCAGCGCAGGTTTATATTCTCTCTCATCTCCAAGTTTCCACCCTGGTCCCTATCATTTGGCGGATCTGCAGCAGCCGTTTTTCATACAAGCTAACAAAGGGGTTCTGACTTTCACAACCCCAACAGGTCAGCAGATCCCATTTTACGCTTTCCCTTTTAATCCGAATAAGACCCTATTGCGCTTATTGTCATCACAGTCTTATCTATACATCCACCATTTCAATTTGTAATTGATCCAATGCATTTAAACCAGAATGTAAAGCAACTTCTTGATGAAAAATGAACAATAAAGAGACGCTGGGGATACCAGTATGCTAATTCATGCTGCCAGAACCGTGGGCAGAATAAATCGGAGATTTCAACATAGTTGGCTGGGAACAAGGTGACTAGTCAAAGAGCTATGACCCTGTCTGACGTTCCCTCCTTTTCGGCTTGACTGACAGGTCTTTCCTTTGTTATGCACTCATACAGGGAGAGACCTATGTGAATGGGCTGGGGGAAGTCAGCGGACATCTCCTCTTTGAACTATTCAGCTCGGGACCAGTGCCTTGGGCTTCATGAATCAGTTGACCGATTCCCTATAGATGTAGAATTATCGGCATTTCTTTAGTAATGACGGGTTACAGTTATATTGTTTATATGTGAAGTGTCTTGTTTTGTATCTTGCATGAACAACATTTTTATTGTGTTTTGAGATGATGCAAAAACTTGCCACATCGAAATCTCATGAGATGTGCCCATTCAGCAATCTGCAGTATGTTAATGTGTTTGGTGCCAGATGTTTTGTCACTAGTATGTTATCACCTGGTACATAGATGCCATCCTGTCTGCAACAAGAATGGAAGTATCTTAAGTCTCTCAATGTGAAACATGTTGTCAGCTCATTGATTCTGCCTGGTCACTGCAGTGTACAGCATTGTCCACACCCTAGGGCAATAGCGCTAAAGTAACGTCACTGTTGCAGTGTCATTGCACTGTGTGTCTTCAAGTCGCAAGCATTTTGTTGAATGCCTCCATGCACATGCAGAACGATTCTACCAACAGGGCAATAATACAGCTATCACATGGGAATCCCCGTTGCATTCTTTCACCCAGTTATTATGTTTTGTTTAAAATACATCCTTATTAAAATTAGTGCAAATTATCGCCAAGATAAGTTATCAATTGCACCAATGTCCCAATAATAAAGTATCCCACCTCCGACAAACCCATCCCCATGTCCCAATCTTATGCTGGTGGAGAAATTATAATTAAAATAAGAAAAAAAAAATCCATCCCATACAATCTATTGGCAAAGTTTCCCCAGATCGACTCGTACAGCTACTATATCAGAACGGGTGCTAAATTGGTAATCAATCAGACTAGTACCAAAGAGAAAAAGACATTACCTATGGACAAGTACACCTGTGGTATCAAATGTATGTCATTTACTTTAGAGCAAAAACACCATATTTCAATAAAAACAATTACATAAAAAAAAAACACATATCCCCACAATACATGGAAGCCAGTAAGAAAAACCACGAGGATAAGACAGGGGTCACACTTGAGAGAGCAATGTGAGAAACTTGCACGAGTCTCTCACTCACAAGTGTAACCCCGGCCAAATTGTAAACGTTTCCCCAAAGATCTCAGTAAGGCCGGAGTCACACCAGAGGTGTAATATGGACGAGTGCTATGCTACAAAAAATCGCATAGCACTCGGACCAATGTTCATCTATGAGGCAGCTCCCAACACCCGTTTTTTTTCTCGGCCGTATTATACGTGCAAAAGAAATCGCAGCATGTGTATTAAGGCCGAGACTCGCCAATGAAAGTCTATGGGTGCGAGAAACTCTCACACCACATGGACCATCAGTGTGACTTACGAGAAATACGCACCGGTGTCCTTTAGAAAAGCCGGCAAACAGCTTTCTTTGTCCCACTAATAGGCTAGAGGAATTTTGTCTCACGCCCTGAAATAGAACTTCTTCAATGACTTCAGGCAGGTATTCATACACCCACCAATAAAATCAAACTGTCCTGGTCCAGTTAAACAACCCAAAACTATGAAACCGCAACCGGTGTATAACTAGGCTGATACACAGTTCTTATTTGTTTATTTGGTATTTATTTACTATTATTGTGACCAAAGGCCTTTTTTTTAAATTTTGTAATGTATACACAGTATTTAAAAAAATATCTAAAGTGGTCGCAACTAACACTTTTATTTTCTTAGCTTTAACAATGTATGTCCACCACGTCACACGTGTATTATCTTGCACTGATCCTCAATTACAGCTGGTATTAAAGTGCAGAACTGCACAGATAATTGTATTGAGAAAGAAATGGTCTGACGGCACTGCTAAAGGGCAAGACAACCTTGTACTAGGTTAATGCCCTCTGAATTTAGACCGCACCTGTGGACTCCGGGTGCTCATGCAAGAAACAGTACTTGATTTGTGCGGTGTAGAGAAAAGAAATTGCAGATAGCACTCACCGGTCCTTAAAACTTCTTCCTTCATTCAGTTACTTAAAACGTCATGGCCAGAGGAACAGGTTACTGGGATGTGCGAGCCAGTGTAGACGACGGCCGTTTCGCGCTGCACGGCGCTTCAACGGGTCAGTCGGCCCGTGAGTGCTATCTGCACTTTCTTTTCTCTACACCTCACAGGTAATTGTATTGGTTCCTGTTGGAAACAGAAAAAAGTTTGCCATCAGGCCCGCCCCTGAGGAGCTGAACTCCTTTAACGCACTGGAGTGTAATTCAAATATTGTCCCAGCAAATAATTTTGGGAGATTCCTAGTTTCAGGCTTTCAAAACTGTGGACATTAATACAAATTGGCTAAACTTGAAGCACGTGGTACCCTATGCAAAATCTCCAACAGGACCCCCAAATTTTTTTCGTATTTTTGTGGATGTTTAAAAATATTGGCTTTCTCTAATGGGTCAAAGTGAATTTTTGGGCCCCTCCAGGCTCCAGGGTTTGGGTGTGACTGCAACCCCTGCACACACAATAGTTACACCCCTGCCAACTGTACTCAGGATCACCACAAGATAAGTAATTGTCTCTCGATATATATATAGATTAGTTCTTTATATGAATTGTGAAATGGTGACTGAATGTGGACATTAAAATATTAAATTAAACTATATAACATTAAAATAGTCAATCAAAGCTGAAATAGGTTTCAATACTAATCCCTGCTAACACAATCTGTTAAAGAGATGGTTTAGGGTTTGGGGTTCAAGTCTGAAGTCACTCTATCAGGATTCTCAGGTGCTGGCACTGGGAGTGAGAGGTCATGTGACCCCCAAGTATGCAATTTTCATACTTCCAGCCACATTCCAACTAGACTTGTCCGGCCTCGCTTAGTTCACTTGTATTGATCGAGGATGCGCATGTCTAGTTGTCATGTAACCACATGTATGCAAATCATATACTCGTGGTCATGCGCCTGCCTGCTGCCAGTGCTGGCACTGAAGAATCCTTACAGTGCATACACTGCGCACTTTTAGGATTCACAAGTCTGCAGTCACATAAAGTGACTGCAAACTTGAAACCCAAACCTGGACAACCTCTTTAATGATTTACCACAAATTGGATATATACATATAATATACAGGAGAAAATCTAGTAAAATTATACAGTGACATGAAATCACCCTCATACAATAATATGTGAAAACACTGTTGATTGCATTTTAAAAATATTCACTAGATTAATTGCTTGTTTTACCCAGATCTCCCTTCCCAGTTATACCATGATCGTGGACAATATATTTGAGCGTTCTCCAGCTCACTGCAGTGGACAATTAGAATTAAAACGTATTTATAAATTGTTCCTGCTTCTTATATGCTCTTGGTGCATACAGTAACAATGTGCCGGAGGCTATAGTAGCTAGTGACTTGTATAATGGAACGTCTGGCACTGACCCTGGAGTGGGTGGTCTATCGGCAGGGAAACCATTGTGCTACCAGGTGACGGAGCAGTATGTGAAATGGAAAGCTGGTCCCACGAGCTGGCTGTATCTTTATTTCCAGGAGCCAGAGGTTAGAAAGTATAGCAGGGAGCAGCTCCCTATCCAAAGCAGCTACATCCCAGTGGAGATGCTGGAACGTCCAGCGTCTGCGAGAGCATCTTCCATGCCACGTCTGGCAGAGGACCCCCAGGTAAATACGGCAACACAACCCCTCTATTTTAAGCCACAAATGTCTCTCTACTAATTAGCAAGTTACCCAGTCACAAGTCACAATATCTAACATATCATTAGGCAACTGACAATCTACCGTAAGAACTTTCCATCACTTACCGGCTACATGGTCTGTTGCTTTTCCTGTTTGTCTATTTGCTCTTTCGTTAAATTATTGGATTATCGTTTCATTTGTTCTCAAGGGGTTTGTTTTGCTTCTTTCCGTTGTTTTGTACTTCTGTTTGTTTCTCCGAGTTTGTTTTCTTTTTTTTTAGTTCTTTATCAAGTGACCATTTAGTTTATTTTATACCTTATAATTGGTGGGGAACTACCGTCTCCAAAAAATGTTTTTTCTTTTTCTGAAAATCATTAAAACTGTTTGGCGTAAAGTAAAATAGTACGACAGTTTTTGATTGTTTTTTCAGAAACGTTTGAAAAACGTTCTCTTGTAATAGGAAGTTTTTGAACATAGGTAATTAAATTGTTGGTAGTTCCTCTTTAATTATCGTTTAACATGATGGGTATTTTTTTTACATGATGGGTATTTATAAAAATAATTTTATAATTTATTTAACTTTTTATTTAATTAACAGGTAGATAAACTCTCATTATTCCCTTCACTCATATGCACATTATGGATTTAGCTTGCACAGTTACATAAGACAGAACCCATGGGGTCCATACTATAACCCAAATGTTCCAGATTTTGCTCTAAAAGGTCTTTTTTCTCATGAATTTATATAAAATCTTCCATCACACACTAAATTATATAGGTATTCTAACCTAAAGGCAATATTATCTATTGGTATTTATTTATTAACTCTGAATATTGCTTCTCATGAAGGTACCAGCACACAAAGAGCACAATGCTTCGCAACATGTTGGGTGGTTTATGAGCTGCCGTATTAGCTCTTTGAAGACTCTTTATCATGTGCATTAGTTAATAATAAGGCCGGATTTACACATGGACCATTCTCATGTAGGAATACCTGACCCAACTGCTTGGTCTCCCGACCTGAACGATCTCTGTTTATCAAACAGTAAGCCCAGCTTGGAAGACCAGGCAGTTGGGTTAGGTCTTCTCATGTGAGGATGGTCCCTGTTTCACAAATGTGTGAATACGGCCATAAACAACAAACAAATCAAGCAACATACCTGCACCTATTACACATAAAGTTTCTTAAACTTTACCTAAAGCCCTTTTTTATCAATGGAAAATTAATATTTAACAATGTCGATCTGTTTAGTGCACCAAGCCTTTCCTCTAAGTTTTTCTCCTTGTCACTGACCACAATTTCTTACCTTGTGTTCTATGAAATTCTCTGCAGCCCTGTAATATTTATTTACTAATAGCTGTTTTAATATGACCTGTGTCAAAATGAATTGAACAAAGAAGTCTGCAGCAGCTGCCATTATGGCATATAAATTTAGTGGTTCTTCTTCGGACTAGGCTATTCCTGAATTTTGGATGTCCAACAAGGATGACTCCTCCAGTAGTTTTCTGAAAGTTCTTGTCCAGTCCAATACATTCCCAAAACTATTGTCAAAACGATAGGAAGAACTTGTGTGTGCAGATGTATTTCTTCCTTTTTTTGGGGCTCACTTTGCTTTGCAGGTCCTGGCAGATGTTAGTTCCATGCGACGTTCGTTCTCCACGACAGCGGACAAGCGTGCACGTAGCTCATGGCTAGAAGACTTCACCTTAGATCGACGTGGTCTAGATAGTAGCTACAAGCAGCAACGTCGCAGCTACCATGCCTCTTTAAGACTATCTACTAATCGCTTGAATACAGATACAGGTTGGTCATATACACTACATGTTAAGTCCACTATACACAGTAGAATAAAGTCGGTCAAACTCAATTTTTCTGATGGGACAGGGCAACCCATGTAATATGTTAAGGGACCTCACTGACAGATATCAAAGGAGACAAGAATTGGGCACATTGAATTATAATGCCCGATCTGGCAGCAACTTATTCCCCTTGGCCAAATGCGTATGTGTGTCATGAGTTGGGAACCATATCTGTAGGCATGAGGATTCGACCAGCCACAATCCAAGATGCAAAGGCACCTTAATACTGTCTTTACAAAAGATATCCCATGAAAAACATATGAGAAGATTTGCTTTGTTCTAAATGTGAAATCCTCGACTGAGTTGTTGAGATAGCAAATAAAAATATTTTTTTCATGTCCAGTATGTTCCTAAATAATATAAATTATTGTTTGCTCACAATTATTGACATTTCTTCTTCGGGTCTTCTGTGTTCCCATATTTCAGGGCAGCATAATATAAAGGGGTGACACTGAACTTGAGAATATACTGTAACATTTTCTATGACTAGGTTTTGAATTTTTGTAAAAAGCTATTCAGATGCCGCTTGCACGTATACAGAAAGCTTGTGAGTTCTGCTTCCGCCACCCACACAGTGGATGACAGCTCTCTTTATATACTAACTTATGAGAAAAGCGGTCAATCATTCTGTGTGGGTAAGGAAGCAGTGACTTACAAGGTTCCCATCGAGCGGTATATAAACAGTTTTTTTCATGAAAGTGTAGAAAACTTTATGGTCTTAACCTTACTTGTAAAGCATAAGAGACCTGACAGATTCGCTTTAAAGAGGATGACTATTTTATAGCCAAAAATCATAAAGTGCATATGATACTGTTGTATGGAACCAGCAATCTCAATGATCCTATGATTAAAGATGGTGACATGTGGCTTATCTACAGTACCGCTTCCTATGTGTTTTCATAGTTTAAGATTGAAGGCAAACTTTGAGGTGTATTCCCACTTCCAAATAGAAATGTAGTATAGTTTTTCTGATTAGCTATATCACTTATCCCATGTAAAGGGCATTGCAGTAGATTGGGTGTCTGTCACGATTCCACCCCTCGGTGTGTCTGAGATGCAGTTACTGACAGCTCAGCCATGCAATGTGGTGCAGGGGTGTGCCTAAGCTGGTAGTACTTTGATTGACAACTCAGACATCCAATCTGGCATAGGGGTGTGCTGAGCTGTCAGTGCGTTGATTGACAACTTGACTATCCAATCCGAGACTTTGAGGCGCTGCTGTTTCCAAGTGTTCATTATCCCAGGTGATTGCCATGCTACTTACCTGAGCTGTTTCTCTCAGACCTCTGCCAGAAGTACATTCAGCTAATGAGGTTTGTGCTCCCTGTGCCTTGAGTTCTGTATGCTTGATCTTTTGTTGTCTGACCTTGGTCCTCTTTCTGACCATCCATCTGTTTAACCCCTTCTGCTCTGATCCGTTATACACCTGGTATTCTGACCTCAGAATGTTACCTGGCCACGTTTTTGTCTCTTCTGTTTATGTCGCACCCTCCTGGCTGCTTACCTTGGACTCCTTGACTATACTGACTCACGGCTTGGCCGTGAAAAGTGACTATTGTCACAGTATCTGTGGTTATGGCCACTGATGAAGTTAGCTAGTTAGCGGTTAGTGTTCGTAATCATGGATATCTAAGCTCCTGAAATGTTATCAGTGAATCAGAAGAACTATACTACATTTCTAATTGGCGGTATTTGCTAATATTATTATTATTATACCTACTACATTTTGAGATAGGTTCTTGGAGATGGGAAGCCTAAGATGTTGAAGCATAAGATGTTCATATAGAGGGACTTCAGTTTCTCTGCAGAAGTGGAGACAGCAGAGGAATCCAGTGCATTGACAAAAAAAAATCACATCCCTTACTAGAATCCTGTCCAAAAAACACATGAAAAACAAAATGTCACAGGGCATATGAATCTGGCTTGATATTTAGTCCTTTTACACAGTTTTTCCTCATCCTTTGAAAGACCATACTGAGAATCGGTGGGCACTCATTATGGGTGGAAGAAAGGCAATTCCGGCAGCTAAATAGGAAAGGGTTCTTTACAGTTAGGGCAGACAGACTGTGGAATGACGACCACAAGAGGTAGTAATGGCAGACATATAACAGCTTTTAAAATGGGCTGGACGATTTCCTTGATACACATAACATTGCGGGTAATAGGTAAATTAGTGATGAAATGTACAATTGGTGGAGAAAGGGTGCACTTGAAGGACCTAGGTCTTTTTTCAACCTATGTAACTATCTATGTATTAAGCTAGCATCTTTTACTAAAACTATATTAAAGTACCCCAACGGTATGAGCGCAAAGCCTGTGGCATCTTGTAACTCCCAACTTTATGGATAGTCAAAGAGTAACATTGATGGTTCATTGCATCAGACACATTGTTTTCATGTATTTCTAAATTCTTTAAAGGGGTAATCCACTACTCGGATAACCTTTTCTCATTTACTAGGTTTTCCGCAAGTAAAATAACATCCTCTATACTCACCTCCGGTGGTGGCGATGTTGGCACTGGCTCTCTCAGTACTTTCATGACATTGTTATGTCATGCAATCCCTGCAGCTAATGAGCGTTCACTGCATTGTCCCATCCATCGGACAAATCGGAAATCGGGAGAAAGTGAGAGAGAGGCCGCAGCTCAGTTAAATCCAAAAGAAGGGACAGAGAAGTGGCCAGTGATTGGCTGCAAGGATCGCGTGACATAATGTCACGAGAACTCCAGGAGAGCTAGCGCTGACAATGCTGGAATGACGCCAGCAGCGGAGCAGAGTACAAGTGTTATTATTTTACTTGGGGCAATCACAGTGACTGAGAAGAGCTTATCTGAGTAGTGAACAACCCCATTAAGAGAATAGCCTTTCTATGTAACTTTTTGTATCTTGTAGGTCATCGATTAGACTCCCACCGTTCAGGAGGAAGAGAAAGGGGCCGTTCTAAGGAAAGGAAGCATCTCTTATCGCCTGATCTCTCACGTTGCAACTCAGAGGAAAGAAACCCACAGGCATGTGAGCATAGGGATCACCAGCTGTCACCTGGTCATACCCATAGCAGCGTGCAGGTAAGGGTACGATCACTGTGATCTGTGATGATCGCTCTTCAAGCGGATTTTACAGGAAGAGACTTTTGTCCTGTGTGAATCGGACTATTCATAAAATCAGTCATAAATGTGAATTGTCTGGGTCCTGCACCTGACATCACAATTGACCTTATGAGTAAGCCTGTGTTCACAAGTATGAAATTGATAGTCTGGGTACTATCCACAATTTCCAGGCCAGCTGTTGGTCTCTTGACTAAAACTCAACAGATTCACAAGCATTTAATCTATAAGGTTGTTGAGTTTGGGCAAGGAGATCCGCAGCCAGCCCAGAAATTGTGGTCTGCACTTGGACTCTGAATGTCAGTCATACGAAACCGGCTTAAGAAAGTTACAATCCTTATTTTCTATCAAGAGCTGACTGTATGTGTACCTCTGCTGAACCACTCCATGGAAGTTAAAGGGATATTCCAATCTTGTACATTTATACACAGGATATGCCATAAAAGTCCGATCAGAGCAGGTTCCAACTTTGGGAACTGTACCTATCTTGAGAACATCCCTTTTTGTGCTGCCATGAATGGGCCCTGTCTTACACCACTGGAAGTGGACAGGTTGCCGCGCACGCATGGCTCTCAAGTCAGTTCTACGGGAGTCTGGAAACTTTCTGAGCAAGTGTGTAGAGCATATTGATATATCATAAATGTTCCAGATGGGATTACCCATTTAATGAAAACTTTTGAGTGCAATTTGAAGGTCCCAGTAACCGGTATATTTACTTCATTGACGATTGACTAGGATGTGCATAGCCACTTCTCCTCCATGATGAGACTGGGAAATAGGTTCTTGTGCTATTAAGATGAGTTGAGGTATTACCTGTTATATCACCATCTTTCTGATTTATTATCTGAATTGCATGTCTTACCTTCCAATTACAAAAAAATGAATATATGAATGCAAAAACAAAGTAAACTGAGTGCAATCCAAATAAACTAATAAATAAAATGTGATGTTTCATGGTATATTGTATCTTTAAACTATGCCGAGACTTTATAGAGGAGCTGGTTATAATTGTAGAAACATTGAATGAAATATTAAAGTTCAAGATGAGAAAGTTTGTGAAAAATTCATTGGCGTTGTCTAAGAATAGCAAAAATGGAACAGAAAGAACAAACTATCTGTTCTTGGGCCATGTCTAGTATTGCAGTTCTTCCCAATTTATTAAATGAGACTGAACAGCAGGATGAGACATAACCCATGAACAACACTGGCGCTTTGCTGGCAAAAAGTAGATCCATTTTTCTATTACTAGACAGCTTCTTTAAATCTTAATTTTACATTGTCATTGTACAGTCTTGGAATTCTTGTAATTATTGCATTATCTTGTTTTTAATTATTTTGTTTTTATTATTTAGTTATTGACTTGGCTGGGTTAACTAAAGTTATATATATTTTTAATAGATACTTGACTCATTGAATGAAAGTTGCATTCCTTCTGATACCAGCACCCCAAGACGTGGGCGACGACAACTTCCTTCTGTGCCTGCAACCCCAAGACCTCTTATTTCCTTTTCTTCTTTAATCCGCCGTCAGAAACACAGCTCCCCTCCCCGCAATGGCAGCGACAATATGCCACCTTATCCTAATGAACCGGGCCTGAGCGAGTCTTCCTGCTCCCTCCAGGGGCGTCATAGCTCACAGTCAACTCCTCAGCACTATATCTCAGAGCCACATTTGGCCATATACGAGGAGATGCAGAGCTCAGACTGTCCGGCTGAGGACACACTCACATTTGAGGTTGCTGTGGCCACCAGTCTAGGTCGTTCTAACACCATTGCTGCTCCTTTACGTTCAGGGTGGCAAATGCCCAATGGTCACTATCGTCGCAGAAGAAAGGGCGGGATGCCAACTGTGATAGCTTCCCGAGAGTTAAGTGACACAGAAGAGGATGACCGTTGTTAAATGCAAGTGGGGCAAGCTCGTTGTTCCACAGCAGATATTATTTCAGTGGCTCGTCCTTCACATCTTTGCGCCTTTTCAAGAGGAGCCCCAAAGCACTCACTGCCAATCTCCTTACCTTAACCACAAGTCCAGGCAATGCCTTCAAAAATGGCAAAAATCCTGGATCTTAATATCTTGTGCCAAAACAGAATTAAACTGTCACGAAGACACATGCAAAAGTGTAAAGGGGAGGCATGGAGATGTATATCCTTAATCGAACAGTGGAAATGAGTGATCTAGAATACGTCAGTAGCTGGTGGAGATCACTGCCTATCTTGCCTATCTCGAATTGAATATTGATTGATACTTTGCTATCATTTAACAATACTGGAACTCGAGTCTCCAGATATTGACAATTGATCATTTGTTAAATATCCTTTCTTAAATGGTGATGGCAATTTGACAGAATGGTAATTTATTGAATGGACAGCCATTGGGGTGATTGATGGAGAAACCAGTTTACTGAAGGATTTCTTATGCAGTTGTGAAATATTTATATGCGACGATATGCAAAGATGATGATTCGGAGGAATCGCTGGCTTATTGTTAAGTGCATTTCTGAGCCCATAAGCCCTTGTCATTTTAGAAGACAAAGAAGATCTATATTTTGCTTACTTATGTCAAAATCAACTTTACTTTACCCATCCTAAGGGATTGATATGTTATTACAGTTGGCAATCAGATGGATATGAAAATAAAGAAAACTTACCGTATGTAGAACTGCAGGTAAAACTTATGTTTGTTTCACCTAAGACATAGGCATGCCTCATTTTGTATAATAATTATGGGTACATGGGTTTAAAGAGTTCACTTAATATGGGAGGAAGAAACAATGTGGTAAAATCACTCAAGTCATGCATTAGGCAAATATTATTTTTTCTCTGATTGGTATCAAGTATTACTCATGAGCAGTTTATCCCATGGTTTGAAAACGCAAATGCAATGATGGTTTCATAGGTTTAAAGGGAACCTGTCATCAGGGTTTCCCCATATAAACTATGACCACCACCATTAAGGCCTCTTTTACAGAATACTAAAATCCTTTTAAAAAGTTTCCAACCCAGTCTGCAGATCCCCCCAAAACCCTTTTATAATACTCACAGGCGGCGCGGTCTTGTCTGATGGGCGTCTCTGGTATTGATTCATACCTCTTCTCTTCTTACAATCGCTGCCCATCTTCCCTGTTGCATGTGGATCAGGTGTCCTATGTCATCCACACAGTGTCCCCCCATCACACGCTTCCACAAGTGAACTTCAAAGGGCACAGCCTAGTACTGTAGGGTGCATGTGACGGTAAAGGCCAAAGAGTGCCGATGGCCCAGAAATAAAACTGGTGCATGCGCACTACAGAACTTTGCTCTGCCCTCGGCACAGCAAAGCGAAATATGCTTGTGCAAGAGCGTCATTGGGGGACACTGTGTGGATGATATAAGTCATACCCACAAAGCAGGGAAGGAGGACGAGAATTAAAAGAAGAGAGTTGGCGCCGGATCAAGACCAGAGATGGTCATAGGACCAGTCGGCACCATCTGTGAGTATAATGAAAGCTCTTGTTTGGGATCTGAACACTGGATTGGGGACTTTTTTGTTGCATTATAGTATTGTTGTAAAAGAGGCCTTAATGGTGGTGGCCGAAATGTATATGGGGAAAACCTGGTGACAGCTTCCCTTTAACTGAAATGTTAGGTCTAAAGAAACCAAGTTTGCTGATTTCAATTATCCATCGTAACCTAATTTTGAACCTTGAAGACAACAGCAACTACTTATCAATGCCCTTCAATCATAAAGTATGTTCTTCAATTAAGTTTATATTATGTTTTTATTATTACTATTATTTATTTTATTAAATTCCCCACAGCCATCTTCAACTGGGTTATTCCACAAACTAAAAAAAAAGCTTTCTGTGCATAAATCATAAATGCATCAAACAAGACAACAAAGAAAACATATGAGGTTAGAGTAGAGGTACACACACAAATATCTACTCTAAGGACATTTTTAAAAACTCCTTTATTACAAAAATAGGGACAGGGGACATGCTTAGTTTAAAACACAAACAGGTAATCCACATTTTAAGTTACGACCACCTGCTCCAAATAAGAAGTTCAGCCCAAAAAGTGCTAAAGTAAAGGACAAAATATCATGAGCAAAAGAACCCAAAACACATTATATAGGTAAAACTTAAAACATGCTAAGAAAGCAGAACAGAATAATATCAAAGCTCAGATGCACCAAATAATAGCAATGGTTATTACACAATACTAGAGACGCTACATAACAATTCTGTATAGCAGGAGCCACATGTATATGGTGGTAGCTGCCTGAGGAAGGTGATAAGCGGGGTGCGGGGCTGATCACCATTGACCCACTTACATATATTGTAGGGTTTTGTGACCATTCACCTTGTTCTTGCTTTACATAATTGTTATGTGGGGTTGTTTAGATGATTTACTATGTGGTAACATAATTAACATCAGTTTTATAGACTGGATATTGACATGAGCCTCTATCATCCTTATGTGTTTCTTTGTTCTTCAGTTTGATAAATTACATGTGAGCAGTGAACCGTACGGCATTTTGGTACCATGCTATTTGCAGTTGCATTTCCATAGTTTCATAAGAATGTTATAAATCATGAAAGCAATCCTATTAATCCCTCAAAAAACATTTGAATTGAACATTTTCACCTATTTTAGCCAATCTGTCCCTCCATACCGTAGCTTTGTGTACTTTAGCTTTTTATTTTTGTGTCCTCTCTATTTTCTGTTAATTTTCATGGGATGACCCCTTTAAGAGCACCACTCCACAATTATTTTAGCAAAAGGAATACACAAAGGTACATATAAATACTGGGATTCACTAGTTTTCCCAAGAACGTTCTAACCCCATCATTGTGTTCTGTGAAAAGTCTACACTCTTTCTTTTATATATTGTACGAGACAGCAAGAAAAAAAAGAATCTCTCAATATATAATCATAAAGATGTATTCAATAAAACAGAATTATACCATTAAGGTTTATAAATATAAAAGAGGAAAAAAAAACTATTTAATTACAACTTCAGGAAAAACTTTACTAGCACCCTAGACATTGACTGTACTGTTATCGATCTACCTATCTCTTCGGCAGGGAGAAAGTAAAGGGCTTCAGTAATTCAAGTCTACTCCAACTGTGTCACAAATCGAATAGTTTGAGTAACCAGCAAGTAAATGAACCTAATAAACAACATGGAGTAATATTTTTAAATTCTAGATTCGAAACTTAAATTTACACACTGATGTGCATATTCTAGGAGGTTTTTAAGTGATCACTACAGGAATGAAAGGCAAAAGCTCTCCCAAAAAAGCAACACTAGGGTTAGCCTTTAAAGTAATCTTTACATGATCCAAATAACATCTCCTTCAGTTTCTTTACAAAACTGCACTGAACTCCACTCTCCAATCTCACCTCATGTTATTTTAGAGTGATATTTGCCTGAGTGGCTCTAACTCTTTTTTATAAGTATTTTCTTGTATATCACACCGAAGGGCTTTACATGATATGACGTCGTAAAATATTTAAGAAATTATATATTGCCATTCTTCTTGCAGTTTTAATGTTCTTACCATTGGAAGTGGAAAGAAGCTCATATTGTACATATCAATGTAATAGAGACAACATACACCTATGTTTCATTAATATTTATATTGGGACATCCATTATCTGTTCTGGTCCAAGATTCACTAGTAGAGATGAGCGAATAAATTTGCAGGACCCTGGTCCAGCAGCTAGGTCAGTACTCCATGACCCATAGACTGGAGCCCTTCCGGTTGCCTCTTACCTGCTGTCATTAATGGCTCGTCTTCTGATTATCTGGCTTTGTTGTGGCGTGACGCACACACAACGTTGCCCCAAGGTTGACTTTTCAAAAGGAGGTGTTTCACAGGGCTCTTATCCAGTGGCCATGGAGTACTGACTTGGCTACTGGACCAGGGTCCTGCAAATACATTTTCTCATCTCTGTCCCTAAATCCAACCCTTTTCTCTGGACTGGTCCTGACTAGTGATCCATTATCTATTCTGGTCAAAGATTTACTAGTAGAGATGAGCACATAAATTTGCAGGACCCTGGTCCAACGGCCAGGTCAATACTCCATGACCCATAGACTGGAGCCCTTCCGGTTACCTCTTACCTGCTGTCATTAATGGCTCCTCTTCTGATTATCTGGCCTGGCATTGTTGTGGCATGAAGCAAACACAACGTTGCCCCAAGGTTGGCTTTTCAAGAGGAGGTGTTTCACAGAGCTCTTATCCAGTGGCCATGGAATACTGACTTGGCTACTGGACCAGCATCCTGCAAATACATTTTCTCATCTCTATTCCTAAAGCCAACCCTTTTCTCTGGACTGGTCCTGACTAGTGATGTACGAACGTGCTCGGATAACGAGTTATCCGAGCATGCTCCGGTGTTATCCAAGTATCTTGGGCATGCTCGAATAATATATTCAAGTCCATGCAGCTGCATGTTTTGTGGTGGTGGACATCTGCAACACACAGGCAATCCCCACATGTCTTGAGGCTGTCTACTGCCACAAAACATGCAACTGCAGGGACTCGAATATGTTATCCGAGCATGCTCAAGATACTTGGATAACACCCGAGGATGCTCAGATAACACGTTATCCGAGCACGTTCGCTCATCACTAGTCCTGACGTTATCTCTGCAGTTAGTAGTTGGGGAACCAGTGTACATATATAGGCCAACTGTTCCCAATTTGCTAGGACTTTTTTTAAAAAAAAAATTTCATATTTTCAGATCCTATCCTGACAATCGAAGATCCAAAAAGGGTCATTGTTTAGACAAGAAAAAAGCTACAAAAACATTGATGCAGTATTAATAAAACAAACATCCCGTACAAAATAATGTGTTTCCAAAATCAGCCAAAGAAGGTTTATTAGAATAGATTTTCACTCGAGTCGTCAGTAAATTAATAAATTGTCTTTTTAGTTTCTAAAATTCTGATGATAAAGTTTAGATAAAAGGAAGAAATTGGTATTGGCTGTTGTACTGTTTATGTGAACCATGTATTGTGTTGCAACTGGAATAATTTGCTAAATTAGTAGTGAATATCCAGCCAATATCCCTTCTGGTAGATGAATGCAAAAATTATATGAAATGTGGACAAGCATAAAACCAGAGTGGACAGATCACCGGGATCCATATCCATGCCTAAATGATTGATATGTAACTTCTGAGAAACAAGTCTTGTATATTCAATTCACCTACAATGATGGACACTTTCGAGTGCTATGTACAGGAAAACACTTCTGTCTGCGCGACGCACGGAAGAAGTCATGATTTAAATCAGGTGTTGGGAGGTGGTGATTGTATTATAAGTAAAATATCCTGTTTTGCCCAAAATTAATAATAAAATAAATATGAAAAATACGTCTTGGGATTTTATGGGGACTTTTTTGTGTGAAAGAGAAATTAAAAAATATATATATACTAAACATATTGTAAATAATTCTAAATATTTCTTGTTCTTTTTCTGACTTTTTCAGTCCAGAAATAAAACTTGGTAAATTAAAATATGTTGTGCTGTTGTTAAACCAGTATAACACTTCTTGGACCACCATTCATTCCTTGTATGGTTCAAATCAATTTTCAGAAAGCCATTAAAACTTTTATGCTTGTTATAATTATTTCTCTTAGATATTTGTACGATAAACATGAATAAATCTATTACTCTCTTTACCTTTCAGTTATTTGATGAAGAGAAGTGGGCTTTACCAGAGTTGTAGCTAGACTTCTTTAGACTTTGGGGAAATATTCAAACTGCTGCGCTAAAACTGCACTTAGATACCATGAGAAAGGTTAATTGGCCCCCGAAACCTTGAGGACATACCCCCTCTAAGGGCGAAGTCAGGCGGCCATATAAATCAGACCAAGATCAAAAAGAATTGCATGGATTGGCCGGCAGCTCTCACGACCTTGGTGTGACAGCTGCATAGAAATAAGTGAAGGCAGAGCTACCAGCCAGTGTGCGGACTTCACCCTAAGCTTGACTGATGAGATAGGTAACAGCATAACTGTGGCGCAACATGTTTGGTGTGGTCCTTCACCTTAGGATATGTCAACATGGTTCCCAGAAGACCGGTAGTGTCAAAAGTGACTGTCAACCTTAGCCTTTCCTGGAGTGCTGTTATGAGACTTTTAGGAGGTGACTCTCTGTTACAATCTGCCCGACTGAAAACATTCCGCCATATGAGGTCTTACAACAGTCATCAATATGAACTCTGTTTCATGAGGGCTATGTGTAGCGGTACTTGGGATCATTACACCACTAGTTATCATAGATATCTTAATTACATAAGAATGTAAGCATGCAACATGTACATTACGTATTATTCAGCGCAAAAGAATTAAGGCCACTTTCCATTAAGGCTCAATCAATTTCTGTATTAGAAATGGATACTGTGTCCTAAAGGATCTTTCAATAAGAGAAGTAGGGATTACACTCTTCCAATTAGCTATGTTTCAAGAGTCCACATAGTTTATTACTACATCTTTGAACGAACCAGCCTGCTCACTCTGTTGGACTTCTATCAGCAGTCCTTTCCGGAAGGCAGGTTGTTCTCACACTCTTGGCTTATTAGCCTGAATGAGGGCTGACTTTACCACTGATCATGCTGACCCTGCGATGACTCACAGACTTACTGTCTCTTTAATTGCTCATGGCACTAAGGAGACACTCAGAACACAAGCGCTACATGTTTCCATTTGAAGTGAGCTGGCATCTTCACCATATGTAGTTAGATTCACATTGTGCCTTCTCCTCTGGACCACCGGTGCAATCCTCAGTGGCTGTACCTATGCCTAGTTTACTGAGTCTAGCAACAGGTCCCTCCAAAGGTCACACTGTGTGCCTTCTCCTCTGGACCACCAGTGCAATCCTCTGTGACTGTACTTATGCCCAGTTCCTCTGTTGATTATCAAATATGATGTAAAATATATTGACCAGGAGATCTAGATATACTGTAGTTTGATTGTTTGGTCGTCAAGATTGTTAATTCTTTAGCGTTACTCTGGGTGCACCACGTGGAGGCGGACTAACGTTGCACCCCTATACCCAGTTGACTGTGAGTCTCACGACAGGTCCCTCCAAAGGTCACACTTGACTGTCCTAAACAGATGCCAAATAATGCCTTTTATAACCTTGTCACTTTCCCCTCCTATCAGCATAAAAGAAAATGTCTAACTGCTAACTTACACTTCAGTGTCAGGCTCTTTGTGAGTCCATGCTAAACCTCCAACTATAACTTGGCAGTCAGAAAACCATGTTCCCCGATGTCCAACAACTCTGACAGGGTATGACAGCATCACTGTGCTCAATGGTCCGCTATCCATACGGAGGGTATATTTCAATGTGGCGTTATCACAGGGCTAGAAACGTGGGAAATATTAAAACAGAACACCAACGTTTCCTAAAAGGGAACACAACCAAATTCTGGAAGAGGGAGGAATAGGAAGGTAACCCCCTTAAAACTTGACAAATTCATCTGACATATAGGTGAGTTGAAAGGATAGTCTGACCTACAGAAGAGGGATGGAGTAATTCATATTGAATAGAATGTAACCAGTGATCGGACACAAAAGGAAAATAGGGGAGGACGTAGGTCTGAAACATAAAAGACAGATAAAGGAAGTTAAAATAGTAGATCTAGTAAAGGAGTCAAATGTAGAGCTGAGGAAGGGATAGCCCGGCACATGAAATGACTGGTGAAGGTAGAGCCTAGACGTTATAACAGTTGATAAAGGAGCGATGTGGCACTCAGCTCTGATTGGTTTTGAATAGTCTGGAATAAACTAATAGATGAATTGCTAGCATCACGAGAACAATTAGTAGAAATGAGCCTTAATGTAAATATGTTTCATGGCAAGATAAAGTAAGTTCACATGTGGCAGATTCTTTTGCAGAAATATTTGCGACTTTCCTTTGACTTGAATGGAGCTTTCAGAAATCTATGTGCACGTTGCCAAATTAACCCCATCCAAATGTATGGAAAAAGTTTTCAATTCCAAAAATTTATGAAAGAAATCTGCAACATGTGTACATATCCTTATAGTATAGGGAGAATTGGTAGAAGCAGTTGACAATCTTTATCACTGACACCGCATATTTTTATGCAGACATTATAGAAGCTATTCCCCAGTCAATCATGTATGTAAGTAGCAGATTCTTCATCTACAGATCCCATCTGGATTTAGCTTTAGGTATTTGAGCTCAGGAATGGCAGCAAATTGCCGTCACTTTGAATCCCGTCATTGTACTGTATGTAATCACCTGTAAAACTGCACCCACCGAATGCCGGCAGCAACAATAAAAGAAACTGATGTGCTTACATTGTAGATATTCTCGGGTCCAGAGGGTAAAGTTGAAGGTAAATAAAGTTTAATACTCAGCAATGATAAAAATTGAAAAATATACTGTTTTAGGGCCAATAATTAACCGAATGAGCTAATCCTTCATCATTGGCCAGTGTAAATATGGGACCGAACAGTAACAAGCGAGCTAAACATTTGCTTATCTGCTGATAGCATATTTTATATGGCCTAAAAGATAAAGGTTGTTGGCAGCACATTTTAACACATACACAGAATGTACTGATGATAACATAGACGCTATATGAGGACCAATTGATCCTATTAATATGATCTATTGCAGGCTCGGACTGGCCCACAGGAGAACAGGTGAATCCCCGGTAGGCCACTGTGCAAGAGAAAGCCACTTACCCCCCAACAATAGCACTAGTTGGCCTAATACATTTAATTTCCTACGTAGAGACTAAAAAATCATCTCATCATTCATTCAACAAACTACTGTACCTAGTTTATTACTTTACAGTGGCATGTAAAAGTTTTGGCACCTCTGGTCAAAATTACTGTTATTGTAAACAGCTAAGCAAGTTGTAGATTAAATGGTCTCTAAAAGGTCTAAAGTTAAACATGACACATTTCCTTTGTATTTTAGGCACAAAAAATATATATTTTCATTTTTTACATTTTAAAAATTACAAAAAAGAAAATGGGCCGATGCTAAAGTTTTTCACCCTGCATAAATAGTACCATATTTTCCGGCGTATAAGACGACTTTTTAACCCCTGAAAATCTGCTTAAAAGTCGGGAGTCGTCTTATACGCCAGGTGTCGTCTTGTACGCCGGGTGCAGACCTATGTGTATATGGTGGGTGGGGGGGAGTGGTCCCGATGACGAAGAGAGGGGGCGTCTCACAGGAAAGTGTGAGTGGAGTATCCCCCTATTACCTCATTGTAGCAGCGTGGGGTCTCTGTGCTGGGGAGCGGCGGCGGCTGCTCCTCTTTGTGCCGCGTGGGTGCTGTGCTGTGGGGCGGCTCCTCTTCGTGCAGCGTCGGGCCTCTGTGCTGTGGGGCGCCGCCGCCGCATCTTAGTGCAGAGTCGGGGCTCCTCCGGCATCTCCTCAAAGCCCGCAGGCACCGGCAGCTCCCTCGCTGCGATGCGGTGGCCTCCGGGAAAATGGCCGCTGGGGACGGCGCATGGTCAGATTCAGATCTCGTCTCCCGAGATCTTGGGACGAGAACCCATAGCTTTTGTTTTTTGGCACAAGGTTAGACGTGGCTGGGTTTTTATAAAGATGGGACATTTGCATCAACTGGCCTTTTCATAATGATGGTAGTGAACAAATAATAACCCTAACAGGCTAAATAAGGTCTGAAACCTTGGTCAAAGTTATCGGAGCACACAAAAATTCCAGTGTGCTCAAACTTTTGCATTGACCCACTTTCCTTTCTGTAATTTTTAAAATGGAAAAAAATGACAATAAATATATATTTGCTTGCCTAAAATACATAGGAAATGTGTCATCTTTAACTTTAGCTCTTTTAGAGATCATTTCATCTTCAACTTGCTTTACTGTTCGCAATAACAATAATTTTGACCAGGGGTGCCCAAACTTTTACATGCCACTGTAGATGGGAGGGTGGAGAGCGCAGGAGGGAGGAGGGGATCTGCCTTTAGGTCCTCCCCCTTCCTTCAACATAGAATCTTATCAGTACTAACTATCATCTCATTTCTCAGTTATGTAACAATATGTCTTCACCGAGTACAGGTTTTACCTGTGACGTGAACATTTTAATAATGAAATTATTCCTGGTAGAGAAAGAAGCAGATTTCTCTAATAAGATATATTATAAAGGTTCTTAATTTAACATGTGCTATTGAATTAAAGTAAAAATTATAAAGACGGTTACACCTTAATATTACAGTATATAAACTTGTGAACACATATTCAGTACTCTGCTATGGAATATTTGGGTGCTATAGAAATATTCATAAAAACCTCTCTTGAAGAAGTACCGTAACTACAACTGCAGCAGCCATAGCTGATGCCATGAGGCCCAGTGGCTAAGAGCGCCCATGCAGATGCAGGATGTCAGGGCAAGCTGTGAGGTTGGAGACTTCTCCTCTGTCACACTGATTTATATTGTCATACGCTATGAGCTAATGGAGAACAAAGCATAATAAACTTTATGTTTCATATTTATTGCTTCAAAAACAGAATATAAGAGGCTGAGTCTCCTGGGCGACAGGCCCGCAGCGCAGAGGGAGTTAGCCACTGTCTCCATAGCAACCAGAATCGTCTTAGTTTGGAGATTAATTTACTGTTCCTAAGCACATTGTAAAATTATTAAATCACTGCATTTTCTTAATATCCATTATGACACATGAGATCTTTCTGATTTCTTGGTGTGAACTCATCAGCATGATGTGGTAAAATGACACTGTGAACGAGCATATGTGGTAGAATTTATCCTTACATAATGAGGTATATTGGAGGGCTATACATACAGGCATTCATCCATCAGGACACTCCACACCCCTATATGCCACCTTAATAATGGGGTCTGAGAATTCAGACTAGGAGAGGTATGAAAACATGGGGTTCTGTTTCATGCTTTCGTGAAGCGTGTGGACACAGTACCGTAACTGTAGTAGGTGCAGAGGTTGCGGTCGCACCCGGACTCTCTAACCTATGGGGTCCAAAAACTCCCTTTTGCCCATTTGAAGCAAAACATTACTATTAAAAACCTACAATAATTGGGGGCCTCATTGGAGATTTTGCATTGGGATCTGGACTTTTCATGTTACACCACTGTGTGGACAGTCACCTACACTAAGAAAAATGCAGTGATCTCCAGTTTGTGGGTCCCTAGGTCCTACAAATTTTTAACTACCAGCCCTTACCATTCTTATTGGTCAAAACCTGACTTCGTTTTCCAAGAACTGGAGAGGCATATGTTAGAGAACACATGCTTAGAGACTTCTGTGCTCCAGTGTGCTTCTGGGAGCAGGAGCAGGGTCTTCTTCTGGTTCTCCAGCCCCCCACCATCCTCCTCTGCTTCCTGTACAGGTAACTGATTATTCGGTGATCTTCCTCTATTTCCAAATTCTATGCCACTGACATCATTGTGTGGGCAGTGTGGGTCTGCGTCCTCTATGCAGAACTTCAATAAAATGGTTCCGGAGGCGGCGCATGTGTAGGTTGAGATTTCGGCTCAATAAAAAGTTCACTGAGCCGAAATCTCGATCTGCGCATGCACCGCAGATTGAGGTCCTGCGCACAGGATGCACTTACTCTGCGCCAACACAATGATGGCGGTGGTGTGGAATTTTAAAAAGGAGGCAGACTGCACAATTATAGTAAATGCTCTCAAATTAAGATATTGCATCCAGCAGAGTCAGTGCAGCAGTGGGACATTGAGACAAGGGGGCCTCAGGGAAGTCAATATGGGGTTGATACCTAGTCAGGTGCAATGCAGTAAAACTGGGGAAATAGTGCAAGCCTGTGGTTGGCTGTGCACTGTTCCCCTGACCAGATGCAGAGCTGCACTGTGGACAAGAAGACCTATGTTCCCTACATGCATGCAGGTTCCTCTCCTGGTGAAGTCTGTGATGCATCTTGTATATAAAGCAGTCCACACTGATGTGAAAAAGACAAAAAAGCTGAATAATAATTAATGCTAAAAAAAACAATAAATGCTACGAAAGATTGAAATTAAGACGAGAGATGAAAACTGTGAAAAATTAGATGGCAAAAGAGAACGGTGAGACTTTAAAGGAGTGAAAAGAGACAAAAAAGGCGAAAAAACACCAAAAGAAGAGGTGAAAATACATGTAAGGGAGTGATAAAAAGGGTGATAAGCCTTAGAACATCTCAAATAAGAGATGCAAATAAGCCACAGAAAATAAAAGAGCAATAAAACAGAAGTGAGGGGAATGGAGAAAGGAAAAGTGAAGGAAAAAACAAATGTGGACCAAAAAAGAAAATAATAACCAATAGAGAAAATATGGATACTCACTGAGCCTAAGAGAATAAATGAATTTATTTAGTAGGAAACAGTCATCCGAATAGGAAAATAATATACTATAAATACAATTTATAATACTAATCATGTTCGTTCATGATTCATGTGAGTCAGAGGCTGCTTAAAGCCTTCGGCCTTGTCAAGTGTGCAGTGGATGTTAGTCAGTGGAATGACGTCACATCATCGAGCCGCCTACGCCAGGGCTGTAAGTGAAGAAAGAGAATCTTGCTGCTCATTGTGGGAGCGGGCTGAGATGAGTTTTTTTTTTTTTCTCAATTGGAAATCGGAGGGCACAATCGGAACATCATTACATCATGACATAGTAGTATTTGAAAACAGAAAGAGGAAATACTTTTGTATGGGAGCAAAGGTGGCATTATTATAGTGCTTTGGAACAAAGCACTATATTGTAATCCGAAGGTGGTTAACTTCTTCTTCTTATTATTATTATTCAGTCCGCAATTAATGCTGCCCGAACCGCTGCACTCACAGACTCCAGTGAGGCGTCATTTCGAAGCCAGCGTCCACGAGAGGTGTGCTAAGCATTTTTCGTGTCGATCGGATTTGTAGTTTTGGCGCTATTTGCGTTTGAAAATTTTTTTCCCCTCATTGCTCAATGAATTTCAATAGGGAAATTTTCCCATAAGGTTATAATGGCCTGATTTCTGAGGCAATTTGAAATGTAACTGCCACCTGGGCTGATTAGCTCATTGATATGCGCAGTCAGACCCAGTTACTATGCCAACGCCTACGAACTCTACCTGACCCCACCAGGACACAGTTTTGCCAGATAATATCAGCTCTTAAAGTGACCCGCCCACCAAATCGGACCCCGAGTGGCCCCGCCCACCAAATTGGACCCCGAGGGGCCCCGCCCACCAAATCGGACCCCCAGGGGCCCCGCCCACCAAATCGGACCCCCAGTGGCCTCGCCCACCAAATCGGACCCCGAGGGGCCCCGCCCACCAAATCGGACCCCAAGGGGCCCCGCCCACCAAATCGGACCCCAAGGGGCCCCGCCCACCAAATCGGTCCCAGAGTGGCCCCGCCCACCAAATCGGACCCCGAGTGGCCCCGCCCACCAAATCAGACCCCGAGTGGCCCCGCCCACCAAATCGGACCCCCAGTGGCCTCGCCCACCAAATCGGACCCCCAGGGGCCCCGCCCACCAAATCGGACCCCGAGGGGCCCCGCCCACCAAATCGGTCCCAGAGTGGCCCCGCCCACCAAATCGGACCCCGAGTGGCCCCGCCCACCAAATCAGACCCCGAGTGGCCCCGCCCACCAAATCGGACCCCGAAGGGGCCCCACCCACCAAATCGGACCCCGAGGGGCCCCGCCCACCAAATCGGACCCCGAGTGGCCCCGCCCACCAAATCAGACCCCGAGTGGCCCCGCCCACCAAATCGGACCCCGAAGGGGCCCCACCCACCAAATCGGACCCCGAGGGGCCCCGCCCACCAAATCGGACCCCGAGGGGCCCCGCCCACCAAATCAGACCCCGAGGGGCCCCGCCCACCAAATCGGACCCCGAGTGGCCCCGTCCACCAAATCGGACCCTGAGCTGCCCAGCCCACCAAATCCTCAACCCTGAGGGGCTACAACTACCAAACCAGCGCCTGAGGGGCACCCAAGTGTGAAAGTCTTGCAGGGGCAGCCTGGGCACCATTCCAAAGCACTATCTGTAGTTCCTTCAGGAAATACCCATCTAGTTCTTCTTATTATTAGGCTTTTTTCCGCAATTAATGCGGCCCGAACCGCTGCACGCACAGACTCCAGTGAGGCGTCATTTCGAAGCCAGCGTCCATGAGAGGTGTGCTAAGTATTTTTCGTGTCGATCCGATCTGTAGTTTTTTAAAAAATCGCATTAAAAAAAAAAAATTCCCATAGGAAATAATGGCTTTCCATTTCCATTATCCCCAACTTGACCTTCCAAAGATGGCAGCTATGCAAATGTACGGTGTCCATTTTAGGACATGATCATTTATCAAAGTCAAACATCAGAATAAAGTGACTATGACACCTTCTCGTCCCGTGTGTGAAAAGTAAGTGCACCCCCGGTCCCGTGGGTGAAAAGTAAGTGCACCCTCGGTCCCGTGTGTGAAAAGTAAGTACACCCCCGGTCCCGTGTGTGAAAAGTAAGTGCACCACCGGTCCCGTGTGTGAAAAGTAAGTGCACCCCCAGTCCCATGGCTGAAAAGTAAGTGCGCCCCCGGTCCCGTGGGTGAAAAGTAAGTGCGCCCCCGGTCCCGTGGGTGAAAAGTAAGTGCGCCCCCGGCCCCGGGTGTGCAAAAGTAAGTGCGCCCCCGGCCCCGGATGTGCAAAAGTAAGTGCGCCCCGGATGTGCAAAAGTAAGTGTGCCCCCGGCCCCGTGTGTGAAAAGTGCACCCCCGGTCCCGTGGGTGAAAAGTAAGTGCACCCCATTCCCGTGTGTGAAAAGTAAGTGCACCCCCGGTCCCGTGGGTGAAAAGTAAGTGCACCCCCGGTCCCGTGATTGAAAAATAAGTGCACCCCGCCCCTTAAATCGGACCCCGAGTGACCCCGCCCCCCAAATTGGACCCCGAGTGGCCCCGCCCCCAAATCGGACCCCGAGTGGCCCCGCTCCCTAAATTGGACCCCGAGTGGCCCCACCCCCCAAATCGGACCCCGAGTGGCCCCGCCCCCCAAATCGGCACCTGAGGTTCCCCACCCACCAAATCGGCACCTGAGGTTCCCCGCCCACCAAATCGGCACCTGAGGTTCCCCCCACCAAATCGGCACCTGAGGTTCCCCACCCACCAATTCGGTCCTGAGGGGCATCCAAGTGTAAAACTCTTGCAGGGGCAGCCTGGGCACCATTCCAAAGCACTATCTGTAGTTCCTTCAGGAAATACCCATCTAGTTATTAATGTCTTGGTGCAAAGTAGTCATTATTATTGTAGACAAGAACAAAGGGGGTATTACTGTTATGGTCTGGATGCAAAAGGGACACTATTATTATTGCAGAAGAGTAGAAAGGAGTCATTTCTATTGTAGGGGGATGAATGGGGACATCATTTTTGTTAAGGGGCACAAAGAGGGATATCATTATTGTATGGGGATCAATGCAGGTCATTGTGGCTTATGCATTTGGGCACAAAGAAGACGCTATTACTGTGTGGAGGCATTGAGGGAGTACTATAACTGTGTGGACAAAACTGTTTTATGGCAATGGGGGATGGAATTATTACTGTGTTACAGTGGTGGGAGATGATGGATTGCTCCCTGACACTTAAGGGTTAAATGTATTTGTTCCAAATGTATGTGATAAAGCTATCATACCCACTAGGGCTGCAGTTAGCTGGGACAGGGTTAACTGTAGTGGCCGGCCCAGTTTGGGAGGGGAGAACTGAGTGTTAGTGGCAAGTGCAGGAAGTGACAGTCAGTGTGTGTGAGGGAAGCAGTAACAGAGCAGTACGGAGGCTGCTAGGGACAGCTTGAGCCTAATACTCAGGGCAGTGGATTGCCTCAAATACTCTTCTGTGTGATTCCGTCTAATGGCCTTGGGCAACCTCGAGATGGATGTCGGGGGCCAGAGGCACACTCAGCTTGTGAAGCTACAGGGAAAGTTGGACTCAGACTACATAGGGTGAAAGATATTGCAATCCAGATATACTGCTAAAGGTGAAGAAGGTCCCCAAGGGCTAGGAAAGACAGAGAGGGGGACATGCCACCTATACCGAGAAGCAGGGCTGAAGTTTTATCCGGTACTTGTGGGAAAGATGACAACCCATTAGTAGTGTTGAGCGATACCGATACCCGATACCAATACAAGTCAATGGGACACCAAGTATCGGAAGGTATCCTGATGGTTCCCAGGGTCTGAAGGAGAGGAAACTCTCCTTCAGGCCCTGGGATCCATATTAATGCGTAAAATAAAGAATTAAAATAAAAAATATTGATATACTCACCTCTCCGGAGGCCCCTGCACCTCACCGCTGTTAACCGGCAGCCTTCTTTGCTTAAAATGAGCGCGTTTAGGGCCTTCCATGATGTCACGGCTTCTGATCGGTCGCGTGCCGCTCATGTGACCGCCAGGCGACCAATCACAAGCCGTGATGTCATTCTCAGGTCCTAAATTCCTAGAATTAGGAATTTGGGACCTGAGAATGATGTCACGGCTTGTGATTGGTCGCCTGGCGGTCACATGAGCGGCACGCAACCAATCAGAAGCTGTGACGTCATGGAAGGTGCTGAACGCGCTCATTTTACGCAAAGCAGGCTGCCGGTTACTACCAGGGCGCGTCAGAGGGTGAGTATATCCCTATTTTTTATTTTAATTCTTTATTTTTTACATGGATATGGATCCCAGGGCCTGAAGGAGAGTTTCCTCTCCTTCAGACCCTGGGAACCATACACTGGGAACTTCCGATTCCGATTCCCAATACCACAAAAGTATCGGATCTCAGTATCAGAATTCCGATACCGCAAGTATCGGCCGATACCCGATACTTGCGGTATCGGAATGCTCAACACTACCCATTAGTCCTTATTAGGGTTGAGCGACTTTCATTTTTTTAAGATCGAGTCTGGTTTTGTGAAACCCGATTTAGTCCAGAGTCGAGTCGAGTGAAGTCGGCCGATTATCGCTAAAAGTCGGGGATCGACCGAAACACAAACCCAATGCAAGTCAATGGGGAAGCATAGCCGGCAGTGAGTGGAGGCCAGGAAAACACCTACAGTGCACATTTTACTGCCAAAAACATCCATTCTTGTTTTCTGAAGCTTGTCAATCTTAATTAACTTTATAATAATAGTTGGGCACTGGAAATTGGGGGTCATTTGGCAAAAGTTGTGGGGGTAGGGCTGGTTCAAGGTTTTAGTGGGCCCAGGAAACATGGACTACGTCATGGCGGTGGAGCAGGGAGAGGTAAGTATTTCAACGTTGCAAGTGCTGTGATCCTGAGCAAGCAGGGGGGGCCCACTCGTTCGCATTGGCACTGGCACAGGGCCCCTCAAAGTACGGCGGTGTGTTTGCATGGCGGGGGCGCCTCCCACCAGCAGCGACACTTTTGCGTACTCTGAGTGGCCCTGTGCCAGTGACGTCGCCAACGAGTATGCCCCCCCACCTGATGAAGGAACCTGCACTTTCATCTGCACCTTCCTCTTTGTCCCTGTGTAAGGTGGTATAATATGCGGGAAGGGGAACCTTACTTTCAGCAGGGTCAGATTCTGGCTGTGTAGAGTACAAGGGGAATGTAGTGGTCTAGGTCAATGTACCAGCAGACTCATCTAGCAGTGGCTGGGCAATGGGCAGGATGATGAGGAAACAGATATAGGGCCAAAGAATAAAGTAGGCTAAATGCAGATCAAAATTGGTAACAGGACTAAACAGGCGGCATTGCTTTGTTCAGTGGAGTAGCAAACCCAAGAGCAGCAGACACTGTTTCAAGGGCCTAACCACACTAGTAGGCCAAATGCAGTTTAATATCTGATAGTATAGGCCGAAAGCCAGAATGTGGAAGCTCAGCTTTGTTCAGTTGAGGACAACACCAGGGAGGGGCAGACACCGTTAGTAGGCCCTAACCACCATTTTGTTTTTTAAAAAACACTTAATGAGAGCCAGAAGGTTGAAGCTCAGCTTTATTCAGTTGAGGGCAACACCAGGGAGGGGCAGACACCGTTAGTAGGCCCTAAACACCATTTTGTTTTTTAAAAAACACTTAATGAGAGCCAGAAGGTTGAAGCTCAGCTTTATTCAGTTGAGGGCAACACCAGGCAGGGGCAGACACCGTTAGTAGGCCGGAACCACCATTTTGTTTTTTAAAAAACACTTAATGAGAGCCAGAAGGTTGAAGCTCAGCTTTATTCAGTTGTGGGCAACACCAGGCAGGGGCAGACACCGTTAGTAGGCCGGAACCAGCAATGTGTTTAAAAACAGCAGTTAATCAGAGCCGGAAGGTAGAAGCTCAGCTTTATTCAGTTGAGGGCAACACCAGGGAGGGGCAGAAGCCGTTAGTAGGCCCTAACCACCATTTTGTTTTTTAAAAAACACTTAATGAGAGCCAGAAGGTTGAAGCTCAGCTTTATTCAGTTGAGGGCAACACCAGGCAGGGGCAGACACCGTTAGTAGGCCGGAACCACCATTTTGTTTTTTAAAAAACACTTAATGAGAGCCAGAAGGTTGAAGCTCAGCTTTATTCAGTTGAGGGCAACACCAGGCAGGGGCAGACACCGTTAGTAGGCCGGAACCAGCAATGTGTTTAAAAACAGCAGTTAATCAGAGCCGGAAGGTAGAAGCTCAGCTTTATTCAGTTGAGGGCAACACCAGGGAGGGGCAGAAGCCGTTAGTAGGCCCTAACCACCATTTTGTTTTTTAAAAAATACTTAATGAGAGCCAGAAGGTTGAAGCTCAGCTTTATTCAGTTGAGGGCAACACCAGGCAGGGGCAGACACCGTTAGTAGGCCGGAACCAGCAATGTGTTTAAAAACAGCAGTTAATCAGAGCCAGAAGGTTGAAGCTCAGCTTTATTCAGTTGAGGGCAACACCAGGCAGGGGCAGACACCGTCAGTAGGCCGGAACCACCATTTTGTTTTTTAAAATACACTTAATGAGAGCCAGAAGGTTGAAGCTCAGCTTTATTCAGTTGAGGGCAACACCAGGCAGGGGCAGACACCGTTAGTAGGCCGGAACCAGCAATGTGTTTAAAAACAGCAGTTAATCAGAGCCGGAAGGTAGAAGCTCAGCTTTATTCAGTTGAGGGCAACACCAGGGAGGGGCAGAAGCCGTTAGTAGGCCGGAACCAGCAATGTGTTTAAAAACAGCAGTTAATCAGAGCCGGAAGGTAGAAGCTCAGCTTTATTCAGTTGAGGGCAACACCAGGGAGGGGCAGACACCGTTAGTAGGCCGGAACCAGCAATGTGTTTAAAAACAGCAGTTAATCAGAGCCGGAAGGTAGAAGCTCAGCTTTATTCAGTTGAGGGCAACACCAGGGAGGGGCAGAAGCCGTTAGTAGGCCCTAACCACCATTTTGTTTTTTAAAAAACACTTAATGAGAGCCAGAAGGTTGAAGCTCAGCTTTATTCAGTTGAGGGCAACACCAGGCAGGGGCAGACACCGTTAGTAGGCCGGAACCAGCAATGTGTTTAAAAACAGCAGTTAATCAGAGCCGGAAGGTAGAAGCTCAGCTTTATTCAGTTGAGGGCAACACCAGGGAGGGGCAGAAGCCGTTAGTAGGCCCTAACCACCATTTTGTTTTTTAAAAAACACTTAATGAGAGCCAGTAGGTTGAAGCTCAGCTTTATTCAGTTGAGGGCAACACCAGGCAGGGGCAGACACCTTTAGTAGGCCGGAACCAGCAATGTGTTTAAAAACAGCAGTTAATCAGAGCCGGAAGGTAGAAGCTCAGCTTTATTCAGTTGAGGGCAACACCAGGGAGGGGCAGACACCGTTAGTAGGCCGGAACCAGCAATGTGTTTAAAATCAGCAGTTAATCAGAGCCGGAAGGTAGAAGCTCAGCTTTATTCAGTTGAGGGCAACACCAGGGAGGGGCAGAAGCCGTTAGTAGGCCCTAACCACCATTTTGTTTTTTAAAAAACACTTAATGAGAGCCAGAAGGTTGAAGCTCAGCTTTATTCAGTTGAGGGCAACACCAGGCAGGGGCAGACACAGTTAGTAGGCCGGAACCAGCAATGTGTTTAAAAACAGCAGTTAATCAGAGCCGGAAGGTAGAAGCTCAGCTTTATTCAGTTGAGGGCAACACCAGGGAGGGGCAGAAGCCGTTAGTAGGCCCTAACCACCATTTTGTTTTTTAAAAAACACTTAATGAGAGCCAGAAGGTTGAAGCTCAGCTTTATTCAGTTGAGGGCAACACCAGGCAGGGGCAGACACCGTTAGTAGGCCGGAACCAGCAATGTGTTTAAAAACAGCAGTTAATCAGAGCCGGAAGGTAGAAGCTCAGCTTTATTCAGTTGAGGGCAACACCAGGGAGGGGCAGAAGCCGTTAGTAGGCCCTAACCACCATTTTGTTTTTTAAAAAACACTTAATGAGAGCCAGAAGGTTGAAGCTCAGCTTTATTCAGTTGAGGGCAACACCAGGCAGGGGCAGACACCGTTAGTAGGCCGGAACCAGCAATGTGTTTAAAAACAGCAGTTAATCAGAGCCGGAAGGTAGAAGCTCAGCTTTATTCAGTTGAGGGCAACACCAGGGAGGGGCAGAAGCCGTTAGTAGGCCCTAACCACCATTTTGTTTTTTAAAAAACACTTAATGAGAGCCAGAAGGTTGAAGCTCAGCTTTATTCAGTTGAGGGCAACACCAGGCAGGGGCAGACACCGTTAGTAGGCCGGAACCAGCAATGTGTTTAAAAACAGCAGTTAATCAGAGCCGGAAGGTAGAAGCTCAGCTTTATTCAGTTGAGGGCAACACCAGGGAGGGGCAGAAGCCGTTAGTAGGCCCTAACCACCATTTTGTTTTTTAAAAAACACTTAATGAGAGCCAGAAGGTAGAAGCTCAGCTTTATTCAGTTGAGGACAACTTGAATTAGGGACTGCATACAGACTTAGCAGGCTGTCCCCTGTGTGGACCATGCATCCAATACATTAACCCATTGAGCCACAAAGGACACGTAACCTTCCGTGGCCATGCCTACAGGTCCATGTGTCTGTTGTCAGGTGTACCTTTGTCAGTGTAGGCCTATTGGAAGGAGGGACCGCAGACAGGCTTCGAAGGCCTAACACAATAAAATGGGCTGGCTGTAGGCACTTTAAAATTGGTTCCAGGGGTACACGGGCAGCAGTGGTCTGGTCAGTGGAGGCCTAGTGGAAGGAGGGACCGCAGACAGGCTTCGAAGGCCTAAAATAACAAACAATTGGCTCATGGCAGTTTTACAGCGGTTACATGGATACACGGGCAGGCAGCTTGGTGGTGAGTGGAGGAGTATTTAAAGTAGGGACCGCAGACAAGCTATCAAAGGCCTAAAATAACAAACAATAGGCTCATGGCAGTTTTACAGCGGTTACATGGATACACGGGCAGGCAGCTTGGTGGTGAGTGGAGGAGTATTTAAAGTAGGGACCGCAGACAGGCTATCAAAGGCCTAAAATAACAAACAATAGGCTCATGGCAGTTTTACAGCGGTTACATGGATACACGGGCAGGCAGCTGGTGATGAGTGGAGGAGTATTTAAAGTAGGGACCGCAGACAGGCTATCAAAGGCCTAAAATAACAAACAATAGGCTCATGGCAGTTTTACAGCGGTTACATGGATACACGGGCAGGCAGCTGGTGATGAGTGGAGGAGTATTTAAAGTAGGGACCGCAGACAGGCTATCAAAGGCCTAAAATAACAAACAATAGGCTCATGGCAGTTTTACAGCGGTTACATGGATACACAGGCAGCTTGGTGGTGAGTGGAGGAGTATTTAAAGTAGGGACCGCAGACAGGCTATCAAAGGCCTAAAATAACAAACAATAGGCTCATGGCAGTTTTACAGCGGTTACATGGATACACGGGCAGGCAGCTTGGTGGTGAGTGGAGGAGTATTTAAAGTAGGGACCGCAGACAGGCTATCAAAGGCCTAAAATAACAAACAATAGGCTCATGGCAGTTTTACAGCGGTTACATGGATACACGGGCAGGCAGCTGGTGATGAGTGGAGGAGTATTTAAAGTAGGGACCGCAGACAGGCTATCAAAGGCCTAAAATAACAAACAATAGGCTCATGGCAGCTTTACAGCGGTTACATGGATACACAGGCAGCTTGGTGGTGAGTGGAGGAGTAGTGCAAGGAGTGTCTGTCCCAGTACTCCCAAAATATAAATAGATGTTAATGTCTCGCAAAACAACCAAAACAAAAAAAAAGGTGGCATACTTAGGTACAGGGGTGGGCTCATCTACTGAGTTTCTGACATAGTAATTTGGCAGTAACTATTTAATGGTGCCAATATAGGACACAGACACAGACTACTTTAAGTTGCATCATAGATGTCTACAAATTTGTATTGTCAGTGCCAGACATTGAATGATGTCAGCGAATAGACTAAAGATTGGTGGAGCTGTGCGACATAATTTTGCACGTGGTAGAGCACATTTTGAGCTGGGGTAGGGGGGAACTCTCTTGAGGCCGGCGGGACCGCCCCAGGGCCCCTCATGTTACAACGGTGTGTCTGACGTTGGGTGCGCACCACCACCGCCAGAGACACTACATTGTACTATGAGGGACCCAGTAGCAATGCCGTCAACCAAAAGCGAGCACACCCACCTCTTCAGACAAACAGCAGTCTCACGGGTGCTTGCGCCAAGTCGCGATACCACGGCCCCGTGTGGGGAGTTTTGCCATTTAGGGAGGTGTAAACATGTCGTATGCTGTACAATCAGCTGCAGCAAATTAGACATTAGAAAAGTAATTCACAGGCAAGAGCTTTTCATAGGAAAGCTAGGTGTCGGCCGGGCAAGGTGGGGCAAAAGATTTCGAAATCCAGTTGTGGTTCATTTTAATGAATGTTAGATCGTCAACATTTTGGGTAGCCAGACGAGTCCTTTTTTCGGTTAATATTGAACCTGCAGCACTGAATACTCTTTCTGATAGGACACTTGCTGCCGGGCAAGCAAGCTCCTGCAATGCATGTTCTGCCAATTCTGGCCAGGTGTCTAATTTGGAGGCCCAGTAATCAAATGGGAATGACGGTTGAGGGAGAACATCGATAAGGGATGAAAAATAGTTAGTAACCATACTGGACAAATGTTGTCTCCTGTCACTTTCAATTGATGCAGCAGTACCTGTCCTGTCTGCGGTCATAGCAAAATCACTCCACAACCTGGTCAGAAAACCCCTCTGTCCAACGCCACTTCTGATGTGTGCACCCCTAACACTCCTAGTCTGCTGCCCCCTGGAGCTCGTGTGAGAACGATCACGTGCGCTGTGTGCTGGGAATGCCTGAAGCAAACGGTCAACAAGAGTTGATTGTTTGGTTGCTAATATTAGTTCCAAGTTCTCATGTGGCATAATATTTTGCAATTTGCCTTTATAGCGTGGATCAAGGAGGCAGGCCAACCAGTAATCGTCATCGTTCATCATTTTCGTAATGCGTGTGTCCCTTTTTAGGATACGTAAGGCATAATCCGCCATGTGGGCCAAAGTTCCAGTTGTCAAATCTCCGGTTGTGATTGGTTGAGGGGCAGTTGCAGGCAAATCTACGTCACTTGTGTCCCTCAAAAAACCAGAACCCGGCCGTGACACGCAACCAATTTCCTGTGCCCCCGGGAAAGGTTCGGCATTAAAAATATACTCATCCCCATCATCCTCCTCGTCCTCCACCTCCTCTTCGCCCGCTACCTCGTCCTGTACACTGCCCTGACCAGACAATGGCTGACTGTCATCAAGGCTTTCCTCTTCCTCTGGTGCAGACGCCTGCTCCTTTATGTGCGTCAAACTTTGCATCAGCAGACGCATTAGGGGGATGCTCATGCTTATTACGGCGTTGTCTGCACTAACCAGCCGTGTGCATTCCTCAAAACACTGAAGGACTTGACACATGTCTTGTATCTTAGACCACTGCACACCTGACAACTCCATGTCTGCCATCCTACTGCCTGCCCGTGTATCCTCCCACAAATAAATAACAGCACGCCTCTGTTCGCACAGTCTCTGAAGCATGTGCAGTGTTGAGTTCCACCTTGTTGCAACGTCTATGATTAGGCGATGCTGGGGAAGGTTCAAAGACCGCTGATAGGTCTGCATACGGCTGGCGTGTACAGGCGAACGTCGGATATGTGAGCAAAGTGCACGCACTTTGAGGAGCAGGTCGGAGAACCCAGGATAAGTTTTCAATAAGCACTGCACCACCAGGTTTAAGGTGTGAGCCAGGCAAGGAATGTGTTTCAGTTGGGAAAGGGAGATGGCAGCCATGAAATTCCTTCCGTTATCACTCACTACCTTGCCTGCCTCAAGATCTACTGTGCCCAGCCACGACTGCGTTTCTTGTTGCAAGAACTCGGACAGAACTTCCGCGGTGTGTCTGTTGTCGCCCAAACACTTCATAGCCAATACAGCCTGCTGACGCTTGGCAGTAGCTGGCCCATAATGGGACAACTGGTGTGCAACAGTGTCATCTGCCGATGGAGTGGTTGGCAGACTGCGTTCTGTGGAAGAGCTGTAGCTTCTGCAGGAGGACGAGGAGGAGGAGGAGGAGGGGGTGCGAACGCCTACAGCCAACTGTTTCCTAGACCGTGGGCTAGGCACAACTGTCCCTAAATTGATGTCGCCTGTGGACCCTGCATCCACCACATTCACCCAGTGTGCCGTGATGGACACATAACGTCCCTGGCCATGCCTACTGGTCCATGCATCTGTAGTCAGGTGCACCTTTGTACTCACAGATTGCCTGAGTGCATGGACGATGCGCTGTTTAACATGCTGGTGCAGGGCTGGGATGGCTTTTCTGGAAAAAAAGTGTCGACTGGGTAGCTCGTATCGTGGTTCAGCGTACTCCATCAGGGCTTTGAAAGCTTCGCTTTCAACTAACCGGTAGGGCATCATCTCTAACGAGATTAGTCTAGCTATGTGGGTGTTAAAACCCTGTGTACGCGGATGCGAGGATAAGTACTTCCTTTTTCTAACCAGAGTGTCATGTAGGGTGAGCTGGACTGGAGAGCTGGAGATCGTGGAACTTTCGGGTGTGCCGGTGTACATGGCAGACTGAGAGACGGTTGGAGACGGTATTGTTTCCGACGGTGCCCTAGATGCAATATTTCCTCCTACAAAACTGGTGGTTCCCTGACCCTGACTGCTTTTGGCTGGCAAAGAAACCTGCACAGATACTGCCGGTGGTGCGGAAAATGGTGGCCTTACAGTGACGGAAGGGATGTTGCGTTGCTGACTAGCTTCATTGGCCGAGGGTGCTACAACCTTAAGGGACGTTTGGTAGTTAGTCCAGGCTTGAAAATGCATGGTGGTTAAGTGTCTATGCATGCAACTAGTATTTAGACTTTTCAGATTCTGACCTCTGCTTAAGCTAGTTGAACATTTTTGACAGATGACTTTGCGCTGATCAGTTGGATGTTGTTTAAAAAAATGCCAGACTGCACTCTTCCTAGACTCGGATCCCTTTTCAGGGATTGCAGACTGAGCTTTAACCGGATGGCCACGCTGTCCTCCAACAGGTTTTGGCTTTGACACGCGTTTTGGGCCAGATACGGGCCCGGCAGATGGAACCTGTTGCGATGTTGATGCCTGCTGCGGCCCCTCCTCCACCTCCGCTTCTGAACTACTGCCGCCTGCACCCTGTTCCCCCAATGGCTGCCAATCGGGGTCAATAACTGGGTCATCTATTACCTCCTCTTCGAGCTCGTGTGCAACTTCGTCTGTGTCACTGTGTCGGTCGGTGGTATAGCGTTCGTGGCGGGGCAACATAGTCTCATCAGGGTCTGATTGTGGATCTGTACCCTGAGAGGGCAATGTGGTGGTCTGAGTCAAAGGAGCAGCATAGTACTCTGGCTGTGGCTGTGCATCAGTGCACTCCATGTCAGAATCTACTTGTAATGGGCATGGCCTGTTAAATGTTTCACTTTCTAAGCCAGGGACGGTATGTGTAAAGAGCTCCATGGAGTGACCCGTTGTGTCGCCTGCTGCATCCTTCTCTCTTGTTGTAGTTTTTGCTGAGGAGGACAAGGAAGCGACTTGTCCCTGACCGTGAACATCCACAAGCGACGCGCTGCTTTTACATTTACCAGTTTCGGAAGAGGAGGCAAAAGAGCTAGAGGCTGAGTCTGCAATGTAAGCCAAAACTTGCTGTTGCTGCTCCGCCTTTAAAAGCGGTTTTCCTACTCCCAGAAAAGAGAGCGTTCGAGGCCTTGTGTAGCCTGACGACGAAACTGGCTCCACAGCTCCAGACTTAGGTGGAATATTTTTATCCCCACGACCACCTGATGCTCCACTACCACTACCATCATTACCAGCTGACAATGAACGCCCACGACGACCTCTTGCACCAGACTTCCTCATTGTTTTAAAATCTTAACCAAAGTAACTTTATTTGTTGCTGTCAAACAACTTACACGGTGAGCTATAACTTCAGTATGATTTCAATATCCCTTAACAGGTTGGTGAGACCACAAGGAAAATCAGGCACAATGTTACACACTCTGTTTTCTGTGGCACAAAATCACAGAGATGACACACACGCAGGACTGTCACTCAAGCACTAATGTCAATATTAATCTCCCACCTAATTTTTTTTTTTTTTTTCTCAGGGAGACTTTAGAAACCAAATAATATTAAAAAAAAAACAAAAAAAAAAAGGCTTTCTATGGCCCACAATTAGAGAGAGAGAGGTGGCACACCCAGGAGTCAAGACTGGCGCACAAGCTGAAAGGGCAATATTACTCTCCCACTGTTTTTTTAAGTTTTTTTTCTTTTATTTTCAGGGAGACTTTAGAAACCAAATAATATTAAAAAAACCAAAAAAATAAATAGCCTTTCTATGGCCCACTGAATGAGAGAGAGGTGGCACACCCAGGAGTCAAGACTGGCACACAAGCTGAAAGGGCAATATTACTCTCCCACTGTTTTTTTATGTATTTTTTGTTTTTTAAGGGAGACTTTAGAAACCAAATAATATTTAAAAAAAAACAACAAAAAAAAGGCTTTCTATGGCCCACAATTAGAGAGAGAGAGGTGGCAGACCCAGGAGTCAAGACTGGCGCACAAGCTGAAAGGGCAATATTACTCTCCCACTGTTTTTTTAAGTTTTTTTTTTTATTTTCAGGGAGACTTTAGAAACCAAATAATATTAAAAAAACCAAAAAAATAAATAGCCTTTCTATGGCCCACTGAATGAGAGAGAGAGGTGGCACACCCAGGAGTCAAGACTGGCACACAAGCTGAAAGGGCAATATTACTCTCCCACTGTTTTTTTATGTTTTTTTTTTTTTTTCAGGGAGACTTTAGAAACCAAATAATATTAAAAAAACAAAAAAAATAAATAGCCTTTCTATGGCCCACTGAATGAGAGAGAGAGGTGGCACACCCAGGAGTCAAGACTGGCACACAAGCTGAAAGGGCAATATTACTCTCCCACTGTTTTTTTAGGTATTTTTTTTTTTCAGGGAGACTTTAGAAACCAAATAATAAGAAAAAAAATAAATAAATAAATAGGCTTTCTATAGCCCACTGAATGAGAGATAGCACACACAGCAGTGGCACACAAGCCCTGACTGAGGCCAATATTTTTCTCCCACTGATTGATGTAGTGTTTTTGTGTTGAGGTAGATTTTAGAACACAAATCAAGGAAAAAAATAAATAAATGCTTTCTATGGCCCACTGAATGAGAGAGAGGTGGCACACCCAGGAGTCAAGACTGGCACACAAGCTGAAAGGGCAATATTACTCTCCCACTGTTTTTTTATGTATTTTTTGTTTTTTAAGGGAGACTTTAGAAACCCAATAATATTTAAAAAAATAAATAAATAGGCTTTCTATGGCCCACTGAATGAGAGGGAGAGAGGTGGCACACCCAGGAGTCAAGACTGGCACACAAGCTGAAAGGGCAATATTACTCTCCCACTGTTTTTTTATGTTTTTTTTTTTTTCAGGGAGACTTTAGAAACCAAATAATATTAAAAAAACCAAAAAAATAAATAGCCTTTCTATGGCCCACTGAATGAGAGAGAGAGGTGGCACACCCAGGAGTCAAGACTGGCACACAAGCTGAAAGGGCAATATTACTCTCCCACTGTTTTTTTATGTTTTTTTTTTTTTTTCAGGGAGACTTTAGAAACCAAATAATATTAAAAAAACCAAAAAAATAAATAGCCTTTCTATGGCCCACTGAATGAGAGAGAGAGGTGGCACACCCAGGAGTCCAGACTGGCACACAAGCTGAAAGGGCAATATTACTCTCCCACTGTTTTTTTATGTATTTTTTGTTTTTTAAGGGAGACTTTAGAAACCAAATAATATTAAAAAAACCAAAAAAATAAATAGCCTTTCTATGGCCCACTGAATGAGAGAGAGAGGTGGCACACCCAGGAGTCAAGACTGGCACACAAGCTAAAAGGGCAATATTACTCTCCCACTGTTTTTTTATGTATTTTTTGTTTTTTAAGGGAGACTTTAGAAACCAAATAATATTTAAAAAAAAACAAAAAAAAAAAGGCTTTCTATGGCCCACTGAATGAGAGAGAGAGGTGGCACACCCAGGAGTCAAGACTGGCGCACAAGCTGAAAGGGCAATATTACTCTCCCACTGTTTTTTTATGTATTTTTTGTTTTTTAAGGGAGACTTTAGAAACCAAATAATATTTAAAAAAAAACAAAAAAAAAAATGCTTTCTATGGCCCACTGAATGAGAGAGAGAGGTGGCACACCCAGGAGTCAAGACTGGCGCACAAGCTGAAAGGGCAATATTACTCTCCCACTGTTTTTTTAAGTTTTTTTTTTTTATTTTCAGGGAGACTTTAGAAACCAAATAATATTAAAAAAACCAAAAAAATAAATAGCCTTTCTATGGCCCACTGAATGAGAGAGAGAGGTGGCACACCCAGGAGTCAAGACTGGCACACAAGCTGAAAGGGCAATATTACTCTCCCACTGTTTTTTTATGTTTTTTTTTTTTTTCAGGGAGACTTTAGAAACCAAATAATATTAAAAAAACCAAAAAAATAAATAGCCTTTCTATGGCCCACTGAATGAGAGAGAGAGGTGGCACACCCAGGAGTCAAGACTGGCACACAAGCTGAAAGGGCAATATTACTCTCCCACTGTTTTTTTATGTTTTTTTTTTTTTTTCAGGGAGACTTTAGAAACCAAATAATATTAAAAAAACCAAAAAAATAAATAGCCTTTCTATGGCCCACTGAATGAGAGAGAGAGGTGGCACACCCAGGAGTCCAGACTGGCACACAAGCTGAAAGGGCAATATTACTCTCCCACTGTTTTTTTATGTATTTTTTGTTTTTTAAGGGAGACTTTAGAAACCAAATAATATTTAAAAAAAAACAAAAAAAAAAAGGCTTTCTATGGCCCACTGAATGAGAGAGAGAGGTGGCACACCCAGGAGTCAAGACTGGCGCACAAGCTGAAAGGGCAATATTACTCTCCCACTGTTTTTTTATGTATTTTTTGTTTTTTAAGGGAGACTTTAGAAACCAAATAATATTTAAAAAAAAACAAAAAAAAAAAGGCTTTCTATGGCCCACTGAATGAGAGAGAGAGGTGGCACACCCAGGAGTCAAGACTGGCGCACAAGCTGAAAGGGCAATATTACTCTCCCACTGTTTTTTTAAGTTTTTTTATTTTTATTTTCAGGGAGACTTTAGAAACCAAATAATATTAAAAAAACCAAAAAAATAAATAGCCTTTCTATGGCCCACTGAATGAGAGAGAGGTGGCACACCCAGGAGTCAAGACTGGCACACAAGCTGAAAGGGCAATATTACTCTCCCACTGTTTTTTTATGTATTTTTTGTTTTTTAAGGGAGACTTTAGAAACCAAATAATATTTTAAAAAAAACAACAAAAAAAAGGCTTTCTATGGCCCACAATTAGAGAGAGAGAGGTGGCAGACCCAGGAGTCAAGACTGGCGCACAAGCTGAAAGGGCAATATTACTCTCCCACTGTTTTTTTAAGTTTTTTTTTTTTATTTTCAGGGAGACTTTAGAAACCAAATAATATTAAAAAAACCAAAAAAATAAATAGCCTTTCTATGGCCCACTGAATGAGAGAGAGAGGTGGCACACCCAGGAGTCAAGACTGGCACACAAGCTGAAAGGGCAATATTACTCTCCCACTGTTTTTTTATGTTTTTTTTTTTTTTCAGGGAGACTTTAGAAACCAAATAATATTAAAAAAACCAAAAAAATAAATAGCCTTTCTATGGCCCACTGAATGAGAGAGAGAGGTGGCACACCCAGGAGTCCAGACTGGCACACAAGCTGAAAGGGCAATATTACTCTCCCACTGTTTTTTTATGTATTTTTTGTTTTTTAAGGGAGACTTTAGAAACCAAATAATATTAAAAAAACCAAAAAAATAAATAGCCTTTCTATGGCCCACTGAATGAGAGAGAGAGGTGGCACACCCAGGAGTCAAGACTGGCACACAAGCTGAAAGGGCAATATTACTCTCCCACTGTTTTTTTTATGTATTTTTTGTTTTTTAAGGGAGACTTTAGAAACCCAATAATATTTAAAAAAAAAAAAAAAAAAAAGGCTTTCTATGGCCCACAATTAGAGAGAGAGGTGGCACACCCAGGAGTCAAGACTGGCACACAAGCTGAAAGGGCAATATTACTCTCCCACTGTTTTTTTATTTATTTATTTTTTTTTCAGGGAGACTTTAGAAACCAAATAATAAGAAAAAAAAATAATAAATAAATAGGCTTTCTATAGCCCACTGAATAAGAGATAGCACACACAGCAGTGGCACACAAGCCCTGACTGAGGCCAATATTTTTCTACCACTGATTGATGTAGTGTTTTTGTGTTGAGGTAGAATTTAGAACACAAATCACGGAAAAAATAAATAGGCTTTCTATGGCCCACTCAGTGAGAGATGGCACACACAGGGATGGCACTGTAGCAGAAATGCCAATCTTAATCTCCCACAAAAAAAAAAAAAACAGGGACTGTCCTACAATTACTATCTCCCTGCAGTAATCTAAGCCAGGTATGGCAGGCAGCAATAGGAGTGGACTGATGCACAAATTAAATAAAAAGTGTGGACAAACAAAAAAGATAGCTGTGCAGAAAGGAACAAGAGGATATGTGCTTTGAAAAAAGCAGTTGGTTTCCACAGTGGCGTACACACAGCAATACAGCTATCACGGAGCCTTCTAGGGCAGCCCAATGAGCTACAGCGCTGAGGAAAAAAAAAAAAAATAGCTTCCACTGTTCCTGCACACCGAAGGTGGTGTTGGACAGTGGAAATCGCTACAGCACAAGCGGTTTGGTGGTTAGTGGACCCTGCCTAACGCTCTCCCTGCTTCTGACGAAGCGGCAGCAACCTCTCCCTAAGCTCAGATCAGCAGCAGTAAGATGTCGGTCGGCGGGAACGCCCCTTTATAGCCCCTGTGACGCCGCAGACAGCAAGCCAATCACTGCAATGCCCTTCTCTAAGATGGTGGGGACCAGGATCTATGTCATCACGCTGCCCACACTCTGCGTTCACCTTCATTGGCTGAGAAATGGCGCTTTTCGCGTCATTGAAACGCGACTTTGGCGCGAAAGTCGCGTACCGCATGGCCGACAAGCACAGGGGTCGGATCGGGTTTCATGAGACGCCGACTTAGCCAAAAGTCGGCGACTTTTGAAAATGATCGACCCGTTTCGCTCAACCCTAGCTTCCACTGTTCCTGCACACCGAAGGTGGTGTTGGACAGTGGAAATCGCTACAGCACAAGCGGTTTGGTGGTTAGTGGACCCTGCCTAACGCTCTCCCTGCTTCTGACGAAGCGGCAGCAACCTCTCCCTAAGCTCAGATCAGCAGCAGTAAGATGGCGGTCGGCGGGAACGCCCCTTTATAGCCCCTGTGACGCCGCAGACAGCAAGCCAATCACTGCAATGCCCTTCTCTAAGATGGTGGGGACCAGGATCTATGTCATCACGCTGCCCACACTCTGCGTTCACCTTCATTGGCTGAGAAATGGCGCTTTTCGCGTCATTGAAACGCGACTTTGGCGCGAAAGTCGCGTACCGCATGGCCGACAAGCACAGGGGTCGGATCGGGTTTCATGAGACGCCGACTTAGCCAAAAGTCGGCGACTTTTGAAAATGATCGACCCGTTTCGCTCAACCCTAGTCCTTATCCTTTGCATCTGCTTGTAAATACTGTACAGACTGCCATTCACAAAATAAAAGTTTGTTTTTTAAGAACTACGAGTCTCCTGGATTATTTGCAGACCTGGTTCCAGAAGAAGGACTCAGTAGCACACTGGGACTGAGACAGACCTTGTCTGTAGGATGCCAGAGCAAGTGGGGACCGAAGCTCACCCATGACTACCTCGCTTGGGCATCTTAGAACTGCGTAAAGCGTGTTGGTCTAGAATTTGGTAAAAGGTATGAACCAAAAATTTCTCTGTGTAATGTTCTGCCGATCCAAGATAAGGATGGTGTGAATTTGTCAAGACATTCTGGGTTGGATGGTAGAAAAACAGCAGGAAATGAATGACTTCAGTCTCAGAGAACGTCGTCGGTGAGCAATGGGATTTAGCTGTATATAATACACATATATAGTCAGGGGCAGACATACCTCCAGGGCAGCCTGTGCAACTGCCCCAGGGCCCAGGGATTCTGGGTTGTATAAAAATGAGGGCATTCTGGCTTGTTTCTCAGAGTCTATGGCTCTGGGGGGACCATGGCCAGATTGCACTAATGTGCGGTGGGCAGGGAGCAATCCCTGCAGCTCTGCCGCCTACAGGAGAAAATAGCAGAAATGCTACAGGAATCCATCCTCTGCTTCCTGCCTGGTGCTTTCTCTTTGACACAGGCACGCGCTGTTATGACCCCAATGGCAGAGGGTCTCAGGAATAACTGCTAAGTCTGCAAACACAGAAAACAGAATAGGGCAGTGGTAACTGGGCTGACCATATATCTAATCCTAGCACCACAAATACCAGCAGCCGGGGAACGTTCCTACGTTGATCCTAGACGTCTCGCGCCAGCCGGAGAACTACCTAACCCTAGAAGGGAAAAGAAAGACCTTTCTTGCCTCCAGAGAAAATACCCCAAAAGTTGGATAGAAGCCCTCAACAAATAATAACGGTGAGGTAAGAGGAAAAGACAAACATAAGAATGAGCTAGGTATTTAGCAAAGAGAGGCCCACTAGCTAATAGCAGAATATAGAAAGATAACTTATATGGTCAGCAAAAAATCCTATCAAAAATATCCACACTGGAAATTTAAGAACCCCCAAACCGTCTAACGGCCCGGGGGGAGAACACCAGTCCCCTAGAGCTTCCAGCAAGGTCAGGAATCACATTTAGTACAAGCTGGACAAAAATGAGAGCAAGCAAATAACCCAAAAAACAAAGAAGCAGGACTTAGCTTAATTTTGCACGAACCAGGACCAGCAGATAGGAGCAAACAGAATGTGTCTGATAACACCGATGCCAGGCACTGGACTAAGGTTCCAGGAGGTTTATATAGCAACGCCCCTGAAGTAACGACCCAGCTGGGTGCAAACTGAGGGAAAGAAATCCCAGAGTCATATCACTAGTAACCACAAGAGGGAGCCAAAAAGTCTAATTCACAACAGTACCCCCCCCTTAAGGAGGGGTCACCGAACCCTCACCAAGACCACCAGGGCGATCAGGATGAGCAGCGTGAAAGGCACAAACTAAATCGGCCGCATGCACATCAGAGGCAACCACCCAGGAATTATCCTCCTGACCATAGCCCTTCCACTTGACCAAATACTGAAGCCTCCGCCTGGAGAGTCGAGAATCTAAGATCTTCTCCACCACGTACTCCAACTCGCCCTCAACCAACACCGGAGCAGGAGGCTCAGCAGAAGGAACCACAGACTGTTATGACCCCAGTGGACAGGGTCTCAGAGGAACGTGTAAGTCTGCAAGATACAAAAATCCAGCTCATAGGGCTGTGGTAACTGGGTAGACCAAATAGCTACTCCTAACGCCAACACTAGAAGTAGCCGGGGATCATGCCTACGGTGATCGCTAGATGACTCGCGCCAGCCGGAGAATCTAACTACCGCTAGGAGAAGAAAACAAAGACCTCTCTTGCCTCCAGAGAAAGGGACCCCAAAGCAAGATACAAGCCCCCCACAAATAATAACGGTGAGGTAAGAGGAAATGACAAACACAGAAATGAACCAGGTTCAGCAAAGAGAGGCCAGCTTACTAATAGCAGAATAAAGCAAGATAACTTATCTGGTCAACAAAAACCCTATAAAAATCCACGCTGGAGATTCAAGAACCCCCGAACCGTCTAACGGTCCAGGGGGAGAACACCAGCCCCCTAGAGCTTCCAGCAAAGGTCAGGATACAGATAGGAACAAGCTGGACAAAAATACCAAACAAAGCAAAAGCAAAAAGCAAAGAAGCAGACTTAGCTTGAAAAACAGGAACCAGGATCAGAGGACAAGAGCACAACAGATTAGCTCTGATTTCAACGATGCCAGGCATTGAACTGAAGGTCCAGGGAGCTTATATAGCAACGCCCCTGAACTAACGGCCCAGGTGAGGATATAGGAAAAGACAGACGCTCCAGAGTCAAATCACTAATGACCACTAGAGGGAGCAAAAAGCAAAATCACAACACAGGCACAACGTAGCGTCGCAACAAAGACCTATGGAACACGTTGTGAATGGCAAACGAAACCGGAAGATCCAAGCGAAAGGACACTGGATTAAGGATTTCCAATATCTTGTAAGGACCGATGAAGCGAGGCTTAAATTTAGGAGAGGAGACCTTCATAGGAACAAATCGAGAAGACAGCCACACCAAATCCCCAACACGAAGTCGGGGACCCACACCGCGGCGGCGGTTGGCAAAACGCTGAGCCTTCTCCTGTGACAATTTCAAGTTATCCACCACATGATTCCAGATAAGCTGCAACCTATCCACCACAGAATCCACCCCAGGGCAGTCAGAAGGCTCCACATGTCCCGAGGAAAAACGAGGATGGAAACCAGAGTTGCAGAAAAATGGCGAAACCAAAGTAGCGGAACTAGCCCGATTATTGAGGGCAAACTCAGCCAACGGCAAGAAGGTCACCCAATCATCCTGATCTGCCGAAACAAAACACCTCAAGTAAGCCTCCAGAGTCTGATTAGTTCGCTCAGTTTGTCCATTAGTCTGAGGATGAAAGGCAGACGAGAACGACAAATCAATGCTCATCCTAGCACAAAAGGATCGCCAGAACCTGGAAACAAACTGGGATCCTCTGTCAGACACAATATTCTCAGGAATGCCGTGTAAACGAACCACATTCTGAAGGAACACAGGAACCAGATCGGAAGAGGAAGGCAGCTTAGGCAAAGGCACCAAATGGACCATTTTTGAAAAGCGATCACATACCACCCAGATGACAGACATACCCCGAGATACCGGGAGATCAGAAATGAAATCCATGGAAATATGTGTCCAAGGCCTCTTCGGGACAGGCAAGGGCAAGAGCAACCCGCTGGCACGAGAACAGCAAGGTTTAGCTCGAGCACAAGTCCCACAGGACTGCACAAATGACCGTACATCCCGTGACAAGGAAGGCCACCAAAATGACCTAGCCACCAGATCTCTGGTGCCAAAAATTCCCGGATGACCTGCCAACACCGAGGAATGAACCTCGGAAATGACTCTGCTGGTCCACTTATCAGGAACAAACAGTCTGTCAGGTGGACAAGAGTCAGGTCTACCAGCCTGAAATCTCTGCAACACACGTCGCAAATCAGGAGAAATGGCTGACAAGATAACTCCCTCTTTAAGAATACCAACAGGTTCTGTGACTCCAGGAGAGTCAGGCACAAAGCTCCTTGAAAGAGCATCAGCCTTCACATTCTTTGAACCTGGTAAATACGAGACCACAAAGTCAAAATGGGAGAAAAACAATGACCAGCGGGCCTGTCTAGGATTCAGGTGCTTAGCAGACTCGAGATACATCAAATTTTTGTGATCAGTCAAGACCACCACACGATGCTTAGCACCCTCGAGCCAATGACGCCACTCCTCAAATGCCCACTTCATGGCCAGTAACTCCCGATTGCCAACATCATAATTCCGCTCAGCAGGCGAAAACTTCCTAGAGAAGAAAGCACATGGTCTCATTACCGAGCAACCAGGGCCTCTCTGTGACAAAAACGGCCCCTGCCCCAATCTCAGAAGCATCCACCTCGACCTGAAAGGGAAGTGAGACATCAGGCTGGCACAAAACAGGCGCCAAAGTAAACCGGCGCTTCAACTCCTGGAACGCCTCCACGGCTGCAGGAGCCCAGTTAGCAACATCAGAACCTTTCTTGGTCATATCCGTCAAAGGTTTAACAACGCTAGAAAAATTAGCGATAAAACGACGGTAGAAGTTAGCAAAACCCAAGAACTTCTGAAGACTCTTAACTGACGTGGGTTGAGTCCACTCATGAATAGCTCGGACCTTGATTGGGTCCATCTCCACAGCAGAAGGGGAAAAAATAAACCCCAAAAAGGGAACCTTCTGTACTCCAAAGAGACACTTTGAGCCTTTAACAAACAAGGCATTCTCACGCAAAACCTGAAACACCATCCTGACTTGCTCCACATGTGAGTCCCAATCTTCAGAGAAAACCAGAATATCATCCAGATAAACAATCATAAATTTATCCAGATACTTCCGGAAAATATCATGCATAAAGGACTGAAACACTGAGGGAGCATTAGAAAGCCCAAAAGGCATCACCAAGTACTCAAAATGACCTTCGGGCGTATTAAATGCAGTCTTCCATTCATCACCTTGCTTAATGCGCACAAAGTTGTACGCACCACGAAGATCTATCTTGGTGAACCACTTGGCACCTTTAATCCGGGCAAACAAGTCCGACAACAGAGGCAAAGGATACTGAAATTTTACAGTGATTTTATTCAGAAGCCGATAGTCAATACAAGGTCTCAAAGATCCGTCCTTCTTGGCCACAAAAAAGAATCCCGCACCAAGAGGGGAAGAGGAAGGACGGATATGCCCCTTCTCCAGAGACTCCTTGATATACGAACGCATTGCGGCATGCTCAGGTACAGACAGATTAAATAATCTTCCCTTAGGAAATTTACTACCTGGAATCAAATCTATGGCGCAGTCACAGTCCCTATGAGGAGGCAGAGCACTGGATCTGGACTCGCTGAATACATCCTGAAAATCAGACAAATACTCAGGAACTTCTGAAGGAGTAGAGGAAGCAATAGACACCGAAGGGGGAATCAGCATGAATTCCCTGACAGCCCCAACTTGACACAGACATTGCCTTCCAATCCAAAACTGGATTGTGGGTCTGTAACCATGGCAGACCCAAAACGACCAAATCATGCATTTTATGCAGAACAAGAAAACGAATCACCTCCCGATGTTCAGGAGTCATGCACATGGTCACCTGCGTCCAAAACTGCGGTTTATTTTCCGCCAATGGCGTAGCATCAATACCTCTAAGAGGAATAGGATTTACTAACGGTTCAAGAACAAAACCACAGCGCTTGGCAAATGACAGATCCATAAGACTCAGGGCAGCACCTGAATCCACAAACGCCATAACAGGGTAAGAAGACAAAGAGCAAATTAAAGTCACAGACAAAATAAAGTTAGGTTGCAAATTACCAATGGCGACAGGACTAACAACCCTTGTTAGGCGTTTAGAGCATGCTGATATAACATGTGTAGAATCACCACAGTAAAAACACAACCCATTCTGACGTCTATGATTTTTCCGTTCATTTCTAGTCTGAATTCTATCACATTGCATTAAATCAGGTGTTTGTTCAGACAACACCACCAGAGGATTAGCGGTTTTGCGCTCCCGCAAACGCCGGTCAATTTGAATAGCAAGCGCCATAGAATCATTCAGACTTGTAGGAATGGGGAAACCCACCATCACATTCTTAATGGCTTCAGAAAGGCCATTTCTGAAATTTGCAGCCAGAGCACACTCATTCCACTGAGTAAGCACGGACCATTTCCGAAATTTTTGGCAATACACTTCAGCTTCATCCTGACCCTGAGAAATAGCCAGCAAGGCTTTTTCTGCCTGAATTTCAAGATTGGGTTCCTCGTAAAGCAATCCGAGCGCCAGAAAAAACGCATCAATATTTGCCAATGCCGGATCTCCTGGCGCTAGCGAGAAAGCCCAATCCTGAGGGTCGCCCTGCAAAAAAGAAATAACAATTTTAACTTGCTGAGCTGAATCTCCAGATGAACGGGGTCTCAGAGAAAGAAACAATTTACAATTATTCTGGAAATTCCTAAACCTAAATCGATCTCCAGAAAACAATTCCGGAATAGGTATTTTAGGTTCAGACATAGGACTACTGGTAACAAAATCTTGGATGCCCTGCACACGAGCTGCCAGCTGGTTTACACTTGTAATCAAGGTCTGGACATTCATGTCTGCAGCAAGCACAAGCCACTCAAAGGTAAAGGGGAGGAAGAGAGGAAAGAGAAAAAAAAAAAAAAAAAACTCAGAATTTCCTTTCTTATTATCCCACTTCAGCAATGCATTAAACATTCAATGTGGGCCTGGCATACTGTTATGACCCCAATGGCAGAGGGTCTCAGGAATAACTGCTAAGTCTGCAAACACAGAAAACCAGCTCATAGGGCAGTGGTAACTGGGCTGACCATATATCTAATCCTAGCACCACAAATACCAGCAGCCGGGGAACGTTCCTACGTTGATCCTAGACGTCTGGCGCCAGCCGGAGAACTACCTAACCCTAGAAGGGAAAAGAAAGACCTTTCTTGCCTCCAGAGAAAATACCCCAAAAGTTGGATAGAAGCCCCCAACAAATAATAACGGTGAGGTAAGAGGAAAAGACAAACATAAGAATGAGCTAGGTATTTAGCAAAGAGAGGCCCACTAGCTAATAGCAGAATATAGAAAGATAACTTATATGGTCAGCAAAAAATCCTATCAAAAATATCCACACTGGAAATTCAAGAACCCCCGAACCGTCTAACGGCCCGGGGGGAGAACACCAGTCCCCTAGAGCTTCCAGCAAGGTCAGGAATCACATTTAGTACAAGCTGGACAAAAATGAGAGCAAGCAAATAACCCAAAAAACAAAGAAGCAGGACTTAGCTTAATTTTGCACGAACCAGGACCAGCAGATAGGAGCAAACAGAATGTGTCTGATAACACCGATGCCAGGCACTGGACTAAGGTTCCAGGAGGTTTATATAGCAACGCCCCTGAAGTAACGACCCAGCTGGGTGCAAACTGATGGAAAGAAATCCCAGAGTCATATCACTAGTAACCACAAGAGGGCGCCAAAAAGTCTAATTCACAACACGCGCAGCTTGATGACGTCAGAGTGCAGCTCAAGCCTGTATCAGAGAGAAAATTTCCAGCAACAATGATGTTGTGGGGGAACAGACAGAGAGTGAGTGGTGTTTTTGTTTGATGAGGTGATGGAGAACAATGATGGAGGTGGGGGAGAACAATGATGAGGTGGGGGAGAACAATGATGGGGCAAGAGAGAACAATGGTGAGGTAGGGAGAACAATGATAGACGTGGGGGAGAGCAGGGATGGAGGGGGAGAACACTGAGGGAGGTGGGGGAGAGGACAATGATGGGATGTGGGGGAGAGGACAATGATGGATGTGGAGGAAAGGACAATGATGGGCTATGGGGGAGTGGACAATGATGGGATGTGGAGGAAAGTACAATGATGGGGGTGGGGGAGAACAATGATGAGATGCAGGGGAGAGGACAATGATGGAGATGAGGGAAATCAAAGATGGAGGTGAGGGAGAACAATGATGGTGCGGGGTAGAACAATGATGGAGGTGGGGGAGAACAATGATGGGGCAGGGGAGAACAATGATGGAGATGGGAGAGAACAATGATGGAAGAGGGGGAGAGGACAATGATGAGATGTGGGTTAGAGGACAAAGAGGAAGGAGGAGGAGATGAAAATTGAGGGGGGAGGGGGAAGGACAATGAAGGGGTGAATGAGAGGACAATGAAGGAGGTGGGGGAGATGACATTGAGGGATGTAGAGGAGATGACAATGAGGGGGTGGAGGAGATGACAATTAGGAATGTGGGGCAGAGAACAATGAGGGGGTGGGGAGAGGCAATGGGAGGGTGTGGGATTGGGATGTTATGTTATGCAAAGTGCTATCCCTTACATAGTGTATTATTGCTATTTTTGTTATTCACTGAGCCCTCTCTACATAGTCGTCTCTTGTTAGATATAAAATAACTAATGATGGAGCAGCATCTGACCAGAAGACCAATCCATCAGCTCCTCCATCAGAAAAGAAGCTTTCCCATGCTCCACCAGCCGTCATTCGAGTTTATATCTAACAAGAGAGGATGGTATGTAATAACGATAGGGCTCTATATAATCTGATATGTAGAGTACAGTGCTGCACATAGGAAGAAAGGACACTGTGTAATAAGGGATGGTAATATACATAATAAAGGAGACTATGTAAGATATGCATATGTATATCTCTGTAGCTTTGTCGCCATAATAGGTGGCCATAGTGTAGAGGTATTACTTGTTCCTTAAATAGTGGTATTGGTGAAGGTATAGTAAAAGTTACAGTATGTTGAATAATAGTGTGTTCGTATTTGTTTCTTGTATAGTGGTATTATTTGCTAACTGTAAGACTGTTTTTTAGGGAGGAGGAACATACATTTTATAGACCACAAGGGCCCATGCATCCAAGAAACAACCCAGAGATTGTGGAGAGGCCCAGGTCCAAAAGTTGCCCTTGAGACTAAAGGACCCTCGTATCTCCCCTGGGCACAGATTAACATGATATAGAAAAGGGGTGAGTCGCCCACCAGGGCCGTGGGGTACTCGGTACCGGGTCCAGTACTTAAGGGGACGTGTCACGGCAGTGACCCGGTCCGTGGCCCTGGGCGCCTATGTAAAAGGGTTTAGTCTTTTAAGGGATTTGGTGAATAGAGTTTATGTTCGTGACGCCACCTGTGGTATTTGGTCAGTGGGGACCGACGCTGCTTTAAGGGGTCCTCTGGGGTGATGTAATGGCAGGTAGATGGTATAACTTCCCACAGGTGAAGTGTATCCCCAGGGCTCCCGGTGTGTAGATGGAAGATGGTGAATGGCGCAGTAAAGAACGAGGACACAGGTTTGCAGTCTCTTTAACTGGTTTACTGAAGACTTCAGGCAGCCACAGTTCAGGGTACCAGATCACAGGTTCAGGCAGGGTCCGGCTGGCTTGGAAGCGAATCCAGAGTCCCCTTTACCAGGTGGTTAAAAGCCTTCCTCTAGCGCGGTGGTGTTGTAGTCCCTTACTGCCTATGGCCTCAGATAAGGTCCTCTTAGTTCTTCTCTCTGTCCCCCATATAGGATAGGACATAACCCGTATGACAGTATTTGGCTTTCTTTCTGTATGTCTCTTTCCAGAAGCTCTGGTGCTTCAGACTACACGGCCCCTTCAGACATTCTGACCCTCTAGGTCGGTCTGCTCTCTTCTGTCTCTCTGACAATCTCATCTCTCTTTCCCTCCAAACCACAATATATATATAGGGGAGTCACCTAGTAAATAGGATTACAAGCTCCCCCTTGTGGCCTGGAGTGTGAACATGTTGTGTGTATGGTGGTTACCTGATAAACGAGATCCTTCATCGCTTCCAAACGTAACATCACTCTCCCCGTGAGGAAAGCAATGCTACTGTGATGACCCGGACCCTGGGGCGCGACAGGGGCAATGCTGTTGTTTTTGTTTAGTCCTAGAGGCAAAAGAGAGTTACATTTTGCAATCCGTCTTGTGTCTTTATGTGAAGTAATCTTTTTCAGTTACCACCTCTTGAACCATTCAGAATGCTATCGATACAAAGTAAACTGAATGGTCGCCATCATTACTGTAGAGCTTCAAATCCCTTTTACTCTTGAGACAATTGTATGAATGCATCTTAAAATTCTGAAACCGCAGCCACTCCAAAAGGGCGCCGGCCCACTGCTTGCCTATTTTTATGCATACCTGTCAATGGGAACAACATATACTTCTCCATTTCTTGTGTGGTTGTTCTGCCAGGAGATCACTCCTATTTCTTTAAACTTCTTAACTTAACAAATCGCTAATCAAACTTTCCAGTTTTTAATGGAACCTTTGCAGGATTGTCATAAATATACATTATATTTACCTAGTACGTTGCTCGTGCATGCCCTAATCATCTCCCGCCTCGACTACTGCAACATACTCCTCTGTGGCCTACCTTCTAACACTCTCACACCCCTCCAGTCCATCCTTAATTCTGCTGCCCGACTAATTAATCTCTCTCCTCGCTACACTCCTGCTTCCCCTCTTTGCAAATCCCTTCACTGGCTCCCAATTTCTCAGCGTATCCAGTTTAAATTACTAACACTGACCTACAAAGCCATCCATAATCTTTCTCCTCCGTATATTTCCACACTAATCTCTCAATATCTTCCCTCACGTAATCTCCGGTCCTCCCAAGACCTCCTTCTCTCCTCCACACTTATTCGCTCCTCATCCAATCGCCTCCAAGACTTCTCCCGAATATCACCCATCCTCTGGAATTCAGTGCCCCAACACATCCGGTTATCCACTACTTTTGGATCCTTCAAAAGAATTCTGAAAACCCATCTCTTCAAAGAAGCTTACAGCCTGTAAAGACCACACAGCCACCTCAACACCATTGGAGCTACTGCAACCCTCGACCTACTGTCTCCTTCCCCATAATCCTGTAGAATGTAAGCCCGCAAGGGCAGGGTCCTCTTCACTCTGTACCAGTCTGTCATTGTTAGTTTTATTTACTGTAAGTGATATTTGTATTTTGATGTAACCCCTTCTCATGTACAGCACCATGGAATTAATGGTGCTATATAAATAAATAATAATAATAATAATAATAATAATAATAGTACGTGCAGCATTTCATAAAAGCCATAATAGCCTCTTAAGTGGCCTTTAACTAAAGTAGGATTTTTTTTCCTGTCCCATTGATATTTTTGTTTTGGTGCACAATTCCTTTTAAAGGACAGCTTTGATGCATTATTACTATCATATTGTTGAAAGATAATTAATCTCTGCTACAAAAGCTCCAGAGATGAGACTCCCCGTGGAGTCAGCTTGGTGCCACCGTTATCGCCCACTGTATTCTCTAATGGTAGCATGAAACAGTCTTATACTGCCTCTCAGTGGTAAACCTGATAAACGAGCATTTCCTGATAATAATGTTTATTGATTGGATTTAGTGCCCCCATATTTGGCATCAGAGATGAGTGAATCAATTCAATGCAGAATTTTTAGAAATTCATTGAATTTTGCAAATTTAAAAAAATTATGATTGTGCAAATTGCCTAAAATGCCCGCTGCCATTTTACATATTACAGAGCAATGTATCAATCATAAAAGGCTCACGTGAACTTCAGCACGGCCAGGTGGACTTCCACGTAATGCCTTGCAGATTTCACATCTCAAAGTCAATCAGGAGAATAGTAAGAGGACATCTCTGCTCACACGATAGCCATAGACCAGAGGCAAATCTAGGTTTTCCTGCACCCAGGGCTATTCGGTTTGGTTTGCTCCCTCCTATACACAGCGTGAGCGGTTTGAGTAGTCGTTATATGGGTACTCATATGCGATTTGTCACTTAGAGTCAAGTGTCCACGGACTTCTCTTCTCGATTCTATCAATGTTCGATGTGAACTACAGCTCCAACTTTTTTGTGAGAATGAGGAAGAGAAGTTGATAAGTGACCGTAAGTATGAAAATCGCTTATAAGTGATTACCGTAGGAATCGGCAATTAGGGTCAATTCTGACATTGAGTTTATTACACAATATTAAGATTCAGCATGATGCAGTGCTTGTAGAAAATTTGCTCTGACCCTGAAAATCCCTTTAACCTCCTGGAGTTTGCGTTTAAGGGGATAGCGGGGACTTTGGAAAAAAAAAGTATCTAAGTACTAACAAGCAGGTAGTTGCTACCTATCTGCCTGTTGTGCCCGGCACTGAGTGGCTACTGTCATCAATTCAGGACATCACATCAACAGAGCGGCAGCTTCTATTCCGCTCTGCTCTGTTGACAGGGTGGGACTGCCGATGTCATTCTGATTGACAGCTGGATCTCTGCTGCCTAACTGGCGGAGTGACTGTCAATCAAAATGACAATGGAAGGCACACCCCATCGACAGAGCAGAGTGGAAAAGAAGCTGCTACTCTGTCAACAAGACGTCAACAGAGGCAGATGAATTTCCAGCAGGAGCAATCTGTGACCGCTCTGTGCCAGTGAAGAACGGTGCCGGGCACAACAGGCAGGTAGGTAGTAACTACCTGCTGGTTAGTGCTTAGGCACATTTTTTGTTTTTTACAAAGTCTCAGATATCCCCTTTAAACAGAGGTCACAAGATTTTCCAAGATTTTCTGTTTATTTTATATGCTTCTAGACATAGAAAATAACAAACTCAGCAATACTCACCTGCTGCAGGTAAAACTTTGTCACTTTATTGCCGATCCAGTCTTTGTTGAAAATCTGACAAAATCACTCAAAAGTACAATGAAAAATGTTTTTCTTTTAATAAAGATAGTCTTCGCAAAGGACAAAGTATACGGGATTCTAGGTGAAGTGTAACCAAAACAGATATATTTTCCATGACTCCATGAAGACTGTTTATAAGCACGCACAGTTTTTATCCACTATTATATTATACTATTATGTTGCGTTACTGATGGCTTTCCAGATATTAGGAAGCTCCATCTACAGCATAATTTCATCAACAAAAGACATAGAAATTACTGGGAGTTGAGGATTCACATCTGTCATTCCCAAATGAACATAGTTTTTGATTATTAAATATCACCAGAAGCCCCAACAGTACTAGAGTAAAGCACCAGAATCACAATCAGTAGAGAAATACATCACCAGAACTACAATTAGAATATGAATACATCACCAGAACCACCATGAGTACATGAATACAGCACCAGAATCATCATCAGTAAACAAATACAGCACCAGAACCACAATCAGTACTCAACTACCTCACCAGAACCATGACCAGAATATGACTACATCACCAGAACCCCCATCAATAGATGAATACTGCTCAGAACCACCATTAGTACATAAATACATTATCAGCACCACAATCAGTACATGAGTGCATTACCATAACTACCATCTGTGCCTGCAATTTCAATGTCAGGTCAGCCTCATATACATTTGTATAGCATCAACTTACAACTCCGAGTATATCCTTAACAATGGCAAGAAGAAATTGGGAGTTGTTGTAAACAGCCATAATCAAACTGAAGACTATACAAGAACCAAAGTACTGATGAAATGTCCACATTGTCCATATTTACACCCATGTACCTTATAACTGACATCTTCTCTGATTGGAGCCATTCTCATCACTTTCATCCCCATTTTGTCCATATCCCACGATGACTGTTTGCTTTCAACATCTCCAGTCTATTGCAGCATATCTCGATGTCTTGCCCTTAAAAAAAAAAGACATAATGTCCCTGAATAAAAATAACTGTCCTATGCTGTGCTTCTCAATAAAAAATGCCCCTCAATGTGCTCCCTACACAAAAAATGTACCCAACACTATACCTCTTATGGTACATGGCCTCCTCACTGAGCTCAAATATAGAATATTGTTTACACACCATGTCACCTTATTGTTAGAATCTGTTTTGTTTTTTGACCATCCGCCATCTTGTTGTGCTGTTCTGGCTGCTGGTCTTTTTCCCCTGGTGCTGGGTTGTCTTAGGTCAGGTGATTGTATCACCCTTTATTACTCAGCACCTGCCTCCCAGTCCTTTCTGGACAACAGTGTTAATCCGCTTGAGTTCTGGCTAGGTGCTTTGATAGCTTTCTGTGTTTGATATTGTGCAGTGCTGGTACCTCTGGTTCTGCTAGCCTTAGTTTCTGTTTTCATTTGGCTTCTGCAGCCATCTCTGTGTTTCTATTAGGAGGTGACCTGTTTTTATACCCAGTCCTTAGATCTTTCAGGGACTTCCTTCCCCCTATCTATAGGTCTTCGCTGAGATTAACCTAGGATCGCTGGTGGGTCTATTCGCAAGGAATGGGTCGCCCACTCCATCGTAGGGTGTCAGCCTAGTCTCAGTGCAGGGTCAGTTTTCCCCCTTCTATCCTAGTTCTGTGTTGCAGTTCTGTAACACTTATGAACTATAAGGGCAACTGTTGTGAACTCCGTTTTCAGGCTCCCTCTTGTGGTCACAGATGGTATTGTGTGACTTTGGTTTTTTGGCTCCCCCTGGTGGTTTGGTTTATTATCCTGCGGGTCTGCTGGATCAGCTGCCTCGTTATTCACCAGGGAGGCTCCTATTTAGCTCTGCTTCACTCCCACTTGTTGCCGGCTGTCAATGTATTCAGTGCTATTCTGATTACTCCTGATTATCTCGTTTTCTGCCTCTTCAGGATAAGCTAAGTTCTGTTTGAATATTTTTTGCTCATCTGCCTGCAATATGATTTCTGTGTATGATGAGTCTAGTCCAGCTTGATAACATGTGATTTCTTTTTGCTGGTAAGCTCTGGGGTATGGAGTTGCTTCCCCCGCACCGTTAGTTGGTGCGGGGGCTCGAGCAATCTCTGCGTGGTTATTTTGAATAGGGTTTTTTTATTGACCGCACAGTTTCCTTCCTATTTTCTGCTATCTAGTATTAGCGGGCCTCATTTGCTAAATCTGATTTCATCTCTGCGTTTGTGCTTTCCCCTTAACTCACCGTTAATATTTGTGGGGGCTATTCTATATCTTTGGGGTCTTCCACTGAGGCAAGTGAGGACTTTCTTTCCCTCCAGGAATAGTCAGTTTCTCAGGCCGTGACGAGACATCTAGGATTTTTTAGGTAACGTTCCACGGCTGCCTATAGTTGTTTGCGGATAGGATCAGGTTGCGGTCAATCTAGTTACCACTTCCCCAGAGCTAGTAGTCTGTTCAGTTACTTAGCTAGTCCGACCTGCGATCCTTGCCACTAGGATCATAACAGTACAGCCGGCCAATAAAGTGTTAATTGCATGGCAGAAGCAGGAGAAAAGAAGCTTGGAGATATTTTTTTTTCTTTTTTTTTTTCTTTGCTGCCGTGTGTCTAGCTGCTGTGTGTCTGGCTTCTCTCCTCCTCTTTATCTTGGTGTGGCTCTGAGTTCAGCTGCTGATATGGATATCCAGAGTTTAGCCTCCAGTGTAGATCATCTTGCTGCAAGGGTACAAAGTATTCAGGATTTTGTTGTGCACAGTCCTATGTCAGAGCCTAGAATACCTATTCCGGAGTTGTTTTCTGGAGATAGATCTAGGTTCCTGAATTTTAAGAACAATTGCAAGTTGTTTCTTTCTTTGAAACCTCGTTCCTCTGGGGATTCTGTTCAGCAAGTTAAGATTATTATTTCTTTCTTGCATGGCGATCCTCAAGATTGGGCTTTTGCATTGGCTCCAGGTGATCCTGCGTTGCTCAGTGTGGATGCGTTTTTTCTGGCCCTTGGATTGCTCTATGAGGAACCTAATCTTGAGAACCAGGCTGAAAAAGCTTTGTTGGCCCTCTCTCAGGGGCAAGATGATGCAGAGGTGTACTGCCAGAAATTTCGGAAATGGTCGGTGCTTACTCAATGGAATGAGTGTGCCCTGGCTGCAAATTTCAGAAAAGGTCTTTCTGAAGCCATTAAGAATGTCATGGTGGGGTTCCCTACGCCTGCAGGTCTGAATGGGTCAATGGCTCTGGCCATTCAGATTGATCAGTGTTTGCGGGAGCGCAAACCTGCGCACCATTTGGCGGTGTCTTCTGAACAGACACCTGAGTCTATGCAATGTGATAGAATTCTGACCAGAAGTGAACGGCAAAATTATAGACGGCAAAATGGGTTGTGCTTTTACTGTGGTGACTCAGCTCATGTTATCTCAGCATGCTCTAAGCGCACAAAAAAGTTCCTTGAGACCTTGTATTGATTATCGCCTTCTAAACAAAATCACGGTCAAATTTCAGTATCCTTTGCCATTGTTATCTGATCTGTTTGCTCGCATTAAGGGGTCTAGTTGGTTCACCAAGATAGATCTTCGTGGTGCGTATAACCTTGTGCGTATTAAGCAGGGTGATGAATGGAAAACTGCATTTAATACGCCCGAAGGCCATTTTGAGTACTTGGTGATGCCTTTTGGACTTTCTAACGCTCCTTCTGTCTTTCAGTCCTTTATGCACGACATCTTCCGCGAATATCTGGATAAATTTATGATTGTGTATCTGGATGATATTCTGTTTTTTTCGGATGATTGGGAGTCCCATGTTAAGCAGGTCAGGATGGTGTTTCAGGTCCTGCGTGCCAATGCTTTATTTGTGAAGGGCTCAAAATGTCTTTTTGGTGTCCAGAAGGTCTCTTTTTTGGGATTCATTTTTTCTCCTTCTGCTATTGAGATGGACCCAGTCAAGGTTCAGGCTATTCATGACTGGACTCAGCCTACATCTGTTAAGAGTCTTCAGAAGTTCTTGGGTTTTGCTAATTTTTACCGTCGCTTCATCGCTAATTTTTCTGGTGTTGTTAAGCCATTGATGGATTTGACCAAGAAGGGTTCTGATGTTACTAATTGGTCTCCTGCGGCTGTGGAGGCCTTTCGGGAGCTGAAGCGCCGGTTTTCTTCGGCTCCGGTCTTATGTCAGCCAGACGTCTCCCTTCCTTTCCAGGTCAAGGTTGATGCTTCTGAGATTGGAGCGGGGGCTGTTTTGTCGCAGAGAAGCTCTGATGGCTCTGTGATGAAGCCATGTGCTTTCTTTTCAAGAAAGTTTTCGCCTGCCGAGCGGAATTATGATGTTGGTAATCGGGAGTTGTTGGCTATGAAGTGGGCATTTGAGGAGTGGTGACATTGGCTCGAGGGAGCTAAGCATCGTGTGGTGGTCTTGACTGATCACAAGAATTTGTTTTATCTCGAGTCGGCCAAGCGGCTGAATCCTAGACAGGCTCGTTGGTCGTTGTTTTTCTCTCGTTTTGATTTCGTGGTCTCATACCTGCCTGGTTTGAAGAATGTGAAGGCTGATGCTCTTTCTAGGAGTTTTGTGCCTGACTCTCCTGGTGATTCAGAGCCAGCTGGTATCCTCAGAGAAGGGGTGATTTTGTCTGCCATCTCCCCAGATTTGCGACGAGTGCTGCAGGAGTTTCAGGCGGATAGACCTGACCGTTGTCCACCGGAGAGACTGTTTGTCCCGGACCAGCAGAGTTATTTCCGAGGTTCATTCTTCGGTGTGGGCAGGCCATCCTGGGATTTTTGGTATCAGAGATTTGGTGGCTAGGTCCTTCTGGTGGCCTTCCTTGTCGCGGGATGTGCGTTCCTTTGTGCAGTCTTGTGGAATTTGTGCTCGGGCTAAGCCTTGCTGTTCTCGTGCCAGTGGCTTGTTGTTGCCTTTGCCTGTCCCAAAGAGGCCTTGGACGCACATTTCCATGGATTTTATTTCAGATCTCCCTGTCTCTCTGAGAATGTCGGTCATTTGGGTGGTGTGTGATCGTTTTTCTAAAATGGTCCATTTGGTGCCCTTGCCTAAGTTGCCTTCCTCCTCCGAGTTGGTTCCTCTGTTTTTTCAAAATGTGGTTCGTTTGCACGGGATCCCTGAAAATATTGTTTCCGACAGAGGATCCCAGTTTGTGTCTAGATTTTGGCGGACCTTTTGTGCTAAGATGGGCATTAATTTGTCTTTTTCGTCGGCCTTCCATCCTCAGACGAATGGCCAAACCGAGCGCACTAATCAGACTTTGGAAACCTATTTAAGATGTTTTGTTTCTGCTGATCAGGACGACTGGGTGACTTTTTTGCCATTGGCCGAGTTTGCCCTTAATAATCAGGCTAGTTCTGCTACTTTGGTTTCGCCTTTTTTTTGTAATTCAGGGTTTCATCCTCGTTTTTCCTCGGGTCAGGTGGAGTCTTCTGACTGTCCTGGAGTGGATGTTGTGGTGGATAGGTTGCATCAGATTTGGAATCATGTGGTGGACAATTTGAAGCTGTCACAAGAGAAGGCTCAGCGCTTTGCCAACCGCCGTCGCTGTGTGGGTTCCCGACTTCGCGTTGGGGATTTGGTGTGGTTGTCTTCTCGCTTTGTTCCTATGAAGGTCTCCTCTCCTAAGTTTAAGCCTCGGTTTATCGGTCCTTATAAGATTTTGGAAGTCCTTAACCCTGTGTCATTTCGTTTGGACCTCCCGGCATCGTTTGCTATTCATAATGTGTTCCATCGGTCGTTGTTGCAGAGGTATGTGGTGCCTGTGGTTCCTTCGGTTGAGCCTCCTGCCCCTGTGCTGGTTGAGGGAGAATTGGAATACGTGGTGGAGAAGATCTTGGATTCTCGTATTTCTAGACGGAGGCTTCAGTATTTGGTTAAGTGGAAAGGCTATGGTCAGGAGGATAATTCCTGGGTTGTCGCCTCTGATGTTCATGCGGCCGATTTGGTTCGTGCCTTCCATGTGGCTCACCCTGATCGCCCTGGGGGTTTTGATGAGGGTTCGGTGACCCCTCCTCAAGGGGGGGGTACTGTTGTGAACTCCGTTTTCAGGCTCCCTCTTGTGGTCACAGATGGTATTGTGTGACTTTGGTTTTTTGGCTCCCCCTGGTGGTTTGGTTTATTATCCTGCGGGTCTGCTGGATCAGCTGCCTCGTTATTCACCAGGGAGGCTCCTATTTAGCTCTGCTTCACTTCCACTTGTTGCCGGCTGTCAATGTATTCAGTGCTATTCTGATTACTCCTGATTATCTCGTTTTCTGCCTCTTCAGGATAAGCTAAGTTCTGTTTGAATATTTTTTGCTCATCTGCCTGCAATATGATTTCTGTGTATGATGAGTCTAGTCCAGCTTGCTAACATGTGATTTCTTTTTGCTGGTAAGCTCTGGGGTACGGAGTTGCTTCCCCCGCACCGTTAGTTGGTGCGGGGGCTCGAGCAATCTCTGCGTGGTTATTTTGAATAGGGTTTTTTATTGACCGCACAGTTTCCTTCCTATATTCTGCTATCTAGTATTAGCGGGCCTCATTTGCTAAATCTGATTTCATCTCTGCGTTTGTGCTTTCCCCTTAACTCACCGTTAATATTTGTGGGGGGCTATTCTATATCTTTGGGGTCTTCCACTGAGGCAAGTGAGGACTTTCTTTCCCTCCAGGAATAGTCAGTTTCTCAGGCCGTGACGAGACGTCTAGGATTTTTTAGGTAACGTTCCACGGCTGCCTATAGTTGTTTGCGGATAGGATCAGGTTGCGGTCAATCTAGTTACCACTTCCCCAGAGCTAGGAGTCTGTTCAGTTACTTAGCTAGTCCGACCTGCGATCCTTGCCACTAGGATCATAACAGGCAACACTATTTGCCCTTATCAGCAATAACCATCACACTGGCCTTCCTTATTAACTATAACCACCAAATTATCTGCCCTTATTTGCTATAACCGCTACACTGTCTACCTTTATTAACTACAACCAGCACACTGACCATCCTTATGAGCTATACGAACCACACTGTCTGCCCTTATCTGCTATACTCACCTCGTTGTCCATCATGATGAGCTTTAAACTATCACACTGTCCCTAGCTTCAGTGAAAAAATTGGACATGTGCACAGCCCCATAGAATAACATTGGTGAGATCCTATGTTTTGTCAGATTGCTAGTGTTGAGCTATACCGTCCGATATTTGAAAGTATCGGTATCGGATTGGATCGGCCGATATCCAAAAAATATCGGATACCACCGATACCGATACCCGATACCAAAACACGTCAATGGGACACAAATATCGGAAGTGATCCTTGATGGTTCCCAGGGTCTGAAGGAGAGGAGACTCTCCTTCAGGCCCTGGGATCCATATTCATGTAAAAAATAAAGAATAAAAATAAAAAATATGGATATACTCACCCCTCCGATGAACCCTGGCTGTCACCGCTGCAAGCGTCTGCCTCCGTTCCTAAGAATGCAGAGAGTGAAGGACCTTCGATGACGTCGCGGTCACGTGAGCGGTCACATGAGCGGTCACACGACCAATCACAAGACCGCGACGTCATCGCAGGTCCTATACTCACTGCATTCTTAGGAACGGAGGCTGCCGGTTGCACCGCTGAGGTCCAGGGTCCGTCGGAGGGGTGAGTATATCCATATTTTTTATTTTTATTCTTTATTTTTTACATGAATATGGATCCCAGGGCCTGAAGGAGAGTCTCCTCTCCTCCAGACCCTGGGAACCATACACACCGCACACGCCTGGGAACTTATAGGAACTTCCGATTCCGATTTCCGATATCACAAAAATATCGGAACTCAGTATCGGAATTCCGATACAGCGAATATCGGCTGATGCCCGATATTTGCAGTATCGGAATGCTCAACACTACAGATTGCACTTGGACCAAAAATACACTCGTCTGCACCTGCCCTGAAAAAGTTTTCTCCATGTTATAAGAAAGACGCTGGATTGCCTCTAATACTGTTATAAGGCACAGTAAAGGTAGCAAAGTGTGACCTGCGCAGCAGTTCATAAAGGTAGTTTGATGTCCTCCAACTCATCCTGAATCATGACTGTTTGAGGTATCTAACCTGACCATCTCTCGTCACTTTGATGCAGTGTCCTGCTCCTGGTACTCCCAGCACCAGCAAACAGTTCATTTTGTTGGGGAACGCTGCAGGCAATCATACATTGGGGAATATGGTATTACATGATAGCAATGAATGGCTGTCCATGACCTACCATAGATTGCCTTCATGAAGCAATCCATTTCAATGTCTCCTACCGCATTGTAATATTGGCTCCTGATGACTATAGTTTCTGAAAACTGACAGAATTTTTTAAAAACATACGATTAGTTTTTACATTTTTTATCATGGCCGCTGCACACATTTGAACAGAGTGGTACCATAATATTCAATGTCTGATGAGCAGAATCACGCCAAATAACGCTGACTGATTTAACTCCAGGCCTCTTGAACAGAGGAAAAGTAGTTTTTTGATAACTACTTTTAATCTTCTTACTTTCACCGCAGGTAGTTGTCAGAGGATTCATATTTCTGGAAGCTCTGGGTAAGAACTAGTGATTTTCATATTGAGAGTATTTGGATTTTGGGCCACCATGCTGACTGTCTTAGATTCAGTGATATTTGGTTACCTCTGATCACGCTGTTCAATAAGAAAGTAATTTTCTCAAACTTCTACTGCACATAGCAAATTAAATATATTTACAGATCTTAGAGTTAAAGTTAATAACCAAACTCCTGTATTTAAAGGGAACCTGTCACCCCCAAAATCGATGGTGAGGTAAGCCCACCGGCATCAAGGGCTTATCTACAGCATTCTGGAATGCTGTAGATTAGCCCCGATGTATCCTAAAAGATGAGAAAAAAAGGTTAGATTATACTCACCCAGGGGCGATCCCGCTGCTGGTCCGGGTCCGGCGCCTCCCATCTTCATCAGATGACGTCCTCTTCTGGTCTTCACGCTGCAGCTCCTGTGCAGGCGTACTTTGAGCAAAGTACTGCAGTGTGCAGGCGTGGGCTTCTCTGACCTTTCCCGACACCTGCACACTGCAGTACTTTGCTCTGCCCTCAACAGGGCAGACAAAGTACGCCTGCATCATAATAGAAAAAAATCTGAAAAGCCTACATGGAAGAAACATTAGTAGGTACGAAATCACACTGGATCACATATAAAGCATGACATCAAAATTTCCACATTCCTAGGAAACAGTAAAGGGGAAAAATTAAGGTGAATAGTGTGCATCGTGGCAAAAAGAATCAGCTAGAACTTGGCTAATGGCTTCTTGGTAAAATAGTGGCACACTTGATATAAGTGCACCAGAATCACACCAAAAATAGGCACCAAATATACAGGTTTCAAGTCGTTACGTTATGTGAATAGTGCAGTCAGGAGTATCAGCTGCTCTTGTGAAAAGGCACACATAGTGATACCTGAGGCTTGCCACCACCCCTAATCTTAAAATTAATTGTATAAAAGTATTATTTAGACGATGTATTGCATTGTCATTATATCTGTCTATTTATGGAGCTGTTATTTGGTCAAAAAGGTGAAGTTGTAGTGTAAGGTGTAGTTACTTGTTTGGTAATAATGAAGACGTATGTTGATACAATTTCACACCTTTGCAAGTTTGTTGGATATCCTGTTTCCAAAAACATGGATTTTTTATGTAGTCAGGTGCCTTTTGCAGCTATAACAAACTCCTTTCTTCTAGGTATTATCTGAAATAATACTCTATGATGTGGAAGTGATATTCTCTGTGACAGAGCAAAGAAGCTAGATCTGTCTGCACTGCCACTGTAAGGCCCGGGAGCGAGGAGAGAACCTATCTGCTCATCAGCGCAAGTTCAACAGTTGAAAGAAATTATGAGAGGGAGCATACTATATAGAGGCCTATGGGGAGTGCATTATACTATATAGAGGCCTATGGGGAGTGCATTATTCTATATAGAGGTCTATGGGATGTGCATTATACTATATGGAGGACTATGAGGAGTGCATTATACTATATGGAGACCTATGGGGAGTGCATTATACTATATAGAGGGCTATGGGATGTGCATTATACTATAAGGAGGACTATGGAGAGTGCATTGTACTATATGGAGGCCTATGGGGAGTGCATTATACTATATAGAGGCCTATGAGAAGTGCTGTATACTATATAGAGGACTATAGGGAGTGCATTTGTAAGAGTGTTACAGAAGCTGTCATGCGCATCTCCCCCTAGTGTTCATGTGCATACAATTAATGTGTGGTAATGTAAATGATGCTTATGTGTACCTTACTAATAATAATGTGGTTGTTATATTGTGTAAGGGTTTTACATCTAATTTTATGTGTTTTTATATTGTTACAAGATTAAGGAAATATGTAAAGGATAAGATAAGAGGGTAGCTATAAATTAGAATAGGATTGGGTTTAATATAGTGGGGCACAATAGAGCCAGGAAACTAGGGTACCAGTATAAGAATAGTTAAAGTAGGGGTTTTCCAAGTTGGGTGGGGTAAGAATGAGTGAGTTTGTCAGTGGGAGCAGTGTACAGTAGTGTATTATAGTTGTAACGTCAAGAAAGTGTTTGAGAGTGATTTAGGAGAAGGCAGAACAGGCCAGAGGGCCACGCAGTATGAAAAGGCACAGAACGCTTGAATGCGGAATGCGGTTGGCCTCCACTTGGTACGATGATATCCCTTAGAGAATCCGGGGTCTATGGCTCGAATCAGGACAGAGGTACCTTTTCATCTCCCAGTGAAGGGGAGCCGGAGTGGGAACCAGTATGGAAAAGTGGGCGCAGAAATATGGAGACCCCAGAGCCAGGACAAGCATCTCAGAGGCTAGATGAGCCAGCATTGAGAAGGAAAGTTACACTGTTAAAGCGAATATGGTGTCTGCTCCTAATTGTGTGATATCGTCTGGAGACGGGACTATGGGATCAGCAGGATCTGCAAACGCAAACGTGAGTTTTGTGCAATATTCCCACACCACACATCAGGCAGGACATTATATTTTCTTTGTAGGGTGCCTGGGTGTGGGAGCACAACAGCCCCTCGCTATGACTACTACCCTGGCCACCACACACATTATACTGTATAGACACCTATGGGATGTGCATTATGCTATATGGAGGACTATGGAAAAAGCATTATACTTTATAGAGGCCTATGAGGCCTATGAGGAGTGAAGTATACTGTATGGCTGTTTGTAGCCAGCGCTGATCTTTCTGGGACTAAGTCCAGCTTTTCCCATACTGGGCATGCCCACGGGACGACCTCCCATTGGAGGTCGGGGGTCAAATGCGCAGGTCCTGAAGCGGTTCCTGTTGGACCACTAGGAAGGTCCTTTAGTGCTAAAACTATAAAAGGTTTGCATGGCCGCATGGCTATGCGCTAGTATCAAACCTATGTTAAGGGCTCAGCGCCAGTGTAGTCATGGTTGTATGTGGTCAGGGTTTAGCTAAAATAAGCCCCTAGAATACCGGCACCTCCGGTGAGGAGTTTTGTGTATGTGGATTCAGGGCTGGCGTATAGCCATTAGAATTCTATATATATTCGGTACGTTCCGCCAACCCTAACACTGCAGCTGCAAGATTTGCGGCTGTTAGATAACCTGAACACATGCAGGGATTGCCTGTTTGTTAGGGAATACCAACATGTATTCAGGCTGTCTAGCAGCCGCAAATCATGTAGCTGTGGGGACTCAAACATAATCTACGAGCATGCCCAAGATACTTGGAGAACACCCGAGCATGCTCGGAAAATTCGAGTAACGAGCACACTCGCTCATCACTAGTAATGAGTTCTAACAGTTGCAATTAATACAGGTAATGAGTGTAGAGTAGGAGGCTTCGTAAGAAAAAAACTAACAGGTCTGTGAGAGCCAAAAATCTTGCTGGTTGGTAGGTGATCAAATACTTATTTAATGCAATAAAATGCAATTTAGTTATTTAAAAATCATACAATGTGATTTTCTGGTTTTATTTTTAGATTCTTTCTGTCGTGGTTTGTCTGGGTCGGTTCTTCTAGGGTTAATTCCTGTAGCCTCACTCTGATCCTGGGTGGACTTTTTATAGCCTCCATCAAGGAATTTCCCTTGTCAGTGATACTTTCACCCTTGGTTGATTGTGTTGACCCCTGAATGTGTTTTGTGCCGTATGCTGGTTTGCCTGGTACCTTGGTTTTTGACTCGGTCTGTTCTCTGGATGCTGCTTGTTGGATTCTGTCTCTGTACCTTCTCTGTCCGTTTGATATTGACCTCTGCTTGGCCCCTACTATCCGTTCTGTCTAGTACCTTGGTACCATCTCGCTATCCCGTGCTCTGACCCCGGCCTGATCTGGTTTACATCCCTATCTGTGTCCCTTGGTAGCTCTGTCCTATAGATACCTTTCTAGCAGTCTTCCTTCGGCTCCTAGCTCCCTGGAGCTTAGGCCACACCCTTCATCAGTCAGGTGCTTCAGGTCCTGTCAGGCCTGTAGCAATCTCTCTTCAGTCTCATTTGCCCCGCGTTCCTGGTAGCCTGAGGCTGTCTTCGGGACCTGTCTTCCCTGGAGATTGCATCTGTGAGTGTCACTTGCAACCCCTCCCGTGATACTTTCCCTCACAGCTGAAGGTTACCTATAATAAAAATTACAGACCTCTCCATTCTCTGTATGTCCCTAGGGCTGATCTTGTAGAGTCTCTGTGCACTGCACTGCTAAAAGAAACTTACACTGTTTAATATGAAGGTGAAGTGCTTCTAATCAGTGCAGGAGTAGGAAAAATCAGACGCTGTGGTCTTCTGGCTTCTCTCTGTCACGTAAACCCATTACAGTACCCATTCTTCTACGAGGGACCTCTGGAACCTCAGAACTGGGTTTATGAGGGTGTGCCATGTGAAAAGACTGGATCAGCCTGGCCAGATGGAAATCAGATACCGGTACCCACATCTTCTCTTTAGGACCGTATCCCTTCCAGTGTACCAGATACTGAAGTAACCGGCGAGCTAAGCGAGAATCAATGGTCTTAGCTATATGAAATTTCAAGTTTCCATCCACAATGACATGAGATGGTAGTAGTGGTGATGGTACAGAGGATGCAATGTATTTTTTGAGTAGAGATCGATGAAACACATTATGGATCTTAAAAATGGGTGGCAAAACAAAATGCTACGAGATTGACAATGGTCACGTAATCTTATCAGGACCGATGAACCTGGGACCCAGTTTCCAAGATGGGACCTTCAACTTAATGTTCTCTGAGGACAACCACACCACGTCAACAACACACAGGAACCACCAAATATCTCCTATGAGCCACACTCTTATGTTTGGATGGCATCTTCCTCAAATTATTCGTAACCCCTGTCACCTCAGACACCGGACACATTATCAAAATGCGACTGACTACTCAACCCACACAGGCAACTGTGTGTAATTTTGCTTTAACCCCTTACTGGCATCGGACAGGATAGTACGTCTGATGGCAGAATCCCCCACTTTGAGGTGGGCTCCGGCAATGAGCCCACCTCAAAGACGGGACATGTCAGATGTTTTGAACAGCTGACATGTGCCCGCAATAGCCGTGAGCAGTATCGCGATCTGGCCACAGCTATTAACTAGTTAAATGCCACTGTCAAACTCTGACAGCGGCATTTAACAAGCGCTTCTGGCCGTCCGGCCAGAAGTGCGCACACCGGTGATACTGTCACATGATCAGGGTCATCGGAGTGTCGGCATGACAACCAGAGGTCTCCTTGAGAGCTCTATGGTTGTTGATGCCGGATTGCTGTGAGTGCCACCCTGTGGTCGCGCTCATAGCAAGTCTGCAATTCAGTTACTTACAGGCGACCTGAGCATTGCCTCTATGTAACTGAGCTGATCAAGTTGTGGCAGCTTCTATACTCAGGCATGGGAAAATATTCAGGAAAATTCCCACGCTAGAGTTCATATGAGTTTATGCTACCAGGGGGCAAAGCACTGCAAGTCAACAAAGCTGCATTCCATTCATTCCCCAGTTGTTACAGCCAGGGGCAGCTGCATTAGCAGGCTCCTGGTTGTAAAATTATTTAACCTCTTCAGATGGATTTATATCATGGGACATGACTGTACAGCGGACAGGTATAGGATATTGTTGTTTGTTTTTTTTCATTTTTTTTCAGAAGATCGAGGGTCATCAGTTGCATTGAGAGTACAATAAAGATATTAAAACCTCATGTGTTTATTTATTTCATTAAAATACTTTATTCATAATGTGTGTGCTTATTTAACCCTTTATTACTATTGGATTAATAATGGATAGGTGTCTTATTGACATCTCTACATTATTAACCTAGCTTAATGTCACCTTACATTAGCAAGGTGACATTAACCCCTTATTACCCCATATCCCACCGCTACTCAGGAGTGGGAAGAGAGTGGCTAAGTGCCAGAATAGGCGCATCTTACAGGTGGGGGCCGTTTTTTTTAGCCAAGAGGGGGCCAATAACCATGGTCCCTCTCTAGGTTATTAATATCTGCCCTCAGTCACTGGCTTTCCCACTCTGGCGGAGAAAATTGTGAGGGAGCGCACGCCAGATTTTTCCGTGATTTAACCCTTTAATTTAACACCTAGATATCCACAATTTTACACACACAAACTACTAACATTATTAGTGAGGAATATGTAAAAATATAATGGATATGAAATGGTCTACTGTATGTAACCATGTCTTAAATCCTGTCGTGTTTGAGAAGGAGATAGCAAAAGTCGTCAATTGAATTACCGGCTTTTCTTCTATCTAGCGCTGTATGAAATATATATATATATATATATATATACAGTGGGGCAAAAAAGTATTTAGTCAGTCAGCAATAGTGCAAGTTCCACCACTTAAAAAGATGAGAGGCGTCTGTAATTTACATCATAGGTAGACCTCAACTATGGGAGACAAACTGAGAAAAAAAAATCCAGAAAATCACATTGTCTGTTTTTTTATCATTTTATTTGCATATTATGGTGGAAAATAAGTATTTGGTCAGAAACAAAATTTAATCTCAATACTTTGTAATATATCCTTTGTTGTCAATGACAGAGGTCAAACGTTTTCTGTAAGTCTCCACAAGGTTGCCACACACTGTTGTTGGTATGTTGGCCCATTCCTCCATGCAGATCTCCTCTAGAGCAGTGATGTTTTTGGCTTTTCGCTTGGCAACACGGACTTTCAACTCCCTCCAAAGGTTTTCTATAGGGTTGAGATCTGGAGACTGGCTAGGCCACTCCAGGACCTTGAAATGCTTCTTACGAAGCCACTCCTTCGTTGCCCTGGCGGTGTGCTTTGGATCATTGTCATGTTGAAAGACCCAGCCACGTTTCAACTTCAATGCCCTTGCTGATGGAAGGAGGTTTGCACTCAAAATCTCACGATACATGGCCCCATTCATTCTTTCATGTACCCGGATCAGTCGTCCTGGCCCCTTTGCAGAGAAACAGCCCCAAAGCATGATGTTTCCACCACCATGCTTTACAGTAGGTATGGTGTTGGATGGATGCAACTCAGTATTCTTTTTCCTCCAAACACGACAAGTTGTGTTTCTACCAAACAGTTCCAGTTTGGTTTCATCAGACCATAGGACATTCTCCCAAAACTCATCTGGATCATCCAAATGCTCTCTAGCAAACTTCAGACGGGCCCGGACATGTACTGGCTTAAGCAGTGGGACACGTCTGGCACTGCAGGATCTGAGTCCATGGTGGCGTAGTGTGTTACTTATGGTAGGCCTTGTTACATTGGTCCCAGCTCTCTGCAGTTCATTCACAAGGTCCCCCCGCGTGGTACTGGGATTTTTGCTCACCGTTCTTGTGATCATTCTGACCCCACGGGGTGGGATTTTGCGTGGAGCCCCAGATCGAGGGAGATTATCAGTGGTCTTGAATGTCTTCCATTTTCTAATTATTGCTCCCACTGTTGATTTCTTCACTCCAAGCTGGTTGGCTATTGCAGATTCAGTCTTCCCAGCCTGGTGCAGGGCTACAATTTTGTTTCTGGTGTCCTTTGACAGCTCTTTGGTCTTCACCATAGTGGAGTTTGGAGTCAGACTGTTTGAGGGTGTGCACAGGTGTCTTTTTATACTGATAACAAGTTTAAACAGGTGCCATTACTACAGGTAATGAGGGGAGGAAAGAGGAGACTCTTAAAGAAGAAGTTACAGGTCTGTGAGAGCCAGAAATCTTGATTGTTTGTTTCTGACCAAATACTTATTTTCCACCATAATATGCAAATAAAATGATAAAAAAACAGACAATGTGATTTTCTGGATTTTTTTTTCTCAGTTTGTCTCCCATAGTTGAGGTCTACCTATGATGTAAATTACAGACGCCTCTCATCTTTTTAAGTGGTGGAACTTGCACTATTGCTGACTGACTAAATACTTTTTTGCCCCACTGTATATATATATATATATATATATATATATATATATATATATATATATATACAGTAGAGATCAAAAGTTTGGACACACCTTCTCATTTAAAGATTTTTCTGTATTTTCATGACCATGAAAATTGTAAATTCTGAACACTGAAGGCATCAAAACTATGAATTAACACATGTGGAATTATATACTTAACAGAAAAGTGTGAAACAACTGAAAATATGTCTTATATTCTAGATTCTTCAAAGTAGCCACCTTTTGGTTTGATAACTGCTTTGCACACTCTTGGCATTCTCTTTAGCTTCAAGAGGTAGTCACCGGGAATGGTCTTCCAACAATCTTGAAGGAGTTCCCAGAGATGCTTAGCACTTCTTGGCCCTTTTGCCTTCACTCTGCGGTCCAGCTCACCCCAAACCATCTCGACTGGGTTCAGGTCTGCTGACTGTGGAGGCCAGGTCATTTGGCGTAGCACCCCATCACTCTCCTTCTTGGTCAAATAGCCCTTACACAGCCTGGGGGTGTGTTTGAGGTCATTGTCCTGTTGAAAAATAAATGATGGTCCAACTAAACGCAAACCGGATGGAATAGCATGCCGCTGCAAGATGCTATGGTAGCCATGCTGGTTCAGTATGCCGTCAATTTTGAATAAATCCCCAACAGTGTCACCAGCAAAGCACCCCCACACCATCACGCCTCCTCCTCCATGCTTCACGGTGGGAACCAGGCATGTAGAGTCCATCAGTTCACCTTTTCTGCGTCGCAAAAAGACACGGTGGTTGGAACCAAAGATCTCAAATTTGGACTCATCAGACCAAAGCACAGATTTCCACTGGTCTAATGTCCATTCCTTGTGTTCTTTAGCCCAAACAAGTCTCTTCTGCTTGTTGTCTGTCCTTAGCAGTGGTTTCCTAGCAGCTATTTTACCATGAAGGCCTTCTGCACAAAGTCTCCTCTTAACAGTTGTTGTAGAGATGTGTCTGCTGCTAGAACTCTGTGTTGCATTGACCTGGTCTCTAATCTGAGCTGCTGTTATGCTGCGATTTCTGAGGCTGGTGATTCGGATACACTTATCCTCAGAAGCAGAGGTGACTCTTGGTCTTCCTTTCCTGGGGCGGTCCTCATGTGAGCCAGTTTCTTTGTAGCGCTTGATGGTTTTTGCCACTGCACTTGGCGACACTTTCAAAGTTTTCCCAATTTTTCGGACTGACTGACCTTCATTTCTTAACCCCTTAAGCCCGTATGACGTACTATACCATCGAGGTGGGGTGGGCCTTAATTCCCGGTGACGGGATAGTACGTCATACGCGATCGGCCGCGCTCACGGGGGGAGCGCGGCCGATCGCGGCCGGGTGTCGGCTGCATATCGCAGCTGACATCCGGCACTATGTGCCAGGAGCGGTCACGGACCGCCCCCGGCACATTAACCCCCGGCACACCGCGATCAAACATGATCGCGGTGTACCGGCGGTACAGGGAAGCATCGCGCAGGGAGGGGGCTCCCTGCGTGCTTCCCTGAGACGATCGGTACAAGGTGATGTACTCACCTCGTACCGAACGTCTTCTCCCTGCAGGCCCCGGATCCAAAATGGCCGAGGGGCTGTATCCGGGTCCTGCAGGGAGCACTTCCGGGTCGGAGCAGGCTGCAGATGAAAGCTGCAGCCTGCTCCGATGAAAGTATGATCGCGGATCTGATAGAGTGCTGTGCACACTATCAGATCTGCGATCTGTGATGTCCCCCCCTGGGACAAAGTAAAAAAGTTAAAAAAAAAATTTCCACATGTGTAAAAAAAAAATAAAAAAATTCCTAAATAAATAATAATAAAAAAAAAAATATTATTCCCATAAATACATTTCTTTATCTAAAAACAAAAAACAAAAACAATAAAAGTACACATATTTAGTATCGCCGCGTCCGTAACGACCCAACCTATAAAACTGGCCCACTAGTTAACCCCTTCAGTAAACACCGTAAGAAAAAAAAAAAAAAAACGAGGCAAAAAACAACGCTTTATTACCATACCGCCGAACAAAAAGTGGAATAACACGCGATCAAAAAGACGGATATAAATAACCATGTTACCGCTGAAAACGTCATCTTGTCCCGCAAAAAACGAGCCACCATACAGCATCATCAGCAAAAAAATAAAAAAGTTATAGTCCTCAGAATAACGCGATGCCAAAATAATTATTTTTTCTATAAAATAGTTTTTATCGTATAAAAGCGTCAAAACATAAAAAAATGATATAAATGAGGTATCGCTGTAATCGTACTGACCCGTCGAATAAAACTGCTTTATCAATTTTACCAAGCGCAGAACGGTATAAACGCCTCTCCCAAAAGAAATTCATGAATAGCTGGTTTTTGGTTATTCTGCCTCACAAAAATCGGAATAAAAAGTGATAAAAAATGGTCACGTGTCCGAAAATGTTACCAATAAAAACGTCAACTCGTCCCGCAAAAAACAAGACCTCACATGACTCTGTGGACCAAAATGTGGAAAAATTATAGGTCTCAAAATGTGGAGACGCAAAAACTTTTTTGCTATAAAAAGCGTCTTTTAGTCTGGTTTCACACTTGCGTTTTTATCTGCATGCGTTTTTTAAAAAAAACGCATGTGTGAAAAAATGCATGTAAACGCGGTAAAACGCATGCGTTTTTATAGAAAAACACAAGAAAACAAGAAAAAAACAAAAAACCCTAACCCTACCCCTAACCCTACCCCTAACCTGAAATACGTGGCACTGAAATACGTGGCACTGAAATATACGTTTATATACGTATATACGTATATAAGTGCCACAATATTTCAGTGGCCACGTATATAAGTGCCACATATTTAAGTGCCACGTATTTAAGTGCCACGTATTTAAGTGCCACGTATTTAAGTGCCACGTATTTACGTGCCACGTATTTTTCAGTGCCTGAAATACGTGGCACTGAAATACGTGGCACTGAAATACGTGGCACTGAAATACGTGGCACTGAAATACGTGGCACTGAAATATCGTGGCACTGAAATATCGTGGCACTGAAATACGTGGCACTTAAATACGTGGCTCTTAAATACGTGGCACTTATATACGTGGCACTTATATACGTGGCACTTATATACGTGGCACTTATGACTGTCAGAAAATGTTCAGTAAACGGTTAGGGGTGAGGTTAGGGGTAGGGTTTCAGGTAGAATTGGGGAGTTTCCACTGTTCAGGCACATCAGGGGCTCTCCAAACACGACATGGCGTCCAATCTCAATTCCAGCCAATTCTGCGTTGAAAAAGTAAAACAGTGCTCCTTCCCTTCCGAGCTCTCCCGTGCGTCCAAAAAGGGGTTTACCCCAACATATGGGGTATCAGCGTACTCGGGACAAATTGAACAACAACTTCTGGGGTCCAAGTTCTCTTGTTATCCTTGGGAAAATAAAAATTTGGGGGGCTAAAAATCATTTTTGTGGGAAAAAAAATATGTTTTATTTTCACGGCTCTGCGTTGTAAACTGTAGTGAAACACTTGGGGGTTCAAAGTTCTCACAACACATCTAGATAAGTTCCTTGGGAGGTCTAGTTTCCAATATGGGGTCACTTGTGGGGGGTTTGTACTATTTGGGTACATCAGGGGCTCTGCAAATGCAACGTGACGCCTGCAGACCAATCCATTTAAGTCTGCATTCCAAATGGCGCTCCTTCCCTTCCGAGCTCTGTCATGTGCCCAAACAGTGGTTCCCCCCCACATAGGGGGTATCAGCGTACTCAGGACAAATTGGACAACAACTTTTAGGGTCCAATTTATCCTGATACCCTTGTGAAAATACAAAACTGGGGGCTAAAAAATCATTTTTGTGAAAAAGAAAAATAATTTTTATTTTCACGGCTCTGCGTTATAAACTGTAGTGAAACACTTGGGGGTTCAAAGTTCTCACAACACATCTAGATAAGTTCCTTGGGGGGTCTAGTTTCCAATATGGGGTCACTTGTGGGGGGTTTGTACTGTTTGGGTACATCAGGGGCTCTGCAAATGCAACGTGACGCCTGCAGACCAATCCATTTAAGTCTGCATTCCAAATGGCGCTCCTTCCCTTCCGAGCTCTGTCATGTGCCCAAACAGTGGTTCCCCCCCACATAGGGGGTATCAGCGTACTCAGGACAAATTGGACAACAACTTTTAGGGTCCAATTTATCCTGATACCCTTGTGAAAATACAAAACTGGGGGCTAAATTTCATTTTTGTGAAAAAAAAAAAAAAATTATTTTCACGGCTCTGCGTTATAAACTGTAGTGAAACACTTGGGGGTTCAAAGTTCTCACAACACATCTAGATAAGTTCCTTGAGGGGTCTAGTTTCCAATATGGGGTCACTTGTGGGGGGTTTGTACTGTTTGGGTACATCAGGGGCTCTGCAAATGCAACGTGACGCCTGCAGACCAATCCATTTAAGTCTGCATTCCAAATGGCGCTCCTTCCCTTCCGAGCTCTGTCATGCGCCCAAACAGTGGTCCCTCCCCACAAATGGGGTATCAGCGTACTCCAGACAAATTGGATAACAACTTTTGGGGTCCAATTTATCCTGATACCCTTGTGAAAATACAAAACTGGGGGCTAAAAAATCATTTTTGTGAAAAAAAAAAAAAATTTTTATTTTCACGGCTCTGCGTTATAAACTGTAGTGAAACACTTGGGGGTTCAAAGCTCTCAAAACACATCTAGATAAGTTCCTTAGGGGGTCTACTTTCCAAAATGGTGTCACTTGTGGGGGGGTTTAATGTTTAGGCACATCAGGGGCTCTCCAAACGCAACATGGCATCCCATCTTAATTCCAGTCAATTTTACATTGAAAAGTAAAATAGCGCTTCTTCCCTTCTGAGCTCTGCTATGCGCCCAAACAATGGTTTACACCCACATATGGGGTATCGTCGTACTCAGGACAAATTGCACAACAACTTTTGTGGTCTAATTTCTTCTCTTACCCTTGGGGAAATAAAAAAATGGGGGTGAAAAGATCATTTTTGTGAAAAAATATGATTTTTTATTTTTACGGCTCTGCATTATAAACTTCTGTGAAGCACTTGTTGGATCAAAGTGCTCAACACACATCTAGATAAGTTCCTTAAGGGGTCTACTTTCCAAAATGGTGTCACTCGTGGGGGGTTTCAATGTTTAGGCACATTAGGGGCTCTCCAAACGCAACATGGCGTCCCATCTCAATTCCAGTCAATTTTGCATTGAAAAGTCAAATGGCGCTCCTTCCCTTCTGAGCTCTGCCCTGCGCCCAAACAATGGTTTACACCCACATATGGGGTATCAGTGTACTCAGGACAAATTGCACAACAATTTTTGGGGTCCAATTTCTTCTCTTACCCTTGGGAAAATAAAAAATTGGGGGTGAAAAGATCATTTTTGTGAAAAAATATGATTTTTTATTTTTACGGCTCTGCATTATAAACTTCTGTAAAGCACTTGTTGGGTCAAAGTGCTCACCACACATCTAGATAAGTTCCTTAGGGGGTCTACTTTCCAAAATGGTGTCACTTGTTAGGGGTTTCAATGTTTAGGCACATCAAGGGCTCTCTAAATGCAACATGGCGTCCCATCTCAATTCCAGTCAATTTTGCATTGAAAAGTCAAATGGCGCTCCTTCCCTTCCGAGCTCTGCCCTGCGCCCAAACAATGGTTTACACCCACATATGGGATATCAGCGTACTCAGGACAAATTGCACAACATTTTTTTGGGGTCCAATTTCTTCTCTTACCCTTGGGAAAATAAAAAATTGGGGGTGAAAAGATAATTTTTGTGAAAAAATATGATTTTTTATTTTTACGGCTCTGCATTATAAACTTCTGTAAAGCACTTGTTGGGTCAAAGTGCTCACCACACATCTAGATAAGTTCATTAGGGGGTCTACTTTCCAAAATGGTGTCACTTGTTAGGGGTTTCAATGTTTAGGCACATCAGGGGCTCTCCAAATGCAACATGGCGTCCCATCTCAATTCCAGTCAATTTTGCATTGAAAAGTCAAATGGCGCTCCTTTGCTTCCAAGCTCTGCCATGCGCCCAAACTGTGGTTTACCCCCACATATGGGGTATCAGCGTACTCAGGACAAATTGTACAACAACTTTTGGGGTCTATTTTCTCCTGTTACCCTTGGTAAAATAAAACAAATTGGAGCTGAAATAAATTTTGTGTGAAAAAAAGTTAAATGTTCATTTTTATTTAAACATTCCAAAAATTCCTGTGAAACACCTGAAGGGTTAATAAACTTCTTGAAAGTGGTTTTGAGTACCTTGAGGGGTGCAGTTTTTAGAATGGTGTCACACTTGGGTATTTTCTATCATATAGACCCGTCAAAATGACTTCAAATGAGATGTGGTCCCTAAAAAAAAATGGTGTTGTAAAAATGAGAAATTGCTGGTCAACTTTTAACCCTTATAACTCCGTCACAAAAAAAAATTTTGGTTCCAAAATTGTGCTGATGTAAAGTAGACATGTGGGAAATGTTATTTATTAAGTATTTTGTGTGACATATGTCTGTGATTTAAGGGCATAAAAATTCAAAGTTGGAAAATTGCGAAATTTTCAAAATTTTCGCCAAATATTCGTTTTTTTCACAAATAAACGCAAGTTATATCGAAGAAATTTTACCACTATCATGAAGTACAATATGTCACGAGAAAACAATGTCAGAATCGCCAAGATCCGTTGAAGCGTTCCAGAGTTATAACCTCATAAAGGGACAGTGGTCAGAATTGTAAAAATTGGCCCGGTCATTAACGTGCAAACCACCCTCGGGGCTTAAGGGGTTAAAGTAATGATGGCCACTCGTTTTTCTTTACTTAGTTGCTTTTTTCTTGCCATAATACAAATTCTAACAGTCTGTTCAGTAGGACTATCAGCTGTGTATCCACCAGACTTCTGCACAACACAACTGATGGTCCCAACCTCATTTATAAGGCAAGAAATCCCACTTATTAAACCTGACAGGGCACACCTGTGAAGTGAAAACCATTACCAGTGACTACCTCTTGAAGCTCATCAAGAGAATGCCAAGAGTGTGCAAAGCAGTCATCAAATCAAAAGGTGGCTACTTTGAAGAACCTAGAATATAACACATATTTTCAGTTGTTTCACACTTTTTTGTTAAGTATATAATTCCACATGTGTTAATTCATAGTTTTGATGCCTTCAGTGTGAATGTACAATTTTCATAGTCATGACAATACAGAAAAATCTTTAAATGAGAAGGTGTGTCCAAACTTTTGGTCTGTACTGTATATATGTGTCTCATTGACATTATATATATATATATATATATATATATATATATATATATATATATATATATATATAGACTGTATATATGTTTTCAAGAATATTTGAGCCCATGGATCCATTCTATGTCCATTTTGCAAGCCGACGAGAAAATCTCGCCGTATGGATGCCTTACGGATAGTGTTGAGCGATACCGTCCGATACTTGAAAGTATCGGTATCGGAAAGTATCGGCCGATACCGGCAAAGTATCGGATCTAATCCGATACCGATACCCGATACCAATACAAGTCAATGGGACTCATGTATCGGACGGTATTCCTGATGGTTCCCAGGGTCTGAAGGAGAGGAAACTCTCCTTCAGGCCCTGGGAACCATATTAATGTGTAAAATAAAGAATTAAAATAAAAAATATTGCTATACTCACCTCTCCGACGCAGCCTGGACTTCAGCGAGGGAACCGGCAGCGTTGTTTGCTTAAAATTTGCGCTTTAACTTCCTTACTTGAAGTCCCGGCTTGTGATTGGTCGCGCGCCGCCCATGTGACCGCGACGCGACCAATCACAGCAAGCCGTGACGTAATTTTAGGTCCTTCAGGATTTTAAAATTACGTTCCGGCGTTGTGATTGGTTGCGTCGCGGTCACATGGGCGACGCGACCAATCACAAGCCGTGACGTCACGGGAGGCTGGACACGCGCGCATTTTAAAATGAAAAAAGAAGCTCCCATTTGAAAAATTTATGTTTGGATGCTTCAAAAAAACTCAGTCTGCACATAGCCCCAGGGTGTGTTCACACTGAATGTTTTTGCTTAGACTTTGGAGCATAAACTGAGCCAAGTTTTTGTGAAATGTGGAGGTTTTGAGGAGGATTTGGAAAGTTTCTGCTTAGTTACCCCTTCAAAAACTCTTTAAAAAAAAGCTTGATGTTCACATTCACTTTGGAAAAACAGAAAACTGCAGGAGGAAATCTGAAATAGGACAAAATCATAAAAAAGGGTAATTAGAAATTGCACATTAGGGGATGCGCACACTTAGTATTTTCAGGAGTTTTTAGAGCAAAAACTGAACAGAAACTCTCCAAATTCTCCTCACTAGAGAATCCTGACAGTGCGAAGTGCTCGCGATGAGGGGATTAACAAGTCTGCAGTCACACAGCGTGACTGCAGACTTGTACCCTAAGGTCGGACAACCCTTTGTAACCCTGGCTAGCTTGCTTAATGGAGCAGGAGTCACAGGGAGAAAATTAAGTTATATTCTCCCTGCAGCTGCTACTTCCATCCTTTGGGGGGTGCAGTGGGCTTTACAGTAAGCCCACTTTCATCACTCCCTGGTACTTTGACTGACAGTCTGCTCTGCACACATACAATGCACACACATACACTGCGGAGCAGACTGTCAGTCAATGTGTCAGGGCATGATTATTGCTGTGCTCACCATATACACTGTGTTCCAAATTATTAAGCACAAAGAGTTTAGGAGTGATAAGGTTAGAATTTTTTTGTTTGTCATTTAAACTCATTGATGGTGATGTGTGTCAGGGCTCTTTATATCACTGAAAGCAATTGCAGATACCTGTGCAAATTAGTTTGGCAGGTGTGTCCAAATAAAGGTAAGACTACTTAAGAAGGCTGTTCCACATTATTAAGCAGCCTACATTTTTGGCCAAAATGGGAAAGAAAAAGGATGTGTCGGCTGCTGAGAAGCAACAAATTGTGGAGTATTTAGGTCAAGGCATGACTACAATCAACATTGCCAAGACACTTCATGGTGATCATCGCACAATCAAGAAGTATGTAGCTGATTCCCAGCACACACGTGTGCGTGCTGATAAGGAAAAATTGAGGACTCTTTCCAACAGGCAATTGCGTAAGGTTAAAAGAGCAGCTGCAAAAATGCCTTGTCATAGCAGCAGACAAGTTTTTGAAGCTGCTGGTGCCTCCAACCTCCCCAGAACAACAAGATGCAGGGTCCTTCAGAGGTTTGCAGCTGTGTGTACACCGTCCTGTCGACCACCTCTATCCACTGCACACAAACAGAAACAGCTCCAGTGGGCCAAAGGATACATGAAGACTGACTTCCAAACTGTTCTGTTCACCGATGAGTGCCGTGCAACGCTCGATGATCCAGATGGATGGAGTGGAGGATGGCTGGTTGATGGACACCCCATGAAAACATGGCTAAGGCGCCAACAAGGAGGAGGTGGAGTAATGTTTTGGGCTGGAATCATGGGGAGAGAGATTGTTGGCCCCTTTATGATCCCTGAAGGGGTAAAGATGAACTCCATAATCTATGTGGAGTTTCTAAAACAACACTTACTGCTATGGTTCAAGAGGAAGAACCGTGCTTTCCGCAGCAAGATCATTTTCATGCATGATAATGCACCGTCTCATGCTGCAAAAAACACATCTGCATCTCTGGCTGCTATGGGCATAAAAGAGGACAAACTTATGGTGTGGCCACCATCTTCCCCTGGCCTCAACCCCATTGAGAACCTCTGGAGCATCATCAAAAGGAGTGTCTATGATGGCGGGAGGCAGTTCACATCTAAGCAACAGCTCTGGGAGGGGATTCTGTCCACATGCAAAACAATTGAAGCAAAAACCATCCACAAACTGACAAATTCAATGGACGAGAGAGTTCAGAAGCTTCTTTCGAACAAGGGGTCCTATGTGCAAATGTAACATCACCTAGAATAAAGTTTTCACTTGAAAACTGTTTGATTTCATTTTGTAATAAGCGGATAATGCTTATAACTTCACAATTGATTATTTTTTTGTTCAAAATAATAATAAAAAAAGGTTGATAACTCTGCTGTGCATAATAATTTGGAACATGCATTTTGAGTGTTTATTTTTTTTTTTTAACTCCTTCATGACCCAGCCTATTTTGGCCTTAATGACCTTGCCGTTTTTTGAAATTCTGACCAGTGTCCCTTTATGAGGTAATAACTCAGGAACGCTTCAACGGATCCTAGCGATTCTGAGATTGTTTTTTCGTGACATATTGGGCTTCATGTTAGTGGTAAATTTAGGTCGATAATTTCTGAGTTTATTTGTGAAAAAAACGGAAATTTGGCAAAAAATTTGAAAATTTCGCAATTTTCACATTTTGAATTTTTATTCTGTTAAACCAGAGAGTTATGTGACACAAAATAGTTAATAAATAACGTTTCCCACATGTCTACTTTACATCAGCACAATTTTGGAAACATTTTTTTTTTTTGCTAGGAAGTTATAAGGGTTAAAATTTGACCAGTGATTTCTTATTTTTACAACAAAATTTACAAAACCATTTTTTTTAGGGACCACCTCACATTTGAAGTCATTTTGAGGGTTCTATATGGCTGAAAATACCCAAAAGTGACACCATTCTAAAAACTGCACCCCTCAAGGTGCTCAAAACCACATTCAAGAAGTTTATTAACCCTTCAGGTGTTTCACAGCAGCAGAAGCAACATGGAAGTAAAAAATGAACATTTAACTTTTTAGTCACAAAAATGATCTTTTAGCAACAATTTTTTTATTTTCCCAGCGGTAAAAGGAGAAACTGGACCACGGACGTTGTTGTCCAATTTGTCCTGAGTACGCTGATACCTCATATGTGGGGGTAAACCACTGTTTGGGCGCACGGCAGGGCTCGGAAGGGAAGGAGCGCCATTTGACTTTTTGAATGAAAAATTGGCTCCAATCTTTAGCCCACACCATGTCACGTTTGGAGAGCCCCCGTGTGCCTAAACATTGGAGCTCCCCCACAAGTGACCCCATTTTGGAAACTAGACCCCCCAAGGAACTCATCTAGAGGCATAGTGAGCACTTTAAACCCCCAGGTGCTTCACAAATTGATCCGCAAAAATGAAAAAGTACTTTTTTTTCACACAAAATTTCTTTTAGCCTCAATTCTTTCATTTTCACATGGGCAACAGGATAAAATGGATCCTAAAATTTGTTGGGCAATTTCTCCTGAGTATGCCGATACCTCATATGTGGGGGTAAACCACTGTTTGGGTGCACGGCAAGGCTCGGAAAGGGAGGCGTGCCATTTGACTTTTTGAATGGAAAATTAGCTCCAATCGTTAGCGGACACCATGTCGCGTTTGGAGAGCCCCTGTGTGCCTAAACATTGGAGCTCCCCTACAAGTGACCCCATTTTGGAAACTAGACCCCCCAAGGAACTTATCTAGATGCATAGTGAGCACTTATAACCTCCAGGTGCTTCACAGAAGTTTATAACGCAGAGCCGTGAAAATAAAAAAATAATTTTTCTTTCCTCAAAAATGATTTTTAGCCCAGAATTTTTTATTTTCCCAAGGGTAATAGGAGAAATTGGATCCCAAATGTTGTTGTCCAGTTTGTCCTGAGTACGATGATACCCCATATGTGGGGGTAAACCACTGTTTGGGCGCACGGCAGGGCTCGGAAGGGAAGGCACGCCATTTGGCTTTTTGAATGGAAAATTAGCTCCAATCATTAGCGGACACCATGTCGCGTTTGGAGAGCCCCTGTGTGCCTAAACATTGGAGCTCCCGCACAAGTGACCCCATTTTGGAAACTAGACCTCCCAAGGAACTAATCTAGATGTGTGGTGAGCACTTTGAACCCCCAAGTGCTTCACAGAAGTTTATAATGCAGAGCCGTGAAAATAATAAATGTGTTTCCTTTCCTCAAAAATATTTTTTTAGCCCAGAATTTTTTATTTTTGCAAGAGTAACAGGAGAAATTGGACCCCAAAAGTTGTTGTCCAGTTTCTCCTGAGTACGCTGATACCCCATATGTGGGGGTAAACCACTGTTTTGGCACACGTCGGGGTTCGGAAGGGAAGTAGTGACGTTTTGAAATGCAGACTTTGATGGAATGCTCTGCGGGCATCATGTTGCGTTTGCAGAGCCCCTGATGTGCCTAAACAGTAGGAACTCCCCACAAGTGACTCCATTTTGGAAACTAGACCCCCAAGGGAACTTATCTAGATGTGTGGTGAGCACGTTCAACCCCCAAGTGCTTCACAGAAGTTTACAACGCAGAGCCGTGAAAATAAAAAATCATTTTTCTTTCCTCAAAAAAGATGTTTTAGCAAGCAATTTTTTATTTTCACAAGGGTAACAGGAGAATTTGGACCCCAATATTTGTTGCCCAGTTTGTTGTGAGTACGCTGATACCCCATATGTGGGGGTAAACCACTGTTTGGGCGCACGTCAGGGCTCGGAAGGGAAGTAGTGACATTTGAAATGCAGATTTTGATGGAATGGTCTGCGGGCGTCACATTGCATTTGCAGAGCCCCTGATGTGCCTAAACAGTAGAAACACCCCACAAGTGACCCCATTTTGGAAACTAGACCCCCGAAGGAACTTATCTAGATGTGTGGTGAGCACTTTCAACCCCCAAGTGCTTCACAGAAGTTTATAACGCAGAGCCGTGAAAATAAAAAATAATTGTTCTTTCCTCAAAAATTATGTTTTAGCAAGTAATTTTTTATTTTTGCAAGGGTAACAGGAGAAATTGGACCCCAACAGTTGTTGCCCAGTTTGTCCTGAGTACGCTGGTACCCCAAATGTGGGGGTAAACCACTGTTTGGGCGCACGTCGGGGCTTGGAAGGGCGGGAGCACCATTTGACTTTTTGAACGCAAGATTGGCTGGAATCAATGGTGGCGCCATGTTGCGTTTGGAGACCCCTGATGTGCCTAAACAGTGGAAACCCCTCAATTCTAACTTCAACACTAACCCCAACACACCCCTAATCCTAATCCCAACTGTAGCCATAACCCTAATCACAACCCTAACCCCAACACACCCCTAACCACAACCCTAACCGCAACAGACCCGTAACCCTAATTCCAACCCTAATCCTAACCCTAATCCCAACCGTAACCCTAATCCCAACCCTAACCAAAACTGTAACCCCAACACACCCCTAACCCTATCCGTAACCCTAACCACAAGCCTAATCTTAACCCTATTTCAAACCCTAGCCCTAATTCCAACCCTAACTCTAATTCCAACCCTAACCCTAAGGCTATGTGCCCACGTTGCGGATTCGTGTGAGATTTTTCCGCACGATTTTTGAAAAATCTGCAGGTAAAAGGCACTGCGTTTTACCTGCGGATTTACAGCAGATTTCCAGTGTTTTTTTGTGCGGATTTCACCTGCGGATTCCTATTGAGGAACAGGTGTAAAACGCTGCGGAATCCGCACAAAGAATTGACATGCTGCGGAAAATACAACGCAGCGTTTCTGCATGGAATTTTCCGCACCATGGGCACAGCGGATTTGGTTTTCCTTAGGTGTACATGGTACTGTAAACCTGATGGAAAACTGCTTCAAATTCGCAGCGGCCAATCCGCTGCGGATCCGCGGCCAATCCGCTGCGGATCCGCTGCCAATCCGCTGCGGATCCGCGGCCAATCCGCTGCGGATCCGCTGCGGATCCGCGGCCAATCCGCTGCGGATCCGCTGCGGATCCGCGGCCAATCCGCTGCGGATCCGCTGCCGATCCGTTGCGGATCCGCTGCGGATCCGCTGCGGATCCGCTGCGGGTCCGCTGCGGATCCGCTGCGGGTCCGCGGCCCATCCGCTGCGGATCCGCGGCCAATCCGCTGCCAATCCGCTGCGGATCCGCGGCCAATCCGCTGCCGATCCGCTGCGGATCCGCGGCCGATCCGCTGCGGATCCGCGGCCGATCCGCTCTGTGTGCACATGCCATAACCCTACCCCTAACCCTACCCGTAACCCTAACCCTACCCCTAACCCTACCCCTAGTTCTAACCCTAACCCTAGTGGAAAAAAAAAAAAAAAAAATTCTTTATTTTATTATTGTCCCTATGGGGGTGATAAAGGGGGGGGTTTATTTATTATTTTTTTTATTTTGATCGCTGTGATAGAACCTACCACAGCGATCAAAATGTACCTGTAAGGAATCTGCCGACTGGCAGATTCGGCGGGCGCACTGAGCATGCGCCCGCCATTTTCCAAGATGGCGGCGCCCAGGGAGGAGACGGCCGGACACCGGGAGGATCGGTAAGTATGAAGGGGTGGTGGGGGGGTGGATCGGAGCACAGGGGGGGTGATCGGAGCACAGGGGGGGGGGATCTGAGCAAGGAGGGAGCGGACAGCAGGACGGGGGAGCCGGCAGGCGGACGGAGGGGACCGGAGGACTAACGGAGCACTGGGGGGGCGATCGGTGGGTGTGGGGGGGGCACTTTAGTATTTCCAGCCATGGCCGATGATATTGCAGCATCGGCCATGGCTGGATTGTAATATTTCACCAGTTTTTTAGGTGAAATATTACAAATCGCTCTGATTGGCAGTTTCACTTTCAACAGCCAATCAGAGCGATCGTAGCCACGGGGGGGTGAAGCCACCCCCCCTGGGCTGAAGCACCACTCCCCCTCTCCCTGCAGATCGGGTAAAATAGGAGTTAACCCCTTCACCCGATCTGCAGGGACGCGATCATTCCATGACGCATACGCTGCGTCATAGGTCGTTTTGGCACCGACTTTCATGACGCAGCGTATGCGTCAAAGGTCGTTAAGGGGTTAAAGATACTGTTTTCATAGACAGTTTGTTCCAAAACATTGCAATTATACTAGAATAGTAGATGACTGGAAAATAACAATGACTGCAATTCAGATAGGTAATTTAGAGAAAATATGAGGAAATATTATTTGCATAATAATTTGGAACACAGTGTAGTGTGCGCTGACTTTAAGAGCTCCAAGCATCGCCCCAATGAGTGTAAGGCTATGTGCACACGTTGCGGATTTCCTGTGGATCCGCAGCGTTTTTTCCGCACAGAAACGCTGCAGATCCGCAAGTGATTTACAGTACAATGTAAATCAATGAAAAATAAAAATTGCTCTGCTAATGGTGCGGAAAATTCTGCATGGAAAACGCTGCGGATCAAAAGAAGGAGCATGTCATTTATTTGTTCGGATCTGCAGCGTTTTTGTACCCATTCCATCATAGAAATCCGCAGGGGTAAAAACGCAAAAAATCGGGCACTAAATCAGCACAAAATCCGCATAAAAAACGCATAAAGATCCGCACCTGCGTTTTCTGCCAAGAGATGCGGAATCCGCACAAAAAATTCCAGTGTGCACATAACCTAAGCGAGTGGCTGCAAGGAGAATTTATTTTTATTTATTATGCTTTGCCTAAATAGAGCTATCATATTCCTCAGCGCTTTACATTCATTATCATCACGGTCCCCATTGGGGATCACAATCTAAATTCCCTAGAAGTATGTCTTTGCGTGGTTTTCCTCCTTGGTCTCCGGTTTCCTCTCAAACTCCAAACACGGGGAGAACATCAAACTCCTTCCAGATGTTGTCCTTGGTGGGATTTGAACCCAGGACCCCAGTGCTGCAAATCAAGAGTGCTAACCACTAAGCCACCATACAGTGCTACCCACTGAGCCTCCATACAGTGCTAACCACTGAGCCACCATACAGTGCTAACCATTGAGCCACCATACAGTGCTACCCACTGAGCCACCATACAGTGCTAACCACTGAGAATAAATCCTCATTTTTTCCCTTTCTGCGTTTTTCTTGTAAGCCGGCTACACAAAGAATTTACCTGAGATCAATATCAACCGACCACACAGCATTATATGATAATATGGCAATATATTAATATATCATTGCAAATTGCCCAAACCACTGAAAAGCCTCTAAAGAAGATACTAATGGAAACTCCCTAACATAGATTTCCTATGAGAGACACGGAGTCAGAGTCCAATACTATAAGTAAATATCACAAAAAGTTTATTACACAGTAAACAAACAAAAAAACAAACAATAAAAAAGTCAACAGCAGCGACATAGGTATCCAGTAAAGTGTGATGGGCACAGGTAGCGCAGGCAACCTACATAAATATACCATGGAGTAATAGTATACAGATGTCAGCCTCATCATTATAATCATACCTGCGCTATTCGCTCTGATCCACACGGGTTATGATGCGAGTGGTGGTCTCTTTGGATGGACTCCTTCCATCCTGTTCCTCTATTACATCATTATGATTATTTACGATTATTGTGTGCTGTGTTTGTAATAAACCTTTTGTGACAATTACTTACAGTAGTGGACTCTGACTCCGCGTCTCTTGTAGGAAATGCAAAGAATTTACCTGCAGATTAACCCTATATCCGCAGGTAATTAGGGTTTCTCAAGGTGAGAGGTTCGTTCTAAAGCCATATTGCTGGAGGTTATACTTTAAAGGGAAGGTGCCATCAATTTTTTCTTTTTTTTTGTATGTGTGAAAATAACATTTAAATATTATTTCTAAATTTTTAATCCAGTGTTTGCATTGATGGCAAATACTGCAATATGAAAAATGTCAATTATAAAAAAAAAAATTCTTATACTAGCAGCTAGGGGGAGCATCTTCCTGTCTAGACCTCAGGCAGCTACAGTAATGCTTACTAGCTTTACGTTAGCTGCAAAATTAGGGCAGGATCTAGTGACGTCACTGTTTCACTCACCCAAAAGAGGAGAGGACAGAATGAAGACTGGAGACATTGCGCCGCCATTTTCTTTGTGACTGCACTGTGATCTGGCACAACCAGTTGCTAAGCAGGAAGTGGACCGCGGTGTTCTCAGAGAAGAGGGAGCAGAAGACAGTGGACTCCGGAGCAGAGCTGCCAGCTGTGAGGGATTTTAGAAGAAGACATACAGCGGCGAGACGAGGACAGAGCGAGCAGGCTGAACATTGCGGGACGGTCACTCGGTAAGGGCTCATTTCCACATGCGAGGCACACATCCGTGTCTCGCATGTGGAAACCAAGCTGTGGAGCCGGCACTCCAGAGCGGAGCGTGCGGCCGCATAGGAACACATGGATCTGCACGCTCCGCTCCAAGTGCCGGTTCCAGAGCTTGGTTTCCACATGATACGGTCGTGTGACTCGCATGTGGAAATGAGCACTAAGACTGAATGTAGCAGCATCAGGGCTGCGGCGGTGAATGGCTAAGCACGAGTGTTCACTGCACAGGGAAAAATTGTAAGATGGAGGAGTGAATTGGAGGCTGGGAGAGAGAGTATGGGGCACAGCTGAAGCATGCGAGCCAGAGCTTGTGTATAGTGAATGGGAGCAAAGCCAGAGCTGAGCTATGGTGATTAGGTGCTGAGCCACAGCAGGAGTATGGTGAACAGGAGCAGAGCCTGAGATAGGGTATGGTCTATGTGAGCAGAGCTGGAGTATGGTGAATAGGAGCAGAGCCGGTGAATGGGGGCAGAACTGGGGTACGGTGAATAGGAGCAGAGCCGGGGTACGGTGAATAGGAGCAGAGCCGGGGTACGGTGAATGGGGGCAGAGCTGGGGTACGGTGAATGGGGGCAGAACTGGGGTACGGTAAATAGGAGCAGAGCCGGGGTACGGTGAATGGGGGCAGAACTGGGGTACGGTGAATAGGAGCAGAGCCGGGGTACGGTGAATAGGAGCAGAGCCGGGGTACGGTGAATAGGAGCAGAGCCGGGGTACGGTGAATAGGAGCAGAGCCGGGGTACGGTGAATAGGAGCAGAGCCGGGGTACGGTGAATAGGAGCAGAGCCGGGGTACGGTGAATAGGAGCAGAGCCGGGGTACGGTGAATAGGAGCAGAGCCGGGGTACGGTGAATAGGAGCAGAGCCGGGGTACGGTGAATAGGAGCAGAGCCGGGGTACGGTGAATAGGAGCAGAGCCGGGGTACGGTGAATAGGAGCAGAGCCGGGGTACGGTGAATAGGAGCAGAGCCGGGGTACGGTGAATAGGAGCAGAGCCGGGGTACGGTGAATAGGAGCAGAGCCGGGGTACGGTGAATAGGAGCAGAGCCGGGGTACGGTGAATAGGAGCAGAGCCGGGGTACGGTGAATAGGAGCAGAGCCGGGGTACGGTGAATGGGGGCAGAACCGGGGTACGGTGAATAGGAGCAGAGCCGGGGTATGGTGAATGGCAGTAGAGCCGGGGTACGGTGAATGGCAGCAGAGCCGGGGTACGGTGAATGGCAGCAGAGCCGGGGTACGGTGAATGGCAGCAGAGCCGGGGTACGGTGAATGGGAGCAGAGCCGGGGTACGGTGAATAGGAGCAGAGCCGTGGTACGGTGAATAGGAGCAGAGCCGGGGTACGGTGAATAGGAGCAGAGCCGTGGTACGGTGAATAGGAGCAGAGCCGTGGTACGGTGAATAGGAGCAGAGCCGGGGTACGGTGAATAGGAGCAGAGCCGGGGTACGGTGAATAGGAGCAGAGCTGGGGTATGGTGAATGGCAGTAGAGCTGGGGTATGGTGAATAGGAGCAGAGTCGGGGTATGGTGAATAGCAGTAGAGCTGGGATATGGTGAATAGCAGCAGAGCTATAGCTGGAGTATGGTGAATGGGAGTAGAGCTGGGGTATGGTGAATGGGAGCAGAGCCAGAGCTGGTGTATGGTCAATGGGAGCAGAGTTGCGGTAAGGTGAATGGGGCTAGAGTCAGACTTGTTCACTTCCGGTATTACAGATCCTGTGGAGCGACAGCACACAAGATTCAGCATTGCGGACCGGAGGAGCAGAGCTGCCAGCGGTGAAGCCAGGAGCTAGTGGCCTAAACACAGCAGCGGTGAGGAGAGAAGCGTGATGGTCGGTGACATGTTAGCTAAGAGGAGGCCGCACTTGTTTACCACTGATCTATTTGGATTGCCAAACATTGTTGGGGTCTAAAATAGACAAGACGTTGTATATGTAGTAACTAGTGATGAGCGAATATACTCGTTGCTCGGGTGGTCTCCGAGTATTTCAACTGCTTGGAGATTTAGTTTTCGTTGCCGCCGCAAGTGAATGAATTATGGCGGTTACCCAGCCTGAGTACATGTGGGGATTCCTTAGCAACCAGGCAACCCCCACATGTACTCAGGCTGGCTACTAGCTGTAAATCAAGCAGCGGAGTCAACAAAAACTAAATCTCCGAGTAGTCACAAATACTCGGAGATAACCCGAGCGTGCTCAGGAAAACCTGAGCAACGAGTACACTCACTCATCTCTAGTAGTAACCTATGTCTTTTATCTTTGTCTTTTTTTATGTATGATCATATCAATAAATATAAATGTTGTGTTTTTTTCTGTGTAAATTAATAAAAATGAAATTTCTTCATTTTCTATTCTCCCTTTTTCATGTTGTCCATATATCGTATCTGAATGCTCATTATCGTGATTGCAAACAAGACACATGTACTTCTGTGGTGTAATCTAGTGTTGGGGTATGATCAGCAGCGTTTTTTGCAGTGCAGAAACACTGCAGATCCGCAATTGATTTACAGTACAATGTAAATCAATGAGAAAAAAAAAATGCTTGTGCACACGTTGCGGAAAATCCGCTGCGGTTTAAGTAGCATGTCACTACTTTTTTGTGAATCTGCAGCGTTTTTGTACCCATTCCATTATAGAAAACCGCAGGGGTAAAAACGCAGCAAAATCGCACACAAAAAACGCTGCAGAACCGCACAAAAAACCCCAGGTGCGTTTTCTGCCAGGAGAGGCAGAATCCGCACCAGAAATTCCTAAGGCTAATCCGCAACGTGTGCACATAGCGTTATACCCCCTTCACACCTCCATGTCTCCAGGACTTGTTTTCACACCTAGAGATATGTTCACCCATATGTTCACAACAGAGATCTTCAAACCCCTGTGTTTTCTCAACAAACATGTCTGTGTGAGTTAAGGTACCTTCACACTAAACGATTTACCAACGATCACGACCAGCGATACGACCTGGCCGTGATCGTTGGTAAGTCGTTGTGCGGTCGCTGGGGAGCTGTCACACAGACAGCTCTCCAGCGACCAACGATGCCGAGGTCCCCGGGTAACCAGGGTAAACATCGGGTTACTAAGCGCAGGGCCTCGCTTAGTAACCCGATATTTACCCTAGTAAACATAAAAAAACAAACTAACAGTACATACTCACATTCCGGTGTCTGTCTCACGTCCCTCGCCGTCTGCTTCCCGCACTGACTGAGTGCCGGCTGTAAAGTAAAAGCACAGCACAGCGGTGACGTCACCGCTGTGCTGTACTTTACGGCCGGCACTCACAGTCAGTGCGGGAAGCAGACAGCGAGGGACGTGAGACAGACACCGGAATGTGAGTATGTACTGTTAGTTTGTTTTTTTATGTTTACGCTGGAAACCAGGGTAAATATCGGGTTACTAAGCGCGGCCCTGCGCTTAGTAACCCGATATTTACCCTGGTTACCATTGTAAAACATCGCTGGCATCGTTGCTTTTGCTGTCAAACACAACGATACACGCCGATCTGACGACCAAATAAAGTTCTAAACTTTCAGCAACGACCAGCGATATCACAGCAGGATCCAGATCGCTGCTGCGTGTCAAACACGATATCGCTAACCAGGACGCTGCAACGTCACGGATCGCTATCGTTATCGTTGCAAAGTCGCTTAGTGTAAAGGTACCTTTAGGCTGCTCTCACTCTGGCATTATTTCAAATACATGTCCATCTGTTTTGAAACGGATGCCCATGGATCTGTTATGGCCTCCCATGCTGTCCTATGGGCACGGATTGGTCCGGGTGTCTCCGTTTTGTCAAGGATTCATTGGTGTCTGTAATTTTCATGTACCCAAAAACGTAAACTGTTCTCTTTCTGGGCTTTCTCGAAAATCACGGACAGACATGGATCCATGTCTGTCTGTAAGAAATTAACATGGAGCTCAATGGTGGACGGGTCCCTGAAAACCAACGGATCTGTGAAACAGCATGCTCAGAAGCAAGGTAGGGATAGGGATTAGTGATGAGCGAGTAGCATTGTTGCTCAGATGATCTCCGAGTATTTGTAACTTCCTAAGAATTCGTTTTCCTCAGCTATATGATTTACGGCTTCTGGACAGCCTGAATACATGTGGGAATTCCCTAACAGGCATTCCTCACATGTATTCCACCTGGCTAGAAGCCGTAAATCATGCAGCTGAGGCGATGAAAACTAATTCTCTGAGCACATCCAAATACTCGACCACCCGATCAACTAGTATACTCGCTCATCAGTAATAGTGATCTCTGATATGTCGGCTAAGAGTAGGCGCATGTAATGTCAGCTAAGAGGAGGCACACGTCATGTCAGCTAAGAGGAGGCGCACGTAATGTCAGCTAAGAGGAGGCGCATGTAATGTCAGCTAAGAGGAGGCGCATGTAATGTCAGCTAAGAGGAGGCGCACGTCATGTCAGCTAAGGAAGCATACGTCATGTCAGCTAAGAGGAAGCGCACATGTCAGCTAAGAGGAGGCGCATGTCATGTCAGCTAAGAGGAGGCGCACGTCATGTCGGCTAAGAGGAAGCGCACGTCATGTCAGCTAAGAGGAAGCGCACGTCATGTCGGCTAAGAGGAGGCGCACGTCATGTCGGCTAAGGAGGCGCACGTCATGTCGGCTAAGAGGAGGCGCACGTCATGTCGGCTAAGAGGAGGCGCACGTCATGTCAGCTAAGAGGAGGCGCACGTCATGTCGGCTAAGAGGAGGCGCACGTCATGTCGGCTAAGAGGAGGTGCACGTCATGTCAGCTAAGAGGAGGCGCACGTCATGTCGGCTAAGAGGAGGTGCACGTCATGTCAGCTAAGAGGAAGCGCACGTCATGTCAGCTAAGAGGAGGCGCACGTCATGTCGGCTAAGAGGAGGCGCACATCATGTCAGCTAAGAGGAAGCGCACGTCATGTCAGCTAAGAGGAGGCGCACGTCATGTCGGCTAAGAGGAGGCGCACGTCATGTCAGCTAAGAGGAGGCGCACGTCATGTCAGCTAAGAGGAGGCGCACGTCATGTCGGCTAAGAGGAGGCGCACGTCATGTCAGCTAAGAGGAGGTGCACGTCATGTCAGCTAAGAGGAGGTGCACGTCATGTCGGCTAAGAGGAAGCGCACATCATGTCAGCTAAGAGGAGGCGCACGTCATGTCGGCTAAGAGGAGGCGCACGTCATGTCAGCTAAGGAAGCATACGTCATGTCAGCTAAGAGGAAGCGCACGTCATGTCAGCTAAGAGATGGAGCACGTCATCATGAGGGCGGTAATGTCACGATGGGGGCAGGCTTTGCAGCGTTGAGAATCTCTTCCCCATGTGCTCACCCACCTATCCACTCTCTCTTTCCCCATGTGCTGACTTCTCCCATCTGTGCTCTCTTCTTTGACATGTCTACCCCATGTGCTACCCCCCTTGCCTGCTGTCTCTCTCCTTCCTGTGCTGTGTTCTCCCTTTATGTGCTGTCCCATTTGAGCTTGCTCCCCCGTGTGCTCTGTCTCTATCACCCCTGTGCGCTTTCTCTCTCCCCTCGATCTGCTGTCTTCTCTTCTCATGTTATCTCTTCTTTGACCTGTGCAGGCATATACAGTGTGTGTGTGTGTGCGTGTTTGTGGTCCGTACGGCATATACAGTGTGTGTGTGTGTGTGTGGTGCGTATGCATATACAGTGTGTGTGTGTGGTGCGACGGTGTGACGACAAAAATGTTTCAGACACGTAAAGAAGCGTAAATAATTTCTGTGATGCACAGTCATACTTGTTGCATGTATACTTTGATACTTTTGTTTCACCAAAACAAGTTTAGAGATATTATATAAGCATCTAATACTTGCCTTTGTAGAATAAGATGTCAAGTAAAAGACCAAGAAATTGTCTTGATGCCACCAAAAGTAGATGTAAACGAATAATGCCAAAATATACGGAAGAACAGAAAGCAAAAAGAGCAAAAGAGGTAAGAGCAGACCTGGGCAAGATGCAGCCCGCCTGATGATTTTAAACAGCCCGCCAGCTAGCTGTCACTTCTGACAGCCGCCCACGGCACTGCTTGGCCAGCCGCCAGCCCCGAGCTCATCCAGGATTGGATTCCACACGCTGTCGGTCGGAACTACACAGTTCCTCCAGCGTCCAGGGTCAGGATGTGATTGACAGAGCATCAGGAGCCATTGGCTCCCGGCTGTGTCAATCATTCTTGTGACCGGAGGCAGCATTATGCCACCAGTCACAAGAGGCAGAGCCGGGTTGATTACCTGTTTATCGTTGGTGGCGGCCATCTTCCCGAGGCCGATTTAGTGCTGTGCTTCCCGGGGCTTCAGGAAAATGGCCGCGGGAGGCCGCACGTGCGCAGATGGACATCGCCATTTTCCTGAAGCCGAATTTGCAGATTTAGAGCTCGGCTTCAGGAAAATGGCCACCGCGATCTCCATCTGCGCACGCGCGGCCTCCCGCGGCCATTTTCCTGAAGCCCCCCTCGAGAAGATGGCCGCCACCACCGATGTTCAACCCGGCTCTGCTGCTCACAGTGCATTCCGGGCCGCTGAGTCACCTCACCGGTGGAAGGGACCCTGCGCACGCCATACCGCACCTCTGCCGTCGCCACACCACTGCTGCAACCCCCCCCCCATGGACACCAGGCCGTGGCGTCACCCACCTAAGCAGGAAGGGACCCTGCTCAGGTGCACGCCACACCGCATCACCCCACCTCTGCCGACACCACGCCTCCTGTGACCCTGCTCTGCCAGCCCTCAGGTAAGGCCTCTTTCACACTAGCGTCGTAGCTGACATGACATGCGCCTCCTCGTAGCTGACACGACATGCGCCTCCTCGTAGCTGACATGACGTGTTCTTCCTCTTAGCTGACATGACGTGCGCCTCCTCTTAGCCGACACGACGTGCGCCTCCTCTTAGCCGACATGAAATGCGCCTCCTCTTAGGCGACATACCAGAGTTCACTATTAGTGATGAGCGAGTATACTAGTTGCTCGGGTGTTGCTCGAGTATTTGGATGTGCTCGGAGAATTAGTTTTCATCGCCTCAGCTGCATGATTTACGGCCTCTAGCCAGGTGGAATACATGTGAGGAATGCCTGTTAGGCCTCTTTCACACTTCAGTGTCTCTGGTACGTGTAGTGACAGTTTTCACGGACCTTGTTTCCGTGTTTTCACCGACCGTGTTTCCGTGTTCAAAACACGGAGACATGTCCGTGTTTCTCCGGCAGCACGTACAGCAATACAACATGCACACGGAGAACAGTGTGCACTCTCCTGTGTGCACGTACCGCCCACAGGAGAGACAGCGCTACAGTAAGCGCTGTCCCCCCTGCTGTGATGCTGAAGGCGGCATTCATCTCTTCTCCCCCGCAGGAGAGAAGAGATAAATGATCAATTTTTTGTTTTTTTTTTTGTTAAAAATAAAGTTGCTGGGACCTCCTGCCTCTCATCCCCAGTGTGCCGACCAGTCCCTTGCAGAAGAAATACTCACCTTGCTCCCGCGATGTCTCCTCTCAGCGCTGGCAGCCTGTCCTGTGTGAGCGGTCACGTGGGACTGCTCATTACAGTGAGGAATATGCACATATTCCTCACTGTAATGAGCGGTCCCACGTGACCGCTCACACAGGACAGGCTGCCAGCGCTGAGAGGAGAAAGGAGACATCGCGGGAGCTGGGTGAGTATTTCTTCTGCAATAGGCCGGGCGGTCCAGCAACTTTATTTTTAACATAAAAAAAAAATTAATCATTCATCTCTTCAATCCTGCGGGTCCGTGTGGTCCTCAGGTGGCAAACGTATGCCGCACTTGTGCCACACTGATGTGCCACGTGAGCACACGGACACACGTACACAGATAACTCCGGTACCGGAATTATCTGGACGTGTGAAAGAAGCCTTAGGGAATGCCCACATGCCCTGTCCAGAAGCCGTAAATCATGTAGCTGAGGCGAGGAAAACGAAATCTCAGGAAGTCACAAATACTCGGAGATCACCTGAGCAACAATGCTACTCGCTCATCACTAATCCCTATCCCTACCTTGCTTCTGAGCATGCTGCTTCACAGATCCGTTGGTTTTCAGGGACCGGTCCACCATAGAGCTCCATGTTAATTTCTTACAGACAGACATGGATCCATGCCTGTCCGTGATTTTCGAGAAAGCCCAGAAAGAGAACAGTTTACGTTTCTGAGTACATGAAAATTGCGGACACCAATGGATCCTTGACAAAACGGAGACACCCGGACCAATCCATGCCCATAGGACAGCATGGGAGGCCATAACAGATCCATCGGCATCCCTTTCAAAACAGATGGACATGTATTTGAAATAATGCCAGAGTGAGAGCAGCCTAAAGGTATCTTCACAGTAAGCGATGCTGCAGCGATATCGACAACGATGCCGATCGCTGCAGCGTCGCTGTGTGGTCGCTGGAGAGCTGTCACACAGACAGCTCTCCAGCGACCAACGATGCCGAAGTCCCCGGGTAACCAGGGTAAACATCGGGTTGCTAAGCGCAGGGCCGCGCTTAGTAACCCGATGTTTACCCTGGTTACCAGTGTAAATGTAAAAAAACAAACACTACATACTTACATTCGCGTCCCCCGGCGTCCGCTTCCCTGCACTGTGTGAGCGCCGGCCCTAACTGCACAGCGGTGACGTCACCGCTGTGCTCTGCTTTTACTTTACGGCCGGCGCTCACAGTCAGTGCGGGAAGCAGATGGCGAGGGACGTGTGACAGACAGCAGAAGGTGAGTATGTACTGTTTGTTTTTTTTACTTTTACAATGGTAACCAGGGTAAATATCGGGTTACTAAGCGCGGCCCTGCGCTTAGTAACCCGATATTTACCCAGGTTACCATTGAAAAACATCGCTGGCATCGTTGCTTTTGCTGTCAAACACAACGATACACGCCGATCTGACGACCAAATAAAGTTCTGGACTTTCAGCAACGACCAGCGATATCAAAGCAGGATCCAGATCACTGCTGCGTGTCAAACACAACGATATCGATATCCAGGACGCTGCAACGTCACGGATCGCTATCGTTGCAAAGTCGTTTAGTGTGAAGGAACTCACACAGACATGTTTGTTGAGAAAACACAGGTGTGAAGATCTCTGTTGTGAACATATGTGTGAACAAATCTCCAGGTGTGAATACAGGCAACAAGTCCTGGAGACATGGAGGTGTGAAGGGGGTATACCACTAGATTACACCACAGAAGTACATGTGTCTTGTTTGCAATCACGATAATGAGCATTCAGATACGATATATGGACAACATGAAAAAGGGAGAATAGAAAATGAAGAAATTTCATTTTTATTAATTTACACAGAAAAAAAAACAACATTTATATTTATTGATATGATCATACATAAAAAAAGACAAAGATAAAAGACATAGGTTACTACTAGAGATGAGTGAGTGTACTCGTTGCTCAGGTTTTCCTGAGCACGCTCGGGTTATCTCCGAGTATTTGTGACTACTCGGAGATTTAGTTTTTGTTGACTCCGCTGCTTGATTTACAGCTAGTAGCCAGCCTGAGTACATGTGGGGGTTGCCTGGTTGCTAAGGAATCCCCACATGTACTCAGGCTGGGTAACCGCCATAATTCATTCACTTGCGGCGGCAACGAAAACTAAATCTCCAAGCAGTTGAAATACTCGGAGACCACCCGAGCAACGAGTATATTCGCTCATCACTAGTTACTACATATACAACGTCTTGTCTATTTTAGACCCCAACAATGTTTGGCAATCCAAATAGATCAGTGGTAAACAAGTGCGGCCTCCTCTTAGCTAACATGTCACCGACCATCACGCTTCTCTCCTCACCGCTGCTGTGTTTAGGCCACTAGCTCCTGGCTTCACCGCTGGCAGCTCTGCTCCTCCGGTCCGCAATGCTGAATCTTGTGTGCTGTCGCTCCACAGGATCTGTAATACCGGAAGTGAACAAGTCTGACTCTAGCCCCATTCACCTTACCGCAACTCTGCTCCCATTGACCATACACCAGCTCTGGCTCTGCTCCCATTCACCATACCCCAGCTCTACTCCCATTCACCATACTCCAGCTATAGCTCTGCTGCTATTCACCATATCCCAGCTCTACTGCTATTCACCATACCCCGACTCTGCTCCTATTCACCATACCCCAGCTCTACTGCCATTCACCATACCCCGGCTCTGCTCCTATTCACCGTACCCCGGCTCTGCTCCTATTCACCGTACCCCGGCTCTGCTCCTATTCACCGTACCACGGCTCTGCTCCTATTCACCGTACCACGGCTCTGCTCCTATTCACCGTACCACGGCTCTGCTCCTATTCACCGTACCCCGGCTCTGCTCCTATTCACCGTACCCCGGCTCTGCTCCTATTCACCGTACCCCGGCTCTGCTCCTATTCACCGTACCCCGGCTCTGCTCCTATTCACCGTACCCCGGCTCTGCTCCTATTCACCGTACCCCGGCTCTGCTCCTATTCACCGTACCCCGGCTCTGCTCCTATTCACCGTACCCCGGCTCTGCTCCTATTCACCGTACCCCGGCTCTGCTCCTATTCACCGTACCCCGGCTCTGCTCCTATTCACCGTACCCCGGCTCTGCTCCTATTCACCGTACCCCGGCTCTGCTCCTATTCACCGTACCCCGGCTCTGCTCCTATTCACCGTACCCCGGCTCTGCTCCTATTCACCGTACCCCGGCTCTGCTCCTATTCACCGTACCCCGGCTCTGCTCCTATTCACCGTACCCCGGCTCTGCTCCTATTCACCGTACCCCGGCTCTGCTCCTATTCACCGTACCCCGGCTCTGCTCCTATTCACCGTACCCCGGCTCTGCTCCTATTCACCGTACCCCGGCTCTGCTCCTATTCACCGTACCCCGGCTCTGCTCCTATTCACCGTACCCCGGCTCTGCTCCTATTCACCGTACCCCGGCTCTGCTCCTATTCACCGTACCCCGGCTCTGCTCCTATTCACCGTACCCCGGCTCTGCTCCTATTCACCGTACCCCGGCTCTGCTCCTATTCACCGTACCCCGGCTCTGCTCCTATTCACCGTACCCCGGCTCTGCTCCTATTCACCGTACCCCGGCTCTGCTCCTATTCACCGTACCCCGGCTCTGCTCCTATTCACCGTACCCCGGCTCTGCTCCTATTCACCGTACCCCGGCTCTGCTCCTATTCACCGTACCCCGGCTCTGCTCCTATTCACCGTACCCCGGCTCTGCTCCTATTCACCGTACCCCGGCTCTGCTCCTATTCACCGTACCCCGGCTCTGCTCCTATTAACCGTACCCCAGTTCTGCCCCCATTCACCGTACCCCGGCTCTGCCCCCATTCACCGTACCACGGCTCTGCTCCTATTCACCGTACCACGGCTCTGCTCCTATTCACCGTACCACGGCTCTGCTCCTATTCACCGTACCACGGCTCTGCTCCTATTCACCGTACCCCGGCTCTGCTGCCATTCACCGTACCCCGGCTCTGCTCCTATTCACCGTACCCCGGCTCTGCTGCCATTCACCGTACCCCGGCTCTGCTCCTATTCACCGTACCCCGGCTCTGCTCCTATTCACCGTACCCCGGCTCTGCTCCTATTCACCGTACCCCGGCTCTGCTCCTATTCACCGTACCCCGGCTCTGCTCCTATTCACCGTACCCCGGCTCTGCTCCTATTCACCGTACCCCGGCTCTGCTCCTATTCACCGTACCCCGGCTCTGCTCCTATTCACCGTACCACGGCTCTGCTCCTATTCACCGTACCACGGCTCTGCTCCTATTCACCGTACCCCGGCTCTGCTGCCATTCACCGTACCCCGGCTCTGCTCCTATTCACCGTACCCCGGCTCTGCTCCTATTCACCGTACCCCGGCTCTGCTCCTATTCACCGTACCCTGGCTCTGCTCCTATTCACCATACCCCAGTTCTGCCCCCATTCACCGGCTCTGCTCCTATTCACCATACTCCAGCTCTGCTCACATAGACCATACCCTATCTCAGGCTCTGCTCCTGTTCACCATACTCCTGCTGTGGCTCAGCACCTAATCACCATAGCTCAGCTCTGGCTTTGCTCCCATTCACTATACACAAGCTCTGGCTCGCATGCTTCAGCTGTGCCCCATACTCTCTCTCCCAGCCTCCAATTCACTCCTCCATCTTACAATTTTTCCCTGTGCAGTGAACACTCGTGCTTAGCCATTCACCGCCGCAGCCCTGATGCTGCTACATTCAGTCTTAGTGCTCATTTCCACATGCGAGTCACACGACCGTATCATGTGGAAACCAAGCTCTGGAACCGGCACTTGGAGCGGAGCTGTGCAGCTCCATGTGTTCCTATGCGGCCGCACGCTCCGCTCTGGAGTGCCGGCTCCACAGCTTGGTTTCCACATGCGAGACACGGATGTGTGCCTCGCATGTGGAAATGAGCCCTTACCGAGTGACCGTCCCGCAATGTTCAGCCTGCTCGCTCTGTCCTCGTCTCGCCGCTGTATGTCTTCTTCTAAAATCCCTCACAGCTGGCAGCTCTGCTCCTCCGGTCTGGTATGTCTGTCATCACTTCACAGGATCTGAGGTGAATGACCTTCACTTCCGGTTTCAGATCGGAATGACGGAATGACAACAGCTAAAGCCCTGGGCTACAATACAATGGCACCCAGACACGCCTACACAACTGTGAAGTGGGCGTGCCCAGTTCACAGCTAATGTGGCTACTGTATTATAGATAGGGTCGGCGCCCGACCGCAGTTCCCTATGCGCAGGCCTGCCGTATTTGCAGACTGAAAGTGTCGTGCAGCCACACTTACAGTCCTGCAAATCAAAATGGCGGCGCCCAGTGGCAGAAAAAAAAATGAATAAAAAAAAAACAATAAATATTATTCACTTGAAAATAACTTATAAAAATAAGGAATTTAAGAGTTTATTTTTTTTTTTACAATATTAAATCACGGCACCCTCCCTTTAAGTAAATATAGGGGCATCTGATGAAGGATTCCACAATTTTTGATGCATAGAATCCAACATAAAATACCCCTTTGTATATTCCATAAAATGCAAGGTCACTTTTTTGGGGAGGGGGGGTCACCATGTTGATACTATGCATAAGACGATGCATTGGCTCTAATTTTAGTATCTAGGTTCTAATAAATTAGTAAAATGATTGACTGTTTTTATAACTAAGGCCACTAGGTGGCAACATGTGATCATAATATAATATTTTCTAATGACTCCCTAACTGGTCCTCAGGAACAGGATATACAGTATATATTGATGACTTGGGATAGAGCATGGAAACAGCAAAAAACTAACACATCCAAACTAGTGTGAATAGGTGCATAACAGGAGCAGCTACCTCCATATACAATATCCAAAAAAGGTTGCACTCTATCGTGCTAAAGCATGTCAATGTGAAATACATGAAATATGAATAGCAATACGGCTTTTGAATATTAGGAAAAAATGAATGAGACGCTTTGCACAAAATTTGGCCAAATAATGTCTGCCCATCAACCAATGTCAAGGTGGTCCCATAAGACTGATGAGTCCCTAACCGGTGTGAACACCTCTCTTAGGCTGATGTCTGAATTCCTGGGTGAATGTGGACAACTCTGTCAGCAATGCCTGCATTTATGGGTGGATCACCCACCTAGCTGCAAATGCAGGATTTGCTGAAAGAAGTGTCCACATTCACGCCTAACACCTAAGAGAGGTGTTCACACTGGTTAGGGACCCATCAGTCTTATGGGACCACCTTGACATTGGTTTATGGGCAGACATTATGTATATTAGGATAGAGCATGAACATCAGGTAGGTGAGGGTCTGACACCCAACACCCTAACAATACGCTGCTGGCAACTCTATCTGTGGCCTGATGTACGAGGGGTACGGAGGCAAGGCATCGCAGCTCCATGCACTGCATAGTAGACGGGCATCGCTCTCCTACCAAACATTGATGACCTATCCCAAACATAGGCCATTTATGCTAACGTCCCTGACATCCCCTTTAAGCACAGTAATGACACAACTTTTTAAGTAATGGGATCTTACAGTCACACAGCAGGTGCAGTGATGGGGCAAATGGGGCAAGAACAGGCAAAGAATTAGCGGAAGCAGCAGGATGTCGTTTCTGTACAATGGAAAGTGAGAGGTGTCTAGGTTACAAATTCTTCAAACATATGAAGGGGCGCCCTCACCTCTGTGGCTATGGTCACTGGCCTAATAAATGGGCTGAGTATTCAGGTACTTGGCATGCTAGCCACTACTTCAGTTACTACACCACTCTGCTACATCACTGGGCTCTGTAATTTCTTTATTGTGACTCATCTGATCAACTCAGCTCTGCTATATTTCCAGGCTCTGCTGCTTTACTACTGTGTAACACCTGCCTTACTCTACTTTTCGACATTACCAAACTCTGCTATACTGCTACTTCATGGCACCTGACTTACTCTGCTACATTGCCAGGTACTGCTAAATCTACCGTTTGTCACCTGATCAACTAAACTCTGCTACATCACTAATTTGAGCCTCCTGACATTCCCAGCTCTTCTACTTCACTGGACTCTGCTCCTACGTCCTACTTTGCTGTTCGTCTACAGTGAACCATATGACCTATTCAATTCTGCCACATTGCTGAGCTCCGCTACACTGCTGCAGAGAATCTCCTGACCCTCTTAGATCTGTGACATTGACAAATCTGCTCTCCTGCCCCATGATCCCGACTCTGTTTCATCAGTTTCCTTATGCTGAGTCTCCCACTTCCATGTAGTTTTCTTCCTCCAATCCATCCTTTATATCAGGGGTGGGGAACCTCAGGCCCCAGGGCCATTTACGGCCCTCGATGACCTTTTATCAGGCCCCCGAGCAGATTCTCAGGGACCGCATTCTTGGGCAGGGAGCTGTGTTTTGATTGCCACCAGGTCATTAATTCTTGCTCTTTGCTCCATACTGAACACCGAAGGGCATGCAATGAAAGATTACGTCCTGACACCAGCGCCACAGTCAGGATGCACTTTGTGGGCGGACTTTGTACGGCCCCCGAAGGATGGTATATAGAAATGGCCCTTGGCAGAAAAAAGATTCCCCGCCCCTGATTTATAGCCTCCTCTGCCCCAGCCTGTCCACATCTCCGCCCCATTGTAATATGTCCGCGCTGTTCAACAATTGCTCATCAGGACAAAGAACTTTGAGAATCCACCTCCGAGGTGAGACATATTGGTAACATAGGTAATATTGTCTAGTAAAGTGCTATGTACAAAATATTTAATCATATTTAGTAACAGCAACAATGTTATATGATATCTCTATGTATATTTTTTTTAAGTAGCAGGGAGGAGAGTAAAAGGAGACATGTGCCATTGGGCCTGTTCCTCTGATCTGTAGAGCCCTAGCACCATTCCTGGGTGGGAGACTGTAACACAGTGACTGTGTGAATGGGCTGCCGCAACACACAAGTTTGCAGGTCAGCAATGCTATTTCAATGACTTGCTGTACAGACATTTGGCCAAGGGGCTTTTCTAAGTTTTGAGAAGGTTGAGGTTGTGCTATAACAGGTGTGAGACAGAGACTGTGGCAGAGGAGCATCTGGACAGTCCGCCAGCAGGTTTACAACTATCAATGTATACGCCAATTATCTGTTCGAGGTGTTGAGTTGTTTAAGAACATAGGTAATCTCCAAGTTTTTTGCCTTCTAAGAGACTGTAAACACAAAGATTGCTGTCTCTTTTAGAAAAAGTTATCGTGAACTGATTATTGTGTACACCCGCCTCACTTTGTCCATTCCTCAGCGGGCACACCAGAAGACACTGTGCCACTAAGTGACATTGTATCTGTATATCACCACCCAACACGAAAATATTCTGATCCAAAATGTGCTGGAGAACTATGGCCCCGATTCATCTAAGATTGTTTGGCTTTTTCACTCCAGATCTGCTAACACTGATGGAGCTGGGGCGAGGGCTGGACAGGGCATCTAATTCGTGACGATTTGTGGCATATCTTAAGCCACTGATCTTATTCCAGGATCTTACAGCAGTAAGATTTATCGCAAAGCACACAGCGGTCGGTGCACGTCACTTCTAAGACACGCCTGATTCATTAAGAGGCATGTGCCGCATAAGCCGGGCCGCCATCAGGGCATTACTGCCCTGACTGGCGTATGGGGCCCGGTGGCAGAGGGGGCCCGCATTGGGCCCCGTCTCTTCTGCTCATCGGGCCCAGGACCCAGCGGCAGGCTTCTATCAATAACTGAACCTGCGTCTGTTACTCTATTGCAGCCTTGTGGGCCAGTATGGACCCGCACTGCAATGGTTAAAGCCGCCAGCCAATCGGAGGCTGGCAGCTGACATCAGCGCGCATCGCCGGCATATGGCGTCATTGTCGTTCGCCGGCGAGTGCGAACTGAAACGCCGGGAGGGATCTTCACTTCGCCGCAGGAGCGCGGCCAGGTAAGGAGAAAGGTTTTTTATTGTTTTAACTGAAAGCGGCAAGCCGCAATGTGGACCATGTGTCTCCATCCAGGGGCAGGATGAGACAAGGGGGCAGAATGGAGACAAGGGGCAGAATGGGACAAGGGAGCAGAATGACACAAGGGGGCAGAAAGGAGACAAGGGGCAGAATGGGACAAGGGAGCAGAATGGGACAAGGGGGCAGAATGGGACAAGGGGGAAGAATGGGACAAGGGGGCAGAATGGAGACAAGGGGGTAGAATGGAGACAAGGGGCAGAATGGGACAAGGGAGCAGAATGACACAAGGGGGCAGAAAGGAGACAAGGGACAGAATGGGACAAGGGAGCAGAATGGGACAAGGGGCAGAATGGGACAAGGGGGCAGAATGGGACAAGGGGGCAGGATGAGACAAGAGGGCACAATGGGACAAGGGAGCAGAATAGGACAAGGGGGCAGAATGGCACAAGGGGGCAGAATGGAGACAAGGGGGTAGAATGGAGACAAGGGGCAGAATGGGACAAGGGAGCAGAATGGCACAAGGGGGCAGAAAGGAGACAAGGGGCAGAACGGCACAAGGGAGGAGAATGGGACAAGGGGGCAGAATGGGACAAGGGGGCAGAATGGGACAAGGGGGCAGAATGGAGACAAGGGGGTAGAATGGAGACAGGGGCAGAATGGGACAAGGGAGCAGAATGACACAAGGGGGCAGAAAGGAGACAAGGGGCAGAATGGGACAAGGGAGCAGAATGGGACAAGGGGGCAGAATGGGACAAGGGGGCAGAATGGGACAAGGGGGCAGAATGGGACAAGGAGGCAGGATGAGACAAGAGGGCACAATGGGACAAGGGAGCAGAATAGGACAAGGGGGCAGAATGACACAAGGGGCAGAAAGGTGACAAGGGGCAGAATGTGACAAGGGAGCAGAATGGGACAAGGGGGCAGAATGGGACAAGGGGGTAGAATGGGACAAGGGGGCAGGATGAGACAAGGGGGCAGAATGGAGACAAGGGGGCAGGATGAGACAAATGGGCAGAATGAGACAAGGAGGCAGAATGGAGACAAGGGGGAAGAATGGAGACAAGGGGCAGAATGGGACAAGGGGGCAGAATGGAAACAAAGGGGCAGAATGGGACAAGGGGGCAGAATGGAGACAAGGGAGCAGGATGAGACAAGGGGAGAATGAGACAAGGGGGAGAATGAGACAAGGGGGCAGAATGGAGATGAGGGGGCAGAATGGAGACAAGGGGGCAGGATGAGACAAGGGGGCAGAATGAGACAAGGGGGCAGAATCTAGACAAGGGGGCAGGATGAGACAAGGGGGCAGAATGGGACAAAGGGGCAGAATGGAGACAAGTGGGCAGGATGAGACAAGGGGGCAGAATGGGACAAGGGTGCAGAATGGAGACACGGATGGCAGGATGAGACAAGGGGGCAGAATGAGACAAGGGGCAGAATGGAGACAAGGGGGCAGGATGAAACAAGGGGGCAGAATGGGACAAGGGGGCAGAATTGAGACAAGAGGGCAGGATTAGACAAGGGGCAGAATGAGACAAGGGGCAGAATGAGACAAGGGGGCAGAATGGAGACAAGGGGCAGAATGGGACAAGGGGGCAGAATGAAGACAAGGGGGCAGAATGGGACAAGGGGGTAGAATGGAGACACGGAGGCAGAATGGAGACAAGGAGGCGGAATGGGACAAGGGGGCAGAATAGAGACAAAGGGGCAGGATGAGACAAGGGGCAGAATGAGACAAGGGGGCAGAATGAGACAAGGGGGAAGAATGGAGACAAGGGGGCAAGATGAGACAAGAGGGCAGAATGAGACAAAGAGGCAGAATGGAGACAAGAGGCAGAATGGGACAAGGGGGCAGAATGGAGACAAGGGGGCAGAATAGAGACAAGGGGACAGGATGAGACAAGGGGGCAGAAAGAGACAAGGGGGCATAATGGAAACAAGGGGGCAGGATGAGACAAGGGGGCATAATGGGACAAGGGGGAAGAATGGAGACAAGGGGGCAGAATGGAGACAAGGGGGCAGGATGAGACAAGGGGGCAGAATGAGACAAGGGGGCAGAATCTAGACAAGGGGGCAGGATGAGACAAGGGGGCAGAATGGGACAAGGGGGCAGAATGGAGACAAGTGGGCAGGATGAGAGAAGGGGGCAGAATGAGACAAGGGGGCAGAATGGAGACAAGGGGCAGAATGGGACAAGGGGGCAGAATGGGACACGGGTGCAGAATGGAGACACGGATGGCAGGATGAGACAAGGGGGCAGAATGAGACAAGGGGCAGAATGGAGACAAGGGGGCAGGATGAGACAAGGGGGCAGAATGGGACAAGGGGGCAGAATTGAGACAAGGGGGCAGGATTAGACAAGGGGCAGAATGAGACAAGGGGCAGAATGAGACAAGGGGGCAGAATGGAGACAAGGGGCAGAATGGGACAAGGGGGCAGAATGAAGACAAGGGGGCAGAATGGGACAAGGGGGTAGAATGGAGACACGGAGGCAGAATGGAGACAAGGAGGCGGAATGGGACAAGGGGGCAGAAAAGAGACAAAGGGGCAGGATGAGACAAGGGGCAGAATGAGACAAGGGGGCAGAATGAGACAAGGGGGAAGAATGGAGACAAGGGGGCAAGATGAGACAAGAGGGCAGAATGAGACAAAGAGGCAGAATGGAGACAAGAGGCAGAATGGGACAAGGGGGCAGAATGGAGACAAGGGGGCAGAATGGAGACAAGGGGACAGGATGAGACAAGGGGGCAGAAAGAGACAAGGGGGCATAATGGAGACAAGGGGGCAGGATGAGACAAGGGGGCAGAATGGGACAAGGGGACAGAATGGAGACAAGGGGGCAGGATGAGACAAGGGACAGAATGAGACAAGGGGGCAGAATGGAGACAAGGGGCAGAATGGGACAAGGGGGTAGAATGGAGGCAAGGGAGCAGGATGAGAAAAGGGGAGAGAATGAGACAAGGGGGCAGAATGGAGACACAGAGGCAGAATGGAGACAAGGAGGTGGAAAGGGACAAGGGGCAGAATGGAGACAAGGGGGCAGAATAGAGACAAAGGGGCAGGATGAGAGAAGGGGCAGAATGAGACAAGGGGCAGAATGAGACAAGGGGGCAGAATGGAGACAAGGGGCAAGATGAGACAAGAGGGGAGAATGAGACAAGGGGGCAGAATGGAGACAAGAGTCAGAATGGGACAAGGGGGCAGAATGGGACAAGGGGGCAGAATGGAGACAAGGGAGCAGGATGAGACAAGGGGGCAGAATGAGACAAGGGGAAGAATCTAGACAAGGGGGCAGGATGAGACAAGGGGGCAGAATGGGACAAGGGGCAGAATGGAGACAAGGGGGCAGGATGAGACAAGGAGGCAGAATGAGACAAAGAGGCAGAATGAGACAAGGGTGCAGAATGAGACAAGAGGGCAGAATGGAGACAAGGGGGCAGGATGAGACAAGGGGGCAGAATGAGACAAGGGGCAGAATGAGACAAGGGGGCAGAATGGAGACAAGGGGGCAGGATGAGACAAGGGGGCAGAATGAGACAAGGGGCAGAATGAGAAAAGGAGGCAGAATGTAGACAAGGTGCAGAATGGGACAAGGGGCAGAATGGGACAAGGGGGCAGAATGGAGACAAGGGAGCAGGATGAGACAAGGGGGAGAATGAGACAAGGGGGCAGAATGGAAACAAGGGGGCTGAATGGAGACAAGGGGGCAGAATGGGACAAGGGGGCAGAATGGAGAAAAGGGGGCAGAATGTGACAAGGGGGCAGAATGGAGACAAGGGGCAGAATGGAGACAAAGGGGCAGAATGGGACAAGGGGAAAGAATGGAGACAAGGGGGCAGAATGAGACAAGGTTGCAGAATGGGACAAGGGGGCAGAATGGAGACAAGGGGGCAGAATGGGACCAGGGGCAGAATGGAGACAAGGGGGCAGAATGGAGACAAGGGGCAGAATGGAGACACAAAAGAATAATGCAGACACGGGGGCAGAATGCAGACACTGGGGCAGAATGCAGACACTGGGGCAGAATGCAGACACTGGGGTAGAATGGAGACACTTAGCAGAATGGAGACACTGGGGCAGAATGGAGACACTGGGGCAGAATGGAGACACTGGGGCAGAATGGAGACAAGGGGACAGAATGAGACAAGGGGGCAGAATGGAGAAAAGGGTGCAGGATGAGACAAGGGGCAGAATGGAGACAAGGGGGCAGAATGGGACAAGGGGGCAGAATGGAGACAAGGGGGCAGAATGGGACAAGGGGGCAGAATGGAGGCACGGGGACAGAATGGAGACACAAAGGAAGAATCCAGACACAGGGGCAGAATGCAGACACTGGGGCTGAATGCAGACACTGGGGCAGAATGGAGACACTGGGGAAGAATGCAGACACTGGGGAAGAATGCAGACACTGGGGTAGAATGGAGACACTTGGCAGAATGGAGACAAGGGGGCAGAATGGAGACACTGGGGCAAAATGCAGACACTGGGGTATAATGGAGACACTGGGGCAGAATGGAGACATTGGGGCAGAATGCAGACACGGGCAGAATAGAGACAAGGGGGCAGAATGGAGACACTGGGGCAAAATGCAGACACTGGGGCAGAATAGAGGCACTGGGGCAGAATGGAGACAAGGGGGCAGAATGCAGACACGGGGCAGAATGCAGACACGGGGGCAGAATGGAGACACAAAGGCAGAATGCAGACACAAAGGCAGAATGGAGACACAAAGGCCGAATAGAGACACTGGGGCAGAATAGAGACACTGGGGCAGAATGGAGACAGGGGGGCAGAATGTAGACACTGGGGCAGAATGGAGACACTGGGCCAGAATGGAGAAAGATCGTGCAGGAATATTGGGCAGGATGGATGCAGATGGGGCAGGATCATGGGACAGATGGGGCAAGATGGAGACAGATGGTGTAGGATCATGGGACAGATGGGGAGATCACATGGGGCAGGATGGGAGAACATATGGCTGGAGCCAGGAATGAGACACATGGGGCTAGGATTGGGAATATTGTTACCTTAGGGGCTAATTAAGGGATATTATTACTGCAGTAATGTATTTATTTTATTTTTTGAGGATACTGTTTTAAATGGGGGTGGGTCGGTCCTGTTACTGTGCAGACCAACACTGTCGCTTTTTTTCTTCATCTGTTGTAGTTTAGAATTTGGGAAAAAAATAAGTAATGTGTTCTTCAAGCGGTGCTCTAGATAACTGTTATTTCCTGCAAAGATGAGTCCTGGCTGGATGAAGTGACGGCAGTCTGTGCTGGATGAAGATTAAAAGCAAAGATGCAGGACTTCACCTAGAGACGTCACTGGTGAATCAGTGTGAAACCTGTACACTGATGCTATACACTGTATAATATACACAGTGGTCTTATGTACAATGCCACCAGTGATCACTGAATTACCTTTACATTATATACAGCGCACCAATGTATAATGTCACCGGTGATCACTGTATTACCTGTACACAGACACTGCATACTAAGTACAGATCTCCTGTGAATACTGGCACTTATGGTTATATTAGTATTGTGGGCTTTTTTATTACTGATCAGTATTGTAGTATTCAGTCACTATGTGGTGGTAATATGTTGTCCGGCCATGGTGTGGCGGTATTTGTTCCTTATATGTGCTATTATTTGGTCACTATGTGGTGGTAATATGTGGTCTGGTCATAGTGCGGTGGTATTTGTCCCCTGTATGTGGTATTGGTCATTTTAAAAATTGAAAAATAAATAAAAATATACCTAAATTGTATTGGATACTTTAACAAATGTTTAATAGGTTAGAGTAGGGTAGGGCCTGACCTTGTCGTGGAGGTGGCTTTAAAAATCTTTTGACTGTGGACAGTTCAAGGGGTGGAGGCGGGGCTGGGGTGGAGCCTGGGCAGAGTCTCTAGGGGGCCCCCAAAATTTTGCCAGTATGGGGCCCTGAAATTCCTAGAGGCAGCCCTGCACATAAGGAATCAGGTATTTCTAGATCTAGCACATCATCAAGACTGGTATGAAACTGTGACAAAGTCTTTGTCTTTTTCCTTTGATTGATTTCGATACCTGTATGAATAAAGCCAAAAGGGTTGAGATGGAAGATGGATTATTGCATTTCCATTATTCATTGTAAGGTTGCATTTTCTTTGCCTAAAATAAGTGTTAGTTGTGTGAAGGGTGGGGTCCCACGGTGTGCCAACTGCGGGGCATAAAGAAAAAAAAAGAGAACACCAATTAGCACATGAGTCTGTTGCGAATACCTCCAGGTTACTCTACCCTAAGATTTTGTAATAGCTCCTCAATAGTTTACACAGATGTTTATGACGTCCATCACACTTTGGAACAGCTGATTATACTGTGTTTCACCCACAAGTAATTTACCATTCACCAGGAAGTTAGCATGGCGGCTCTACCTGACTTGCAGCTTTATAATCTTTCACAACTGTCCTAAGATATTTGATATTCCAAAATATTCTCCTGGTGGAGTTAGACAATGCAAATCCACATTTTAAATTCTTGTGCAATTTCCATCTTCCCTGTGGAAAGCTTCTGCTGTGCTGTCCTGTCCTGATTTATCAGATGTATCATCTCCCCCATTTAGTGCTCATTTACATGTTAGTGTTTTGCATATGATTGTTATTCATGTTTGTCACTAATAGCACTCATGCCTACAAGTGCTTCTCACTAAATTAGAATAAGAAAAGCAAAAAGTTAATTTATTTCAGTTCTTCAATACGAAAAGTGAAAATCACATATTAGATAGCGTCAACAAACAGAGTGATGTATGTCAGGTGTTTATTTCTGTTAATGTTGATGATTATAGCTTACAACCAATGAAAACTCAAAATGCAATGTCCATGTTTCAACAGAACTTAGTCATAAAATATTTTGCATCCTCAGGGGTGTTGTTCTGGAGCTATAGCTGAATTCTGAGATCTTGGGACATCCTCACTCCAACACAACATGAATACTAATACTAGATAGTCTGTGGCAGAGATGACTTGTAGCGTAATTCTCGTTGATTTTCGATGATGTTTTTCTCTTTTCCCCCTCCATGTCGGGCAGGTTAGGGGTTGGGTTAAAGGGATCGTTAATTTATCTTTCATGTATTGCATAATCTATTATTGGATGCGATGGCCATGTTTATGAGTATAAAGTCAGATAAATAAATGTGCAGTTTTTCATTGGCCGCGATGACGGTCCCTGTGTGGAAGGCCCCAGCTGGATGAGCACACGGCATGCTGGCAGAGCTTTAATTCCCGCTAAGGTCAGGGCAGTGAGCGTAAGAACTTCGCTGCCAGAAAATCGAATGATGTAAAGTCAGCAGAAATTTTCATGTGTATTTATCAGTGTGTCTGTGCATAGTACCCCATTGTGTGTTTAGAAAAAAACGATTGTGGTGCAGCCAAAAATAATTTGTGTGTAGCGAGATGTTTTCCAGAACATAAATAAAATAGGAAATTCTCCTTTCAATCTTCTGCATTCTTAATTTGCTTTTTAACAATATATATTTTTTTAATTTTGGTTGACTAAAGAGAGATAATATTCAGAAATAGAGCATGAAAAAATAATTACAGTCTCCAGCTACCAATTGCTATGTGGCTTGAAGACAGATAAGTAATAGTGATGTGTGAGTGTCCTCGTTACTCGAGACTTCCGAGCATGCTCTCGTGATCTCAGAGTATTTTGGGGGGCGTGCTCGGAGATTTTGTTTGTGTCACTGCAGCTGCATGATTTGACCCCCTTAGATTCATTATATATATATATATATATATATATATATATATATATATATATATATATATATATATATATATATATACAGTGGCTTGAAAAAGTATTCATACCTCGTGAACTTTTCCACAATTTTTCACTTTACAGTCACAAACTCAAATGTATTTTATTAGGTTTTTATGTCTTATACCAACACAAAGAATCAAGTATCTGTTAAGTATAAAGGAAAACAGCATGGTTTTCTAATTATTTTAAAATCTGAAAATTGTGACGTGCATTTGTCAATACTGAGTCAATACTTTGTAGGACAATGTATTGCGGTATGTCTTTGCTAGTTTTTCACATCTAGAGGTGACATTTTGCCCATTCCCATCAGCTTTAGCTCAGTGAGGTTTGATGGAGACATCAGTAAACAGCACTTTTCAAGTCTTGCCACAGATTCTCACTGGGATTTAGGTATTTACTATGATTGGACCATTCACACACATGAATATGCTTTGATCTAAACCATCCATTGTAGCTCTGGCAGTATGCATAGGGTGGTTGTCCTGTTAGAAGGTGAACCTACGCCCCAATCTCAACTCTTTTGCAGCCTATAACAACTTTTCCTCCAGGATTGCCCTGTATTTAGATCTATCCAGCTTCACATCAACTCTGACCAGCTTACCAGTCCATGCTGAAAAAAAGCATCCCAAAAGCATGGTGCTGCCACCACCATGTTTGACGGTGAGGATGGTGTTTTCAAGGTGATGAACAGGGTTAGTTTCCTGCATCATATAGCATTTTGCATTTGCCAAAAAAGTTCTACGTTGGACTCATCTGACCATAGCACCTACTTCCACATGCTAGCTGTGTCCCACATACACATACTTGAGAAAGGCTTCAAATGACAAGCTGCTATGTTGCATGTATCTATGAGTAAAGTCCACCTTTTTCACTTATTTCCATTGGAGGCCTGGATCCATTCTATTTTTTCAATGTATATATATATATATATATATATATATATATATATATATATATATATATATATATACTGCTCCTCAATAAACTGTACAAGCATATTTCCTTTTTAAATTCATATACTGTAATTAAAGTTGTCATTATAAGATAATTGTTGCCTATTATCATTATTTTGTAATTGGAGCACATACTGAGATGATCATTGAAAGGCACAAAGGGAATATTATATTGGAGAACGCCATAGAAGAAACTAGGAAGCAGCTGAACCTTTTGTGGTGTGCCTGCTGAACAGCATCAATCTGTAATGTGTTTACGATAAATAAATCTTTTTTTCTGTTTTACGGCTTCATACACGGTACTTGAAGTCTGGGTTTCATGCCATATGGAGGACGATCTGCGCCCGAACAGACTATGGGCAAAGTGACTGGAGACTCCCAGATGGTCAGCATACCGAAAGCATCTATCTGCGTCCCCAAAAAATATTTCCTGGCAGATGTTGTCTTCTGTTTGGGATGCGTCTTACAGCGACATGTTTGATAACAGCATGCCTACAAAAATGTACAGTAAGAACTATAACACAGGCATGTTCTTGGTATGTTGGCATATGACATGTGATACAATCACCAAGTAGAAAGCTCTCAGACAAACGTATACAGTATGACACTGACTGCGCACATGTCTGATTCTATCACATATGGTCCTTATCATTTATAACGCCCATCCCACCGCAAAACAGAGCATTTGTATATACTGTACTCAGGGCTGAGTCTGTTCTAGAATTCCGGGAATACAAGTGCATACTGCAGCAATTTTGCCATAATGAATATCAAAAGCACAACTTTCTGAATGTAGATATTACAAATGTTGCAGTGTGGTGTAACTAAAGATATGTATATGCGGCGCGCCCCCACACCGCCGCAGGGCCGAGGGGTACCCGGAGCCGGGCCTCTAGTTCTCAGTCTCGGGGTTGTCACGGTGGCTAGACCCGGTCCGTGGCCCTGTCCGTCAGTGGGGGACGTCCGGTGAAATAGGTGGTAATAATGGTAGCGATGTAGCGGTGCGGTTGTGGGGTGTAAGTCGCGGTAAATAACGAGGACACCAGGTTGCAGTCTCTTTACCTCTTTACTGGAGATCTCTGAGTCCTCAGTCCAGAACACGGTTCACCAGGCTACGCAAGTCCGGCCGGTCCAATGGCACCTCCAGAGTTCTCCTCTCAGGTGGAAATCTGTGCCTTCCTTCTAGCGCTATGTGTTGTAGTCCTTCCCTGCTGTGCTCACGGAAAGTAACCCCACAACGGTTGTGTCTGTTTCTTAAGTTCCCTCACAACTCGATTTGATGTTCCTCTGTAATCCACCCCTTCCCTGTATTCAGGTTGGAATGGCACCCGTTTGTCAGGTAGGCCTGGAGTTCTTCCGGGACCCTAGAGTCGCCCCTCTCCCGCAATTGCCCCCCAAGACTTCATAGGTGATATGTGGTAGACAGCCCGCCTGAGACCGACTGTCCTGCCGCTGTTTGGAGTATGGCTTGAAGCTGTATTCTAATCCACTCCCTCGGCGTTCCGGCCACCGGTATTGCGCCTCAGCAGGGTGCTGCCTCTTTCAACAAAACCCCTGCTGGTATTCTCCTTCTGCTTGATCTCGTTTCTCACTCAGCACAATCTATCTCGCTTCTAGTCCTTTCTTGAGTCCCGCCGCTTCCAGGAGCCTGCGCGGACCCGTTACGTTCTTTCAATGCCAAGCCTCTGCCAGGATCCCACCCCTGGCAGAGACCCTACAGTCTCTCCCTTCACAACACCCCCTGCCACAGGGTGTTGCTCCGTTCAATCCCGTCAGCGTTCTGTCTAACTTCCTGCCTGACCCCCAGTTTACCCACTATGGTGGGGAGTGGCCTAATGAATAGCACCCTTAGCTCCCCCCGGAGGCCCAGCTGTGAAACATATTGGTGTCTGTGATACCTGATTGGAGGAACTCCTTCGGTGCCATCGAACGTACCATGGCTCCCCTTAGCGGCGAAGCCACAGCACTGCAATGACCAGGACTCTGGGGCGCTGCACTCCCCCCTGGTTAAACACAGTACTCCGGGACTGGGAAGAAAAACAACAATACAGATTAGCAAAAAGACATACAATTTTGTTGAGTGCAAAACGATAAGTATACTTGAACAGGCTTCCCTTTATGGGAGGTGAGGACACTTTTAACGTTACAAACATGGTCAACATTATAAATTACAGGCTATGCATAACTCCTGTTACCCAACCGGGTATTCTACTTAGTGCAAATTCTGGAACAATAAATTAACATTGCCTTTAAGAAACATACACTCTTAGTTTACCAAAGGCCTTCCTATAATCACATTACAGGGTAAGGTAACTTCACATTCTCCTACTTTGAACCTGCAGGACCGCCTGTCCCTATGGCACCAGACCTACTGCCTCTCCTTTCTTTTACAGGACCGCCCCGTTCAGCCAGGGCCTACTGCCTTTCGCTACTATACATAGTATAGACATAACATTCCTTTCGTTTAAAGAACTCTGAGCCCGCTCTACTCGGCTCCTTTAAGGACTCACTCTCTAACCCCTACGGGTTCGCCTTCTGTCCTTAGTAACAAAGTAACTTTCTATGGGGACGCAGGGTTGACCTTCTATCCTCACCTTCATCATTACTTCCTTACTTTCAGCTATGCAGATCTCTATCTCTACCCCTACGGGCTCTCTGCATCTTTTCTTTCTGCAAAACATTATTTAGATTTCACATTTCAACAAATTCAACACATATAACTTAGCATGTAAAACAGTTACATTTCTTTTTCAAGCTTCATTATCACATTACTGTTCTGCAACAGTATCTTTCTCAAGTTCAATTTCACACATCCCCTTTAAGAGGGGACCAAGTCTTTCTGAGGTAGCTCGTCTTCTCAGCCTACCAGCCCACGCAAAGGTTCCGGTATGGTATCTTCGCAAAGTGTCTTTAACTAGAACCGGTAGGAAAGGTATCTTCACAAAGTGTCTTTGGCTCAAACCAATAGGGCAAATATCTTCGCAAAGTGTCTTTGGCTAAAACCAGTAGGGAGCACCTTTAAGAAGGTGCAAACTATTTACAAGCAGTTTGTATCATGCACTGTTCATGATTCAGCAGTTTTTATAACATTGTGGAACAAAAAGCAAAAATGAAAGTGAAAGCAAAAATAAAAAGCAATAGGGATCCCGGGTAAACAAAGGGATCCCTTTAAGAGTTAACCCAGGACGGGTTTTAGCAGCAAAACAGCAAGGAAATAAACAGTTAACTATTTACAGTTTCAGGTTTCCGAGGCTTAGTTGGACGGCTTCCAGGGCTGCACCTGGCACTTAACCCTTCTCGGCCTGGGAAAAGTGAGGTCCAGGGTTACACCCAGTGCTGGACAAACGCCGTTAATCCGTCTTTCATGTATGGTTAAATCATGCGCAGCGATGGAGGTCTGCGCAGCTTGAGTAGGGGCATTTGTTGCAGCAGAGGTAGAGGCTGCTGCAAGATCAGTCACTGGAACGGGGTCAGCAGCTGTGGCACTAGCAGTCGCGGGAGGGGTGTCAGTTGTCAGGGCAGGGTCGTCCTTCATACCTGCTTCAGATGCGGTTCCTCCGGTGCTGGTCTGCTCTGCCTCCGCTGGGGTCTGGAACGCTGGCTGCAGGGCCTCGCGCTGCGGCGTTGTCATCTCTGCTTGCAGTGTCCCGCTTTCCGGCTTCAAAGCGCTGGAACTTCTTCCCTGCTCCGGACCAGATGAGGCTGCCGACGGATGTCTGGTGAGGCTCCTGATGATGGCCTTCTTCCACCCGGCCTCAGTGCTCAGCTGCGTCCGCCGGGGTCGGTCGCTGAGCTCGTCCACTCCGGCCTGCAGGAATTCAGCATCAGCGGTGGAGGCCTGGTTGCGGTGCCCCTCCGGGTGGCTGGGGGAGTCCTCTGCTCCGACCCCACGCTCCGGCTCCGGGTGGCTCGCCATGGCGTCCTCCATGTCGCTCACTTCTTCTTCCTGGTCCTTTTCCCGCTCTCTCCTTCGTGGGCGGTTTCGTTTTCTCTGTCTCTGCCCACCATTGAGGATCAGGAGGCGGATCTCGGCTGCTGACGGACACGTCCTCAAGGGGCCGAGATATTTAGACTGGGCGGCCATTGTCTTTCGCGCTCTTCAGCTTGTTCACGCCCACTTCCACGCCCTTCTTCTTCTCCTGCGCTCTCCTTAGCGCTGTAATGGCGGCGGTTTTGGCGCGAACTTTTGGCGGCAAGTGACACAGCACAGTCTTTGCAATAAAGTACAGTTCAAGCACAGTAAATCACAGTCTCTAGGCACACATGACCTGATTCTTCAGGCTTAAGTAGATCCTGTTCGTGACGCCAAGTCTGCGGCGCGCCCCCACACCGCCGCAGGGCCGAGGGGTACCCGGAGCCGGGCCTCTAGTTCTCAGTCTCGGGGTTGTCACGGTGGCTAGACCCGGTCCGTGGCCCTGTCCGTCAGTGGGGGACGTCCGGTGAAATAGGTGGTAATAATGGTAGCGATGTAGCGGTGCGGTTGTGGGGTGTAAGTCGCGGTAAATAACGAGGACACCAGGTTGCAGTCTCTTTACCTCTTTACTGGAGATCTCTGAGTCCTCAGTCCAGAACACGGTTCACCAGGCTACGCAAGTCCGGCCGGTCCAATGGCACCTCCAGAGTTCTCCTCTCAGGTGGAAATCTGTTGTGAATTTGGATTCTGGGCTCCCCCGGTGGCTACTGGTGGAATTGAACTTGTGACATCATCTTCCCTGTTCACCTGTTCTGATTAGATCTGGGTGTCGCTATATAACCTGGCTTCTCTGTTAGATGCTTGCCGGTCAACAATGTTATCAGAAGCCTCTCTGTGCTTGTTCCTGCTCCCAGACATCTACTAGATAAGTTGGACATTCGTCCATGTTTTGTTTTTGTATTTTGGTTCCAGTTCACAGCTGCAGTTTCGTTACTGTGTCTGGAAAGCTCTTGTTGATCAGGAATTGCCACTCTGGTATTATGAGTTAATGCCAGAGTCCTAAAGTAATTTCTGGATGTGTTTTGTTAGGGTTTTCTACTGACCATGAAAGTATGCTTTCTGTCTTCTGCTATCTAGAAAGCGGACCTCAAATTTGCTAAAACTATTTTCCTGCTGCGTTTGTTGTTTCATCTCATATCACCGCCAATATATGTGGGGGGCTTCTGTCTCCTTTTGGGCATTTCTCTAGAGGTGAGTCAGGTCTTATATTTCCCTCTGCTAGCATTATTTAGTTCTCCGGCCGGCGCTGGGCATATAGGGATAAAAAGTAGGACATGCTACCTGGCTACTTCTAGATGATGCGGTAGGTTTAGTTCATGGTCAGTACAGTTACATCTTCCAAGAGCTTGTTCCTATAGAGGCTTATGCTAGTTCTCTGGCCATGGAGATCATGACAGTTTGACCGGCCAACTAAGGGTTAAAATCCTTGGCTGAGAAAGGAGAGAAATAAGAAGTCTGCTGAGAGTTTTTTTTTTTTTTTTTTTTCTCCTCTGTGCTCTTAATTGGATCACTTGCCAGTCTGTCTATGCTGCAGTCTTTCTTTTTTTTCTCTCTCCTTATAATCTTTGAATGGCTTTGTGTTCACCTGTTAATAATGGATCTTCAGAGTGTAACTGCAGGTTTGAATAATCTCACCACGAAAGTACAAAATTTGCAAGATTTTATTATTCATGCTCCGGTATCTGAGCCGAGAATTCCTTTGCCGGAATTCTTCTCAGGGAATAGATCTAGCTTTCAGAATTTTAGAAATAATTGTAAGCTATTTTTGTCTCTGAAATCTCGTTCTGCTGGAGACTCTGCACAGCAGGTTGGGATTGTGATTTCCTTGCTCCGCGGCGACCCTCAAGACTGGGCTTTTGCATTGGCACCAGGGGATCCTGCGTTGCGCAATGTGGATGCGTTTTTTTTGGCCTTGGGCTTGCTGTATGAGGAACCTCATTTGGAACTTCAGGCAGAAAAAACTTTGATGTCCCTATCGCAGGGGCAAGATGAAGCTGAAATTTACTGCCAAAGATTCCGTAAATGGTCTGTGCTTACTCAGTGGAATGAGTGTGCCTTGGCGGCTACTTTCAGAGAGGGTCTCTCTGATGCCATTAAGGATGTTATGGTGGGGTTCCCTGTGCCTGCAGGTCTGAATGAGTCCATGACAATAGCCATTCAGATCGATAGGCGTCTGCGGGAGCGCAAACCTGTGCACCATCTGGCGGTATCCACTGAGAAGACGCCAGAGAGCATGCAGTGTGATAGAATTCTGTCCAGAAGCGAGCGGCAGAATTTTAGACGGAAAAATGGGTTGTGTTTCTATTGTGGGGATTCTACTCATGTTATATCAGCGTGCTCTAAGCGTACTAAAAAGCTTGATAAATCCGTTTCCATTGGCACTTTACAGTCTAAATTTATTTTGTCTGTGACCCTGATTTGCTCTTTGTCATCTATTACTACTGACGCCTATATCGACTCTGGCGCCGCTTTGAGTCTTATGGATTGGTCCTTTGCCAATCGTTGTGGGTATGATTTAGAGCCTTTGGAAACTCTTATTCCTCTGAAGGGGATTGACTCCACCCCATTGGCTAATAATAAACCACAATACTGGACACAAGTGACTATGTGTATTAATCCGGATCACCAGGAGACTATTCGTTTTCTAGTGCTGTATAATCTACATGAGGATTTGGTGCTGGGATTGCCATGGCTGCAGTCTCACAACCCAGTCCTTGACTGGAGAGCTATGTCTGTGTTGAGCTGGGGATGTAAGGGGACTCATGGGGACGTACCTTTGGTGTCCATTTCATCATCTATTCCCTCTGAAATCCCTGAGTTCCTGTCTGATTATCGTGACGTCTTTGAAGAACCCAAGCTGGGTTCACTACCTCCGCACCGTGAGTGCGATTGTGCTATAGATTTAATTCCGGGTAGTAAATACCCAAAGGGTCGTTTATTTAATCTGTCTGTGCCTGAACATACTGCTATGCGAGAATATATAAAGGAGTCCTTGGAAAAGGGACATATTCGTCCATCGTCATCTCCCTTAGGAGCCGGTTTTTTCTTTGTGTCAAAAAAAGACGGCTCTTTGAGACCATGTATTGATTATCGGCTTTTGAATAAAATCACGGTTAAATATCAATACCCATTGCCGTTGCTGACTGATTTGTTTGCTCGCATAAAGGGGGCCAAGTGGTTCTCTAAGATTGATCTCCGTGGGGCGTATAATTTGGTGCGGATCAGGCAGGGGGATGAGTGGAAAACCGCATTTAATACGCCCGAGGGCCACTTTGAGTATTTGGTGATGCCTTTTGGTCTTTCTAATGCCCCTTCAGTCTTCCAGTCCTTTATGCATGATATTTTCCGCGATTTTTTGGATAAATTTATGATAGTGTATCTGGATGATATTCTGATTTTTTCGGATGACTGGGACTCTCATGTCCGGCAAGTTAAGAGGGTTTTTCAGGTTTTGCGGTCTAATTCTCTGTGTGTCAAGGGTTCTAAGTGCGTTTTTGGGGTTCAGAGAATTTCCTTTTTGGGATATATTTTTTCTCCCTCTTCCATTGAGATGGATCCTGTCAAGGTTCAAGCTATTTGTGATTGGACGCAGCCCTCTTCTCTTAAAAGTCTTCAGAAATTTTTGGGCTTTGCCAACTTTTATCGTCGATTTATTTCTGGTTTTTCGGATGTCGTTAAGCCATTGACCGATTTGACTAGACAGGGTGCTGATGTTGCTAATTGGTCCCCTGATGCTGTGGAGGCCTTTCAGGAGCTTAAGCGCCGTTTTTCTTCTGCCCCTGTGTTGCGTCAGCCTGATGTGACTCTTCCTTTTCAGGTTGAGGTCGACGCTTCTGAGATCGGAGCTGGGGCAGTGTTGTCGCAGAAAAGTTCTGACTGCGCCGTGATGAGGCCTTGTGCCTTCTTTTCCCGTAAATTTTCGCCCGCTGAGCGGAATTATGATGTTGGGAATCGGGAGCTTTTGGCCATGAAGTGGGCGTTTGAGGAGTGGCGCCATTGGCTCGAGGGGGCCAGACATCAGGTGGTGGTATTGACTGACCACAAAAATTTGATTTATCTTGAGACCGCCAGGCGCCTGAATCCTAGACAGGCGCGCTGGTCATTATTTTTTTCTCGGTTTAATTTTGTGGTATCGTACCTACCAGGTTCTAAGAATGTTAAGGCGGATGCCCTTTCTAGGAGTTTTGAGCCTGATTCACCTGGCAACTCTGACCCCACAGGTATTCTTAAGGAGGGAGTTATCTTGTCAGCTGTTTCTCCAGACCTGCGGCGGGCCTTGCAGGAGTTTCAGGCGGATAGACTGGATCGTTGTCCGCCTGATAGGCTGTTTGTTCCTGATGATTGGACCAGTAAAGTCATCTCTGAGGTGCATTCTTCTGCGTTGGCAGGTCATCCTGGAATTTTTGGTACCAGGGATTTGGTGGCAAGATCCTTCTGGTGGCCTTCCCTGTCACGAGATGTGCGAGGCTTTGTGCAGTCTTGTGACGTTTGTGCTCGGGCCAAGCCTTGTTGTTCTCGGGCTAGTGGATTATTGTTGCCCTTGCCTATTCCTAAGAGGCCTTGGACACACATCTCGATGGATTTTATTTCAGATCTGCCTGTTTCTCAGAAGATGTCTGTCATCTGGGTGGTGTGTGACCGTTTTTCTAAGATGGTTCATTTGGTTCCCCTGCCCAAATTGCCTTCTTCTTCCGAGTTGGTGCCCCTGTTTTTTCAAAATGTTGTTCGTTTGCATGGTATTCCTGAGAATATCGTTTCTGACAGAGGAACCCAATTTGTGTCTAGATTTTGGCGGGCATTTTGTGCTAGGATGGGCATAGATTTGTCTTTTTCGTCTGCTTTTCACCCTCAGACTAATGGCCAGACCGAGCGGACTAATCAGACCCTGGAGACATATCTGAGGTGTTTTGTGTCTGCTGACCAGGATGATTGGGTTGCTTTTTTGCCATTGGCGGAGTTCGCCCTCAATAATCGGGCCAGCTCTGCCACCTTGGTTTCCCCGTTTTTCTGTAATTCGGGGTTCCATCCTCGATTTTCCTCCGGTCAGATGGAATCCTCGGATTGTCCTGGAGTGGATGCGGTGGTGGAGAGATTGCATCATATCTGGGGGCAGGTGATGGACAATTTAAAGTTGTCCCAGGAGAAGACTCAGCTTTTTGCCAACCGTCACCGTCGTGTTGGTCCTCGGCTTTGTGTTGGAGATTTGGTGTGGTTGTCTTCTCGTTTTGTCCCTATGAGGGTCTCATCTCCTAAGTTTAAGCCTCGGTTCATCGGTCCGTATAAAATATTGGAGATTCTTAACCCTGTTTCCTTCCGTTTGGACCTCCCTGCATCCTTTTCTATTCATAACGTTTTTCATCGGTCGTTATTGCGCAGGTATGAGGCACCGGTTGTGCCTTCCGTTGAGCCTCCTGCTCCGGTGTTGGTTGAGGGTGAGTTGGAGTACGTTGTGGAAAAAATCCTAGACTCCCGTGTTTCCAGACGGAGACTCCAGTATCTGGTCAAGTGGAAGGGATACGGCCAGGAGGATAATTCTTGGGTCACTGCATCTGATGTTCATGCCTCTGATCTGGTTCGTGCCTTTCATAGGGCCCATCCTGATCGCCCTGGTGGTTCTGGTGAGGGTTCGGTGCCCCCTCCTTGAGGGGGGGGTACTGTTGTGAATTTGGATTCTGGGCTCCCCCGGTGGCTACTGGTGGAATTGAACTTGTGACATCATCTTCCCTGTTCACCTGTTCTGATTAGATCTGGGTGTCGCTATATAACCTGGCTTCTCTGTTAGATGCTTGCCGGTCAACAATGTTATCAGAAGCCTCTCTGTGCTTGTTCCTGCTCCCAGACATCTACTAGATAAGTTGGACATTCGTCCATGTTTTGTTTTTGTATTTTGGTTCCAGTTCACAGCTGCAGTTTCGTTACTGTGTCTGGAAAGCTCTTGTTGATCAGGAATTGCCACTCTGGTATTATGAGTTAATGCCAGAGTCCTAAAGTAATTTCTGGATGTGTTTTGTTAGGGTTTTCTACTGACCATGAAAGTATGCTTTCTGTCTTCTGCTATCTAGAAAGCGGACCTCAAATTTGCTAAAACTATTTTCCTGCTGCGTTTGTTGTTTCATCTCATATCACCGCCAATATATGTGGGGGGCTTCTGTCTCCTTTTGGGCATTTCTCTAGAGGTGAGTCAGGTCTTATATTTCCCTCTGCTAGCATTATTTAGTTCTCCGGCCGGCGCTGGGCATATAGGGATAAAAAGTAGGACATGCTACCTGGCTACTTCTAGATGATGCGGTAGGTTTAGTTCATGGTCAGTACAGTTACATCTTCCAAGAGCTTGTTCCTATAGAGGCTTATGCTAGTTCTCTGGCCATGGAGATCATGACAGAAATCTGTGCCTTCCTTCTAGCGCTATGTGTTGTAGTCCTTCCCTGCTGTGCTCACGGAAAGTAACCCCACAACGGTTTTGTCTGTTTCTTAAGTTCCCTCACAACTCGATTTGATGTTCCTCTGTAATCCACCCCTTCCCTGTATTCAGGTTGGAATGGCACCCGTTTGTCAGGTAGGCCTGGAGTTCTTCCGGGACCCTAGAGTCGCCCCTCTCCCGCAATTGCCCCCCAAGACTTCATAGGTGATATGTGGTAGACAGCCCGCCTGAGACCGACTGTCCTGCCGCTGTTTGGAGTATGGCTTGAAGCTGTATTCTAATCCACTCCCTCGGCGTTCCGGCCACCGGTATTGCGCCTCAGCAGGGTGCTGCCTCTTTCAACAAAACCCCTGCTGGTATTCTCCTTCTGCTTGATCTCGTTTCTCACTCAGCACAATCTATCTCGCTTCTAGTCCTTTCTTGAGTCCCGCCGCTTCCAGGAGCCTGCGCGGACCCGTTACGTTCTTTCAATGCCAAGCCTCTGCCAGGATCCCACCCCTGGCAGAGACCCTACAGTCTCTCCCTTCACAACACCCCCTGCCACAGGGTGTTGCTCCGTTCAATCCCGTCAGCGTTCTGTCTAACTTCCTGCCTGACCCCCAGTTTACCCACTATGGTGGGGAGTGGCCTAATGAATAGCACCCTTAGCTCCCCCCGGAGGCCCAGCTGTGAAACATATTGGTGTCTGTGATACCTGATTGGAGGAACTCCTTCGGTGCCATCGAACGTACCATGGCTCCCCTTAGCGGCGAAGCCACAGCACTGCAACGACCAGGACTCTGGGGCGCTGCACATATATATATATATATATATATATATATATATATATATATATATATATATATATATATATATATATATATATATATATATATATATATATATATATATATATATATATATATATACAGTATATATATATTTATTAATTTAAATAAAGCTAATTCAAATAATATGACTGCCTCCCTCCTAGTGCCAAATTACAGTTTATGTGTTGATATCTTCAATTTAAAAAGTTAGGTAACTTTGCAAATACATGGACAAAAGAATCGGGGCACATTTCAAAATCATTAACTTCAAGTTACTCATTTGGTCTTTTGACTTTGAATATATAGCAAAAGTATGGGGTAAAATCCAACCACCCCCATGTCAACATGTGATAATGGCTGGCGGTAAAGATCTCATCTACACCAGTGCAGTCCTGTAATAGGAGCCACCGGTGTAACAAGTCTGTTCATTATATTCCCTCCTAAATCTTCCCCATCACCTGTGAGTGATATTATTAAGAAATGGAAGGAACCACAGCAACTCAGCCACAAAGGCCCTGTAACGTTACAGAGCCGGGTCACTGAGTGCTGAGGAGCAGAGGGCAGAAAAGTTACCAATGCTCTGCTGACTCCAAAACTGCAGAGTCCAGACCTCTTATGGAATTAAATCATCAGCACAAGAACTGTGAACTGGGAGCTTCATAATTTGGGTTTCCAAACTTTCCATAGCTAAGCGGCTGCATGAAGTCCTCCATCACCGAGCACAATGCCAGATGGAATGGTGTAAAGCCACACCACCACTGGATTCTGGAGAAGTGAAAATATATTTTGTGGAGTAGCGTGTTATGATCCCAATGGTAGAGGATCTCAGGGTTTTCAGCAAAGTCTGCAAACATAAAAAACCAGCTCACAGGGAGGTGGTAACTGAGCTGACCGCATACCTGATCCTAGCCCACAACTAATAGCAGCCGGGGAACGTACCTACGTTGGTTCTAGACGTCTCGCACCAGCCGGAGAACTAACTAACCCTTTCAGAGAAAATCAGACCTCACTTGCCTCAAGAGAAAGGTACTCCAAAGTAAAGACAGGCCCCCAACAAATAATAACGGTGAGGTAAGAAGAAAGGACAAACGTAAGTATGAACTAGATTCAGCAAAGAGAGGCCCACTATATAATAGCAGAAATATAGAAAGCGGACTTATGCGGTCAGCGAAAAACCCTACAAAAATATCCACGCTGAATATCCAAGAACCCCCGCACCAACTAACGGTGTGGGGGGAGAATATCAGCCCCCTTAGAGCTTCCAGCAAAATCAGGAATCACATTATGAACAAGCTGGACAAAAAAACAGAACAATGCAAATAAACAAAAATAAGAAAGCAGGACTTAGCTTATCTTGCAAAAACCAGGACCAGTAGACAGGAGCAACCAGACAAGGACTGATTACATTGATGCCAGGCACTGGACTAAGAATCCAGGAAGTTTAAATAGGAACACCCAGGGTCTAACGAACCAGGTGACTACAAACCTGGGGAAAGAATATCCAAGTGCCATACCGCTAGTGACCACAAGAGGGAGCCAAAAAGTATAGTTCACAACAGTACCCCCCCTTTAAGGAGGGGTCACCGAACCCTCACTACGACCACCAGGGCGATCAGGATGGGCAGCGTGAAAGGCACGAACCAAATCGGCCGCATGAACATCAGAGGCGACCACCCAGGAATTATCCTCCTGACCATAGCCCTTCCATTTGACCAGATACTGAAGCCTCCGTCTAGAGAGACGAGAATCTAAGATCTTCTCCACCACGTACTCCAACTCGCCCTCAACCAAGACCGGAGCAGGAGGGTCAACAGCAGGAACCACAGGCACAATGTACCGCCGCAACAAAGACCTATGGAACACATTGTGAATGGCAAACGACACAGGAAGATCCAAACGAAAAGACACCGGATTAAGGACCTCCAAAATTCTATAAGGACCAATAAAACGAGGCTTAAACTTAGGAGAGGAAACCTTCAGAGGGACATACCGAGAAGACAACCAAACCAAATCCCCAACACGAAGTCGGGGACCCACACCGCGGCGGCGGTTGGCAAAACGCTGAGCCTTCTCCTGTGACAACTTCAAGTTGTCCACCACTTGATTCCAAGTCCGCTGCAACCTATCAACCACGGAATCCACCCCAGGACAGTCAGAAGGCTCAACATGACGCGAGGAGAAACGAGGATGAAAACCAGAGTTGCAGAAAAATGGCGAAACCAAAGTAGCGGAACTAGCCCGATTATTGAGGGCAAACTCAGCCAATGGCAAGAAGGTCACCCAATCATCCTGATCCGCAGAAACAAAACATCTCAAATAAGCCTCCAGCGTCTGATTAGTTCGCTCAGTTTGGCCATTAGTCTGAGGATGAAAGGCAGACGAGAACGACAGATCAATGCCCATCTTAGCACAGAAAGATCGCCAGAATCTGGACACAAACTGGGATCCTCTGTCAGACACGATATTCTCAGGAATGCCGTGCAAATGAACCACATTCTGAAAAAACAAAGGAACCAGATCGGAAGAGGAAGGCAACTTAGGCAAGGGCACCAAATGGACCATCTTGGAAAAACGATCACACACCACCCAGATGACAGACATTCCCTGAGACACCAGAAGATCTGAAATGAAATCCATGGAAATGTGTGTCCAAGGCCTCTTCAGGACGGGCAAGGGCAAAAGCAACCCGCTGGCACGAGAACAGCAAGGCTTAGCCCGAGCACAAGTCCCACAGGACTGCACAAAAGAACGCACATCCCGTGACAAGGAAGGCCACCAAAAGGACCTAGCCACCAAATCTCTGGTACCACAAATCCCAGGATGCCCTGCCAACACCGAGGAATGAACCTCGGAAATAACTCTGCTGGTCCATTTATCAGGAACAAACAGTCTGTCAGGTGGACAAGGGTCAGGTCTACCAGCCTGAAATCTCTGCAACACACGTCGCAAATCAGGAGAAATGGCCGACAAGATTACTCCCTCTTTAAGAATACCAGCCGGCTCTGAGACTCCAGGAGAGTCAGGCACAAAGCTCCTAGAGAGAGCATCAGCCTTCACATTTTTCGAACCAGGCAGGTATGAGACCACAAAGTCAAAACGGGAGAAAAACAATGACCAACGAGCCTGTCTAGGATTCAGGCATTTAGCAGACTCGAGATACATCAGATTTTTGTGATCAGTCAAGACCACCACACGATGCTTAGCTCCCTCGAGCCAATGACGCCACTCCTCAAATGCCCACTTCATGGCCAACAACTCCCGATTACCAACATCATAGTTCCGCTCAGCAGGCAAAAACTTCCTGGAAAAGAAAGCACATGGTCTCATCACAGAGCAACCAGAGCCTCTCGTCGACAAAACAGCCCCTGCACCGATCTCAGAAGCATCCACTTCAACCTGAAAGGGAAGTGAGACATCAGGCTGGCACAGAACAGGCGCCGAAGTAAACCGGCGCTTCAGCTCCTGGAAGGCCTCCACGGCCGCAGGAGCCCAATTAGCAACATCCGAACCTTTCTTGGTCATATCCGTCAGAGGTTTAACAACGCTAGAAAAGTTAGCAATAAAACAACGGTAGAAATTAGCAAAACCCAAAAACTTCTGAAGACTTTTAACAGACGTGGGTTCAGTCCAATCATGAATAGCTCGGACCTTGACTAGGTCCATCTCCACAGCAGAAGGGGAAAAAATAAAACCCAAAAAGGAAACCTTCTGCACTCCAAAGAGACACTTTGAGCCCTTCACAAACAAAGCATTATCGCGCAAAACCTGAAACACCATCCTGACCTGCTTTACATGAGAATCCCAATCATCAGAAAAAACTAAAATGTCATCCAGATAAACAATCACAAATTTATCTAGATACTTCCGGAAGATGTCATGCATAAAGGACTGAAACACTGAAGGGGCATTAGAGAGCCCAAAAGGCATCACCAAGTACTCAAAATGACCTTCGGGCGTATTAAATGCAGTTTTCCATTCATCTCCCTGCTTAATGCGCACAAGGTTGTACGCACCACGAAGATCTATCTTGGTGAACCAACAGGCACCCTTAATCCGAGCAAACAAGTCCGACAATAGTGGCAAAGGATATTGAAATTTAACCGTGATTTTATTCAGAAGCCGATAGTCTATACAAGGTCTCAAAGATCCGTCTTTCTTGGCCAAGAATCCCGCACCAAGAGGGGAAGAGGATGGACGAATATGTCCTTTCTCCAAAGACTCCTTTATATAAGAACGCATCGCGGCATGCTCAGGTACCGACAGATTAAATAATCGTCCCTTAGGAAACTTACTACCAGGAATCAAATCTATAGCGCAGTCACAGTCCCTATGAGGAGGAAGAGCACTGGACCTGGACTCACTGAATACATCCTGATAGTCAAACAAATACTCAGGAACTTCTGAAGGAGTGGAGGAAGCAATAGACACCGACGGGGAATCGCAATGAATTCCCTGACAACCCCAACTTGACACAACTTGACAAAACTGGATTATGGGCCTGTAACCATGGCAGACCCAAAACGACCAAATCATGCATCTTATGCAGAACAAGAAAACGAATCACCTCCTGATGTTCAGGAGTCATGCACATGGTCACTTGTGTCCAATACTGCGGTTTATTCTCCGCCAATGGCGTAGCATCAATTCCTCTAAGAGGAATAGGATTTTCTAAAGGCTCCAGGACAAAACCACAGCGCTTGGCAAACGACAAGTCCATAAGACTCAGGGCAGCACCTGAATCCACAAACGCCATAACAGGGTAGGAAGACAATGAGCAAATTAAAGTCACAGACAAAATAAATTTAGGCTGCAAGTTACCAATGGCGACAGGACTAACAACCTTTGTTAGGCGTTTAGAGCATGCTGATATAACATGTGTAGAATCACCACAGTAAAAACACAACCCATTCTGACGTCTATGATTTTCCGTTCATTTCTAGTCTGAATTCTATCACATTGCATTAAATCAGGTGTTTGTTCAGACAACACCGCCAGAGGATTAGCGGATTTGCGCTCCCGCAAACGCCGATCAATCTGAATGGCCAGCGTCATAGAATCATTCAGACTTGTAGGAATGGGGAAGCCCACCATCACATTCTTAATGGTTTCAGAAAGGCCATTTCTGAAATTTGCGGCCAGAGCGCACTCATTCCACTGAGTAAGCACGGACCATTTCCGAAATTTTTGGCAATACACTTCAGCTTCATCCTGGCCCTGAGAGATAGCCAGCAAAGCCTTCTCTGCCTGAATTTCAAGATTGGGCTCCTCATAAAGCAATCCGAGCGCCAGAAAAAACGCATCAATATTTGCCAATGCCGGATCTCCTGGCGCCAATGAGAAAGCCCAATCCTGAGGGTCGCCCCGCAAGAAGGAGATAACAATTTTAACCTGCTGAGCTGAGTCTCCAGACGAACGAGGTCTCAAAGATAGAAACAATTTACAATTATTCCTAAAATTCCTAAATTTAAATCGATCTCCAGAGAACAGCTCAGGAATAGGTATCTTAGGCTCTGACATAGGACTGCTAATAACAAAATCCTGAATGTCCTGCACACGTGCAGCAAGCTGATCCACACTAGTAATCAGAGTCTGAACATTCATGTCTGCAGCAGAGCTTCAAGCCACTCAGAGATAAAGGGGAAGAAGAAAAAAAAAAAAAAAAAAAAAACTCAGAACTTCTTTTCTTTTAATCCCACTTCTGCAATGCATTAACTATTCACTCGGCCTGGCATTCTGTTATGATCCCAATGGTAGAGGATCTCAGGGTTTTCAGCAAAGTCTGCAAACATAAAAAATCAGCTCATAGGGAGGTGGTAACTGAGCTGACCGCATACCTGATCCTAGCCCACAACTAATAGCAGCCGGGGAACGTACCTACGTTGGTTCTAGACGTCTCGCGCCAGCCGGAGAACTAACTAACCCTTTCAGAGAAAATCAGACCTCACTTGCCTCAAGAGAAAGGTACCCCAAAGTAAAGACAGGCCCCCAACAAATAATAACGGTGAGGTAAGAAGAAAGGACAAACGTAAGTATGAACTAGATTCAGCAAAGAGAGGCCCACTATATAATAGCAGAAATATAGAAAGCGGACTTATGCGGTCAGCGAAAAACCCTACAAAAATATCCACGCTGAATATCCAAGAACCCCCGCACCGACTAACAGTGTGGGGGGAGAATATCAGCCCCCTTAGAGCTTCCAGCAAAATCAGGAATCACATTATGAACAAGCTGGACAAAAAAACAGAACAATGCAAATAAACAAAAATAAGAAAGCAGGACTTAGCTTATCTTGCAAAAACCAGGACCAGTAGACAGGAGCAACCAGACAAGGACTGATTACATTGATGCCAGGCACTGGACTAAGAATCCAGGAAGTTTAAATAGGAACACCCAGGGTCTAACGAACCAGGTGACTACAAACCTGGGGAAAGAATATCCAAGTGCCATACCGCTAGTGACCACAAGAGGGAGCCAAAAAGTATAGTTCACAACAGTAGCGGATCATACTTCTCTATGTAGCAGTCTGATGGACAAGTCTTGGTTTGGAGAATGCTAGGAGAACATTGCCTGCCTACATTGTGCAAACTCTAAAGTTTGGTGGAGGATATATAACGCTATGGGCTCATTTTTCATTCTTCACCTAGACTACTTACAGGTGCTTCTCACAAGATTAGAATATCATCAAAAAGTTAATGTATTTCAGTTCTTCAATACAAAAAGTGAAATTCATAAATTATATAGACTCATTACAAACAGAGTGATCTATTTCAAATGTTTATTTCTGTTAATGTTGATGATTATGGCTTACAGCCAATGAAAATCCAAAAGTCATTATCTCAGTAAATTAGAATACTTTATATAACACCAGCTTGAAAAATGATTTTAAAATCCGAAATGTTGGCCTACTGTAATGTATGCTCAGTAAATGCACTCAATACTTGGTTGGGGCTCATTTTGCATCAATTACTGCATCAATGTGGCGTGGCATGGAGGCAATCAGCCTGTGGCACTCCTGAGGTGTTGTGGAAGCCCAGGTTGCTTTGATAGCAGCCTTCAGCTCCTCTGCATTGTTGGGTCTGGTGTCTCATCTTCCTCTTGACAATACCCCATAGATTCCCTATGGGATTAAGGTCAGGCGAGTTTTGCTGCCAATCAAGCACAGTTTTTAAACCACGTGTTGGAACTTTTGGCAGTGTGGACAAGTGCCAAGTCCTGCTGGAGAATTAAATTTCCATCTCCAAAAAGCTTGTCGGCAGAAGGAAGCATGAAGTGTTCTAAAATTTCCTGGTAGACGGCTGTACTGACTTTGGTCTTGATAAAACACAGTGGACCTACACCAGCAGATGACATGGCTCCCCAAACCATCACTGATTGTGGAAAGTTCACACTAGACCTCAAGCAGCTTGGATTGTGGCCTCTCCACTCTTCCTCCAGACTCTGGGACCTTGATTTCCAAATTAAATGCAAAATTTTATTCATCTGAGAACAACACCTTGGACCACTGAGCAACAGTCCAGCTCTTTTTCTCCTTGGCCCAGGTAAGACACTTCTGGTGTTGTCTATAGGTCATGAGTGGCTTGACACAAGGAATGTGACACTTGTAGCCCATGTCCTGAATACGTCTGTGTGTGGCGGCTCTTGAAGCAATGACTTCAGCAGCAGTCCATTCCTTGCGAATCTCCCCCAAATTTTTGAATGGCCTTTTCTTAACAATCCTTTCAAGGCTGTGGGTATTCTGGTTGCTTGTGCACCTTTTCCTACCACACTTTTTCCTTCCACTCAGCTTTCCATTATTATGCTTGGATACAGCAGTCTGAACAGCCAGCTTCTTTAGCAATGACCTTTTGTGACTTACCCTCCTTGTGGAGTGTGTCAATGACTGCCTTCTGGACATCTGTCAAGTCAGCAGTCTTCCCCATGATTGTAGATCCTACTGAAACAGACTAAGGGACATTTTTAAATGCTTAGGAAGCCTTTGCAGGTGTTTTTTTTTTTTGGTTAATTATTCTAATTTACTGAGATAATGACTTTTGGGGTTTCATTGGCTGTAAGCCATAATCATCAACATTAACAGAAATAAAAGCTTGAAATAGATCACTCTGTAATGACTCTATATAATATATGAGTTTCACTTTTTGTATTGAAGAACTTAAATAAATTAACTTTTTGATGATATTCTAATTTTGTGAGAAGCACCTGTAGTTCCAGTGAAGGGAAATTTAAATGTATCAGCAAACATTTTTGACCAATGACTGATTCCGACTCTGTGGAATCCTTTGGGGAAGGCCCTTTTCTGTTTCCCAAACTCATGCATAAATAAAGTTCAATAAAGCCCTGGTTGGGGAACTTTGGTGTAATAAAAATTTGGCTGACCCTTACAGAACCCTCACATCAACCTAATTTAACACCATTGGGATGAACAAGAATGGAAATTGTGACCCTGGCCTCTTCTCCAACATCAATGTCTGACTTCACAAATGCTCTTCTGGACGAAAGGGCAAAAATTCCCACAAACACCTCTAGAAAACCTTCCCAGCATTTGTTATAGATGCAAAGAGACAATCTCCATATTAATGCCTATGGACTTCGAATGGGAGGTCAGAAAAGTTCCTGTAGGTGTAATGTGAAGGTTTCTCAATACTTTTGTCCATGTAGAGACACAACTTAAATCGCTAAGTTATCATCTTCTCTGCCTGTGCATCAGCTGTGATAGTAAAGTAATGAAATTAGCAGTCTGCCAGCTCAGGAGATAATCTCTTATGTCAGAAACAAACATATTAGTAAATGTATTTATTTTGCTCACTTGTATAGCACCACTAATTCCACATTTTTCCAGAGGAAACCCACACAAACCCAGGGAGAACATACAAACTCATTGCAGATGTCTTCCTTTGTTGGATTTGAACCCAGGATCCCAGTGCTACAGAGCAACAGTGCTAACCACTGAGTCACTATACAGTGCTAGCCACTGAGCCAAAGTGCAGAGGGGGGGCTGTAGGAACGAAGTTAACAAAAGCCCCCCATGACTGCGTTGCCAAGGGAACGCAGGGGAGCAATTTTTAAATAAGAATGCGGGTGGAGGTGATTGGTTTAGAGGAGGGGGAGGACCAAGGGGGTGGCTAGAGTTATGGGGCGGGCTATAGGAAAGTGCGGGAAAGGGGGGCCATTACTGTTTGAGATTCTGACCTGTGAAGCCCACCCACCCTCCCTTTTGGTTTTGGTCCTTGTTTTGGGCGTTGGTAAGGGTAACGGAGGTATAGTTGGGGGAGTAGGGGCTAATTTTGTGTTCTGTTGAGGTATATATGTCATACTGTCGTCACAGTGGCTGGTTTGGCGGGGGGCGGGGTTCTTGGAGTTGGTTTTATGGGGCTGATCTGGCTTTGGTTTACTGGCTCTGGACGGGGATTTTACCTCGGGAGCTTTGGGGTTGGTTTGCCCGGTAAACGGGTTACACGGTGCCCTCGAGCTGGTGGTTACGGCTGAGGGTAAAGAAGGGTTTTTTCCATGTTGGTTTTGGGCTTTTGCCTATGAGGTGCCAGATTTATTAGCTCCAAGAACCCTCCCCTCAAGTTTTTTATACAAATGTATAAATGGTTGTATATGTTTGTTATTAATAAAATGGTCGCTGTGGCCAAATTATCCAAAAGAAATAATGGTTGTGTTTTAATTTTGGGGGGTATTGTTAGTTACGGGGTATAAGGATCAGGGGGTGGGTGATAGGCCTGGTATCTCGGAGGTCCCATCTTGGAGTGCGCAGTCATGACTACTGACCAGTAAATTGCCTAATTTGCTTATTTAGGCATAATTAACAATGCATGTTTTATAGCTGGACATCCCCTTTGAAGAAATTTGCATAAAGGTGAGGTTGGACACATCTTTAATAAGGTACAGGTATAAGAATTCCTACCTAGGTGGAGTTAGCGTGTGAACAGGGTATGCACCGGAATTTGTGGCTACACCTATCAAAAACTAAAGCAATAACTGAGCAATGTGCGCACTAACACCGCATAGCAATCTATTCAGAATGTCTTGTGACACCGTTAATTGTTTTTCCACCTTGATACATACTTAATTTAATCACATTGTAGAAATGAAGCCTACTAATGAGATCTCTTTGTGTGTTAATCCTCTGTGATTAGCGCTATGTTTTTAACATGGTGGGGACAAGGATTGTGGTGTTGGGTCCATGAATCTCCTTTGAAAGCAGCTTAGATCCGGTGCACCATGCCAAAGACGTAATCTATTCTAAGTCACAGAGCGGACTTTAATGAAGTGTGTCAAGTGTAGATGGTTGTGCTATCGAGACTATAGTAGGGAATTTCTAAATCTCCCAGATGTTAAACTTCTCATCAGCGAAATAATGCAGCATGTGAATCGGATACAGTCTAGTAGTCCTGAAATCCCCTTCCTACGATATAATCTGAGAGAAGTACGGACCAGATGCTACATCTTTGCTGTATAATAGCAGTTCTTTCCAGATTTAGTGAGTTATTTAAAGCACAAACCTTAGAATTGCAAAGTTATTTAAATACCGGGATCAAAGGGACATGAACCTAAAGGCCACGGAAAGCAGAATGGATCATAAACATGTCATAGCTCACCATACACAATGCATGTTGGTCGGCTAATGCCGACGTTGGCTGAATGGAGCCCGTTTAAAGTCCAATGTAAATGAAGACATCTGACTGTCCCTTGATGTCTCCTATTGGAGAGAAAAAAGTGTCTGACAAGATGAATTTTAATATACAGGAAAAGATATTGTCATGTGTATGATGGATGTCTTACTTTTGCAATACAATGTATGCAAAATTATACCTCTCATTGGGTGAAATGGATCCTTCAAGCCTTTGGTGTGGAGGACCAATTGCCCAACACAGATAGATGATGGTGATGGAGCAGGGTCATCTGATTGAACAACAAAGGTGTCCTGGGAAGATGGAGGCTCAGTATAGGGAGGATAATAAGGCAGAGTCGAAATAGTGGTACAGCGGAGTAGACTTAGCAATGAGGCAAAGCTGGGAATGCCATGGAGTTTATTGTGGTACTGTGGTATAGCAGAGGCTCACCATGGCAATATGACAGAATTAAGTAATTCAGGAGACTTACTGTGTGTAAAGGGCTAGGCTAGGGCACTGTACGAGGAGGCGAGGAAAGCCTAAAGGAGCGTAACTAAGAGCCTCGCTCAATCCAACCTTGGATACACAGCAGCATACGAGACCGTGATCCAAGGAAAGACAAAAGAGGTGGCCCATGTGCTACACCAGGACTGACCTTGAGTAGATGGCAGCTAACCCCCTAGGGATGGGTAGATGGGACGGGCTAAAGGAAGGTCTAGTTGATGCATGCAAGTGCTATAGGACCATGGGAACTACAGATGCAGACGGGGCCGGCTGATGTAAAGATGAGCATTGGCAGGTGCGGCTGGTCCATCTGATGTAGAGGTGAGCACTGGCAGGTGCAGACAGGACCGGCTGGTAGACAGTCAGGTGGGAATGACTAAACTGGTGGGCACGGCAGATAGGCAGGCTGGTGGACACAACTAATAGACAGGCAGGTATACAGGAATATAAGCATTGGGACCTAAGAACTAAAAAGAGTGTTAGGAACAAGCTTACAACATTGCACAGGCAACTCCTACTAGGTGGAGGTGCCTTATATAATAAGTGTTAAAACAGGGGAGAAGCCAGCACTGCTGAAGGTCAAAACGCAATATCTAAAGTGCACATGCACATAATAAATTCTGACTGTATTTCAAATATGAGATATTTAGCAAATAATTGATCAATTCTTTGAGCTACCCCGCCACTTCACGGCAATCTCATAATGGGGCAGTCCTAACTCAACGTTTTGTATTTACATTGTGCCATTACGGCCTCCTAAATGTATAGAGAGTGAGAAAAAAAAAAAAAAAAGGACAGACCACATTACATAACATTACATGACAAACTGTACCTGGAGCATTGACAGAATCACTCCCTTAGTGCCAGGAAGGCAAGCGCGGATAAAGGCCGATCAGGTCCAGTGCGGACATATCAGATCTGGCCTCCACACTGCCAAACCAACACCAAAGTTAAAGGATGAAACTGGCTGAGGCACAGCTGCCTAATTAACTAGAGCCTGAGGCAGGGCAGGGCTGCTGTGTGTGTGTGCACAGCAGCCTATCAATCATAGTGAACCCAGAAAGAATGGCGCATATGACCCAGCGTGCGCGGCAACAGTGGTGGTCAGCCACATACCAATATAAAAGCAAAAACAGGGGAGAATCCAGCACTGCTGAAGGTCAAAACGCAATATCTAAAGTGCACATGCACATAATAAATTCTGACTGTATTTCAAATATGAGATATTTAGCAAATAATTGATCTATTCTTTGAGCTACCCCGCCACTTCACGGCAATCTCATAATGGGGCAGTCCTAACTCTACGTTTTTTATTTACATTGTGCCATTACGGCCTCCTAAATGTATAGAGAGTGAGAAAAAAAAAAAAAAGGACAGACCACATTACATAACATTACATGACAAACTGTACCTGGAGCATTGACAGAATCACTCCCTTAGTGCCAGGAAGGCGAGCGCGGATAAAGGCCGATCAGGTCCAGTGCGGACATATCAGATCTGGCCTCCACACTGCCAAACCAACACCAAAGTTAAAGGATGAAACTGGCTGAGGCACAGCTGCCTAATTAACTAGAGCCTGAGGCAGGGCAGGGCTGCTGTGTGTGTGTGCACAGCAGCCTAGCAATCATAGTGAACCCAGAAAGAATGGCGCATATGACCCAGCGTGCGCGGCAACAGTGGTGGTCAGCCACATACCAATATAAAAGCAAAAACAGGGGAGAATCCAGCACTGCTGAAGGTCAAAACGCAATATCTAAAGTGCACATGCACATAATAAATTCTGACTGTATTTCAAATATGAGATATTTAGCAAATAATTGATCTATTCTTTGAGCTACCCCGCCACTTCACGGCAATCTCATAATGGGGCAGTCCTAACTCTACGTTTTTTATTTACATTGTGCCATTACGGCCTCCTAAATGTATAGAGAGTGAGAAAAAAAAAAAAAAAGGACAGACCACATTACATAACATTACATGACAAACTGTACCTGGAGCATTGACAGAATCACTCCCTTAGTGCCAGGAAGGCGAGCGCGGATAAAGGCCGATCAGGTCCAGTGCGGACATATCAGATCTGGCCTCCACACTGCCAAACCAACACCAAAGTTAAAGGATGAAACTGGCTGAGGCACAGCTGCCTAATTAACTAGAGCCTGAGGCAGGGCAGGGCTGCTGTGTGTGTGTGCACAGCAGCCTATCAATCATAGTGAACCCAGAAAGAATGGCGCATATGACCCAGCGTGCGCGGCAACAGTGGTGGTCAGCCACATACCAATATAAAAGCAAAAACAGGGGAGAAGCCAGCACTGCTGAAGGTCAAAACGCAATATCTAAAGTGCACATGCACATAATAAATTCTGACTGTATTTCAAATATGAGATATTTAGCAAATAATTGATCAATTCTTTGAGCTACCCCGCCACTTCACGGCAATCTCATAATGGGGCAGTCCTAACTCTACGTTTTTTATTTACATTGTGCCATTACGGCCTCCTAAATGTATAGAGAGTGAGAAGAAAAAAAAAAAAAAAAGGACAGACCACATTACATAACATTACATGACAAACTGTACCTGGAGCATTGACAGAATCACTCCCTTAGTGCCAGGAAGGCGAGCGCGGATAAAGGCCGATCAGGTCCAGTGCGGACATATCAGATCTGGCCTCCACACTGCCAAACCAACACCAAAGTTAAAGGATGAAACTGGCTGAGGCACAGCTGCCTAATTAACTAGAGCCTGAAGCAGGGCAGGGCTGCTGTGTGTGTGTGCACAGCAGCCTATCAATCATAGTGAACCCAGAAAGAATGGCACATATGACCCAGCGTGCGCGGCAACAGTGGTGGTCAGCCACATACCAATATAAAAGCAAAAACAGGGGAGAAGCCAGCACTGCTGAAGGTCAAAACGCAATATCTAAAGTGCACATGCACTATGGGTTCACTATGATTGATAGGCTGCTGTGCACACACACACAGCAGCCCTGCCCTGCCTCAGGCTCTAGTTAATTAGGCAGCTGTGCCTCAGCCAGTTTCATCCTTTAACTTTGGTGTTGGTTTGGCAGTGTGGAGGCCAGATCTGATATGTCCGCACAGGACCTGATCGGCCTCTATCTGCGCTCGCCTTCCTGGCACTAAGGGAGTGATTCTGTCAATGCTCCAGGTACAGTTTGTCATGCAATGTTATTTAATGTGGTCTGTCCTTTTTTTTTTTTTTCACTCTCTATACATTTAGGAGGCCGTAATGGCACAATGTAAATAAAAAACGTAGAGTTAGGACTGCCCCATTATGAGATTGCCGTGAAGTGGCGGGGTAGCTCAAAGAATTGATCAATTATTTGCTTAATATCTCATATTTGAAATACAGTCAGAATTTATTATGTGCATGTGCACTTTAGATATTGCGTTTTGACCTTCAGCAGTGCTGGCTTCTCTTCTTTTTTTGCTTCTATAATAAGTGTTCCCTAGCCATTGGCTGGGGATACTTTAGGATGGCATGCCCTGTCTCTTTAAGATGCCAGGGCTGTGCGCGCCCTAAGCATAGTGCCTTGGGATCTGCAAACAATGCGCAGTCCCCAGGCAACTGCAGGAGGATGAGAACAGTGTGCGGGGCCTTGACGGTGAGTATGCTGGCATCTCTGCTGGAGTAGGGGAGCAGAGAGCTGAGATGCTTGAGACATTACAGGGACAGCAGGATAAGGAGGGCGAGGTTCGGGGCTGTGGCGGTGAGAGCAGCCATTTCAGCTTCACAACACTTAGCTTCCAGACTCTGCTGTCAAGCTCCACACCGCAGATATCACAAAAGCAGGGCTCCAAACTCCCAAAGTAGCTGACACCAGAGAGCTGCAACTGCATGGCTGGTCTCCATAGAGAAGCTCTATCACCAACAGTCAGCTGATGCATTAGGTGACCATTTAAAGGATGGTGGGAGTGGTCACCACCCACATCAGCTGACCTAGCAACTGTGCAGTTGCAGCAGGCTTCCAGTAAGGGAAATTAACATTAACGCCCGCTGGTCCTGAAAGCAAAAAAGCTACATTTAAAACATAGTGGAACCAGAGCTGCCACACGTCCAAAAATGGATTGTGACACAAACCCTGCATGTGTTCGACGGCTGTTTTCAAGCATGCCGAAGACACTTGGTTAGCATCTGAGCATGCTCTGATAACACTTTATGCACTCTTCACTAATCTGCATCCCATTAAAGGGAACTTGTCAGCTGATACATGCTGCCCAAACCATGGGCAGTTCGTATCAGCGCCTAGATGTGCGATCACAGCTCAGCATTAGGGCCGGCTGTCAGTCAGGACTGGGGAAGTGGTTACAGCTGCGAGCGATGACTGAAACCGCACCTGCGCATCCCCCGTGACTGAATCCCGAGTGCAGGTTCAGAACACTACCTGCAGGTTAACTCCATATCTGCAAGTTAATAGCGTTTTTTCATGTCACAGTGAACCATTAATGGATAAAATTGCAAAGCGCTTGCAAAAACAAGCAACGTTGTGACTTATTTGTTGTTAAAAACCCTTTCCAATCACAAAAAAATAAGGGATTTTTATTGGTTACTACTTGGGACCTCGGTTACCGGCTTTGTGTGCAGTCTATCAGTGGTGGCCGGTGTCCTAGCCAGGAGTGAAGCGATTATATGTTCTTTTCAGTAGAGCTTGTAAGCGCTGATCTAAATCTGGACTGCTATATCCCACCAGACTCAGTGCCCTTGTGCTCCTTTGATGCTGCAGAGACAAGGAATTTTCAGCCTACTGCACTGGAGACTGCACAGGTCAACTGTCAAACAAGCAGGAGTGCCCCACCACAGGTAGGCAGGAAACCTGGAGGTTGGGGGGTAGTGTTCCTCTAAGGCCGGAGTCACACTTGCGTGTGCAATGCGAGAAACTCAAGCGAGTCTCTCGCATCGATACCCGGCACAGCCGCCGCCACTCAGGACCGGAGTTTGTGGCTGCATGTACTTCTATGTCCGAGTGCCGGCAGCTGTGCCGGGTATTGATGTGTGAGACTCGCTCGAGTTTCCCGCATTGCACACGCAAGTGTGACCCCAGTCTAAGGAAGAAGTTGGAAAAAACCTTTACGATCTTAAAGGAAAATACCTCTAAGGATATAATCCTACTGGAGGAGAACAGTAAGTTGTGTAGTAGACTATGTCTTGGTACTCACCTCCAAGAGTCGTATACAGCTGAAAATGGTGCACGACAGAGCATATGTTGATGTTGTCGGCATCATTATAGTCAATGGCCATGTCGGCACATAAGCTCGAATCCCGTTTTACCGTGGGATTTAGATGTAAAACCTGATGGGACTAATGAACGTAGGAAAAATTGCAATGTTGAAGGACCATAAAAGCAGTAGAGTCATCTTACAACCTGTGGACCACAAGGAGCCCTGCAAGCAAGTTACCTTCTTATTTCTTACTTTAAATCAGCAAAACTGTATTAGTAGAAAAGCGCAAGTCATCAGGCAGGACATAAGGGAGGCGCTCGGTGACTTAACCTTTTAAAGATAATATTCTGCCCACAAGTCTATTTTCTTTTGTGCGTTAGTCCAACGCCGCATGATTCTGTTATGGTGACCCCGGTAAGTTCCTGCGCCCCACACCTCACTGGAAAAGGATTTGACAAGAAAACAATATCGTAGTGGCAGAGGCTGTGAGAAAGGCACCGGCATCTGAGACGCCTCTGTTCTGACTTGGCTCACATTGCAGAAAAGGTTCGATGGCACAAAGAAGGAGAATTAGGAGATGCAGCTCAAACACTCCAAATTTTCCCACACTGGATATCCTGTGAAAACCAGAAAGAAAGGGATGCAATGTGCTGGTTTGTACGTTGCTGGGAGCATGGGGCCATGCCAACCCTTAATAGTCCCTCATTAGCAGGGAACAAGGGGGGGGGAGCTTAGGGTGCCTCTCAGATCCTCTGTCGTATTTTTCTGCTTTCCGTGCCAAGTGCACATTGAACTTTTCCTATTTCAGAGGAGGCAAGTTTTTACATAACGCGTCACATTGACAAAGGGGTTAAACCACGTATAACCATTGCAATATATTAATACAGAAGCTGCGTTACAAGCATGTAGGCTCCGACATTCTGTTTCCAAGGTAACTGCAAGGCAGAAAAACGTGTCTATGTGTATAGATAGGTGCCGGGCTGCCCAAAATGTCAGGTTGTATAATTTCCTGACTCAGAGAAAGAGACTCGTTGTGATTGCTCGGGCTTTGCTTTCTGTGTTGACGCATGACTGCATGAATTTGCATGCACTTATTATTGCCGTGAGCAACACGCTCACACGTGTCAAGTTCTGTCTTCAATTCTGTCAGTATTTGGAGCAGATACCGGGAATAGACACTAGGGGCGCTGCTGCACTAGCGATAAAAGCACAAAGTGAATCTACAGTAGTAATAGCCAAAGTGAAAAGGAATCAGGCATTAATCTGTATGACCATAAAAATGCAGCAAAAAACGCAGTAAAACTTACTTTTTTAAGCAGCTTCTTTAGTACCAATAAAGCAGGTTTTGCCTGCAGAAATAAAAATGCCGCAAAAACGCAACATGTGAACATAGCCTGTATTACCACGATATTCATGGAGTTACAACAGGACAGATCAGGAAACTACCTATAAGGACACATGCCTTGTTTTACAAAAGGAAAACACATCAGGAAAATGCTAGCGGTATCTTTCATGAAGCATCTTTTTTAAAGTCACTTGTTTTATTTTTTTAGTTCTTTTTTTTTAACCTTATGTATAGAATAGTGAGCAGTGTCCAAGTAGAAGTGACCTGATGAATGGACAGGAAACTGAAGCGGTTAAAAAAAAAAATCTAAAAAAGACTTGACTTATGCACAGCAATGCTATTTTTTACATTGCAGTGTATATGTGCATTATTTTTAGCGTTCATTAAAGGGAGTTTGTCACCAGGTTTTTTCTACCTCATCTGAGAGCAGAATAATGTAGGGGCAGAGACCCTGATTCCAGAAATGTGTCACTTAGTTTAATGGGTGCAGCAGTTGTGATATATTCTGAGTTTTCTCTGCTATAGATGTTGCAGTGCTCAAAAGCTGACACTGTCCACACCACTGACTAGCAGTTTTCTATGTTCACTGTATTGTATATTGACAGATAACTGCTATGGTAGTTAGTGCTGAGGACATGGTTGGACCAGGATGCACGAGACGCCTAGTCCAGCAGTGATAATCTCCTGCTGATAAATACTTATTGTATTGGAATAACAGCACACAGCCTAATAAGTGACATATCACTGAAATTTATTTCTCAGCCACTACATCATGCTGCCCTCAGATTACATAGCAAAAATCTACTGACAGATTCCCTTTAAGCTCTTTTTAAGGTCGGGTTACAAGCAGTGTCGGAGTGGGGTGTCAAGGGCCCACCAGTAACATTGACCTTGAGGACCCTCTGCTCTACTACATACAAATATTACATTACTCTCATTCACAAATATGTTTCTATATAGTAATAAAACAGAATGTTTGGTAAATGAATGAATGAATGAGATTCTGCCTTATTCTGTACATATTGAATCAATTATTTTGTGGCAACAACAGCTCATATAGGGGTGCAGGCTCAATTCTGCATAGGGACTTACCGGGGGATTTGCCTGTTCTCCGATGGGCCAGTCCGAGCTTACCTGTCAGCCAAGAAGATACTCACCTGTCTTAGGCCTTTGTGGCGCCCCAGGGTCCTGGTCGTCACAGTAGCATTGCTTTCCTCATGGGGAGAGTGATGTTATGTTTGGAGCTAAGAGCAGGCTGCCTCCCTCTGAGGCGCAGATAACCGGTAGCTGGACCACCGAGTTGTCCTATCCTTTAAGGGGGACAGAGAGAAGAACTGTGAGGACCTTATCTGAAGCCATAGGCAGTAAGGGACTACAACACCACCACGCTAGAGGAAAGCTTATAACTCCACCTGGTAAAGGGGACTCTGGACTCGCTTCCAAGCCGGCCGAACCCTGCCTGCCCTGTGATCTGGTACCCTGGACTGTGGCTGCCTGAAGTCTTCAGTAAACCAGGAAAAGAGACTGCAAACCTGTGTCCTCGTTCTTCACTGCGCCATTCACCATCTTCCATCTACACACCGGGAGCCCTGGGGATACACTTCACCTGTGGGAAGTTATACCATCCAGCTGCCATAACATCACCCCAGAGGACCCCTTAAAGCAGCGTCGGTCCCCACTGACCGAATACCACAGGTGGCGTCACAAACATAAACTTTATTCAAATTCCCCTTTTACATGAGCGCCCAGGGCCACTGACTGGGTCGCCACCGTGACATCCCCGTGTGAACACCGGACCCGGTACAGGGTACCCCACGGCCCTGGCGGGCGACTCACCTTCATCTATCGCCTTCTTCTGCCCTGCTGCAATTCTCCGATCCTCCCCATCGGTCTTTGCTTCTTCAAGCTCTGAGGCCACCGTGGTCATGGGACAGGAAGGATAGAAGACTCTATCAGAAGATTGGGAAGTTTTGGTGATAGAGGAGGCAAAATAATTTACTGCAGGTGCGGTCCAAGGGCAGATGAGCATGATGTGGGTTTTTTTTAACCCTTTCTATCCGCTCTCTTTATTATACTTTGGGTCTGGCGATATCTCAGAGCATAACAAGTGTCTTATCAGGGCTCTTCGCTTTAGGACCAATATTCCTTCAGACCAAATTGAATTTGATGGCTCAACCAAGCTACTCTATCTAAAACTAATTTTGGGGATTTGCTCATTTCTGTCATTGAGTATTGATTTTTTTACTCCATTATTTACTCCATTATAAGCAATTATTCAAACCTTTTTACTCCCCAGGTAGACCCTCACCTAAAATTATGGACTGTATCTTATCAACGTATTGTGAACCGCTCCTTCCCATGAGTTTTCAGGCTTTGCCCTGCTGCCCAAATGGTCAGTCCTCCTCAGCTACCACATTACTGAAGCCCGCCATTTAATGTCACATAAGGGCTGATTGTATGATTATACATAACCTTCTGCGTGTTTATCCAACCTCGTAGCTTGTTTCTCAGAAGTCTCACTCTTTTCAAAACGATTATTCTGTACAGGCAACTGCTAGATGTAAATGACCTTGTGCTATCTGACTCTCATGTCCTTCATTATAATCATCTGCTCTACTTTATCTTCTACACTATTGTTTGCCAACCAGGCACCTACGGTAGGCTCAGATCCACAACACTGACATATCTGCCCGCTCACTGTCGTCTTAAAGTACATTTTTCACCAAGCTTATGCTTCCAAATTTGAGGACAGTGTTAAATAGGGGCACAAACCCTGATTCCTTCAATGTATCACTTACTGGGCTGCTTGCTGCAGGTTTGATAAAATCAGTGTCTTCTGCAGACCTAGCAGTGCTCTGAATGCTGAGCCCTGTATAACCCCGCCCACACCTCTGATTGGCTGCTTTCTGTGTACACTGTTCATAGGCAGAAAGAAGCCAATGAGTGTTGGGAACTAGGATAGGCAAAGCACAACCAAAAGCTCATCATTCAGAAGACTACTAGAGCTGCAGAAGAGAAAATAGTGATTTTATCAAAAGTATAGCAAGCAGCCCAGTAAGTGATGCACCACTAGAATTAGGGCTCTACCCCTACTTTATGCTGCTTTCAGATTGGGCATTCTCGTTAAAGGGATACATACAGTACTTCTCATGGACTGACTAAAGCTGGTTTCCTCACGTTCGTGAAATATGGACTGTATTCAGCTTGTAATAACTAGCCTGATTGCTTGGTCTCCTGACCTGAGATAGCTATCTAGGGTCTCCTTCACACGTCCATATAAAATAGATACGTGAAAACCAATACTGGTGTCATCAGTGTTTTTCATCAGTGTGTTATCAGTGTCTTACATACAGTAAAGATCAAAAGTTTGGACACACCCTCTCATTTAAAGATTTTTCTGTATTTTCACGACTATGAAAATTGTACATTCACACTGAAGGCATCAAAACTATGAATTAACATGTGTGGAATTATATACTTAACAAAAAAGTGTGAAACAACTGAAATTATGTCTTATATTCTAGGTTCTTCAAAGTAGCCACCTTTTGCTTTGATGACTGCTTTGCACACTCTTGGCATTCTCTTGATGAGCTTCAAGAGGTAGTCACTTCACAGGTGTGCCCTGTCAGGTTTAATAAGTGGGATTTCTAGCCTTATAATGGTGTTGGGACCATCAGTTGTGTTGAGCAGACGTCTGGTGGATACACAGCTGATAGTCCTACTGAATAGACTGTTAGAATTTGTATTATGGCAAGAAAAAAGCAGCTAAGTAAAGAAAAACGAGTGGCCATCATTACTTTAAGAAATGAAGGTCAGTCCGCCGGAAGTGTCCCCAAGTGCGCAGTGGCAAAAACCATCAAGCGCTACAAAGAAACTGGCTCACATGAGGACCGCCCCAGGAAAGGAAGACCAAGAGTCACCTCTGCTTCTGAGGATAAGTTTATCTGAGTCACCAGCCTCAGAAATCGCAGGTTAACAGCAGCTCAGATTAGAGACCAGGTCAATGCCACACAGAGTTCTAGCAGCAGACACATCTCTACAACAACTGTTAAGAGGAGACTTTGTGCAGCAGGCCTTCATGGTAAAATAGCTGCTAGGAAACCACTGCTAAGGACAGGCAACAAGCAGAAGAGACTTGTTTGGGCTAAAGAACACAAGGAATGGACATTAGACCAGTGAAAATCTGTGCTTTGGTCTGATGAGTCCAAATTTGAGATCTTTGGTTCCAACAACCGTGTCTGTGTGCGACGCAGAAAAGGTGAACGGATGGACTCTACATGCCTGGTTCCCACCATGAAGCATGGAGGAGGTGTGATGGTGTGGGGGTGCTTTGCTGGTGACACTGTTGGGGATTTATTCAAAATTTAAGGCATACTGAACCAGCATGGCTACCACAGCATCTTGCAGCGGCATGCTATTCCATCCGGTTTGCGTTTAGTTGGACCATCATTTATTTTTTAACAGGACAATAACACCAAACACACCTCCAGGCTGAGTAAGGGCTATTTGACCAAGAAGGAGAGTGATGGGGTGCTACGCCAGATGACCTGGCCTCCACAGTCACCAGACCTGAACCCAATCGAGATGGTTTGGGGTGAGCTGGACCGCAGAGTGAAGGCAAAAGGGCCAACAAGTGCTAAGCAGCTCTAGGAACTCCTTCAAGATTGTTGGAAGACCATTCCTGGTGACTACCTCTTGAAGCTCATCAAGAGAATACCAAGAGTGTGCAAAGCAGTCATCAAAGCAAAAGGTGGCTACTTTGAAGAACCTAGAATATAAGACATATTTTCAGTTGTTTCACACATTTTTGTTAAGTACCGTATATACTCGAGTATAAGCCGACCCGAGTATAAGCCGACCCCCCTAATTTTGCAACAAAAAACTGGGAAAACTTATTGACTCGAGTATAAGCCTTGGGTGGAAAATGCAGCAGCTACCGGTAAATTTCAAAAATAAAAATAGATACCAATAAGAGTAAAATTAATTGAGACATCAGTAGGTTAAGTGTTTTTGAATATCCATATTGAATCAGGAGCCCCATATAATGCTCCATACAGTTCTTTATGGCCATGCAGTTATGGCCCCATAGATGCCCCATATAATGCTCCATGCAGTTATGGCCCCATAGATGCTCCATATAATGCTCCATGCAGTTATGGCCCCATAGATGCCCCATATAATGCTCCATGCAGTTATGGCCCCATAGATGCTCCATATAATGCTCCATGCAGTTATGGCCCCATAGATGCCCCATATAATGCTCCATGCAGTTATGGCCCCATAGATGCCCCATATAATGCTCCATGCAGTTATGGCCCCATAGATGCTCCATATAATGCTCCATGCAGTTATGGCCCCATAGATGCCCCATATAATGCTCCATGCAGTTATGGCCCCATAGATGCCCCATATAATGCTCCATGCAGTTATGGCCCCATAGATGCCCCATATAATGCTCCATGCAGTTATGGCCCCATAGATGCTCCATATAATGCTCCATGCAGTTATGGCCCCATATAATGTCCCATATAATGCTCCATGCAGTTATGGCCCCATAGATGCTCCATATAATGCTCCATACAGTTATGGCCCCATATATTGTCCCATATAATGCTCCATGCAGTTATGGCCCCATAGATGCCCCATATAATGCTCCATGCAGTTATGGCCCCATATAATGCTCCATGCAGTTCTTTATGGCCCCATAGACGCTCCATATAGCATTGTTCCACATGTAATGCTGCTGCTGCAATAAAAAAAAATCACATACTCACCTCTCGTCGCTGCTCCTCAGCGTCCCGTCTCTCCACACTGACTGTTCAGGCAGAGGGCGGCAAGCACACTAAAACATCATCGCGCCCTTTGACCTGCACAGTCACTGCAAGAGGACGGGAAGACGGAGCGGTGCCCAGCGGATGGAACGAGGACAGGTGAATATGAAATACTCACCTGCTCCTGGTGCTCCTGACGCTGTCCCTGCCTGTCCCATGGTACCAGAGCTTCTTCCTGTAATGAGCGCGGTCACTGGTACCGCTCATTACAGTAATGAATATGCGGCTCCGCCCCTATGGGAGTGGAGTCCAAATTCATTACTTTAATGAGCAGTACCACGTGACCGCTGAATAGAGGAAGAGCTGCAGCGCGGGAGACCATGGGACAGGCTGGGACAGCGTTAGGAGTGCCAGGAGCAGGTGAGTATGCGACAGTCCTCTCTCCCCCTCACCCGCCGACCCCGCCGCCGACCATGACTCGAGTATAAGCCGAGAGGGGCACTAAATCTTGGCTTATACTCGAGTATATACGGTATATAATTCCACATGCATTAATTCATAGTTTTGATGCCTTCAGTGTAAATGTACAATTTTCACAGTCATGAAAATACAGAAAAATCTTTAAATGAGAAGGTGTGTCCAAACTTTTGGTCTGTACTGTATGTCCGTTTTTACCATTAGTATGTCATAAGTGTTTTTCCGGTATGGATAAAGAAATAAATTACCATGCTTCAGGATATACTTTGCAATGTTAGACATGGATGACACAAGGATGTACGTGTTTTTTGCGTTGACCCTTATCATCTGGGATGTGGACATGTGCAAAGCGCCATAAGTTATAATGGGTTATAATGTGGTATCTGTGAAAAAAATGGATGCTACCAGGCTCGGACCCGCCCACAGGAGAACAGCGGAATCCCCCGGTGGGCCCCTGTGCAGATCTGGACCCCCAACCTCACAGTACAGGCAGTAATTGGCATAGTTCACTTGATTCTCTCTGTACAGAAAAAGCAGCATCTCATCATTCGTTAAATTTGTGAACCAGGGTCATGTAATATTTGTATGCAGGTGAAAAGTGGGCCCCCCAAAGTCAATGTTACTGGTAGGCCCTTAGCACCCCGGTCCGACACTGGATGCTACACATACTGGAAACACGGACGTGTAAAGGAGGCCTTATTCATATTAATTGGCATATAATTACAGACCTGTTTATACAGGCTGACGAGTCCTGACGACAACAGCATGATTGTTAATACGAGTTTTTGCAGCATCATGTTATCAGCCCTATTTCCCACATCTACATAGGGTGATATGCTGCTACAAACAATGATTTTAATGCCGGTATATACGATCCAATCATGCAACAGTCAAGCATAATATGCATTTGTCAGCTGATCGCCAGCATATTTACAAGTGCAGATAATCACCATTTTTAGGTGTGCTCATTCACCTTGACGAAATGCAAGGTAGAGAGTACAGGCAGGTTTATCAAAACTGTCTAAGGCCCCCTTCACACATCCTGATAGTACCAGTACTGGAAAAACCAGTACGGTGCTATCCGTGCCCGTGTGTCCATGTGTAACATATGTGTGGCATCCATGTGCTGCATCAGTGTGACATCCCTGGGAAAAGCAGTACAATTAGCGCTGTTACCAGGTCCCGGGTGCTGAATGCAGCTCTCAGTGAGACCAGGCGACTCTGATAGGAGTTGCAGTCAGCACTCGCTGTGTGTGCATATCGTGTATTAAATAAATACATTTAAAAACGATGTAGGGTTCCCTTCGTTTTCCTAACAAGCTAAGGGAAACTGACAACTGGGAGTTGATGTTTATATTCTGGGAAGGGGCTAACAGCTATGAAGCTTCCCAGGCTATTATTGTCATCTCACAGCTGTTTGCTTAGCCTTTACTGGTTATTATAGGGGGTCCCCAAAAAAGAATGATGTGGGGTCCCCCCTATATTTAATCACCTGCAAAGGCTAAACAGACAGCTGTGGACTGATATTAATTGCCTAGGAAGGGGCCATGAATATTGGCCCCCTTCCAGACTAAGAACATCGTCCCTCAGCAGCCCCAAAAAAGGCACATCCATGAGATGCACCGATTCTGGTACTTAGTCTCTGCTATTCCCACTTGCCATGGTGCTGTGACATGTGAGGTAATAGTTGTGGGGTTGATATCAGCTATTTTAAATTCGCTGACATCAAGCCAATGGGTTAATAATGGAGAGGCGTCTATCAGACACCTCCATTACTAAGTCCATAGTCAAATTTAAGTAAAGAGTAAAATCAATGACGGCACATCCCTAGCGCATGCCCATTGTGGGGGTGCGCTAGTGATGCGTCCGACATTGGAGTCAATGGCGGCGTTAAACAGACTACGTTACACCGCGTTATGCTGCTGTGTAATGTAGTCCGTCTAACAGACGCCACTAACGTAATGTGAACCCAGCCTAAGTTAAAATAAACAGTCCCCAACCCTCTTTTACCCATTTATTAACCAAAAAATAAAAAAGCAAAGTAATACTCACCTTTCTGCCGCTAATCCATTAATGTCCATGTCCCATGACGATCCGGAGGGTTTGGTGAGCGGTGATATCAGTGATGCGACCGCTCACCACGCCAGAACACACCGAGCTCAGAGTGAGAATGCAGCTGCCTGTGACCGGCGGTAACCTTAATGACATCACTGCTGGTCATTTGGTTAGTATAATGAAGGGTAACCCTATGCCGTTTTTCTAATTTATTTATTTAGTACACAATATATACCCACACATCTATGTGTCATCAATGTGCACATGCATTTCGTTCGTGGTGCGTGAAAAAAAAACCCGAACATGTGCATAGAAGCATACATTACTTGTACGTGTGGTACATGAAAAAAAGGATGCCACATGTACTGCAAATGGCAACATGTTAAGGAGGCCTTCATTTTTAATCTTTTCATTCCTCGGATCATCATTTTTTTATGTCGGTACCATTATGGTGAATACATTTTTCTGTAGGTTTATTTATGTTTGATTATGTTTGTACAATAACTACACTGAAAAAAATAGTTTTTGTGACAACATATTCTGAGAAGTATTAATTTTGTATTTTTCTGACAAACAGAGCCGTGAGGGCAAAGTGCAGTAATCAATGTTACAGCTTTGTGGTACATACGACTTTTTAATCACTTTTTATTACCCTATGTGAAATGAGCAAAACAATTGTGTATATATATATATATATATATGTATATATATATATATAATCAGATGCAGCACACCATTTGCGGTGAAAAAATAGATATTTAATTAGCCCATCTTGGCGAAGTTTCGGTCCAAAAAGATGTGAACCTTTCTCAAGCCCCAATCTCAGTGCAGAGATTTTATCTCCCAAGATCTTGGTGCTGAGATCTCCATCTGCGCATGCACCTCTCCCGGCAGCCATTTTCCTGGAGTCCACCGCATAGTAAACCATTTGATTGCGGGGGCTCTGGGCTTTCACAAAATTTCAGCGGAGCCCCTGCACCACCGAACACCCGCAGCGGCACACATTCAAACAGCCCCTCATCCCAGCCTGCAGCCTGCAGCAACGCTCCACTCTTGCCTCCTCCAGCAGCGACCCTGGGACCCTGCTCCACCGCGGCCGGTAAGATATATCCGCAAGATGCACCCCCATTTCCCAAAAAAATTTTAGGGAAAAAAAGTGCATCTTATAATCCAAAAAATACAATATAATAGGCCCTGTATGATGAGGCACCATATATAATAGGTCTCACATAATGCTTCTAACATTAAAAAATAATTAAATACTCATCTCTCCTCACTGGCTGCTGCTCTGATGTAGCTCTGATGTCAGTAACCCCTCTCTTCTTCTTCCTCGTTCTGTATGTCAGCCATGTTAACATGCATAAGTGTCTGTATCTCTGTTTCAGAATAAGTTATTTTTACCTACTGTATTTGTGCATAACTACAAGAATTTAGCTGGAAAATAAACCTTCTTCTGGAATCTTCATATGAGCCCCCTGCAGTCGAGTCCAAGCCATCTGATGATATACTAAGTGTGAGTATCGGTACATAGATGCAGCCATAGAAATAGGGTCTCAAAGCACCCTACACTTGCAGCCTAGTTATGGAGTCAGAATATTGGGTGGCCCGCTATGTACACTACATTTTTGTTTCTTTTGGAGTATCTCATATGTCCCTCTCCAAAGTTATCATAGTTATAAGCGAGATCACGTTTTCATAAAAAATCTATGCAAGTAATGTTATAATTAGATTGTTTTCAACACTTTAGTAGCACAACAAAGAAGCCTAATGCATTAACCTACACACATCACTTGTTACAATCCCAAAGACCCCCCAAGTGAAATTCCTGGGTGCTACTTTGATCCAGACAGATTCCAATACCTGATGAAGTTGGTGGTCCAGTATTAACATGCTGTATAGAAACGTTATACCTCTAACTTGTTTGCTTTTTGTATTTTTCAGTAACTTTTTAACAACAAAATATTAATTTAGTCTACAACCCGCTGTGCCCACTTTGTATTCCATCTGGACTTCCACAGCCGATAGCGCCCAAAGATTAGTATTTTTCTTTGGACTTCATATTCTAATACCCTGCTTGAGATCGCACTGTAATTTTATGGACTCTCACACCAAGCAGATTCTAATGCGTCTGGAATAAGATGTAAATGAAGCACAATATCACAAGGCTGTCATATGAAACATGTTTATTACCACCACAATGCTAGTTAGCACGATGTCAATGACAACATACTACATATTCATGTATTAACCCTCAGGTTGGCATCAAGTGTAAGACGGGAATCTAGTATGCCTCTCTTTATCATCTGTACCCAATTCTTACCTCTGTGGGGATGGGAATATGTTAAACAACCTGTAACCATAGTGGTAAGAGTTAATCTCTAGCGTAAATTAAGTGTACTGGAAATGGTAAGATCCTTTTCTGGTAGCAAAGAGTGAATTTATATTGCGGAATATAAACTAGGATCAACTAGGTGGTTTCATCAACATATCTAGGTATAGGCAGTCCCCAAGTTGCAAACCACCGAATTACGTACAACCCCTAGTTACAAACGTCAGATGTACAGAAAAATATAATTTTCACCTCACCGTTGACTTCTCCTGCTGCTCATCATCCGATCCCGTGCTGAATTCTCCAGCTTCTTCACTATAGGCCAATGTTGCAACCTTAAACTTATGAGTAGATTGGGGTCTTAAAGCCCTAAACCGGTAAGACAATCACAGATTTCAGGAACAGACTGGCACAAAACATATCACCCCTTTATAAATAAAATACTACAGATTAGACGCCACTGGCCATTGCAAAGGTATTCTCAACTGCTTAAATTAGTTTCTTGCGAAAGATAATGTAAAAATAAACAACTTTCTTGAATGCAGCACATTATCTATATGCCCTGTAATGCAGCAGCTTCCACGACAGTGATTCAGGTTACTTCAATGTAAATGTTTTTATTTTGGCACGTTACATAAATAACTCAATAACTTTATCCTCTGGTTTGTAGATGGATCGCCCATAACAGTCTGTATCAAATCCGCAACTGTCAACTGCACCACCGTATCACTCGTGAGTGCGTCAGTGGCTTTATTTTTTTCTGGCTCTGGCTTGTGCTCAGTTTCATACCATACATACTTGACATTCATAAAGCCTCCTGCTCTGATGCTTACAAACCAAAAACTGACACACCCAAACTTTAACTGAAAGGTTAAATGGGAATCGTGGACATGGGCCACTCCGAAGATCCAGAGTGGAGGGAGAAATCCGGCCCACTACCATCCTGCAGATCTCTCCAAAAATTGATTTGAGAAGTTGTTCCCAACACATTTAATGATCTATTACTATTTTCTCGGTTCTCTTCAGACTGTAGAACACAAAAAAGATAATAAGTAAGAAAATAAAGAAAACTTATACTCACCGCTTAACTCACTGGCAACTATGCTCAACACTCCGGCCCCTCTGCTCCTCACTGTTACCTATCCGGTCCTCATCACATCTTCAGATCACTACCACTTGTGCTGGAATCCCTGGGCTTCTCTTGCTTGGCCCAGACTTCCGGCTATGATGAAGCCCTGGAGGGTTAAACACAAACATGTGCCAAAGATCAAGGCATCATGACATAATGGCCATGAGTCAGACCTTATGTGTATGCGCAGAACCCTCCAATGCCCTCATCAAAGCTAGATGCCCTGGCCCACCATGAAAGGACCAGGTATTTCAAAGCTCATGTTGGTGGCATGGGCAAGATGGGTTATGGTGAGGAGCGGCGGTGAGTTTAAGGTTTTTTTTTTATTTTTAACATTTTGCTGGGATTTTATGGTTCAGAAAAATGGCCGCCAGAAGTTGAATAAGTGCAAAAGCAAATTGGTGAACGCAGATTTTTATAAAATTCCAGAAGGATTCAATTCCATTGAAATTTATTTGGTCATTTCTTCCATAGATGCATCGGTTCAAGTGAGTGTGCATGAGCTACATTTCCGATCCTCTGCAGAAAACCTCCAAATATATCACTGGGTAAAAGCTGGCATTGAAAAATACACAGAAGTCTACACATGAGATATTGGGGCACTTTTCCTTGCCCACGACATGTCCAGTATTCTAATATCAGAACAGTAGAATATTTTATACATCCCCAATCAGGAAAGAGGATTATTTCCCCTCCTTATTTGCTTAATAGCATCTGAAATAGTCAAACATCTCTGAATATATTGGTGAAATCACCCAGCATATCCAAGACCTCATTTTACAGAGTGAACCCAATAATGCCAGAAAACTATGCTACTGTTGCCAACACACTTCATCCAAACGAAACATTCATTCTCACAATTCTTGTTCCAGGGTCTTGAATGTATTTCCACCCCCTACAGAGATGGCCATTAGGGACAGAAGCTGAAGCAAAGAGAAGCAGAATGGATTCACATTTTACGGACAGTCATGAATATGTAATATTTTTTTCATTAAAATCCTGCCATGCATATCCATTGTGTTGGTAATAGACAGTTTAATTCTAGATTCCTGTAATAATGGGCATTTGTATTCTCTTCACAGAGTTGCTAGAATCTACTCAGGGAGAGAGTCCAGAAAAAGGGTGACCACATTCAGGATGAGTAATATACTCTATCCAGATAGTAAATTTTTTTTTTTGCTTCCTTAATTTTCTTTTACCTTTGTTTCAATATCACTTTGAACTCATACTAACATATTCCCACTTCTACACGAGGAATTATACTGGAGTACTGAACATGAACCTATCAATGTACAGTCACTGAAAACAGAACTTTCACGACAGATACAACTATTGCACTGGCAGTCAGTTACCTGCACCTAGAATTGTTCAAAAGATTCCTGCATTTTTAACTGTGTGTTCACATTTTCATAAACGATTATTGAATATTTGCTAAAATGCCAGATTCACTGTGTTTCAGTGACTGAGCCTGTGTGTACGACTCTGCTATCACAATTCTTTGTTGAACTGAATTCGATAAAACTTCCCCCAAAATAAGAATGGACCACAGATATCCTCCATACAATTCCCTGAGCATGGGCAGTTTGCAAGAAATATAAATCTCCAAAGTTCCAAGCTTAATACGGACTTCCTTAAGAACACATTGCAACGTGTTTCAATCCTCACTCCTCAGGCCTGATGAAAATCTCAATCAGGATCGAAACAACTTGCTTGTAGGTTGACTTAACAAAAGAGTCTACTGCCGCACAACAAATATATATACTACCTAGGTGTGTACGGATCGTGGTCGCAGAGGATTCACGGCGATGGGACGTGGCGACCCTTAAAGGTACATTACCCTCATAAATATCTGAGGATCCTTGGGTGAGAAGTTCACAGGAGACCCCCATCTACACCACCTTTGGATAAACAAGCATAAAGCATGCATAACCAGACTCAACCAACAACGCCCAGTGGGCTCTGGCATTTGCCAGGTTCGCCTTGTACTAACACTCATCCTAATAACATTCTCAGCTCATAAAATGTTAAAACCTCCTTGTTTTATGAAGGGGCATTCTGTATATTGGTTTAATTTAAAGAACTAAAATGCATGCTAACATTTTGGATGCTTTTCTTAATGATGGTGGTGATGAAAGAGACCGGAGATTATTGCTTCAATCAAAATATGTGCATTATGTGAAGCACTTTGTTACTTGGCATGTTGCCTGTGTTGCTCCAAAGATGCAACAAACTAATAGGTCAAATAAGTGTATGTCCGCTCTGCAAATTTTAGTGAAAAATTATGTTTATACATAAGTTTTGCCATTTTTGGCTGTTCATCAAAACATATTCAAGATACAAGTGGGGTACTACAAGACTCTGTCCTGGCCCCAGTGTTGTTCAACATTCTTGTAATTGATCTAGATAAGAGAACTGAAGGTAAGCTTATCAAATGTGCAGACAATACAAAGCTAGGAGGGATAGATAACACTAGAGAAGGCAGATAAAGGATTCAGAAGGATCTAGATAAGCTTGAACAATGGGCAGCGACTAATAGAATGGTATTTAACAGGGAGAAATGCAAGATTCTACATCTGGGAAAGAAAAATCAAATTTACATCTACAGAATGGGAGGAATAGAACTAAGCAACAGCATGTGTGAAAATAACAAGGGTATACTAAAAGATCACAGACTGCACATGAGTAAACAGTGTGATGCAGCAGCAAAAAAAGGCAAACACAGTTCTAGGATGTATTAAGAGAAACACAGAGCCTAGATCACATGAAGTAATTTTCCCCCTCTACTCCTCCTTGGTCAGGCCTCATCTGGAATACTGTGTCCAGTTCTGGTCTCCACATTTTAAAAAATATTTTGAAAAACTGGAGCAAGTACAGAGAAAAGCTACTAAGATGGTGAACAGACTGCAAAGTTTGCTCTACAAAGAACGGTTAAAGGATCTGGGAATGTTTAGCTTGCAAAAGCAAAGGCTAACAAGAGACTAAATAGCTGTCTACAAATATCTGAAGGGATCATCATTATTCTCATTTGCAAATGGAAACACGAGAAGCAATGGAATGAAACCGAAAGGGAGAAGATACAGACTAGATATTAGAAAAAACGTTGACAGTGGGGGTGATCAATGAGTGGAACAGGCTGCCTGGAGAAATGGTGAGTTTTCATTCAATGGAAGTCTTCAAAGAGAGGCTGGACGGATATCTGTCTGAGATAGTTTAGTGAATCCTGCATTGATCGGGGTTTGAACACGATGACCCTTGAGGTCCCTTCCAACTTTAACATCCTATGATTCTATGAACCTATGATACAGTTATGTAATCAATATGGACTTAAAGTGCAAACTCCCAGCTTTAATTTGGGCATAAAAAAAACCCCTAAAACAATACTTAGTAAACTCAACTATGAAATCCAGGAGAAACATTGCAGATGGGTCTTGCCATCATCAGAAACATAAAGGAAAGTTATTCTTAGGTTGATTTGTTATTAAAGGTCAGTATTTTGCCAATGACACATACATAATCTCTTTTTTGTTACAAGTTATTTTCTGACTTTTAATCTTGCTATATGTATTACACATGAGAATTCGCTCCTACTTTTCTAAGAAAATGACTCACTCTTGTTCTTTCTTGACATCTGTGATTAGTTTTGATGTATTTTAAATTGAGACACCATATTCTGTCATTTAAAGAAGATCTCAACATTCACTCCAGGGCATCGATGAAGTTTGTTGACATTGCAGACCAGCAATACAATACTCACCAGGTTTTATCCATCGTTTCTTTTTTTTTTCCTTAATTTGATGGCTTCTTGGTAATTGTTTTGTCATTGACAGATTCACAGAAAGTTTCATCAGCTAAACATGTGATACTCTCTAGCCTGAAGGACCTTCGTTAATATCTGATGATTGGAGAAATGTTTGCAAATGTGTTAGAAATTTGCATTGTATGCAACTGTAGTCACAGGAGAAATAGGATTCAAATATTGTGTGGAATCAATTCCATTATAGTTTTTAAGTTGTCAGATTAAAATAAATAATTTGAGATCCTTAAAACACTCCTAACATTAGAAAATTGTTTTTAATTGATAGAAAAGTCTACTCAGGCTCTTAAATTTCATCCACCTATTAACACTCACATGTAAAAATTCTGAATCAAAATTTACCACAATTTTTATTTCTTTTTATGTCTTGGCAAAATTAGCACTAAGGGGATTAATACTGCCTCTCCTTGTTTTTAAAATTTGAAGACTAAAAAATACTGTTATTACGGTACTGTTACTGCAGTTTATTTCAGATCAATTAATTCACAGTCACACTGAGTGACTATACAGCTACACTGCTTCCCTATGTGTCACTTGGATCTTTAGATTAGTATTCATAGACTGAGGGTACCGTCACACAGTGCCATTTTCATCGCTACGACGGCACGATTCGTGACGTTCTAGCGATATCGTTACGATATCGTTGTGTCTGACACGCTACTGCGATCCGGATCCCCGCTGAGAATCGTACGTCGTAGCAGATCGTTTGAAACTTTCTTTCGTCGTCTAGTGTCCCGCTGTGGCGGCATGATTGCATCGTGTGACACAGGTTGTATACGATGTGTGCACAGTAACCAACGGCTTCTACATCGCAAATACGTCATGAAATTATCGCTCCAGCGCCGTGTATTGCAACGTGTGACCGCAGTCTACGACGCTGGAGCGATAATCATACGACGCTGCAACGTCACGAATCGTGCCGTCGTAGCGATGAAAATGGCACTGTGTGATGGTACCCTGAGACTATTGCTTTCATTTTCAATCTTCTTAAGCACTAAACGAAGTATACCACAATCAGATTAGATCTGTTTCTATCCCTGTGTGAAATCTGACCTCTATTCATACACTTTAAAAGCCTAAAATGGCGCTGCTTAGCCGGCCCTCATCTTTTATACTGGTTGTAATATTTCATCCTGATTGGCTGAGCTAGATCATGTGAGGTGATAGCTGCTGGGTGTCATGGAGAAGCCTGTGCGGCCACACCTGATGTCATTAGCCCACTGTCTGAGTATTCAGCAGTGTGTGAAATGGTGGTGGACATTTTTAATTTTTTTATAATCCTCGTAAACTGATTGCAGAGTGTTGGAATTCGTGTGGAACAGCGAATGTCAGGAAATTATTCTCAAAGTTGATCCTCCACAGATTCATCCACTCACTTCTAGCTATGTTATACATGGAATTATTGAGTTCTGTAAATCTTCTGCTACTAGACTTATCAGTGTTAACCACTGAGCCAGCATGCCTGATTGGATGAGCTAGACCATGTGATTTGATAGCTGCAGGACATCATGTGGAAGCCAACCCAGCCTGATGTCATTAACCCGCTCTCTAAGTCTTCAGCAGTGTATGAAATGGTGGTGAACATTTTTGAATTGCAGAGTGCTGGAATTCGTGTGGAACAGCGAATGTCATGAAATTCTATTCAAAGTCGATCGTCCACAGATTGATCCACTCACCTCTAGATATGATATACCACATGGGTTTCTTGAGTTCCGTAAATCTTCTGCTGCTAGACTAATTTAGAGGTTGCATTGAGTTAGTTTCTGTTTCCTGCAAAATTTGGGGAATGACTGAGCTTCGGTTTTATTTCTGCGATTTTCGATCACCTCAGAGTCGGTCTCCATTCATTGGCAGCCACGCCCTTGGTAAAGACCTTAAAAATTTTAACAGTATATGAAAGGACTGTATCTGTGGGGAAAAAAAACAAAATACTTGGAGGAAGCAGGTATTAAAATTAGAGCAAAGACTGGTCATTTATGACCTGATAACAGTTCCTCTTTAAGCAATGTTGTGACACCAGTCACTCACGCCCCTCCTAAACACCGCCCCACTCACCTTCTGTTTCGCTTGGGTATACCCAGTATCTGTCCATCGCTCTGAGCTGCCTTGTACTATCTTCCAGCTCTGCTGTTTGTGACTAATAGGGGGGCTCGTTCGATCTCTGTAGGAATTTCTATGGATTCTGTCCTGCAGAGTTCTGCTTCCCTGGCCTATCACCTGCCAGTAGGTGATATATCAGGTGACTCCAGCCTCTATTCCTTCCCTGATCTTAGGTTTTGAGTATCTCTGTCTCTAGTTCCTGTATTGGCTTATTCCAGTTTTGTCTCACCTGTTATCTACCTGGCTTGCCTTCTTGTTTATCTTGATCTCTCCTGACCTCGGCTGCGAATTCTGAACCTCTGCTGCCTGCCCTGACCTCGAATCGTCTGACCTCACTTTTGTCTTGCTTACTGATACCCTGTACCCAAGTCTTTGAGCCTCCAGTCAGCTGCTGCAGTCCTACGGACTGTCCTGGAGTGGTACCTGGTCTACCGGTGGCCCAGCCTCACCATTAGAGGTTCAAGTGAACCCCTCAGTAGACACCAAGTCACACCCCTCCAAGGTAAACCTCGTGGTGCAGTGGGTTGACACCCACCAGAGTTACAAATGTGATAGAATGTGATAAAATCATTTGGTAATGTGTCACTAGCTACAGTTGATCTGCTGACAAGAGCTCTCTAACTGAAGGCAAAATATACTGTCATCTGTGAAATTTCTCTGAAATTTGTTGGTATTCTTCTAACCTCTACATCAATGCCTGCACCATAATCATCGTATCAGGAGAATAAAACTTTGGTAACTGCTCTAAGTATGCATTAGTTTCCAATTTAGTGTGTTTTTATTTATTATTCTATGATTCATAGTCATTAAAGGCACCATATCCTGAAGCTAAAAATTTCCATCTTCCAAAAAAAATTTCCATTTTCCATTAATCAATAAAAGACCTGCCTGTTTACCTACGCTGCCTCAAGAAATGAGAGGATGAAATAAAGTTATCATCTGATCCTCACATGCCAATAGTAGTATGAAAGTGTGATACTTGGTGGTCTGACTGCCACTTGGGACACTGCAAACCATTGTTTTATGGCATATCTAATTAGCAAAGTTGTTATTAAAGGAGTTTTCTCAAGTTATTAAAATGTTTTAATTAGTTAGACGGCATGAAAATAAGTAAATTTGCAATTGACTTGCTTTTTCTAAGTGCTTTCATTCGCCTGCAGTGAGAGCTTTTATCTGTCATAGTGTACAACTTGTTTTCATGGAGCTCAACCACTATTGACTGCACAGATCCTGGCTGCTTGTGTGTAGTAGTTACATTCCAGGAGTGAAGTTAACTCTTAACATACCATTTAGCTCTCCCCAGTCCATTGATGCATAATACAGTATTTAGCTGCTCACCACCCTTCGCTTCCCTCTTAGCTCCTGACCGAGGTGCTGCTATACATCTTGCACTTATCAGTCCTGTAGAAGCACAATCCATGGCTTTCACTGTCCTTCCCAGCTGTGAGCTTGTTCAAGTCTTCTGTTATCTCTTTATGTGATTAGAGTGATAACAGTGTAAACTCCAGAACAAACCTCTGATGGCTGAATATGCTAGAGAAGAACTTTTGCTGACCTTTATAGTTCTGCTAGTCACTAGAACTGTCACTCAAGGAGGAGAGTCCTCCCTGCCAGAAACCCAGAAGTAAGGAAACTGCATAGCTCTGAGCTGCTCAAGAAACAACTTGAGAATATAACCCTTTAAGTCCCAACTTTAAGATTTTTCTGTAAGCAGCATGTATTTGTCTATGTATCTATTGGTAGTTCATGACTGATTTTTTTTCTCCATAGTAAGAAAACAGGTGAGTTGTTTTGGTGAATTGGTGCCTTACATACATCTTAAAGATTCTCTAATCCCTGACTTCTAATATACAGCAATCTAATTTATAGGGAACCTGTCGTGTCCAATAATGCTAATGACTTGTATATTTGACAGTCGGCAGTGTAGTCTGATTCTGCAATACATCAGTACACAGCTGGCTGTTAGTCAGTGCTAGGAGTATGTGCTTACAGTTACGGCTCTCATTGCTGTGAGTGGTGACTGCAATTGTTGCATGCACGAATGCATGTCTAAGAGCCGGTGTCTCATAGAGGAATAAAGTTCATTTTCGCCTTGGTGCTGCTGTGGGCACCATCATACCTCAATTTACCTGCAGATTAAACCCATATATGCAGGTTAATAGCATTATCGGATATGACACGTTCCTTTAAATAAACCAGCAAGAAACTTGACAGTGCAACATATGAGAGGTTTCCAACAGAAGGCACCGGATTTCTGTGTTCAGATTTGCACCGATCCCGGCCACCGGGCTTCCTGCCTACCAGAGGTGGTGTGCTCTTGGAGAAGGACAGTTTGGAACAACTGCATGGTCGTGCCGCTAGTACAGACTGTGCACTCTCCATTTCTGCAAGCAGAAGCAGTTTTCATCTGCAACATTGGAGGAAACCAAAAGCACTGAAGCTGATTGGATGTAACAATCAGAACTTCAGAACAGTGCTTAGAAGCTATACAGCAGACAGTAGGCGAGCGCTGAGCTCTTTGACTGGGAAAACAGCCACATCTGATAGACTGCATTGGTGGCGGATAACGAGCGGTAATGTATAGAATTAAAAATGTCTCCGTTCTTAAGAACAAACAAGATTTTTAATAAGCGGTAAGTTGCCATGTTGCTTGTTTTTACAAGCACTTTGCCATTTTTGAGACAACCTCTTTAAGGCTGGCTCTCGTTACAGTTTGTTATTTTTTGCAACTCAGAAAGTTTACTTCCATTGTTTTTTTCCCCTCTCGGTGACGCCATATAGACTTGTGCTTTGCCCTGCTGGATATTAAACGCCCCTTTGTTTCTCTACTATAGAACTCAGAAAATGCAAGATTTTAATTTACCCGAGTTCCGAGCATTTCTTCCGCCAGCTTTATTGTGCAAGATGTCACACCCAATTATTAGAAGGAAATGCTCCTATATTTTTTACTTGATTGTTCTAACTTGCCTTTTCTTTTTCATTGCATTGGTCTATAGCCTAGGATGCCAAGGTGTATTTATGGTGGGAAAAGATAATCTCATAATAATCCAATTACTGCAAGAAAAGGAAACTTTGCAAACATGTAGATTATAAAAGTGTGCACAAGCAATATTCTAGGGACCTTTGAAAAAGAAATAAGCAAATTACAATCTCAGCTTTACTATGCTTGATGCAGCGCTGCTTCAGATTGAAGCAAACGTTTAACATTTTTGGGCTCAGCTGAGTGTCAGCTCAGGACAGGAGCCAACAATCAGGCTGTAGTTTACATATAAAGTCTGCTACTGATTAAAAGAGGGGTGTCCACTACTAAGACAACCCCTTCTCGATCTGAATGTTTACCTATTAGAATAAAAACAATTATGCTTTCTTCCTGGACAAGCACCGTTTCAATGGTGTCAGAACTCGCGTTCCCAAGGCTCACTTGTAGTTCTTATGACACGTGAGCCCTGCATCCGATCAGTGCTGTCATTGCTGTCCCCGCCTTCAGATATATAAGTAATCAATTATGCTTAATCACACCTCACTGACAAGCAATGAGTCAGGGAAGTCAAGGAGTCTGAGGTTATGAGTCAGCAGGGTATGTCATAAACAGAGGGAAGAGACTAAGGCATAGTCAGTTCACTGTCTGGGGTCAAAATTCCTAGTTCACAATGCATCAAGGCAAAAGGGGTAATACAAACGGGTAATCAAAAGGCAAATTCAAGGTCCAGAAACAAAAATCAGAATATCAGATTTCAAAGCACAGAGCAAACAGCTCAAATGAGCTGAAAGCTACAACTGGCAATAGTCTTAGCATAGCCAGACTTCTAATGGTCAAGGAATCAACAGTGAAAAGGTGACACTTGGAGGATTTAGAGCACGCACATCGTAACTGAGCTGCGAGGAATACCGCACACAAAAGTGACAGCCTAGCACATCTCTGCATACTATAGGATGACCGAGCTGTAAGCTGACAGCCCAGCACCCCCTGCAATCCATAGTATGTCTGAGCTGTTACTCATTGCATCTTTAGGTCACAGTGAGTGGCGGGATCGTGACATAAGTGGCGGGATCGTGACATGCACGTCTGAAGACGGGGATAGTGACGCCAGCACTGATTGGGTGGAAGGCTTATGTGTCATAACAACCTCATGTTAGCCCTGGTGAGTGAGTGCCGACAAACATGAAACAGCGTTTGCATGGGAGGTGAGCATAAGTGTTTTTGTTTTAACCGGGGGAAGTCATCCAGAGTGAGAAGGGGTTGTCTTAGTAGTAGACAACTGCTTTAACATTAGAATTGGCGCCAATTTATTTGCAGTAACCTGTAGCTATTGGAAAGGAGGAGGAGGAGTACTACCTCTTACCTGGCGGCGACCATGGATCTTCTTCTGATTAGCTGGCTTCTCATGCCAGGCTAATCAAAGTAAGAAGTTCAGACGCCGTCATGTAAAATGTGGTTCTGCCTCTCCTTTCTTGTGGCCAAAGGAATGGGGTGTACAAATCGATTTGCACCAAATCTACTTAGCATCATTTGTGTCCACCAGAATAATTGTTTCTTAAGACCCTCATACTATACAGAGTATCTGCTTTTTCCCCTAAATTGTCCCTGTAATTTCAGACAGCGTAATAATAATCACTTTATTTATATATTATGCTGTCTTATCCCCCCTAAAAATTGCTACAAAGTACTGACTGTAAGGTGTCTCTCTTCTTTTGAACTTCCCCTGCCTGTTGTTAAGTGTAATCCGTCTCTAGCAGCAAAGACTCAAAGGCAGATTCCAGGAAGTGTAAGAAGGTCACGCAGCTTCAAAGTCAGAATATTCGTAGACATATTTGTATGATATATGCTGCAAACACATGTTTAAAAATGTTGTCCCTTAGAGTCTTTAGACTCTCATAAAATACCAAACCTTTTACTCACACTCTTGAGGTTTAGTGATGTGCCCAGTTTTCTCTAACTGACTCCTACATAATTCATTGTCAGTGACCACAATAGTTTGGTCCTTTATGACACAAAATTCTTAGGTTGTTGGAGCACAAAGTGATATCATTTGACTGACAGATGTAGACGAGAATATTACTTAAAGTCACGTTTTCTCACTCAGCTTAGAGTTTAACTTTCTAATGCTACATGTCTTTTGGTTTTTAAGGATCAGCCCATTTTCCATTGTTTTCATTTGCCATAACTTTTTATTTTTTCTGTTACTATATGAGGATATAGTTTTGATTTTTTGTGGGACAAGTTAAAGGCTTTGTCAGTAGTATTTTATGATAATAAAATGTCCAGCTTCACCGAATCCGTGAAAAAAAGTTTTCTTTATTCACAAACTTAAACATGGAGGATACAAACTTCAGCACAAACCATATGGGTAAGAATCTCAACGCGTTTCTGGAGACTAAGCTCCCTTAATCATGACTAAGGGAGCTTAGTCTCCAGAAACGCGTTGAGATTCTTACCCACATGATTTGTGCTGAAGTTTGTATCCTCCATGTTTAAGTTTGTGAATTTGTGAATAAAGAAACCTTTTTTTCACGAATTCGGTGAAGCTTGACATTTTCTTCTCTTGGATTCGACACGCCTGGACACAGCGGGTCCGTGCTCCCGAAACTCAGCTTATGCATCACGGGTAAGCTGGTTTATATTCCTTCTCTTCAAAGTATTTTATGATACTTATAATTTATCTATTTATTTTGAGAATTCTGTTAGTAAGAAAAGCAAAACTAAAACAGCAATTTTGACATTAATTTATGCATTTATTTTTTTTTGCTGTTATTGTTTATTGTGTTGTAAAAATAACAAGTTAATTATTCCAAGATTCGCTGCGGTGTTGCCAAATATATATTTTTTTGGTGAACTATTTATCCTTTCCCAACTAGACGATTTTACATTTTTTTTCCTTCTGTTTTTTCCAGTTGTTTTTTTTTTATTTTTTATTTACCATGTTCAATGTACAGTAAAACAGACCTGATAATATGATTCTCCAGGTCTGTGTGATTATAACGATGCTAACCATATATTGTCTTTTTTTTCATTTAAGTGGTGATAATAATTTCTGAAGTATGTAAAAATTATGATGAATTTGTCAGGTGATTTTGTCATGAATTTGTCATGCTCCAACCCACCCGAGCGCTGACAACGTCTCAAAAAGTTGATGGAGCTGGTTGTAAATAAAAGTCATTTTAATAAAAGGAGAGAAAAACAAGGGAACAAAATGCTGAAAAGCCGTTACCCATATTGTTCAAGAAATCCAATAGTAAAATGTGATTGCTGTTCAGTACTGAAGAGGAATAACAGCGAGCGATAAAACAGGTTCACATTCCCGACTGCACAGTAAACATTCAGCAGGTCAGCGTCACCGGAGGATTTCAGCTTGTGTTCTAGTCAAGAGAACTGTGAGATCTCTGGTTACTGTTGGGTAAAAGGCACATATCTGCCAGGAACGTGTCCAGTAATAGAGCTTCAACTCCTATTTAAAGATCAACAACAAATCCATATTCTACAACATATAAGAGGCGCAGAGGTGACTCAAACCACTCTTTGTCCTGCAAGAATGGACCAGTAATATAAACAAGGCATTATAGAAATGGACCCTGCTACAACTTTTGCATTGTGGTCTTGGAGCTCCTCAAATTCTAAAATATTGCAATGCGTAGTGCAAATATACCAAGTCCAAAGAAAATAATAGACAACACCGCCAATAAGTCTGAGTCATATGTTGAGCATACTGTACCTGTTTAAGGATATAGGCTTGCTTGCGGATCCCCGGTGCTTGAACCGAATGTAACAAAGAAGCAATCCATACTCCAAGAAAAATAGGTTACAGCACTCACCGATCCTTTTGAGATGAATTGGTACTTTATTTAAACATAGTTACAATCTTCACGGCTCGGGGGGGTGCAGAAGAAAGAGTGTGCAGGTAAAGACGACGACCGTTTCGCGCCTGGTATGGCGCTTCCATGGGTCAGCTGAAGCCGTGAAGATTGTAACTATGTTTGAATAAAGTACCAATTCGTCTCAAAAGGATCGGTGAGTGCTGTAACCTATTTTTCTTGGAGTATGAATTGCAATGAGTAGAACAAGCCAAGGATGAGTAGAACAAGGATATTACATAATTGCCATCGACCCCTTCCTGCACCCCAATAGTACAGCATTGGGAGCAATAGTATTTGCAACATCGTGAACTGTTAGGTCAAGTTCCCATGATGAATATTTGGCGACTTTTTTGATGTTGCAGATTTTCCGCATCTACTATGTAAATTAGGTTACGAGGGAGTGTGCTCGGATAAGGCGTTATATGAGCATACTCGTGTGCTAATAGAGTGTCTTCGGCGTGCTTGAATAGTATGTTCAAGCCCCCGCGATTGCATGTCTCGCTGCTGTTCGATAGCCGCAACACATACAGGGATTACCTGTTTCTTATGGAATGGAAATACACAGCATCAAAAACTCATCAAATACTCATCTTGGGAACTTAACTTTACTTTTCTTATGCAAAGAAAATTCTACATTTTTGGTATTGCCTCTGATTTAAGAACTTTTCAAAAACATAAGGTGAACACAAAAAAATAGGAGAAAAAAACCTTAAATTGCTATTGCTAATTTTTTTTTATTGCTAAATTTTTTACTTGATGTCTATGGGTCACAGATGCCATTTATACAAGAGATTGTATTATCATGTTCAACTGATGCCTTTGAAAGGGGTGTCAAAATTCTGCTTGTTAATGTGGTCTCTGTGGCATCGTGGACGGGAATTTATATATGGGTATGCTTTGAACCATTTACTATATATTTTGCAGATCCAAACCCTTGCACTGTTAAGCACTTCATCATGTCACTTGAGCAGTATTTGCTAGGTTGATGGAGATGGGTCTGCATTAGTTTAGATATTTTGCAGTGACCCAGTGCCTGTTACTATATACTATCTTCCACTTTGCCACCACGTGTGTCTTACTTGAGTAAAGCTCTTTTCCTCTTACTCACTTTTTCTATGTCAATTGTGACTGTATGAGATTTTATTCAATGTATGTATTGTCTAGATTTCTTCAATAAACTTTACTATTTTATGTATATCTCTTTGGTGAGTGGTGTGTGTGGATACTAGTTATCCATTCTTTAGGTTGTTATATATTTTGACGCCCCCCTGTCTAAATGCACTTTGGGATTCATCCTAGTGGTGAAGGTCTCTATGTATTATTGATATGCTTTTGGAGATGTTTGTAGTTCTTTAATGTGATTGACAACATGGGATCCACACTACACTACAGATATCATATTATCCAATGATGTCACCCACCAGCCACAGCCTCCCTTGTGGAGCATTGTCCAGAGGATATTATGATTGTCACATAGAATATATATGGTGGTTGGTGGCCAAAAACAAATCGATTTCAGTGGGTAACACAAAGTGAAAATGTACACTGTGGCCTCTGTTTTAATTCATTTGTTTAAAATGATCCAAATAATAAAATTAAGGAAATTCACTGTTTATTTACTTCAAGCAAATCTGGGTCACAAGTAAATAATGGAAAAATGTCATCTAAGGATAGTTCTCCCAACCAAGTAATACATGAGAAGGAAGTAAGATGTAAATCTTTTTCCATGAAAGCTAATAATAATTTAAAGTCTGTTGTACAGTAAGGGGGCGGAGAATCAAAGATATGGTTCATCAAAGTTCCACGGTACTTGTGACCGAATGTCACCATTTACTGAGTAAGTTGTGTAAAGTGGAACCACATTATGGATGAAGCATTCCTGGGGGAATGGATTTCAAGAGAGCATCAGGTCAGGTGGTAGCTGTGGCACAGTTACCAAATATAAAAGAGCGGACTGGCAAGGCAAGAAAGCAGTTGGTGCCAACCAGTGAGAGAGGAAGGATGTGTGAGTGGTGGAATGCAGAGGCAGAATGACTGAGGAGTGGCTGGGGACCGAGACCAGTGGGATATTGTTGGTCAAGCACCGAAGTCCAGACCACGCCGGTCAAGACCCTAGCTCCATACAAGACTTCAAGCTCAGTCAATCCCTTGATATCTGGATGCCGCAGGTCCAGCACCGAAGGTTGAATCCTGACCATCATATGGGGCCAGACATCTACTGTGATGACCGGGAGATACAAGTGAAGTAGGCAGCTGCTTCTTCATCTTAGAAAGACTCAAGGCAAAATGCACATACACCATCTGTGGCTATATGTGAAATATAGTGATGAGCGAGTATACTCGTTGCTCGGGTTTTCCCGAGCACGTTCGGGTGGTCTCCGAGTTTTTGTAACTGCTCGGAGATTTAGTTTTCATCACCACAGCTGAATGATTTACAGCTAGCAACCAGGCAACTCCCGCAGTTATTAATACTCGGAGACCACCCGAGCATGCTCGGGAAAACCCAAGCAACGAGTACACTCGCTCATCACTAGTGAAATATGATATAGAATACCAACACCTCCGTATGTGCATACATGGATAGTTCTAAAGGACAAATCGGAAAATATAATCGTGAACAAAGAAAACACCCGAAATACGTCCAATAATTTAAGGTAAAACCAAAACTTTATTTAAACATCTACACAATAATAAGTTGGGACAATACCAGAACCTTTTGGGGCACAACACAGGGACAAAAAAGCTGCAGAATATTAAATATTTAAGTAAGAATGGCAATGGAAATGTACTAGAACTTGGTGAACAATGTCAGTGAATTAGCGCCAAATATGCTGCCACTCACAAGAAGGTACAATTAAAGTACTCAAACAATGTGACGTGTGCAAAATATAAGGTATGAAAATGCTAGTAAAGTGCATATGCTTAAAAGTACGGAGGGGGAAGCCAGCATGATCGCTGAAAAATCCGGTAGTAAGTGATAATACACATGTATATATTTTTTTTTTTTTCTGCTTCCCCCAAAAAGCCTCCAGATAAATATACGTTTTGGCGTCTGCCTTCGTCAGGGGGTCAATTCTCATGTGAGATGGAGCCAGGCAACGAAGGGGACCAGACCAGCCACATATAAAGTGTTGCGTGACTGGCTACTAGGGACATATTTCTCCCTAGGAATGAATGTACTTGTATAGAGTATGCTCTAAGATGTATGTGAGTCACCCGCCAGGGCCGTGGGGTACTCGGTACCGGGTCCGATGTTCACAGTGGGATGTCACGGTGGCTGCAACCCGGTCCGTGGCCCTGGGCGCCCATGTAAAAGAGAAAGGTATTTTAAGGGAATAAAGTTTATGTTCGTGACGCCACCTGTGGTATTCGGTCAGGGTGACCGACGCTGCTTTAAGGGGTCCTCTGGGGTGATGTTATGGCAGCTAGATGGTATAACTTCCCACAGATGAAGTATGTTCCCAGGGCTTCCCAGAGTGTAGATGGTAGAATGGTGAGAGGTGCAGTAAGGAACGAGGACACAGGTTTGCAGCCTCTTTACCTCGTGTACTGAAGACTTCAGCAACCACAGTCCAGGGCACTGGATCACAGGGCAGGTAGGGTCCAGCCGGTTTGGAGGCAAGTCCAGAGTCCCCTTATCCAGGTGGAGAATAGAAGCCTTCCTTTGCATTGTAGTGGTGTAGTCCCTTACTGCTAGAAGCTTCACATAAGGTCCTCACAGATGGACCCCTCTGTCCCCTGGATAGGATAGGACATAACCCGTATGACTGGTGACTTGAGCCTGTTTATAGGGTCTCTTAGATGACCCGACTCTGAAGGGTGTCACCGTGCCTCCTGGGTGTTGGGTCAGACAGGGAACTTGAAGTTCAGCTGTCCTGCCTGTCTCTGATGTAAGGCGTAGAGGTCCTTACATCCTCGGTGTTCCGGCTACTGGATTCCTGCACCTCAGAACGAGGCAGCCTGCTTGGGGCTGGTCTCCTTCTGGTATCCTCTCCTGTGCTTCCTCTCCTGCATGCTCACTGCAATCAATTCTGCTTTCTAAATGTCTTTTTCCAGGAGCTGTAGCACTGTGGCATACACAGCTCCGTAAACCCGCCGTCCTCCTCAGACTGCTGTCTGGAACTCACTAACTTTCCCTACAGACTACCAGTTATATATATATATGGGGAGTCACCTAGTAAATAGGATCAAAAGCTCCCCCTGGTGGCCTGGAGTGTGAATGTGTTGCATGTTTGTGGTACCTGGTTACAGTTATCCTTTCTTGCCTCCAAACATAGCATCACTCTCCCCGTGAGGAAAGCAATGCTTCTGTGACGACCAGGACCCTGGGGCTCCACATATGCAGACATTTAATATATAAAATTTGTAGAGGCGGACATATTATTAGGGCAACCTGTAAAGCCACACATTGGCCAGAGAGGTGAGGTGGCGCAATTCTATCTCTACAGCAGGTGGAATTGTGCATTATAATGGTTCATCAAAGGCATTACATGGATCCTGCGGAAATTGGAAGGCTCAGCTCGTTGACTTTTAATGAAACCTGTAAGAAATTTGTATAAACTCTAGCAATTATTATGATTGTGTAGCCCTATAAATAGTAAGGCAGTAGATCTTCTTATGATCCCATAGCAATACAGTGAAAAATTGCATATTAAAGTTGAGTCTAGAAGTGCATTGGGGAGTGATGATGCACTTCCGGTTTCTCCTTCTCACGCTGTATTCCCTACCTAGCAATACCCTCTACTGAATGGCTGACAGGTCAGTGGCCGTTTACCAGAGCAAACAACCTGAAAATCTGAGGGGTGCTGCTAGGCAGGGAAGACAGTGTGAGGCTGAGAACCTAGAAATGCGTCATTACCCCCCAATGCACTTAATGACACACCTTCAAAATATGATTTCTAATAGCTGGAGTAGTGTTTTGGGGTCATAAAGAGATCAGTTGGCTTATGTTTTAAAGGGCTGAACAATTATATAAATGATTTGGGGTTGCTAAAGTTTGACAGGTACCCTTTAATCTAATATGTTTGAGGTCTTCAATGCCTGGGCAGCGTGAGTCCTAAATTGAACCCTGAAAACCATGCACATTAATGAGCCTCACACACACACATGACCCTATGATTAATTAATTGATGGTGTACTGTTTTTTGTAGGTACTAACCACTTCATAGTGGGAAAACCTCACAAAACCTTACATTTTTAGTAATTCTCTGACCCTTGTCTAGCTAACGCATTTTGGCTCTTGCCAAAGTCGCTTAATCCTTGTCATATTTTTGCCATTTCCAACATGTCAACTTGTTGCCTAATTTATACCACCCCTGCATTCCCACCTTCACCTTTATCAGGGGTCTCATTCTTTGATAGAAAATGATTTGCCGGGGCTCTGAATAGAGGGACTATGGTGAAGGGTATACTAAGATTTTTCACAGCTGTAATCTGTGTCTGCTCCTTTTAGGAGCCAAATAGAACTAAGTATTTTGTTTGCCCTAGTCTTTGACATTATAGAGAAAGAACTATTGTACCCCTGAAAATGTCTAGAAACCAGAAATCACGGAGCTCCATAGTAAAAATCCTAATTGTTCTTCCCCCAGTCTCTACCTACAAGCAATACAAGCAAAAAAAATATTCAGTGGAGAAAGTGAAGTCATACCTCCTCCCTTCAACGGGTGGAAGTGTAGCGCCCCCACTGCCGCAGGGCCGAGGGGTACCCGGTACCGGGTCTCCGAGCTTCTGCTCTGGGGTTGTCACGGTGGCTAGGCCCGGTCCGTGACCCTGCCGTGGGGCGCACAGTCAGTAATGATGATAGAAGTAGATAGCGGTAGCGGTGGTGAGGCTGTAGTGATGCAGTGTAGTGGTGCAGTGCAGCAGTAAATAACGAGGACACCAGGTTGCAGTCTCTTTACCTCTTTACTGAAGATCTCTGAGTCCTCAGTCCAGCATACGGTTTACCAGGCTGCGCAAGTCCGGCCGGTCCAATGGCACCTCCAGAGTTCTCTTCACAGGTGGAAATCTGTGCCTTCCTGCTTGCGCTATGTGTTGTGGTCCTTCCCTGCTGTGCTTACGGAAAGTCCCCACAACTGTTGTGTCTGTTTCTTAAGTTCCCTCACAACTCGACTAGATGATGTTCTGCTAATCCTCCGTCCCTCCCTGAGGTTCGGGTAGGAACGGCACCCGTTTGACGGGTAGGCTCGGAGCTCTTCCGGGACCCTAGAGACGCCCCTCTCCACAAGTTGCCCCCCAAGACTTCATAGGTGATTTGAGTTAGACAGCCCGCCTGAGACTGACTGTCCTGCCGCTGTTTAGAGTATTGCTTGAAGCTGGATATTATGATACTCTCTCGGCGTTCCGGCCACCGGTTGTGCGCCTCAGTAGAATGTTGCCTCGGTCTTACAGCACGACTCCTACTGGTATTCTCCTATCGCTTTGATCTCGTTTCTCACTCAGCACAATCTATTTCGCTTCTGATCCCTCCTTGGGCACCGCCGCTATCCTGAGCAGGCACGGTCCCGTTACGTTCGTTCAAGTTGCCAAGCCTCTGTCAGGATCCCACCCCTGACAGAGACCCTACTGTATCTTCCCCCACAACACCCTCTGCCACAAGGTGTTGCCTGGTTCCAACCCAGTCAGCTTCTGATCTAACTTCCTGCCTGACCCCCAGTTTACCCACTATGGTGGGGAGTGGCCTAATGAATAGCACCCTTAGCTCCCCCCGGAGGCCCGGCTGTGAAATGTATTGGTGACTGTGATACCTGATTAGATGAACTCCTTCAGTGCCATCAGACGCACCATAGCTCCCCATAGTGGCGGAGCCACAGTACTGCAACGACCAGGACTCTGGGGCGCTGCACTCCCCCCTGGTTAAACACAGTACTCCGGGACTGGGAAGAAAAACAACAATACAAGTTAGCGAAAAGACATATAGTTTTGTTTGAGTGCAATAACAATAAGTATACTTGAACAGAGCTTCCCTTTATGGGAGGTGAGGACACTTGAACGTTACAAACATGGTTAAATAACATAGCAACATGCTATAAATAACTTTTCTTACCCAACCGGGTATTCTATTTGGCACAAATTCTGGAACAATAAGTTAACATTGCCTTTAAGGATGCACACTCTAAATCCCTAAAAGACCTTCTTATACACATTATAAGGCTTAAGCAACTGTGCTACATTCTCCTTCTTTAAATCTGCAGGACCGCCTGTCCTAACGGCACCAGACCTACTGCCTCTCCTTTCTCACAGGACCGCTCCTTTCAGCCCGAGCCTTCTGTCTTTTCCACTACTATACACAGTATAGAGCATAACATTCTTTCAGTTTAGGAACACTGAGCCATCTTCATATGGCTCCTAGGAGGACTCACTACCTAACCCCTACGGGTTCACTTTCTGTCCTCTGCAACACATTATTAACTCTTTCTTTACAATAAACTAGCTTTCTACGGAGGACTCAGGGTTTACCTTCTATCCCCATTTTCTATCAACGTTATCAACATTTTCTTGACTTCCATCATTACTTTCTTACTAGCAATCATGCAGAACTCTATGTCTACCCCTACGGGTCTACTGCATCTTTCTTCTAACTTTCACTTGTGCAGGACTTCATGTCTACCCCTACGGGTCTACTGCATCTTTCCAATAATTACTTTATCTCAGAACACATTATTAAACACTTCTTTCTTTCAACAATTTAGTTACATACAACTTGTACATATCAGCAGCATCATTAACTTTCTTTTTAGAGCAATATCATTCTCTAAGTACCATCAGTGAACATCCCCTTTAAGAGGGGACCAAGTCTCTATGAGGTAGTGCAACTCCTCAAGCTGCAAGTCTGTTTGCAATAAGGACTCCAGTGATGTTTTCAAAAAAAACAATATCTTCGCAAAGTGTCCTTTCTTCATATAGAACCAGTAGGGAGCACCTTTAAGAAGGTGCAAACTATTTACAAGAAGTTTGTATCATGCATTGTTCATGATTCAGCAGTTTTTATAACATTGTGGAACAAAAAAGCAAAAATGAAAGTGAAAGCAAAAATAAAAAGCAATAGGGATCCCGGGTAAACAAAGGGATCCCTTTAAGAGTTAACCCAGGACGGGTTTTAGCAGCAAAACAGCAAGGAAATAAACAGTTAACTATTTACAGTTTCAGGTTTCCGAGGCTTAGTTGAACGGCTTCCAGGGCTGCACCTGGCACTTAACCCCTCTTGGCCCGGGAAGGGTGAAGTCCAGGGTTGCACCTAGTGCTGGACACACGCCGTTAATCCGTCTCTCATGTACAGTTAAATCATGCGCAGCGATGGAGGTCTGCGCAGCTTGAGTAGGGGCATTTGCTGCAGCAGAGGTAGCGGCTGCTGCAAGATCAGTCACTGGAACCGAGTCAGCAGCTGTGGCACTAGCAGTCGCTGGAGTGGTGTCGGTCGTCAGGGCAGGGTCGTCCTTCATACCTGCTTCAGATGCGGTCCCTCCGGTGCCGGTCTGCTCCGTCTCCACTGCGGCCTGTAGCGCTGGTTGCAGGGCCTTGTGCTGCGACGCTGTCATCTCTGCTTGCAGTACCTCGCTTTCCGGCAGGGCCTTGCTTTCTGGCTTCGGAGCGCTGGAACTTCTTTCTTGCTCCGGACCAGACGAGGCTGCCGACAGACGTCTGGCGAGGCTCCCGATGATGGTCTTCCTCCACCCGGCCTCAGTGCTCAGCTGCATCCGCCGGGGTTGGTGGATCAGCTTGTCCGCTCCGGTCTGCAGGAGGCCAGCGTCAACTGTGGAGGTCTGGCTGCGGTGCCTCTCCGGGTAGCTGGGGGAGTCCTCGGCTCCGACCCCATGCTCCGGCTCCGGGCGGCTGGCCATGGCGTCCTCCATGTTGCTCGCTTCTTCTTCCTGGTCCTTTTCCCGCTCTCTCCTTCGTGGGCGGTTTCGTTTTCTCTGTCTCCGCCCACCATTGAGAATCAGGAGGCGGATCTCGGCTGCTGACGGACACGTCCTCAAGGGGCAGGAATACTTAGACTGGGCGGCCATTGTCTTTCGCGCTCTCCAGCTTGTCTACGCCCACTTCCACGCCCTTCTTCTTCTCCTGCGCTCCTCTTAGCGCTGTAATGGCGGCGGTTTTGGCGGGAACTTTTGGCGGCAAGTGGCAATACACAGTCTTTGCAATAAAGTACAGTCCAAGCACAGTAAATCCCAGTTCCAAGGCACACATGACCTGATTCTTCAGGCTTAAGTAGATCCTGTTCGTGACGCCAAGTTGTAGCGCCCCCACTGCCGCAGGGCCGAGGGGTACCCGGTACCGGGTCTCCGAGCTTCTGCTCTGGGGTTGTCACGGTGGCTAGGCCCGGTCCGTGACCCTGCCGTGGGGTGCACAGTCAGTAATGATGATAGAAGTAGATAGCGGTAGCGGTGGTGAGGCTGTAGTGATGCAGTGTAGTGGTGCAGTGCAGCAGTAAATAACGAGGACACCAGGTTGCAGTCTCTTTACCTCTTTACTGAAGATCTCTGAGTCCTCAGTCCAGGATACGGTTTACCAGGCTGCGCAAGTCCAGCCGGTCCAATGGCACCTCCAGAGTTCTCTTCACAGGTGGAAATCTGTGCCTTCCTGCTTGCGCTATGTGTTGTGGTCCTTCCCTGCTGTGCTTACGGAAAGTCCCCACAACTGTTGTGTCTGTTTCTTAAGTTCCCTCACAACTCGACTAGATGATGTTCTGCTAATCCTCCGTCCCTCCCTGAGGTTCGCGTAGGAACGGCACCCATTTGACGGGTAGGCTCGGAGCTCTTCCGGGACCCTAGAGACGCCCCTCTCCACAAGTTGCCCCCCAAGACTTCATAGGTGATTTGAGTTAGACAGCCCGCCTGAGACTGACTGTCCTGCCGCTGTTTAGAGTATTGCTTGAAGCTGGATATTATGATACTCTCTCGGCGTTCCGGCCACCGGTTGTGCGCCTCAGTAGAATGTTGCCTCGGTCTTACAGCACGACTCCTACTGGTATTCTCCTATCGCTTTGATCTCGTTTCTCACTCAGCACAATCTATTTCGCTTCTGATCCCTCCTTGGGCACCACCGCTATCCTGAGCAGGCACGGTCCCGTTACGTTCGTTCAAGTTGCCAAGCCTCTGTCAGGATCCCACCCCTGACAGAGACCCTACTGTATCTTCCCCCACAACACCCTCTGCCACAAGGTGTTGCCTGGTTCCAACCCAGTCAGCTTCTGATCTAACTTCCTGCCTGACCCCCAGTTTACCCACTATGGTGGGGAGTGGCCTAATGAATAGCACCCTTAGCTCCCCCCGGAGGCCCGGCTGTGAAATGTATTGGTGACTGTGATACCTGATTAGATGAACTCCTTCAGTGCCATCAGACGCACCATAGCTCCCCATAGTGGCGAAGCCACAGTACTGCAACGACCAGGACTCTGGGGTGCTTCAGAAGACACAGTAATGCCCCTACTGAAGCCCCCCAGTGTTTTCACCCAGTGCAATATCCCCATTAATTACAGTATGATTTTCGAAACAGTGCCTTCACAATACACAGTACGATACACAGTATGTGTATCTCCACAGTGAATTTTCCCACACAGTTTGGCCCCACCGTATCCCCCACACGCGCTCTCAGTGCTCCCCACACAGTTAAATGCCATCACAGTTTGAGGGCACTCTAGCGGTACTATGTCCCCCAGAGTTACTCCTACACATTATGATAATGCCAAAGTGCACTCATCACAGTATAATGTTCCCCCGGTGATCCCGAACACAGTTTCCACCCCAACATAATAAAATACCCCCATAGCATGATGCCCCTGATGTGCACCCCACAAAATAAGTTGTCTCCACACAGTATGTTGTCTCCACAACCCCCACACAGTATGATGACCCTAACAGCTCCCTCACACACATGATGATGACCCACACAGCTTTCCACATATAGTATTATAGCATCCACTCAGTATGATAGTCCCCACAGTATCAGGAAACCCACAGCCACACACAAATACTGACATTAAAAAAATAAAACTGCTCACCTTGACCTGTTTCCATTATGTGGTGCTCTCGTCTACGCCCCGTGTAAACCGAGACTCTGCACTGCACTGGTGCAGATGACATCATAGGACCTGATGTGCTGCGACTCTGATGCTCAGGCTGAGTGGTGGAGCAGGGAGCCAGTGGCTCCATGTTCCACCGTTGAATTCAATGTGATGCTCATACAGTTGAAATTATGAAGCCGAGGTGGCGTGCTTTGTCACTTGGCACAAAGCTTCCTCTTCCCGATTCAGGGGCCCCATAGTGTGTGCTTGGTCTGCCTCTGGGTGTTTCTTTAACTGCACCTGTGTAGCCTAACATTTCCTAAAAGGAAGCAGCATTTTACACCCAACACAGCCTGAGGTGTCAGACTGAAGGATTGCACACTTGTAGAGCGACTATTAACCAAGTAGAAAAGGTCATGTTGACTCTTTACGTCATTTACATGAGTAAGCCAATAAAAAAAATTAGCAACCTAATATTAATGGTGTCAAATACGAAATTAAGCACCCCGAATATGAACTTTTCTAATTTTCTGTGCTACTTCATCTAGATCCTTTAGAAACTTTCGAAGTACGGTCATTTCTAGGAATGGAATGAGCAGAGTGATGCAAAAACTTTCCCAGCTGTGTTCCTTATGTTTCAAAACAGCCACCCCCTGCCTGACTGACGGCTGCAGAGGCTAGCCCTCCCCGTTACTGAGGTCTGATATACACACCAGTCTGCCCAGTAACAAGGAGCTGCACAATCCAGTACACAATAAGATCGAGTTCCCAGCAAAACATGTTTTCTTTCCCTGTTCTTTAAACAAAGGGTAAGGTTATAAGAACTGGGTCATTTGTTAACTCCTTGCCAGGACACGGTGAAGTATGGAGCAACAGTACATAATTAGAGGGATACTTCCTATTCATTAGATAGGGGGATACCTTACTGATCACTGAGGGTCCAAATGCTGGGATTACCATTTATTCTGAACAATGAGCTATGAATGGAGCTGAGATGAGCATGCTCAACCTATGTTTCATTTATAGTCTATGGGGTCAGGGCCGGCTCCAGGTTTTCATGGGCCCCTGGCGAAAGAGTCTCAGTGGGCCCCTTTAACACATACCACGATTCATGATGCACAGATATGGCAGAGAAATATACAACACACTTCAATGCAAAGCTGAACTTCTTGTGTTTCCTCCCTCTACTAAACTATCTATACTCAGCTTTACAATTTCCTTGTGTGGTGCAACCTTTACTCGCACGCAGCAAGCTCGCTGTCTTGTGGTCATATTTGATACAAAACGTTCCTTTATTCTCTATGCCCAATCACTCATTCGCTCGTGTCACCTGCACCTTAAAACATCTCCAGAATCAGACCTTTTCTCACCTTCGACAGTACAAAAACTCTTAGGGTAAGTTCACACAGGGCGTTTTTGCTGCTTTTTTTTTTGCTTTTTTTTTATGCTAAGGGCAACGGTCCTGAAACGGCAACTTATATCATTAATTGTGCACGATTTTCACCCTATCCTTTGCAAAAGGTGAAGTTCAAGTTAAACATTTTCACTATTAATTAATGTGCTGCAGATATAAAATCCACACCACAGGTTCATTTCAACTCAGATTCTGGATAGTTTTTTTTCTTCGTAATATTTGCTAAAGTTTCCTCCTATTGTAATATGCTGCCAATTTTCTGCCTGGAAAATCCGGGTAAAAAATCTAAACTGTATTATTCCATGTGTGAGGCAGCACATCTGCATAGACTTTCGTTTAAAGTGATATTTGACCTGGGGTTTTTATGATTCTATATGTTAAAGTGGTCAACTCATGAAGATAAAACATGCCCATACAGGCATAGAGGTGGTCCATTCATACGCTGTGGTGGACTTTGCCTGGCCATGTTGTAAGGAGGTGAAGCACAAGAAGAGTCCGGGGACGGTTACCTTCTCGGCTCCATGCCTGGAACCATTGAGCTGTGCTACAGGTTCCCCAGGGGGCAGACTTAGAGACTGGGACAGGAAGGAAGCCGGGCAGAGAGCGGGAAAGGCGCGCGTGCAAGGGTCAGAGCAGCGTGAGCAGTGGTCAGAGCAGGGCGCAGCTGCGCTCCGGGAGAGAGAGAGATCTCCCGGTCAGAGGACAAATACAGGGAGATTGCCCAGAAAGACTGCATCTTGTGAGTACACAAAAGTGGACTCTGCTGTGACTGGAGAGGGGCGCCTTGAGACCCGAGCAGAGACATTGGCCCGTGCAGAGACTGTGACTCCCTGGTACCCACGGTATCAGTGCAGAGACTGTGACCCCTGGTACCCACGGTATCAGTGCAGAGCCCTTGATTCCTGGTGAGAGACTTAATAATAGACTGACCATCATTTTCCCGGGATAGGCTGTGCTGTAAAAGCTAAAGACTCAGAGCCTGTGCATATCACATTAACTCCCGAAACCCCAGGCAGCGGGTTCCTAGAGACTACTCAGCCCACAGACAACAGAGGGACGACAAGTGCCGCTGTTTCTTGGCGCCTACGTTGGAGAAGACGACCCTTCAAGCAAGTCCTCATCAGACTGATAAGTGTTTTTTTCTCAAGAAATTCTGCTTACTTCTCTTACACTGTTTGACTCCCATATTTTTGCACTGTTTTATTGTTAGTTATATTCCACTGCTTCCTCCCTGCGAGGAGAACCTGATTCCTGTTAATAAACCCCTCAACTGTTGGTCTGTCTGTTCCGTGGTGACATACTCAGTACCTGCATACTATTATAATGTAATACTACCTATGGCCTGTAGTGTGCCTGGCTATGACCGCTTCTGACGGTTCCAGAAACCAAACTCAGAGCTATGAGCAGAATATCTGTTTTACGTCAGAAGTTTTCATTGCTCACAGCAGAAGCTACTGTTGATTTGCTAGATAAGGAGGTGCCAAATCGCTTTTCCAGCAGGGAACGTAATATTGCAATTTAGATTTGCCATAAAAACTTTTAATACTTCAGGGTTTTATCTATTCCAGTGCTTCCCACCAACTACCAGTTCCACTATCTAACTCGGTGCACAGTGCATCCCATTTGAATTCCAGCCAATACAGCTCTTATATCTTGTCTCTAACCTTTAGCCCACTTAGATAGTAAGCTCTTGTGTGCAGGGTTCACTCTACTGTTCTATTTCTTTTACTGTCTCTTATATCTTTATGTACAGTGGGTACGGAAAGTATTCAGACCCTTTTAAATTTTTCACTCTTTGTTTCATTGCAGCCATTTGGTAAATTCAAAAAAGTTCATTTTTTTCTCATTAATGTACACTCTGCACCCCATCTTGATTGAAAAAAAAAAACAGAAATGTAGAAATTTTTGCAAATTTGTTAAAAAAGAAACAGAAATATCACAAGTCTCCGTGTGTTTTGCAAAGACATAATGTCCATGAAAAAAACCTGACGTGAAAAGGTTAAAATGGATACTTGTTGTATCTGTGAAAAAAAACAGATGCAACACGGACGTCTGAATGAGGCCTAAGATGGGAACACCCCTTTAACTCTGCACTTCTGGCATTAATAGCTACTGAACCCACTAGTGGCCGACATGTATAGAATATGTCAAAAGTATATTTCACAACTATTTGCTATAGAGATTAACAGAAGAAAAAAAAATCAAATACATTAGTCGAAGTAGAGCTTCGGCAGCATTGATTTCGACCATGAACAACCATGCTTGAGCAGAAATAGTTAAACACGGAGACCCAAGTGATCACTAAATCCAGTCTCTGAAGGATCTGTATATTCTTGGTCCATATACAAGAAAATTAAATTGTCGATTTTTGACACCGTCAGCGTTACATATACCAAAATCGTCTGGATGTAGCGGTACGGACAAGTGAATCAGGGAAGGAAATATTAGGACATTGAATGACGCTGCCTATAATAGAAGATGGGGGACGGAGGAGGGGAAGGAGCAGCTTTAATCAGCAGGAGCTATAAGAGGAGAGCACAGATAATAGAAGGAATATCCCGTCTGATTCTGGGAAGGGGGAATGTATTTTGGGGTGGGCCAGTCCTGACTGGTTCTGTCTAGTTACGCCCAACATCTGAGACTTGTTTTCGTACGGATATGACGCCCTGCTGCTGCTGCTGTTCCTCTTCTCTGTTCTGCACCTTGGTTTGGGGAGGGGGATGAGACCTTTCACCCAATTTTTCATGCTGCATTCACATAGCGTAATGCACATTGCATACTTATAGCCATCGCTGAGACTACAGGCTTCCACCATCTTGTATTAACCCCGTTGCTGACGATTCACTCCATGTCCTGCGGCACTTAATAAATGGAATATGTATGGAATCTGCTAAGGTGATAATTTCTTCTGGCTCTCGTATATTCTCCAGAATACATTACTGACGCCGTGTTAAGCAATTAAGGGAAGGGCGATGATGTGCCGTAGTTAGGAAACAACTGAGTCATGTTACTCATCATGCGAGTTCGAGATGACAAGTCTTCATCCGTCATTGCGCTTCTACGTAATGTTAATATAACAGATTAGCATTGACACTTGTAATAATGATTTACTAACGCTCTATAGGGAGAAATTTACTAAGACTGGAATTTCATCGGTAAGAGTAAGACCTTTTTCAGACGTCCGCTTTTTTTTCCTCAAACCTTAAAAAAAGGAGCAATTTTAATCAATATTTGGATCAGATTTTAATCAGTGTTTGGTCAGTGGTTCCCATTTTTGCCATCAGTAATTTTCACTTATGGCCCCAAAAAATATATCGACTTGCATATATGATTTAAATTTGCGACTTTGATTAAAAACAGGTGTCTCCATGATATATTTGAGTGGACAAAATGGCCAACAAACAATAAACACGTACATGTGAACGGCACCATAGACTATTATGGATACGTGTTTTATCTGTGCACAACTGGGAAAGAACGCATATGGCAAAAAATGGAAGGCTGGATGAAGCCTTAGGGCCTGTGCACACATTGCAGATCTGACACGTTTGCTGACAGGGTTTCCTGATGCCAGCAAAGTGAATGAGAATCTTAAAATCCCATGAACACCTTGCTTATTTTTGACTTGCAGATTTAATGCAGATTCAGCGTTTTTGATGCAGATTTCCAATAAAATAATAAAGCCTGTACTCTCCTCCTGTGTCGGCGCCTTTCCCACGGTATCGGCACTCTCTCTCCCCTGAGATGTGATTCGGTGTTGTGACACGTGATGCCGGCGCCCAATCAACGCTGTCTCCATCTTTGTAGGAACTGAGCATGAAGAGGAAGCGAGGGATCAGCTCATCCCACTGGAATGGAGATGGCACGGGAAGTGAGTATAGACTTTATTATTTTATTGGGGCCAAACATTTAGTTTTGGAAGGGGTTGTCCTAGTAGTGGACAACCTCTTTAAAAAAAAGTGATAAGAAAAGCACAAAGCAACAAAAAGTCACAAATGTGCTAAGAAAAATAGTAGGTATTAAAATTTCCAACTTTTGACGCCAGAATACTAAAATGCAGACATTGAAAAATTCCCTCTTGTGGGTACATTTACAAAGACTCTCTCTGCAATAGACTTCCAAACCTTTTCCACCGAACTTACGGGAGAAGCCCGTGTTCAGCGTTTAGCACCGGACAGACACTAACTGTCCGGTACAAACCTCGTCACAACCCCTCTCATCTCTCAGTCACTTCTCTTTGGCCCCTGGGACAACCATCACTGACAGGAGCTGAGGTTGGAGCTTCTTTATGCTCCTCTGTGGCCATCACTGAGCCCATACAAACTAATAATGGGAATAACAGTAGAGTTCATGTAACGCCGCCTGGTTCCTTATGTCGTAGGCATGTGACAGTTCATTTTCAACACACATATATACATGAAGGGTGACGAATAGTGTTGAGCATTCCGATACTGCAAGTATCGGGTATCGGCCGATACTTGCTGTATCGGAATTCCGATACCGAGATCCGATATTTTTGTGATATCGGGTATCGGTATCGAAACAACATTAATGTAAAAATGTGTAAAAGAGAGAATTAAAATAAAAAATATTGCTATACTCACCTCTCCGACGCAGCCTGCACCTTACCGAGGGAAGCGGCAGCGTTCTTTGTTTAAAATTCGCGCTTTTCTTTCCTTTACGTGAGTCCCGGCTTGTGATTGGTTGCGTGCCGCCCATGTGACCGGCACGCAACCAATCACAGCAAGCCGTGACGTAATTTCAGGTCCTTCAGGATTTTAAAATTACGTTCCGGCGTTGTGATTGGTTGCGTCGCAGTCACATGGGAGACGCAACCAATCACAGCAAGCCGTGACGTAATTTCAGGTCCTTAAGGATTTTAAAATTACGTCCCGGCTTTGTGATTGGTTGCGTCGCAGTCACATGGGAGACGCAACCAATCACAAGCCGTGACGTCACGGGAGGCTGGACACGCGCGCATTTTAAAATGGGCGCGTGTCCAGCCTCCCGTGACGTCCCGGCTTGTGATTGGTTGCGCCGCGATCAACCAATCACAAGCCGGGAGGCTGGACACGCGCCCATTTTAAAATTTTAAAATGCGCGCGTGTCCAGCCTCCCGGCTTGTGATTGGTTGACCGCGGCGCAACCAATCACAAGCCGGGACGTCACGGGAGGCTGGACACGCGCCCATTTTAAAAAGCGTGCGTGTCCAGCCTCCCGTGACGTCACGGCTTGTGATTGGTTAATGGCGGCCATGTTGCCGGGACGCGGACCAATCACAGCAAGCCGTGACGTAATTTCGTCACGGCTTGCTGTGATTGGTCCGCGTCCCGGCAACATGGCCGCCCTGACCAATCACAAGCCGGGACTTCACGTAACCAAGTAAAAGCGCGAATTTTAAACAAACAACGCTGCCGGTTCCCTCGCTGAGGTCCAGGCTGCGTCGGAGGGTGAGTATAGCGATATTTTTTATTTTAATTCTTTCTTTTACACATTTATATGGATCCCAGGGCCTGAAGGAGAGTTTCCTCTCCTTCAGACCCTGGGAACCATCAGGAATACCGTCCGATACTTGAGTCCCATTGACTTGTATTGGTATCGGGTATCGGTATCGGATTGGATCCGATACTTTGCCGGTATCGGCCGATACTTTCCGATACCGATACTTTCAAGTATCGGACGGTATCGCTCAACACTAGTGACGAATGTTGTTGCTTGGTCCCTGAGTAAGAAGGGATTTGCTTTTTTTATGACAGCATGAAGGCGGATATCACACATGCAGTTTTATCGATAGTTTTTAAGTAGTTTTTGGAATAAAAAAATAGGAATTAATTCAAACCAAAGAAAAACACTTTACCTATCTAAACTCTAGATACTCTAAACCGACAGCAAAAACTTGCACAAAAACTAGAAGTGTGATTCCAGCTGAACAGGTGTGACACTCCACCAAATAACATTTCTTGGGGTAGAGACACATTGACCCCGACTCATCAACAGCATTTTCACACCAGTCTTGATGAGAGAGCTTGGTGGTACAACTCATCTTGAAATTCATATTAATTGCTAACGTTTGCATAGTTTTGTATATAAAACCCATGTTTAGCTGCAAACATTGCATGGCTCCTTATCAATTTAAAAATCATGTGTTTGCATGAATAGTGCAACTTTTTTTTATTTTTAATTTATTTTTAATATTTTAATGACACAATAAGCCTGTATAGCGACTATATACATGGTGCTTTTTAATTTTTGCTTTGACATGCTCTGTGCATTTTATTAAAGAGAATCTGTCACCAGGTTTTTGGTCCTCCATATGAGAGGAGCATAATGGTAGGTCTCTGAATGCTGAGCTCTGCATAACCCCACCCACACCCCTGATTGGCAGCTTTCTGCCTATACACAGTGTGCACAGAAAGCTGACAATCAATAGTGGAGGTGGTGTTATACAGAGCTCATGAATATGGAGGACTATCTGATTTACTAGTCCTCTAGTGATAAGCCCCTGGTAAAAAAAAACAGTGATTTTATGAAAACTCTACTGAGTAGCCCAGTAAATGATACAACATTGGAATCAGGGTCTCTGTCTCTACATTATGCTACTAACTTGCACTCCTTGTTTGGTAACAATGTAGGTTCTATGTAGAAGAGTCCTTTGCAGGTGCTTGTCACCCGATTGGTTAGAAAACCTACCAAGACTGGATTCCCTTTCTCCAAAAGGTCCAGCAAGAACTGGACAATAGATTTCTAGTTGATAGAAGGGAATTCAGTGCCTGTTTTTTAGTCTTGGCCTCAGTTATGGAGAAATTCTAATGAACACATTACCAGTGCTGTGTTAAAACTACTTGTGCCAACATAGTTTATGTAATGACAGATCTAATACAGTGAGTGAAATTTAATAACAGGTTTTGTTCCGCTTTATTGTTCATTGTTCCAAACAGAATATTTAGAAACGTACAAGAACTGGTAGATGGAAGGACTGCCCACATTGTAGTCGACAGATGTTCTGCAAATTACCAGAAATATACATTTTGTAAGAATGGATTTATTTTTTTAGCTTTTACTGTATGTGCAAAATGATGTGAAATAGTTTTATAAGTTACTTGCACTTTCACATTTAACCTCTGTACCCCCCAAGGTGGTTTGCATGTTAATGATCAGGCCAAGTTTTACAATTCTGATCACTGTCACTTTATGCGGTCGTAACCCTTAAAGGCTTCAACAGTTCCCACTGATTCTGAGATTGTATTTTCGAGACATATTGTACTTCATGATAGGGGTAAAATTTCTGTGATATAACTTGCGTTTATTTGTGGAAAAAATGGAATTTTGGCTCAAATTTGAAAAGTGTTGCAATTTTCAAACTTCTAATTGTTTTGCCCTTAAATCACAGAAGTGTGTCACACAAAAAAAGTAAAAAAAAAAAAAATTTCCCACATGTCTACTTTACATCAAGTTTTGAAACAATTTTTTTCTTAGGTAATTATAAGAGTTAAAAGTTGACCATTGATTTCTTATTTTTTCAAACAAAATTTACAAAACTATTTTTTTTTAGGGACCACCTCATATTTGAAGTGACTTTGAGGGGTCTATGTGATAGAAAATACCCAAGGGTGACACCATTCTAAAACTACACCCCTCAAGATGCTCAAAACAGCATTCAAAAAGTTTATTAATCCTTCAGATGCTTCACAGGAATTTTTGGAATTTTGGAATTCCTGTGCATTTTTACCTGCGCCAATACCCTACATGTAATTGGGAAATATTTTTCAGTAACAGCGCAAAGCTCAGAAGGGAAGGAGAGCCAAACTATAGTGCAGATTTTACTGTTATGGTTTGTAGGTGCCATGACCCACTGGGAGAACCCCTGATTTGCTAGAACAGCAGAACCCCCATAAGTGACCCCATTTTACAAACTATACCTCTCAATTAATTCATCAAGGGGTGCAGTGATCACATTGACACCATGGGTGTGTCACAGAATTTTATACCTTTGGGCTGTGAAGAAAAAATTATTAAATTTTTACCACCAAAATTTTGTTTTAGCCCCAGATTTAAAATTTTCACACAAGAAGTGGGTAAAAATGGCACCATAATTTGGCCCACAATTTCTGCTGAATGTAGAAATACCCCATATGTGGCTGTACAGTACTGCTTAGCCATACGGAGAGACTCAGGAGGGACAGAGCGCTATTTGCCTAATGGAGCTCAGATTTTCCTAGAATAGTTTGCGGACTTCATATACAGAGCCCCTAATTGCCAGAAGAGCAGAATCCCCCCCTCAGGTGACCCCATTTTGGAAATTATACCTCTTTGAGAATTTATCTACAGGTATAGGGACAATTTTGACTACATGGGTGTTTTCCACAAACAAGCAGCAGTGGATATTGCGCAGTGAAAATTGCAAACTGCTGTTGTAGTGACAGTACGCTGTAGTGACCAGAATGTTGCAGTCACCAGTACGTTATGCATAGCTCATGTTTCTGGAGACATGCACCCGTAAGTTAGGAGGGCTCTCATCACTTCAGAAATGCCAAACATGGACGCAATATGTGGTTTAGGTACACTATGGGGCTCAGAAGGAATCGGGCATTTGGATTTGGGACCACATAATTTGCTGAACTACTCTTGAAGAGTGAGGAGCCATTTCGCCTTTCTAGATCCTTTGTACTACCAGTAACGTGGAATTCCCCTATATTTCCATTGACAGATGATGGACCTGAGTGGGGACTTGCTTTTTTTTGTGGATTGAGTTGAAGCTTTTATTGGGAACTTTTTACATTTCATTTAGGATCACATTTATCCGGCGCTGTACGCTGACCACTTACTTTGGGGTTTCCATCTAAATCTCTGAGTGACGGGATTCAGATGAAACTCCCGAGGGATCCATTCACTCTATAATGAGGCAGCAGATTTACTCTGGACTCTGTCTGGCCTCTGTTCAGCGGTTTCCTTCTTTTCAAACATGCAAACTATGAAAACTATGGTCGACAGTACTTTTATGCAATCCTAAAAAGAAGGACACCGCCGGATTACAGTTCCTATGGCGTCCACAGTGCCTGCATCTGCCTCATCATAGGGAATCTTCTGCCAGAGGTTCCATCTGAATCATGCACTTCAGAGATTTACATGGAAGCCCCGATCAAAGTGCTCAGCACAAAGCACAGGATGAATGTGTGCCAAGCCTTACTGTGATCTTTGGGAGGCAGAATGATCAAATCAACAGGTGAAGATTTGTTTTTATTCATTTTTTATGCCGTTCCTAGTGCGGTATAAGTGATTTGGCGACTGTATTTTTTGGGTCGCAGCGATTACATTGATACCAGATTTATATCGGGATCTTATGTTTGGCTGCTGTCGCACACTAAAAACGCTTTTTATTGCAAAAAATAGTTTTTGCATCACGATATTTTGAGAGTTATAATTTTTCCATATTTCAGCTGACAGAGACATGTGAGGGTTTGTTTTGCGGGACGAGTTGACATTGGTACCATTTTCGAGCACATGACATTTTTTGATCACTTTCCATTTCAATTTTTGTGAGGCAGAATGAACAACAAACAGCAATTCAGGAATTTTTATAGGGGGGGTCTATGTCGTTCCGCGTGTGGTAAAATTGTTCAGGCAGTTTTATTCTTCAGGTCAGTACGATTACAGCGATGCCACACTTATATAGTTTTTTCATGTTTTGGTGCTTTTAAACAATAAAAACTATTTTATAGAGAAACTAATTATTTTTACATCGTTTTATTCTCAGAGGTATGACGTTTTTATTTTTCCATTGATGGAGCTGTATGATGGCTTATTTTTTGTAGGACAAGATGATGTTTTGAGCGGTACCATGTTTATTTATATTTGTCTTGTTGATCGTGTTTTATTCCACTCTTTGTTCAGCGGTATGAAGAATTATTTTTTGCCTTGTTTTTTTATTTCTTTTTTTTATGGTGTTCACTAGATGGGTTAACAAGTGGGAGAGTTCCATAAGTTGGGTCGTTGTGGACTCAGCGATCCTATATATGTGTAATTTTATTGTTTACATTTTGTTTCATAAAAATATTTACCTATGTGTACAATATATTTAGATTTTATTTTAACTTTTGTACTTTGTCCCACTATGGCACTATCATTTTTTGCATGCTGATCGCTGGTATAGCAAGGGGATGCAGCAGTCCTTTCTTGCATCAAGTTCTAACTTGCTGTAAAACTTTGGCCAATAAAACATAACTTTATTGCAAATAAAGCCTCCGTGACTCAGTACGGAAGAAATAATAAGTATCCGTGTAAATATATTTCCTCCTTAATGCATTTAAGATGACTTGACCCTGTGTTATTGAAGCAGAAAGCTCAGAGACAGAAGAACACCGTGTGAGCTGCTCAGCGTATAGGAAGACAGACTGGAGGACAACTTGTTCTGTTTACTGTAGGGATCAGAGGATTGAAAAACAGAAGGTATTTGTTAAGACTTAAGAAACTCAAACATTCAATTGGGTTGATCTACGGTGAAATAATTGGAGGCGTTATGCAAGTGAATTGTTAGGGGTTTTTTTTTCTAAAAATCTCATGCTCCATTTAAATAGGTTCAGCTACTGTTGGGAATTAGACGATAATGCTGTCAATACAAGCACATACAGTAATTAAAGGCCATTAATTGAGCAGCCTCAGCCAACAATTTGGGCTGTCCAAGTTCAAGCCCTTTATTTCATAACTAGTACAGATGCAGATTATAACTAAATGTACTTTTTTTTTCCTCTTGGCTGTTCCTCCCTATCACACAGAACACTCCCTTGACTTGGGCAACAGAAATAAATTAGTAAATTGCAGATGATTTCTGAAAACATACCACAATATTTCAAAATGTTGTCGTAGAATTTTTTTTTCTAAGGTCCCATTGGGTTGTCTCATGAGGATTACCTTATTTTAACTGGAAGCTAACTGTTTTGGACCCCTGTTATCAGAGGAAGTCAGGTAGGGTCAGACCTACTACCTCCAGCGAAATATGGCATAATATGGTGGTGGCCATTCGAATAAGTGGTTGTCTATATATTTCGAGAATGCCAAAGTGGATCTCAACTCTGACCCATAAATAAGGGCTTGGAAAGATAAATTATCATTAAAAGGGTTGTCTGTTTACAAGAGATTGATAGCCCATCTCTGGAATGGGTCGAAATATCAGATTGGTGGTGGTCTCTACGCCTGACACCCTGATCGATCAGCTCAGGGAAGGACAAAGAGAAGAAGGCCCTTATGCATGAACACATCATTCATCCTTTGCAAGTAATAGGGCAGTGAAAAAATTTAGTCACTGATGAAAAGACTGGCCCATATACTGTCCTTTCATAGGGTCTTTCTTCTGCCTAAGTCCGTCACTGCTTTGAAGATCAGTAGTTCATCATAATGCACCCCTCCATGTGTCTGTGACAGATGCAGCTTTCTGATTTGGAGGTGGAACTGGACCCCTTTGTGCCCTTGCACAGGTTGTACCAATAGTATGTCCATCCATGTATAAGCTATTATAAGCTCTGACCGGGGAAGGAACATATCATTGGTGAGCACCGCACAGGGACCCAAGAGATAAGGGGGCCCATTTCTTCCTTCAAAGCAAGTGTAATTGTGCATTATGATGAACTATTGGGCCAAAAAGGGCCCAGATATTGTCCTTGAAAAGGGTCCCTTTCTTGTCTTTGCCTGCGGTGGCTCCATAGTTGGACTGGCCATCTGGCAATTCTGGCAAATGCCAGAAGGGCCTGTCTGGTCATGGGCCACCTTGCCTGCTAAGTTATTACCAAAATTGGTGTTCTCAAGACACCCACACTGTTAAGAGTTGTGAAGGAGCTGACTCCACCACTTATCCCAGCAGTCCACGGGTATCATTAGAAATATTGGTCATGTAGTAAACCTTGCTTTCCTCCATCCAGGGTAATATATTCCACCAGGTGCTGGGGGGACGGGGACACAATGGGCCTGTGTGATGTCAAATGCCAGGGCTAAATTTCAGTCCCAGTCCGTACCTGGGAGGCTCTGATGGTGGGCAGATGTAAAAAACACAATGCGCTGCTAAATTCAATATGTAGCGGCTGCTGTTGAGTACTGCAGAACAGCTTCTTTTTCAGTTGAGTAGGAGCTGTTCTGCAGCACCAGACAGCGGCTGCATTGTTGCACTGTTCAATGTGTTTACATCCGGCTGTCGCCAGAGCTTATAAGAGCTGACTGATGGGGTACAAGCTGTCGGACCCCCACCAATCTGATAGTCTATATTAATATCTTGTAAAGTGATCAACACTTTAATACCTTCATTGCTCTAGCCCACAAGAGATCATATCACTATAACCTTTACTGCATTACTGCTGGTAAAATGAACACTATCTTCCCATTTTTCAAAAAGATAAAATATTTTATAACATTATTGTTTAAATATAAAAGATAGAACTGCAGTAATGCTGGCAGGCGGAGGCCCACACGTTGACTCTTCACGAGGCCTCTTACTTGTCGGTGCCTGCCCCTACACTAGACAGAGCGCTTGATCTGCATTTGTTGAGGAGAGCCATAAGATCAAATACTTAATTAACCTCAACACATAAGGTAATTGAGGGAAACAACCTATAACATGTATTGTTTAACCTTACATAAGTTTTTCCTCAGACAAAGTAAGACACTTAAGATGGCTGCCATCTCCTATACCAGAGCCATGCGGTCTGGTATCCAAGATGAACAATGAAGACACTGAAGATGGCCACCATTTCCTGTTTCAGCAGACCATGCGGTCTGGTATCCAAGATGACGCCCACTTTGATGACCTCATGGATCCACCCACAGCGACGCCCACTCTGATGACCTCACGGACCAACCCACCTAGATGACCTCATGGATCCGCCCATGGACTTGCTCATGCCCAACCCACTAACCAATGGAATACATCCGATCACTCCCATTTTAGAACTAACCGAGCCCCCTTACAGGAGATATATAACATTGTGTTTGACTAATAAACTTCCCTTCTTGGAGCTGAGCCACACTTTGATCAAGGAGAGTTACAGCTGACTGTGTCTGGTGTATTTCTTTAGTGCACATGATCAATATCCATTAGGCCAGGAGTAGGCAACTAGAGAATTGAACATTTATATTAATTGTTCAACCCTAATATTTGGCCGCCCAACCTGGGGCCAGCAGAGGAGAGCCCTGAACCCTGAAAAACCGGCGAGTGGAACGGCTGGATGCACTGAGTACCCCGAACCTGGAGACTGATCAACTCCTTAACAGAACACGGTAAGTCTGCTGATTTTTATAATCTGTAGTCTTTACCTGTGTCCTTCGGGGTATCCTGTGCAGATTGCCTGACCGTGCCCGGTTTTCTTGGTATCTGTAAGACGGCAGAAAGGGTATCTCCGCTGCTGGTCATTTAATTGCAAGAACCGTCACGTTTTAGTTGCCTACTGCCTGTTACATGTTGTGAAGAGGGGAGATGATTGGTAGTAAAGAAGAGAAATATTGTGTAAGGACAGTCAAAGCAGGTTAGTGTTTACAGAGGGCTAGAGGCAAGTGATAAAACAAGAAAAACTGGTTTTTACAGAGGGGTATGACTGGTAGTCATTGTGTTTGGAACAGAACGGGTTTCTAGGAAAGTCAAAGCAAGTGTTTACAGAAAGCAAAGCATGTGGTAGGACGAGAAAAACAGGTTTTGTTTTTAAAGAAGGAAAGAAAGCAAGTGTAGGAAAAAAAAATAAAATAATTTTTGTCTGTGGTATACGGTTGTCGCCTGTGATAAGATTTTCAGTTCTGTACATGAGGACTAGGACCTTGAGTGATTGACTCGGCCTAGGGGGACCCGGTAAATCTTGGAGCGAATTGGCTCAGTTCGGGCATAATAAATTGTGTAGCGGCTCATTGAAACTTGGAGTGATTGACTCAGTTTGAGCCAATTAAATTTATAGTTTTCCTTTTTTTTTTTTTTGCCCCGTGACATCGAGTGAGTGACTCTGCACGGGGACCGGTGAGTTAGGGAGCAATTTGACAAAGTAGGGAATAATTGGTTTGTAAAGTACGGAGCACGGAAGTCAGACAGGGACCACGTGACAAGAAGGCATAGGAGCTGAGTACTGCAGACTCAGTTCCCTTTTAGAATCTCAGGTTTGAGTCATCTCCCCCGTCTTATTGTTTGTTTGGTGTTTGTTATCTTGATAGATAGATATATATATACTGTATATCTATAGAAAGATGAAGAAATTAATGCAGTTCTGCCGTATGGGCACTAAGCCAAATTCAGATGGCAAGTTAGACTCATGCAAATTAGTGGAAATTGTGTGGAATGCCAGAAGGGGGGATGGTTACAGCCCCTGGAGTGGAAGCTTGTCTTGAGATAAAAGGAAAGGTATCCTAGAAGATAATGGATTGTTGTCTATTGCTAGGGCAGGAGAAAGAGTCTCTGAAAGTACATATATAAAAAAAAAAAAAAAAAAAAAAAAAAAGGAAAAATTGGAAATTGGGTAGAAGAGAAAAGGAATAGAAAGAATAGAGTTTTGAGTTGTGTATTACAAAAATATATCCTGTGAGCGGCCACCACCGTATAATGGTGGCTCAGAGCCATGTGGTAAATGTAATGGTCGCCATTTTGTTAATGGCCAATGTGTTAAATGTGATAGCAGCCAAAATGGTGGCTCAGAGCCATGTGGTAAATGTAATGGTCGCCATTTTGTTAATGGCCAATGTGTTAAATGTGATAGCAGCCAAAATGGTGGCTCAGAGCCATGTGGTAAATGTAATGGTCGCCATTTTGTTAATGGCCAATGTGTTAAATGTGATAGCAGCCAAAATGGTGGCTCAGAGCCATGTGGTAAATGTAATGGTCGCCATTTTGTTAATGGCCAATGTGTTAAATGTGATAGCAGCCAAAATGGTGGCTCAGAGCCATGTGGTAAATGTAATGGTCGCCATTTTGTTAATGGCCAATGTGTTAAATATGATAGCAGCCAAAATGGTGGCTCAGAGCCATGTGGTAAATGTAATGGTCGCCATTTTGTTAATGGCCAATGTGTTAAATGTAATGGCAGCCAAAATGGTGGCCCAGAGCCAGGTGCTAAATGTAATGGCGGCCATCTTGGTAGTGGTAAATATAATTCTGACGGCAGCCATCTTGGTGGTGGTAAATATAATTCTAATGGCAGCCATCTTGGTGGTGGTAAATATAATTCTAACGGCAGCCATCTTGGTGGTGGTAAATATAATTCTAATGGCAGCCATCTTGGTGGTGGTAAATATAATTCTGACGGCAGCCATCCTGGTGGTGGTAAATATAATTCTAATGGCAGCCATCTTGGTGGTGGTAAATATAATTCTAATGGCAGCCATCTTGGTGGTGGTAAATATAATTCTAATGGCGGCCATCTTGGTGGTGGTAAATATAATTCTGACGGCAGCCATGTTGTGGATGGCAAAGGTGTTAATTCTGAAGGCAGCCATGTTGTGGATGGCGAATGTGCTGCTCCTGGTGGTGAACATCTCAGATTAAGGCTACACGCCACATCACCAAATCCTTGTTACCCAGTAATGACCACTAACGGCCAATACTATATTCCTTCGGGAAGTGAACAGGCTTTACCCATGTTTCCTATCTCTGTTGTTTCCAATGGGGCACCAACCCTTTCCTCTATCACTCCTGTTGTGAATCCAGCAGTCCTCCCACCTGGATCGTCCCCAGCACCTACCCTTTCTACTGTCACTTCCACTGCCAATTTAGCCGCACACCCACATGAGATGCTCCAAGCAGCGGCCTCTCCTCCCAATGCTTCCACAACAGCACTCTCACGCAGCCTACATAACCCTATGCCCAGTACCTCACAGGCTGTCTCGCAGCCAAGCGCACACCTGTATGGGACGGTGGCGACTGTATCAAGGGGGGGGCTCAATGTGGGAGGGGGATACCAATAGCACAGGAAGCACAAAGGGGAGGGAATGTTGGCAACCTATTTTTGAAAAAGAACTTCCTGAGGGACCCTTGTTAGTGGTGGGAAAGGGTGACATAACAACAATGGAGACAGACGCTATTGTTAATGCTGCCAATTCTCGGTTAGAGCACAATGGAGGTGTAGCTAGAGCTATAGTGGAAGCAGGAGGGGCGACTATTCAAGCTGACAGTCAAATCATTGTTGAGTCACGTGGTCAGATAGCTGTTGGGGACATAGCGGTGACTAAAGCTGGCAGTCTCCTGTGTAGAATGATCATACACACTGTGACCCCTACTTATGACCCTATTCATCCAGACGTTAGTGCTCAACAACTTCATGCAGCAATAACTCGCATTAATGAGGACAGGACTGTTAAAGCTTTTAAGACTGCCTGCGTCACCTGGAGCCCATACCATGATACTGGAGCTGCCCAAATAGAGCCCTTCATTCCAGGACTGTTACCTCCTCCGGCTCCTCATACACAAGGGACTACATCTGCACTCCCGGTGCCATCTCTACTCCCGCTTCAGGTGCCACCGCCAACAGTGCCAATGCTCATGTCTGAGGAGCCCACCATCTATGTCAAGTTTACACCCCAGCAAGCTGCTACTCTGTTGAACCAAGTTCTAGATCCAGAAAAACAGCCGATGCCTTTCTACAGGAGCATGACGAGACATGGGACTCTGGTGTTGAGTTCTGCCAAGAACCTAAGACAAGGGCCTCGGATGAGTTGGCTGACCTATCAATTATTATTGTTGCCAAAGGTTTCCAGATGCCTCAAAGCTGATGCAGCCATTGTACGATGACCTCAAGACGTCAGCGTTTCCACTATGTACTAAATCCGTGGAAGCTTTCTACGCTCTTAAACAGGCCATACAGTCTGCACCAGCTCTTGGAATCCCAAATTATCAACTACCTTTTTACTTGTTTGTCAGTAAAGTAGCAGGACATGCTTCCGGAGTCCTAGCACAAAAACATGGGGGAAGAACAAGACCAATCGGCTACTACTCTGCCCGCCTGGTCTCTGTGTCTCAAGCTTCCCCGACTTGCCTCAGAGCTGTTCATGCTGCACATATGCTTCTGGACAAAACTTCTGATATCATCTGAGGACATCCAGTTCTCTTAATGGCTCCACACGACATAATTGCTTTGTTGGAACCTAAACATCTGTTGGTGCAGCATCATATGAGACTCCAATGTTCGCTCTTGGTTCCGGATAATGTCACTCTTGTCCGCTGCAGCATCTTCAAACTGTCCACGCTGCTTCCTCTTTCCAGGGGGGATGTGGATGATACTGATGCTCTCGGAGAAGATGCCTCTACACACTCAGAGGATCATGACTGTCTCGAACAAATGCATGAAGAAGTAGCCTCCCAGAAAAGCGTGTCTGAAGACCCACTCCCACATGCTGACTTGACGTTCTTCACTGATGGTTCCAGATTTGCAGATAAAACAGGAAGGTTCCATACGGGATATGTCGTGGTTACACATGACCTGATCATCTCAGCTGGATCGCTACCACCGCACATGTCTGCACAAGAAGCGGAACTTAAAGCTTTGACACTGGCTTGTCAGGAAGCGACGGAGAAGGTGGTCAACATCTATACGGATTCAAGATACGCTTTTGGAGTGGCTCATGACTTCGGCAGTATCTGGGCAGCCAGAGGATACCTAACGTCCAGTGGAACTCCTGTAAAACATGCTGCTACCATGCAAGAACTTGTAGTCACTCTGAATCTACCTTCAAAGGTTGCAGTGATCGAGATCAAAGCTCACGGGAGACTGGATTCTCCAGAAGCAAGGGGGAACTTCTTTGCTGACAAAACAGAAAAAACCTATGCTGTGGATCCATTTAGGAAAGAGAAAGCAGCGGTGTACGTGTCACAAGACACTGAAGAAGGGACTAAAGCCTCTCTTATGAGGATTATCCATATACATCAAGACAAGACATCAGATGATGAAAAGAAGTCATGGCAAGAAGGAGGAGCTAAAAAGGATGAAGATGGAGTCTGGAGGGTGAACACAAAGGTCTACCCCGTAATCTGTACCCCTCAGTGACAGAATGGGCACACGGTATCACCCACTGAGGCAAGAATCGGATGAATGACCTGATTGGAAGATTTATATGGCACCTGGGATCTCTACTGTCACCCAAAATTATTTCAAGTCCTGCCTTGTGTGTGCAGCATGCAATCCAGCACCACCTCAGAAAGTTACTCAGAAACATTTGGCTAAACCACTTTATCCCTTTCAGAAAATTCAGATTGACCACATTCAAATGCCAAAAGTAGGGAAGTACGAGTATGTACTGGTAGTGACTGACATGTTCTCAGGATGGCCCGAAGCCTATCCAGTAACCAACATGACTGCCAGAGTGACTGTTAAGAGACTGATGACTGAAGTAGTCTGCAGATATGGGGTCCCAGAGGTAATTGAGAGTGACCAAGTACCTGCGTTCATTGCAGCACTGTCTAAGGAACTATGAACATTAGTGGGAGCGGATTTGGGTTTACATACTCCATATCACCTACACAGCAGTGGGAAAGTAGAAACACTGAATGGCACCTTGAAAAATAAAATACTGAAAGCCAGTTAGGAGGTCAGACTTGGGACAGACATTTTGCACGTTGCCTTATACTCAGTCAGAAACACTACAAGGGGTCCCATTAAACTCACACCATACGAGATTCTTTTTGGGGGGCCTCCAAGATTGGGTCAATATTTTCCACAACAGCTAGCCTTGGGAAGTGATATTCTTGTAAATTATGTAATTGTTGTTACTAAAGAACTGTCAATAACACATGTACGAGTTTTATCATCCATTCCAGGTCCAGATTCCAGTGAAGGTACCCATGCTTTCCAACCTGGTGACTACGTGCTTGTAAAGAAGTTCATCAGAAAAGACATTCCTGGAGTCGAGATTTAAGGGTCCCTACCAAGTGCTCCTGACTACTCCTACTTCGGTCAGGATTGCTGAGCGCCTCCTGGATCCATCTCTCACATTGTAAATTTGTTAGACAGGTAGGGACAGAGTAGGATCTGACCTGCTTGTCAAAGTCCAGCTACAAAGGGAGGTTTTCCACAAGGGAAAACTTGTCTCAAACTGGTGAAAACTCCAATTCCCCCTCCCGGGCAAGACGGTCAGATCTAGGATGTAGACATCAGGGTTAGTCCATGGAGATGGGAGATTGGAGAGTAATAGATCCAGCAGGTTGGGAAGTCCTGAGGACACTGGTAACACGCTCCGATATACCTCCTCAGTATACCCATAATTGGTCACACATTCTCTGGTGTCTATAGCATCCATATTGTCATGAAGCCTATGATGTCATAATAACACTTAACATCGATGGGTTAGGGAACCACGGTGGGATCAAGATAAAAGAAAAGGTTAATAAAGTATTTAGGGGGGACTGTTGAGGAGAGCCATAAGATCAAATACTTAATTAACCTCAACACATAAGGTAATTGAGGGAAACAACCTATAACATGTATTGTTTAACCTTACATAAGTTTTTCCTCAGACAAAGTAAGACACTTAAGATGGCTGCCATCTCCTATACCAGAGCCATGCGGTCTGGTATCCAAGATGAACAATGAAGACACTGAAGATGGCCACCATTTCCTGTTTCAGCAGACCATGCGGTCTGGTATCCAAGATGAAGCCCACTTTGATGACCTCATGGATCCACCCACAGCGACGCCCACTCTGATGACCTCACGGACCAACCCACCTAGATGACCTCATGGATCCGCCCATGGACTTGCTCATGCCCAACCCACTAACCAATGGAATACATCCGATCACTCCCATTTTAGAACTAACCGAGCCCCCTTACAGGAGATATATAACATTGTGTTTGACTAATAAACTTCCCTTCTTGGAGCTGAGCCACACTTTGATCAAGGAGAGTTACAGCTGACTGTGTCTGGTGTATTTCTTTAGTGCACATGATCAATATCCATTAGGCCAGGAGTAGGCAACTAGAGAATTGAACATTTATATTAATTGTTCAACCCTAATACATTTATTACATTTCAACTATGAGATAATCTTATGGAGCAGCATTTAAATATTATGAACTATTATCCAGAAATGAAGCAGATGGCAGTGCGGCCTTGAAAACCAGTTCTTCCCATTCTGCATCTTGAAGACTAAAGGTGACCCGGTGCATTGTGTGTTCTGTGTTTGCACTAGGATAAGGCACGCTCTGTTCCCTGGCATTGCCTGCTGTAAGGGGCAGAACTTTCAGCACATTGAAATACTTTGCATTCATGAAAGGAGAAAGTTACCGTGTGCTTTTCGACCGGCTTTACAGGCGGAACCCATATCATCCTATTATTACCTGATTTTACTATTTGCATTTATTTGATTTTTATTTGATATTTTTATTTTATGTTATTTTTATATTTCTTCAGCACTGCTATGTGTAGCATAAATTATGATCTCCTATAAACATCAGCCACGGGGGTCTTCTGCAGAACCCCGGCTGTCGGGACGACCCATCATGTGACAGGGCGTCAAAGTGTATTTTCTCTGAAACGCGTTTTAGAGAAAAATTTAACTGGTTGCAATTGGGCAGCCAGGCTCAGATTCATGCTGCCTGTGATTTGAACAATTAATTTGCTTCACATAGCAGGAATTAGCCATAGTATACGAGCAACCTCTAAAATAGTCCTCCCTACTGTCTATTACTTCTCTTGTAAGATATTAGCCTTATTGAATTTCTGGTCCTAAAATGATTGGTTGCTATGAACACCAATGAGAGATTTTTGAGCGATGAATGAAATGTGTGATAACTGGGGGGTCTGATTACTGGGATTCCCAGGGCTCACGACTGCTCACAATCGCTCTATACAAACAGGGGACATTGAGTCCCCCTTTCTTTTTATCAGTGGATTTCTAAGCAGGTGGACCCCTGCAGTTCCACATTTACGATCATCCATCCTGCGCCATGCATGTGATGGTATGTGGCTAGTATTCTGTGGCCAAATCAAGGAGTACAGGCTTTATTCTTACACACTGGTACCCCGCTGTTGGGGCCTGTTCATCTCACAGTGACACACACACCTTATGGCCAGACATGAAATGCCCACAGGTGTGTAATATACTGTAGACTTACACTACATCTAGCCTCATACAGGGTCTTTGCATGCAGCAATACCTTGTGCATGTTCTGCAGCAGGAGGGGGATACAGACAGAAGAGACCCCTGTGCGAGAACAGTACATGGGCCCTTTGAGGTCCAATAGCACATCCTAAGGCACAATTCTACCTGCAATGCAGCTGGAAGAGCCCCCTTGTCCCTCGGGCCCCTGTCATGGTTCCCAATGGCAAGGGAACGTTAGGAGCATAAGAAAAACGGACTAGCTCTCGGGTGATGGAAACTGGAGCTGACCGCGATACTAAACCTATTCACACAACTAAAAGTAGCCAGGGAGCGTGCCTGCGTTTTCTCTAGACGCCTCGCGCCAGCCGGAGATCTAACTACCCCTGGAAGAAGAAACACAGACCTGGCTTGCCTCCAGAGAATACCCCAAAAGTTGATAGCAGCCCCCCACATATAATGACGGTGAATTCAGATGAAAAGACACACGTAGTATGAAAGCAGATTTAGCACAGCGAGGCCCACTTAACTAGATAGCAGAAAAATACAAAAGGGGACTTCACGGTCAGCTACAAAACCCTAGAAAATACCATCCTGAAATTACCTTAAACTCATGTGTCAACTCATGACACCGGAGTGGTAATTTCAGTCCACAAGAGCTTCCAGCTGCAGAGAGTCACATAACTGCACGCTGGACAAAACATACAAAAAAAGACCAAGGACTAAATAGTCCAACTTAGCTGATCAGAAGACTGGAGCAGGTACATGCAACAGAAAGGCTCTGGTTACATTGATGGCCGGCGCCAGAATGACTGAGCAGCAAGGCTAAATAGGATACTCCCATATCCAGATGGAAACAGGTGAGCACACAAGTCCAGTACCACCAGTGACCACCGGGGGAGCCCAAAAACCAAATTCACACCAGTACCCCCCCCTCAAGGAGGGGGCACCGAACCCTCACAAGAACCACCAGGGCGATCAGGATGAGCCCTATGAAAGGCACGGACCAAATCAGAGGCATGAACATCAGAGGCTGTCACCCAAGAGTTATCCTCCTGACCGTAGCCCTTCCACTTGACCAGATACTGAAGTTTCCGTCTGGAAACACGGGAGTCCAAGATCTTCTCCACAACGTACTCCAATTCACCCTCAACCAACACCGGAGCAGGAGGCTCAACGGAAGGCACAACCGGTACCTCATACCTGCGCAATAATGACCGATGGAAGACATTATGAATAGAAAAAGATGCTGGGAGGTCCAAACGAAAGGACACAGGGTTAAGAATCTCCAAAATCTTATACGGGCCGATGAACCGAGGCTTAAACTTAGGAGAAGAAACCCTCATAGGGACAAAACGAGAAGACAACCACACCAAGTCCCCAACACGAAGACGAGGACCAACACGACGACGGCGGTTAGCAAAACGCTGAGTCTTCTCCTGGGACAACTCCAAATTGTCCACCACCTGTCCCCAAATCTGATGCAACCTATCCACCACAGTATCCACTCCAGGACAATCCGAAGACTCCACCTGACCGGAAGAAAAACGAGGATGAAACCCCGAATTGCAAAAGAAAGGAGAAACCAAAGTGGCAGAACTAGCCCGATTATTGAGGGCAAACTCCGCCAACGGCAAAAAGGCAACCCAGTCATCCTGATCCGCAGACACAAAACACCTCAAATAAGTCTCCAAGGTCTGATTAGTTCGCTCAGTCTGGCCATTAGTCTGAGGATGGAACGCAGACGAAAAAGACAAATCAATGCCCATCCTAGCACAGAACGCTCGCCAAAATCTAGACACGAACTGGGTCCCCCTATCAGAAACGATATTCTCAGGAATACCATGCAAGCGAACCACATTTTGAAAAAACAGAGGAACCAATTCGGATGAGGAAGGCAACTTAGGCAAGGGTACCAAATGAACCATCTTTGAAAAACGGTCACACACCACCCAGATGACAGACATTTTCTGAGAAACAGGAAGATCAGAAATAAAATCCATAGAGATGTGAGTCCAAGGCCTCTTCGGAATAGGCAAGGACAACAACAATCCGCTAGCCCGAGAACAACAAGGCTTGGCCCGAGCACAAACATCACAAGACTGCACAAAAACTCGTACATCTCGAGACAGGGAAGGCCACCAGAAGGACCTAGCCACCAAATCCCTGGTACCAAAGATTCCAGGATCACCTGCCAACGCAGAAGAATGAACCTCCGAGATGACTCTACTGGTCCAATCATCAGGAACAAACAGTCTACCAGGCGGGCAACGATCAGGTCTATCCGCCTGAAACTCCTGCAAAGCCCGTCGCAGGTCTGGGGAAACAGCAGACAATATCACCCCATCCTTAAGGATACCTGTAGGTTCAGAATCACCAGGGGAATCAGGCTCAAAACTCCTAGAAAGGGCATCCGCCTTCACATTTTTAGAACCTGGTAGGTATGAGACTACAAAATTAAACCGAGAGAAAAACAACGACCAGCGCGCCTGTCCAGGATTCAGGCGCCTGGCAGACTCAAGATAAATCAAATTCTTGTGATCGGTCAATACCACCACCTGATGTCTGGCCCCCTCAAGCAAATGACGCCACTCCTCAAAAGCCCACTTCATAGCCAAAAGCTCCCGATTACCAATATCATAATTTCGCTCGGCGGGCGAAAATTTTCGAGAAAAGAACGCACAAGGTCTCATCACGGAGCAGTCGGAACTTTTCTGCGACAAAACTGCCCCAGCTCCGATCTCGGAAGCGTCGACCTCAACCTGAAAAGGAAGAGCAACATCAGGCTGACGCAACACAGGAGCAGAGGAAAAGCGGCGCTTAAGCTCCCGAAAGGCCTCCACAGCAGCAGGGCACCAATCAGCAACATCAGCACCCTTTTTAGTCAAATCAGTCAAAGGTTTAGCAACATCAGAAAAACCAGATATAAATCGACGATAAAAATTAGCAAAGCCCAAAAATCTCTGAAGGCTCTTAAGAGAAGAAGGTTGCGTCCAATCACAAATAGCCCGAACCTTGACAGGATCCATCTCAATGGAAGAGGGGGAAAAAATGTACCCCAAAAAAGAAATCTTTTGAACCCCAAAAATACACTTAGAACCCTTCACACACAAGGAATTAGCTCGCAAAACCTGAAAAACCCTCCTGACCTGTTGGACATGAGAATCCCAGTCATCCGAAAAAATCAAAATATCATCCAGATACACAATCATAAATTTATCCAAATATTCACGGAAAATGTTATGCATAAAGGACTGAAAGACTGAAGGGGCATTTGAAAGACCAAAAGGCATTACTAAATACTCAAAATGGCCCTCGGGCGTATTAAATGCGGTTTTCCACTCATCCCCCTGCTTAATTCGCACCAAATTATACGCCCCACGGAGATCAATCTTAGAGAACCACTTAGCCCCCTTTATTCGAGCAAACAAATCAGTCAGCAGTGGCAGAGGATACTGATATTTGACTGTAATTTTATTCAAGAGTCGATAATCGATACACGGCCTCAAAGAGCCATCTTTTTTAGATACAAAGAAAAAAACGGCTCCTAAGGGAGATGAAGAAGGACGAATATGTCCCTTTTCCAGGGATTCCTTAATATATTCTCGCATAGCAGCATGTTCAGGTACAGATAGATTAAACAAACGACCCTTTGGAAATTTACTGCCCGGAATCAGATCTATGGTACAATCGCAATCTCTGTGAGGAGGTAGTGAACCAAGCTTAGGCTCCTCAAAAACATCACGATAATCAGATAAAAATTCCGGAATCTCAGAGGGAATAGATGACGAAATGGAAACCAAAGGTACGTCCCCATGAGCCCCCTGACATCCCCAGCTTAACACAGACATTGCTTTCCAGTCAAGGACTGGGTTATGAGATTGTAACCATGGCAATCCGAGCACCAAAACATCATGTAAATTGTACAATACAAGGAAGCGAATCGTCTCCTGATGGTCTGGATTCATACGCATAGTCACTTGTGTCCAGTATTGTGGTTTATTACTAGCCAATGGCGTAGAGTCAATACCCTTCAGAGGTATAGGAACTTCCAGCGGCTCTAGATTAAACCCACAGCGCCTGGCAAAGGACCAATCCATAAGACTCAAAGCGGCGCCAGAGTCGACATAGGCGTCCGCGGTAATTGACGATAATGAACAAATCAAGGTCACAGATAGAATAAACTTAGACTGTAAAGTGCCAATTGAAATAGATTTATCAACCTTTTTTGTACGTTTAGAGCATGCTGATATAACATGAGTTGAATCACCACAATAGAAGCACAACCCATTTTTTTGCCTAAAATTCTGCCGTTCGCTTCTGGACAGAATTCTATCACATTGCATATTCTCTGGCGCCTTCTCAGAAGGTACCGCCAAATGGTGCACAGGTTTGCGCTCTCGCAAACGCCGATCAATCTGAATAGCCATTGTCATGGACTCATTCAGACCTGTAGGCGGAGGAAACCCCACCATAACATCTTTAATGGCATCAGAGAGACCCTCTCTGAAATTCGCTGCCAGGGCGCACTCATTCCACTGAGTAAGCACAGACCATTTACGAAATTTTTGGCAGTATATTTCAGCTTCATCTTGCCCTTGAGATAGGGCCATCAAGGCTTTTTCAGCCTGAATCTCTAAATTAGGTTCCTCATAAAGCAACCCCAAAGCCAGAAAAAACGCATCCACATTGAGCAACGCAGGATCCCCTGGTGCCAATGCAAATGCCCAATCTTGAGGGTCACCCCGCAGTAAGGAAATTACAATCCTAACCTGCTGTGCGGCATCTCCAGTGGAGCGAGATCTCAGAGAAAGAAACAATTTACAATTATATTTGAAATTCAGGAAACGAGATCTATCCCCGGAGAAAAACTCTGGTATAGGAATTCTAGGTTCAGATATAGGAGCATGAATAACAAAATCCTGTAAATCTTGAACCTTCGTAGCAAGATTATTCAAACCTGCAGTCAAACTCTGAGGATCCATTTTAATCAGGTGCGATCAGAGCCATTCAAGGATTAGAAGGAGAGAGAGAGACAAAGGCTGCAATTAGAGCAGAAATGCAACTGAGTCAACTATAAAGCAAGCTCAGAGGGGAAAAAAAAAAAAAAAAATCTGCAGACTTCTTTTCCTCTCCTTTCTTCTGCCAATTGTTTTAACCCTTGGCCGGCCATACTGTCATGGTTCCCAATGGCAAGGGAACGTTAGGAGCATAAGAAAAACGGACTAGCTCTCGGGTGATGGAAACTGGAGCTGACCGCGATACTAAACCTATTCACACAACTAAAAGTTGCCAGGGAGCGTGCCTGCGTTTTCTCTAGACGCCTCGCGCCAGCCGGAGATCTAACTACCCCTGGAAGAAGAAACACAGACCTGGCTTGCCTCCAGAGAATACCCCAAAAGTTGATAGCAGCCCCCCACATATAATGACGGTGAATTCAGATGAAAAGACACACGTAGTATGAAAGCAGATTTAGCACAGCGAGGCCCACTTAACTAGATAGCAGAAAAATACAAAAGGGGACTTCACGGTCAGCTACAAAACCCTAGAAAATACCATCCTGAAATTACCTTAAACTCATGTGTCAACTCATGACACCGGAGTGGTAATTTCAGTCCACAAGAGCTTCCAGCTGCAGAGAGTCACATAACTGCATGCTGGACAAAACATACAAAAAAAGACCAAGGACTAAATAGTCCAACTTAGCTGATCAGAAGACTGGAGCAGGTACATGCAACAGAAAGGCTCTGGTTACATTGATGGCCGGCGCCAGAATGACTGAGCAGCAAGGCTAAATAGGATACTCCCATATCCAGATGGAAACAGGTGAGCACACAAGTCCAGTACCACCAGTGACCACCGGGGGAGCCCAAAAACCAAATTCACAACAGGCCCCTGTGCGGCTGCACAGGTTGCACCAATGGTATATCTGCCCCTGCACCGCATGATTCATTTGAATTGCAACACTTCATTTAATTCTTGTCACAACTCAGCAGGGGTCGTTCCAGCAGACAGCACAATACACACACAACAGAATGGTAAAGGTAGAAGAAGGTCCTAACAATAGGGAATGAGAGACGGGGCACCTCCTGAGCTCCAACCTGAGCATGCCCCTGAACTCCCCTAATGCACTAAGTGGGTCCTTCCCCCCGCCACCGTCACGTACCTCGTCCCTAACTGTCATCTCACAATACCCTGGCTAGTGCATCAGCCCACAGGGATGCTAGCCTCACCACCGCAGATGGTACCCTTAACCCCAGATCTCACCAGAAAGGACATACGGTGAGGACGTCTCAACCCACTAGGATTCACCTCAGCAGTCACCTGATCCTCAGGTTTACGGCAAACGCAGCTAGATGGTGATGGAAATAATGTAGGCTCCGGAGGCACCATAAATCTCCAGAGGGACGACCTGTGAAATACATTCTGTACCTGCATTACTGGGGGTAACTCCAACTGGAATGTTCTTAGGGCTGATAACGGCTGACACCCAATATGGCCTGATCACCCTAGAACTCCTAATCCCAGATGCGTACTTCCACTTGATGTTTTTAGTGGACACCCACGCATACTCATTCACACACAGGTCCGGACCTGAACGTTTATTTCCACTGTATGTTTGGCAACAGATGATAATCTCCTTGAGGAATGAGACAACAGAGGCATTCCCCCGTGTCACCAAACTCATTCCCTCTAAAGTTAGGGGCAACCACCACCCTCCCCTGATCCCTCCTCCTGAGAAGACCCAAAACTCAGGGTTTACTTGTGTTGAGGGTTGAATCCTGCCCCTATTCCCTGGTAGCACCTTAGCTGCCTCCACTGGAGAAGAAGAAGGGGTAGATTCAAGAAGGACGGCAGAGACCGTAGCACCCAGGCAACAACCTTTACAAGAAATATAACTTACAGGCTTCCTTGAAGACCAAAAATGTATCTCTCTCTCCAGAGAACCTGCCAGGGAGAGATATTTTGGGTTCCAGTTGAGCCTGGACATAAGCCAAGACCAAGAACCCCCAACACCTGCTGAAACTGCTGCACCACCTGAGTCTGCAACGTGGTGACCTCATTCATGAGGGTCTGGATCAGGCAAGCAAAAGCCTAGGCTTGAGACATGAGTTCCTCAGAAAATAGTACGGATTGGTAATAATTAGGGTTGAGCGACTTTCATTTTTTTAAGATCGAGTAGGGTTTTGGGAAACCCGATTTTGTCCAGAGTCGAGTCGAGTGCAGTCGGCCGATTATCGCTAAAAGTCGGGGATCGACCGAAACACGAAACCCAATGCAAGTCAATGGGGAAGCATAGTCGGCAGTGAGTGGAGGCCAGGAAAACACCTACAGTGCCCATTTTAATGCCAAAAACATCCATTCTTGTTTCTGAAGCTTGCCAATCTTAATTAACTGTATAATAATAGTTGGGCATAGGGAATTGGGGGAAAGTTGTGGGGGGAGTAGGGCTGGCTCAAGTTTTTCGTGGGCCCAGGAAATGCGGACTACGTCACGGCGGTGTTGCAGGGAAAGGTAAGTATTTAAAAGTTGCAAGTGCTGTGATCCTGAGCAAGCAGGGGGGGCCCACTCGTTCGCATTGCCACTGGCACAGGGCCCCTCAAAGTACGGCGGTGTGTTTGCATGGCGGGGGCGCCTCCCACCAGCAGCGACACTTTTGCGTACTCTGAGGGGCCCTGTGCCAGTGACGTCGCCAACGAGTATGCCCCCCCACCTGATGAAGGAACCTGCACTTTCATCTGCACCTTCCTCTTTGTCCCTGTGTAAGGTGGTATAACATGCGGGAAGGGGAACCTTACTTTCAGCAGGGACAGATTCTGGCTGTGTAGAGTACAAGGGGAATGTAGTGGTCTAGGTCAATGTACCAGCAGACTCATTTAGCAGTGGCTGGGCAATGGGCAGGATGAGGAGGAAACAGATATAGGGCCAAAGAATAAAGTAGGCTACATGCAGTTCAAAATTGGTAACAGGACTAAACAGGCGGCATTGCTTTGTTCAGTGGAGTAGCAAACCCAAGAGCAGCAGACACTGTTTCAAGGGCCTAACCACACTAGTAGGCCAAATGCAGTTTAATATCTGATAGTATAGGGCGAAAGCCAGAATGTGGAAGCTCAGCTTTGTTCAGTTGAGGACAACACCAGGGAGGGGCAGACACCTTTAGTAGGCCGGAAAAGCCTATTGCATTTTTTAAAATGGTAATTTGGAGCAGAAGGTTGAAGCTCAGCTTTATTTAGTTGAGGGCAACACCAGGGAGGGGCAGAAGCCGTTAGTAGGCCCTAACCACCATTTTTTTTTTTTTTAAAACCACTTAATGAGAGCCGGAAGGTTGAAGCTCAGCTTTATTTAGTTGAGGACAACACCAGGGAGGGGCAGAAGCCGTTAGTAGGCCCTAACCACCATTTTTTTTTTAAAACCACTTAATGAGAGCCGGAAGGTTGAAGCTCAGCTTTATTTAGTTGAGGACAACACCAGGGAGGGGCAGAAGCCGTTAGTAGGCCCTAACCACCATTTTTTTTTTAAAACCACATAATGAGAGCCGGAAGGTTGAAGCTCAGCTTTATTTAGTTGAGGACAACACCAGGGAGGGGCAGAAGCCGTTAGTAGGCCCTAACCACCATTTTTTTTTTTTAAACCACATAATGAGAGCCGGAAGGTTGAAGCTCAGCTTTATTTAGTTGAGGACAACACCAGGGAGGGGCAGAAGCCGTTAGTAGGCCCTAACCACCATTTTTTTTTTTTTTAAAACCACTTAATGAGAGCCGGAAGGTTGAAGCTCAGCTTTATTTAGTTGAGGACAACACCAGGGAGGGGCAGAAGCCGTTAGTAGGCCCTAACCACCATTTTTTTTTTAAAACCACTTAATGAGAGCCGGAAGGTTGAAGCTCAGCTTTATTTAGTTGAGGACAACACCAGGGAGGGGCAGAAGCCGTTAGTAGGCCCTAACCACCATTTTTTTTTTTTAAACCACATAATGAGAGCCGGAAGGTTGAAGCTCAGCTTTATTTAGTTGAGGACAACACCAGGGAGGGGCAGAAGCCGTTAGTAGGCCCTAACCACCATTTTTTTTTTTTTTAAAACCACTTAATGAGAGCCGGAAGGTTGAAGCTCAGCTTTATTTAGTTGAGGACAACACCAGGGAGGGGCAGAAGCCGTTAGTAGGCCCTAACCACCATTTTTTTTTTTTAAACCACATAATGAGAGCCGGAAGGTTGAAGCTCAGCTTTATTTAGTTGAGGACAACACCAGGGAGGGGCAGAAGCCGTTAGTAGGCCCTAACCACCAATTTTTTTTTTTTTAAAACCACTTAATGAGAGCCGGAAGGTTGAAGCTCAGCTTTATTTAGTTGAGGACAACACCAGGGAGGGGCAGAAGCCGTTAGTAGGCCCTAACCACCATTTTTTTTTTTTAAACCACATAATGAGAGCCGGAAGGTTGAAGCTCAGCTTTATTTAGTTGAGGACAACACCAGGGAGGGGCAGAAGCCGTTAGTAGGCCCTAACCACCATTTTTTTTTTTAAAACCACATAATGAGAGCCGGAAGGTTGAAGCTCAGCTTTATTTAGTTGAGGGCAACACCAGGGAGGGGCAGAAGCCGTTAGTAGGCCCTAACCAAAGTTGAAGGCCAAATGCAGTTTAATTTCTGATACTATAGGCCGAAAGCCAGAAGGTGGAAGTTCCGATTTAGACAGTGGAGGACAATTTGAATTAGGGACTGCAGACAGACTTAGTAGGCTGTCCCCTGTGGACCATGCATCCACCACATTAACCCATTGCGCCGTAATGGACACGTAATCTTCCGTGGCCATGCCTACAGGTCCATGCGTCTGTTGTCAGGTGCACCTTTGTACTCACAGATTGCCAGAGTGCATGGACAATGCGGTCTTCTACATGCTGGTGGAGGGTTGGGATGGCTTTTCTCGCAAAAGAAGTGTCGACTGGTTAGCTTGTAGCGTGGTACAGCGTAGTCCATCATGGCCTTATTAATAGTAAATAAAATATATAACTAGGCTCTATGAACTTTTAAATAGGTTCCAGGGGTACACGGGCAGCATTGGTGTGGTCAGTGGAGGAGTATTGCAAGTAGGGGCTGCAGACAGGCTATCAAAGGCCTAAAATAACAAACAGTAGGCAGTCATGGCAGTTTTACATCGGTTACATGGATACACAGGCAGGCACTCCAGGCAGCATTGTGCTCAGTGGAGGAGTATTGCAAGTAGGGGCCGCAGACAGGCTATCAAAGGCCTAAAATAACAAACAGTAGGCAGTCATGGCAGTTTTACATCGGTTACATGGATACACAGGCAGGCACTCCAGGCAGCATTGTGGTCAGTGGAGGAGTATTGCAAGTAGGGGCCGCAGACAGGCTATCAAAGGCCTAAAATAACAAACAGTAGGCAGTCATGGCAGTTTTACATCGGTTACATGGATACACAGGCAGCTAGGTGGTGAGTGGAGGAGTATTTAAAGTAAGGACCGCAGACAGGCTATCAAAGGCCTAACATAACAAACAATAGGCTCATGGCAGTTTTACAGCGGTTACATGGATACACGGGCAGGCAGCTTGGTGGTGAGTGGAGGAGTATTTAAAGTATGGACCGCAGACAGGCTTCGAAGGCCTAACACAATAAAATGGGCTGGCTGTAGGCACTTTAAAATTGGTTCCAGGGGTACACGGGCAGCAGTGGTCTGGTCAGTGGAGGACTAGTGGAAGGAGGGAGCGCAGAAAGGCTTCAAAGGCCTAAAATAACAAACAATAGGCTCATGGCAGTTTTACAGCGGTTACATGGATACACGGGCAGGCAGCTTGGTGGTCAGTGGAGGAGTAGGGACCGCAGACAGGCTATCAAAGGCCTAAAATAACAAACAATAGGCTCATGGCAGTTTTACAGCGGTTACATGGATACACGGGCAGGCAGCTTGGTGCTGAGTGGAGGAGTATTTAAAGTATGGACCGCAGACAGGCTTCGAAGGCCTAACACAATAAAATGGGCTGGCTGTAGGCACTTTAAAATTGGTTCCAGGGGTACACGGGCAGCAGTGGTCTGGTCAGTGGAGGCCTAGTGGAAGTATGGACCGCAGACAGGCTTCGAAGGCCTAACACAATAAAATGGGCTGGCTGTAGGCACTTTAAAATTGGTTCCAGGGGTACACGGGCAGCAGTGGTCTGGTCAGTGGAGGACTAGTGGAAGTATGGACCGCAGACAGGCTTCGAAGGCCTAACACAATAAAATGGGCTGGCTGTAGGCACTTTAAAATTGGTTCCAGGGGTACACGGGCAGCAGTGGTCTGGTCAGTGGAGGACTAGTGGAAGTATGGACCGCAGACAGGCTTCGAAGGCCTAACACAATAAAATGGGCTGGCTGTAGGCACTTTAAAATTGGTTCCAGGGGTACACGGGCAGCAGTGGTCTGGTCAGTGGAGGCCTAGTGGAAGTATGGACCGCAGACAGGCTTCGAAGGCCTAACACAATAAAATGGGCTGGCTGTAGGCACTTTAAAATTGGTTCCAGGGGTACACGGGCAGCAGTGGTCTGGTCAGTGGAGGACTAGTGGAAGTATGGACCGCAGACAGGCTTCGAAGGCCTAACACAATAAAATGGGCTGGCTGTAGGCACTTTAAAATTGGTTCCAGGGGTACACGGGCAGCAGTGGTCTGGTCAGTGGAGGCCTAGTGGAAGTATGGACCGCAGACAGGCTTCGAAGGCCTAACACAATAAAATGGGCTGACTGTAGGCACTTTAAAATTGGTTCCAGGGGTACACGGGCAGCAGTGGTCTGGTCAGTGGAGGACTAGTGGAAGTATGGACCGCAGACAGGCTTCGAAGGCCTAACACAATAAAATGGGCTGGCTGTAGGCACTTTAAAATTGGTTCCAGGGGTACACGGGCAGCAGTGGTCTGGTCAGTGGAGGCCTAGTGGAAGGAGGGACCGCAGACAGGCTTCGAAGGCCTAACACAATAAAATGGGCTGGCTGTAGGCACTTTAAAATTGGTTCCAGGGGTACACGGGCAGCAGTGGTCTGGTCAGTGGAGGACTAGTGGAAGTATGGACCGCAGACAGGCTTCGAAGGCCTAACACAATAAAATGGGCTGGCTGTAGGCACTTTAAAATTGGTTCCAGGGGTACACGGGCAGCAGTGGTCTGGTCAGTGGAGGCCTAGTGGAAGGAGGGACCGCAGACAGGCTTCGAAGGCCTAACACAATAAAATGGGCTGGCTGTAGGCACTTTAAAATTGGTTCCAGGGGTACACGGGCAGCAGTGGTCTGGTCAGTGGAGGACTAGTGGAAGGAGGGAGCGCAGAAAGGCTTCAAAGGCCTAAAATAACAAACAATAGGCTCATGGCAGTTTTACAGCGGTTACATGGATACACGGGCAGGCAGCTTGGTGGTCAGTGGAGGAGTAGGGACCGCAGACAGGCTATCAAAGGCCTAAAATAACAAACAATAGGCTCATGGCAGTTTTACAGCGGTTACATGGATACACGGGCAGGCAGCTTGGTGCTGAGTGGAGGAGTAGTGCAAGGAGTGTCTGTCCCAGTACTCCCAAAATATAAATAGATGTTAATGTCTCGCAAAACAACCAAAACAAAAAAAAAGATGGCATACTTAGGTACAGGGGTGGGCTCATCTGCTGTGTTTCTGACATAGTAATTTGGCAGTAACTATTTAATGGTGCCAATATAGGACACAGACACAGACTACTTTAAGTTGCATCATAGATGTCTACAAATTTGTATTGTCAGTGCCAGACATTGAATGATGTCAGCGAATAGACTAAAGATTGGTGGAGCTGTGCGACATAATTTTGCACGTAGTAGAGCCCAGTTTGAGCTGGGGTAGGGGGGAACTCTCTTGAGGCCGGCGGGACCGCCCCAGGGCCACTCATGTTACAACGGTGTGTCTGACGTTGGGTGCGCACCACCACCGCCAGAGACACTACATTGTACTATGAGGGACCCAGTAGCAATGCCGTCAACCAAAAGCGAGCACACCCACCTCTTCAGACAAACAGCAGTCTCACGGGTGCTTGCGCCAAGTCGCGATACCACGGCCCCGTGTGGGGAGTTTGGCCATTTAGGGAGGTGTAAACATGTCGTATGCTGTACAATCTGCAGCAGCAAATTAGACATTAGAAAAGTAATTCACAGGCAAGAGCTTTTCATAGGAAAGCTAGGTGTCGGCCGGGCAAGGTGGGGCAAAAGATTTTGAAATCCAGTTGTGGTTCATTTTAATGAATGTTAGATCGTCAACATTTTGGGTAGCCAGACGAGTCCTTTTTTCGGTTAATATTGACCCTGCAGCACTGAATACTCTTTCTGATAGGACACTTGCTGCCGGGCAAGCAAGCTCCTGCAATGCATATTCTGCCAATTCTGGCCAGGTGTCTAATTTGGAGGCCCAGTAATCAAATGGGAATGACGGTTGAGGGAGAACATCGATAAGGGATGAAAAATAGTTAGTAACCATACTGGACAAATGTTGTCTCCTGTCACTTTCAATTGATGCAGCAGTACCTGTCCTGTCTGCGGTCATAGCAAAATCACTCCACAACCTGGTCAGAAAACCCCTCTGTCCAACGCCACTTCTGATGTGTGCACCCCTAACACTCCTAGTCTGCTGCCCCCTGGAGCTCGTGTGAGAACGATCACGTGCGCTGTGTGCTGGGAATGCCTGAAGCAAACGGTCAACAAGAGTTGATTGTTTGGTTGCTAATATTAGTTCCAAGTTCTCATGTGGCATAATATTTTGCAATTTGCCTTTATAGCGTGGATCAAGGAGGCAGGCCAACCAGTAATCGTCATCGTTCATCATTTTCGTAATGCGTGTGTCCCTTTGTAGGATACGTAAGGCATAATCCGCCATGTGGGCCAAAGTTCCACTTGTCAAATCTCCGGTTGTGATTGGTTGAGGGGCAGTTGCAGGCAAATCTACGTCACTTGTGTCCCTCAAAAAACCAGAACCCGGCCGTGACACGCAACCAATTTCCTGTGCCCCCGTGAAAGTTTCCGCATTAAAAATATACTCATCCCCATCATCCTCCTCGTCCTCCACCTCCTCTTCGCCCGCTACCTCGTCCTGTACACTGCCCTGACCAGACAATGGCTGACTGTCATCAAGGCTTCCCTCTTCCTCTGGTGCAGACGCCTGCTCCTTTATGTGCGTCAAACTTTGCATCAGCAGACGCATTAGGGGGATGCTCATGCTTATTACGGCGTTGTCTGCACTAACCAGCCGTGTGCATTCCTCAAAACACTGAAGGACTTGACACATGTCTTGTATCTTCGACCACTGCACACCTGACAACTCCATGTCTGCCATCCTACTGCCTGCCCGTGTATCCTCCCACAAATAAATAACAGCACGCCTCTGTTCGCACAGTCTCTGAAGCATGTGCAGTGTTGAGTTCCACCTTGTTGCAACGTCTATGATTAGGCGATGCTGGGGAAGGTTCAAAGACCGCTGATAGGTCTGCATACGGCTGGCGTGTACAGGCGAACGTCGGATATGTGAGCAAAGTGCACGCACTTTGAGGAGCAGGTCGGAGAACCCAGGATAAGTTTTCAATAAGCACTGCACCACCAGGTTTAAGGTGTGAGCCAGGCAAGGAATGTGTTTCAGTTGGGAAAGGGAGATGGCAGCCATGAAATTCCTTCCGTTATCACTCACTACCTTGCCTGCCTCAAGATCTACTGTGCCCAGCCACGACTGCGTTTCTTGTTGCAAGAACTCGGACAGAACTTCCGCGGTGTGTCTGTTGTCGCCCAAACACTTCATAGCCAATACAGCCTGCTGACGCTTGGCAGTAGCTGGCCCATAATGGGACAACTGGTGTGCAACAGTGTCATCTGCCGATGGAGTGGTTGGCCGACTGCGTTCTGTGGAAGAGCTGTAGCTTCTGCAGGAGGACGAGGAGGAGGAGGAGGGGGTGCGAACGCCTACAGCCAACTGTTTCCTAGACCGTGGGCTAGGCACAACTGTCCCTAAATTGATGTCGCCTGTGGACCCTGCATCCACCACATTCACCCAGTGTGCCGTGATGGACACATAACGTCCCTGGCCATGCCTACTGGTCCATGCATCTGTAGTCAGGTGCACCTTTGTACTCACAGATTGCCTGAGTGCATGGACGATGCGCTGTTTAACATGCTGGTGCAGGGCTGGGATGGCTTTTCTGGAAAAAAAGTGTCGACTGGGTAGCTCGTATCGTGGTTCAGCGTACTCCATCAGGGCTTTGAAAGCTTCGCTTTCAACTAACCGGTAGGGCATCATCTCTAACGAGATTAGTCTAGCTATGTGGGCGTTAAAACCCTGTGTACGCGGATGCGAGGATAAGTACTTCCTTTTTCTAACCAGAGTCTCATGTAGGGTGAGCTGGACTGGAGAGCTGTAGATCGTGGAACTTTCGGGTGTGCCGGTGGACATGGCAGACTGAGAGACGGTTGGAGACGGTATTGTTTCCGCCGGTGCCCTACATGCAATATTTCCTCCTACAAAACTGGTGATTCCCTGACCCTGACTGCTTTTGGCTGGCAAAGAAACCTGCACAGATACTGCCGGTGGTGCGGAAAATGGTGGCCTTACAGTGACGGAAGGGATGTTGCGTTGCTGACTAGCTTCATTGGCCGAGGGTGCTACAACCTTGAGGGACGTTTGGTAGTTAGTCCAGGCTTGAGAATGCATGGTGGTTAAGTGTCTATGCATGCAACTAGTATTTAGACTTTTCAGATTCTGACCTCTGCTTAAGCTAGTTGAACATTTTTGACAGATGACTTTGCGCTGATCAGTTGGATGTTGTTTAAAAAAATGCCAGACTGCACTCTTCCTAGACTCTGATCCCTTTTCAGGGATTGCAGACTGAGCTTTAACCGGATGGCAACGCTGTGCTCCAACAGGTTTTGGCTTTGACACGCGTTTTGGTCCAGATACGGGCCCGGCAGATGGAACCTGTTGCGATGTTGATGCCTGCTGCGGCCCCTCCTCCACCTCCGCTTCTGAACTACTGCCGCCTGCACCCTGTTCCCCCAATGGCTGCCAATCGGGGTCAATAACTGGGTCATCTATTACCTCCTCTTCGAGCTCGTGTGCAACTTCGTCTGTGTCACTGTGTCGGTCGGTGGTATAGCGTTCGTGGCGGGGCAACATAGTCTCATCAGGGTCTGATTGTGGATCTGTACCCTGAGAGGGCAATGTGGTGGTCTGAGTCAAAGGAGCAGCATAGTACTCTGGCTGTGGCTGTGCATCAGTGCACTCCATGTCAGAATATACTTGTAATGGGCATGGCCTGTTAAATGTTTCACTTTCTAAGCCAGGGACGGTATGTGTAAAGAGCTCCATGGAGTGACCCGTTGTGTCGCCTGCTGCATCCTTCTCTCTTGTTGTAGTTTTTGCTGAGGAGGACAAGGAAGCGACTTGTCCCTGACCGTGAACATCCACAAGCGACGCGCTGCTTTTACATTTACCAGTTTCGGAAGAGGAGGCAAAAGAGCTAGAGGCTGAGTCTGCAATGTAAGCCAAAACTTGCTGTTGCTGCTCCGCCTTTAAAAGCGGTTTTCCTACTCCCAGAAAAGAGAGCGTTCGAGGCCTTGTGTAGCCTGACGACGAAACTGGCTCCACAGCTCCAGACTTAGGTGGAATATTTTTATCCCCACGACCACCTGATGCTCCACTACCACTACCATCATTACCAGCTGACAATGAACGCCCACGACGACCTCTTGCACCAGACTTCCTCATTGTTTTAAAATCTTAACCAAAGTAACTTTATTTGTTGCTATCAAACAACTTACACGGTGAGCTATAACTTCAGTATGATTTCAATATCCCTTAACAGGTTGGTGAGACCACAAGGAAAATCAGGCACAATGTTACACACTCTGTTTTCTGTGGCACAAAATCACAGAGATGACACACACGCAGGACTGTCACTCAAGCACTAATGTCAATATTAATCTCCCACCTAATTTATTTATTTTTTTTTCTCAGGGAGACTTTAGAAACCAAATAATATTAAAAAAAAAAAAAAAAAAGGCTTTCTATGGCCCACAATTAGAGAGAGAGAGGTGGCACAACCAGGAGTCAAGACTGGCGCACAAGCTGAAAGGGCAATATTACTCTCCCACTGTTTTTTATGTTTTTTTTGTTTTTTTCAGGGAGACTTTAGAAACCAAATAATATTAAAAAAACCAAAAAAAAAAAAGGCTTTCTATGGCCCACTGAATGAGAGGGAGAGAGGTGGCACACCCAGGAGTCAAGACTGGCACACAAGCTGAAAGGGCAATATTACTCTCCCACTGTTTTTTTATGTATTTTTTGTTTTTTCAGGGAGACTTTAGAAACCCAATAATATTTAAAAAAAAAAATAAATAGGCTTTCTATGGCCCACTGAATGAGAGGGAGAGAGGTGGCACACCCAGGAGTCAAGACTGGCACACAAGCTGAAAGGGCAATATTACTCTCCCACTGTTTTTTTAGGTTTTTTTTTTTTTTTCAGGGAGAATTAGAAACCAAATAATATTAAAAAAAAAAAAAATAGGCTTTCTATGGCCCACTGAATGAAAGGGAGAGAGGTGGCACACCCAGGAGTCAAGACTGGCACACAAGCTGAAAGGGCAATATTACTCTCCCACTGTTTTTTTATGTATTTTTTGTTTTTTCAGGGAGACTTTAGAAACCCAATAATATTTAAAAAAAAAAATAAATAGGCTTTCTATGGCCCACTGAATGAGAGGGAGAGAGGTGACACACCCAGGAGTCAAGACTGGCACACAAGCTGAAAGGGCAATATTACTCTCCCACTGTTTTTTTAGGTTTTTTTTTTTTTTCAGGGAGACTTTAGAAACCAAATAATATTAAAAAAAAAAAAAAAAAAAAAAAAATAGGCTTGCTATAGCCCACTGAATGAGAGATAGCACACACAGCAGTGGCACACAAGCCCTTACTGAGGCCAATATTTTTCTCCCACTGATTGATGTAGTGTTTTTGTGTTGAGGTAGAATTTAGAACACAAATCACGGAAAAAATAAATAGGCTTTCTATGGCCCACTGAATGAAAGGGAGAGAGGTGGCACACCCAGGAGTCAAGACTGGCACACAAGCTGAAAGGGCAATATTACTCTCCCACTGTTTTTTTATGTATTTTTTGTTTTTTCAGGGAGACTTTAGAAACCCAATAATATTTAAAAAAAAAAATAAATAGGCTTTCTATGGCCCACTGAATGAGAGGGAGAGAGGTGGCACACCCAGGAGTCAAGACTGGCACACAAGCTGAAAGGGCAATATTACTCTCCCACTGTTTTTTTATGTATTTTTTGTTTTTTTCAGGGAGACTTTAGAAACCCAATAATATTTTAAAAAAAAAATAAATAGGCTTTCTATGGCCCACTGAATGAGAGGGAGAGAGGTGGCACACCCAGGAGTCAAGACTGGCACACAAGCTGAAAGGGCAATATTACTCTCCCACTGTTTTTTTAGGTTTTTTTTTTTTTTCAGGGAGACTTTTGAAACCAAATAATATTAAAAAAAAAAAAAAAAAAAAAATATAGGCTTGCTATAGCCCACTGAATGAGAGATAGCGCACACACAGCAGTGGCACACAAGCCCTGACTGAGGCCAATATTTTTCTCCCACTGATTGATGTAGTGTTTCTGTGTTGAGGTAGATTTTAGAACACAAATCACGGAAAAAATAAATAGGCTTTCTATGGCCCACTCAGTGAGAGATGGCACACACAGGGATGGCACTGTAGCAGAAATGCCAATCTTAATCTCCCACAAAAAAAAAACAAAAAAAAAAAAAAAACTGTCCTACAATTACTATCTCCCTGCAGTAATGTAAGCCAGGTATGGCAGGCAGCAATAGGAGTGGACTGATGCACAAATTAAATAAAAAGTGTGGACAAACAAAAAAGATAGCTGTGCAGAAAGGAAGGAACAAGAGGATATGTGCTTTGAAAAAAGCAGTTGGTTTCCACAGTGGCGTACACACAGCAATACAGCTATCACGGAGCCTTCTAGGGCAGCCCAATGAGCTACAGCGCTGAGGGGAAAAAAAAAAAAAAATAGCTTCCACAGTCCCTGCACACCGAAGGTGGTGTTGGACAGTGGAAATCGCTGCAGCACAAGCGGTTTGGTGGTTAGTGGACCCTGCCTAACGCTCTCCCTGCTTCTGATGAAGCGGCAGCAACCTGTCCCTAAGCTCAGATCAGCAGCAGTAAGATGGCGGTCGGCGGGAACGCCCCTTTATAGCCCCTGTGACGCCGCAGACAGCAAGCCAATCACTGCAATGCCCTTCTCTAAGATGGTGGGGACCAGGATCTATGTCATCACGCTGCCCACACTCTGCGTTCACCTTCATTGGCTGAGAAATGGCGCTTTTCGCGTCATTGAAACGCGACTTTGGCGCGAAAGTCGCGTACCGCATGGCCGACAAGCACAGGGGTCGGATCGGGTTTCATGAGACGCCGACTTAGCCAAAAGTCGGCGACTTTTGAAAATGATCGACCCGTTTCGCTCAACCCTAGTAATAATGTCACGACCCAGCAGGGGTCGTTCCAGCAGATGGCACAATACACACACAATGGGATGGTAAAGGGGAGAGGAAGACCCTAACAATAGGGAACGGGGGATGGGGTCATCTCCTGAGCTCCAGCCTGAGCCTGTCCCTGAATTCCCCTAATGCCCTAAGCGGGTCCTTCACCCCACCACCGTCACATACCTCGTCCCTAACTGTAACCTCACACTACCCTGGCTAGTGTACTGGCCAGCAAGGGCGCTAGCCTCACCACTGCAGATCGTACAACCACAGGGGATAGTGACAAGCATAAGACAGACAAGGTAAATACACAAAAATTAGCTCCAGGCTCCGCTGCCAAGCTCCGCACCGCAGAGGGCACAAAAACAGGACCCCAAAATCCATAGAAGAAGCTGATTCAGCGCTAACACCAGAAAGCTGCAACTCCAAGGCTGGTCTGTATGGAAAACTCTATTACCAACAGTCAGCTGATGCATCATGTGACCATATAAAGGATGGTGGGAGTGGTCACCACCCACATCAGCTGACCAGCAACGCAGCAGCTGCCAGCAAGGAAACAGACATTAACTCTTGCTGGCCTGAAAGGAAAAAAGCTATATTTAAACTATAGCGGAACCAGAGCTGCCACGAATCCAAACCTGAATCATGACAATTCTTTTATACATAGCATCCAAGGATTGTATCCAGAAGTAGAAAACCCATACCATGATGCAGGTTCGGGCCAACACTAATAACATTTGTCTAACAGTAGCAGAAAAATTGTTGCTTACAAAACTGTGTACAGGTCCTGACATGAACGTTGTTTTAGGCTGCTAACTGGTTACATTTATGAACTTTCCAATAAAATCTGTGTGACAGGCAATAAAAATGCCAAAACTCAAGAAGACTCAATTCACTGGTAGTAAAAGTCTGCTGATGTTATAATGTTGCGGCTGCATTGATTTTCTGGTTGCACTTATACACACACTACTTCTTCCAGATCACTTTTTATGTTGCCTTTACTCCTTTTGCTTTCAATGTGAAACATGGTGTGAATATTAAGATCTTTGACTCCTGGAGGTCATTATTGTTCTACATGGGGGAAAAACAAGAGAGGCCTTCAGCAAGGGGGCTTTGGCTCTGCAGCCAAATAGTGATATAGATACTATCAAGCTCTAGTGGAAATTCTTATGCATTTAGATTGGGCATGAATTCCCAGTCTCAAGCAAAATGACCCAGAGAACAAAAGTGAACATGAATTCAACTATGCCAGTATTATGCTAGAGTATTTAAAGGGAACCTGCCATGTCAGTAGGATTTACCCTCCTAAGGCATCTATATGGATGTGTAGGTCAAAGGAAGTCGAATAAAATCAAACCTTGATATCTGCAATCTGATGTCTTATTCCTGAGAAATTCATGTTTTTCTTATATGTAAATTTGCTGTTAAGATCTATGGGCCGGACATAGATCTCCCTGAGAATCAGTCTACATAGTTTATCTTAAGCCTCTAGAATAGCTCATAGATCTTAACAGCTTATTTCCAAAAGTAAAAAGTGCATTTCTCTGGAATAAAACATCGGATCGCCAGTATCAAGGTATCATTTTATTCTTTCTATGACCTACATGCCCATATAGATGGCTTAGGAGAGGTGATCCTACTGACAGATTCCCTTTAAATGTGCAGACATGTTCAAAAGTTTTAGGCAGGTGTGGAAAACATGTTGTAAAGTGAAGAATGCTTTCAAAATAGAAGTATTAAAGGTATATTAACAAAATTAAATAAATAAAGCATGAATCTAAAGCTAATTAATATCTGGTGTGACCTCCGTTTGCCTTCAAAGCAACATCTTAATGCACTGTAAACATTTTTGGACATTACTTAGAAAAATACTGAGTTGCGCAGAAAAATACTAGACTTTTACAAAACTAGTAACGTGGTCTGAAGAATTATTTCCTTACATACAGCGTCTTGAAAAAGTTACACCCGTAAATGTATTTTATATGTTATGTTACAAATAAAATCCAAAATTTATTCATTTAAAGAGGAAATATCCAAAAATCATTTGCCAAAGGATATTTGGATAAAAAAGGGGGGGGGGGGGGCATGGGAGGAGGAGAAAAAGGACATATATTCAGCATACGCGTTTCGAGCAGGATATGTTCTTAGACTTGATGTTTTTTCCTGCATCTAACTGAGCGCTCGCAGCAGTGCTAATTGCAGACTTTTTAACCTGCAGCAGCTAGTGGAGGGTGAGCTGGTATATTGCCTTGCATTCATTTTATATTTTAAACCAACACAAATGATCAATTATTTATGAAGTGTAAATGAAATGATACATGGTTTTCTAATTATTTTAAAAATATAAATCTGAAAATTATGACATGTATTTCTTGTCAACCCCCTGCAGTCTGATACTCCGAAATAAAATCAATTGCCTCAAGAAGCCACATAATTAGTAAATTGAGTCCACCAATATGTAATTTATTCTAAGTATAACTAGAGTTTTTCTATAAAGACCCCAGAAATGAGTTTCAGAATATTAGGGATCAAACAGCATCATGAAAACCAAGGAACACACCAGACAGGTCAGGGATAAAGTTGAGGAGAAGAGAAAAGCATGGTTAAGTTATAAAAAATAGCCCAAACTCTGAGCATCTCACAGAGCACTGTTCAATCCATCATCCAAAAATGGAAAGAGTATAGAACAACTACAAACCTACCAAAACATGGCCGTCAACCTAAACAAATATCCAAAGCAAGGTGAGCGCTAGTTAGAAAAGCCGTGGTCACTCTGGAGGAGCTGCAAAGATCCACAGCTTAGGTGGGAGAATCTGTCAACAGGAAAACTATTAGTCTTATACTTCACAAATCTGTTTTTTATGGAAGAGTGGCAAAAAGAAAGTCATTTTTGAAAGCAAGCCATAAAAAGTCAAGTTTGCAATTTGCAAAAAGCCATGCCCGGGACACAGCTAGTCATGTGGAAGAAAGTGCTCTGCTCAGATGAGATCAAAATAGAAATTTTTGAGCCACATGCAAAATGCTATGTGTGGTGGAAAACTAACACTACACATCACTCTGAAAACACCATCCCCAACATCATACATGGTGGTGGAAGCATCATGATGTGGGGAATCTGTTCAGAGTTGATATGACTATGGATGGAGCTAAATACAGAGCAATCCTAGAGGAAAACCTATTAGATGCTGCCAAACCCTTGAGACTGGGATGTAGGTTAACCTTCCAGAAGGACAACGACCCTAGATGTACTGCCAGAGCTAAAATAGAATTGTTTAGATCAAAGCATAGTCATGTGTGTGTTTGGCCCAGTCATAGTCCAGACCTAAATCTCACTGAGAGTCTAGAGAAATACTTGAACATTGCTGTTCACAGACACCTCCATCCAATCTCACTGAGTTAGAGTGAGTGTACAAAGAAGAATGGGCAAAAATGTCAGCCTTTAGATGTGCAAAGCTGGTAACAATGTACCCCAAAAGATTTGTAGCAGTAACAGCAGTGAAAGGTGGTCTTACAAAGTATTAACTCAGGGGGGCTGAATATAAATGTATGTCACATTTTTTTAGACTAATATTTTTAAAATTATTAGAAAATCATGTATCATTTCCTTTACACTTCACAAATACTTGCTACATAGTGTTGGTATATAAAATCCCAACAAAAAAAACATTTAAGCTTGTGGGTGTAACATGAAGAAATGTGGAAAAGTTCACAGGCTATGAATACTTTTTTAAGGCACGGTACTTCCTCCTTTAACAAGCCAAAGTAACAACCAACTATGGTATTTTTCAGACTATAAGATGCACTTTTTCCCAAAAATAATTAGGGAGGAAAATGGGGGGGTGCATCTTATAGTCTGAATGCAGGCTTATTGAGGAGTTGTGGTGGTGGAGCAGGGTCCTTTCCTCAGGGAACCGGTGGCAGAAGTGTGGCGATGCTGCAGGCCCGGTGTAGGCAGTGAGCAGAGCTAAGTGCATCATTGTTTTTCTGGCGGCCATTTACCGGAAGCCGTGAGCCGCCAGAAACAGCGCTTGCGTGGATTGGGATATCGGCCCAGCCGAGATCTCAATCTGCGCACTTGCCACTTCCAGCAGCCATTTTCCTGAGGCTGTGGTCTCAGTACAATATGTTAAGGGAAGCAATGTAAATGTAAGATGGTATTTTGGCATTGAATAAATGACCAGTGACCTGTGGCCTGTGTTAGACAGACCATTTGAATATCAGGAAAGTGATCAACTGCCCACGAAATGTTAATTACAGCATGATTTGATGTTTAAGTGCAGGACCTGCAAAAAAACATGTGTTCCTAAAATGCAACTGAATCAAACATACCCCTCAAGAACCCAGAAGACCTGCAAAAAGATCTGGTGGCAGTGGGTGCTGAGGCTTCTGTTTGCACAATAAGACACATACTAATTGCTGAATGTCTCCATACCCAAACTCACACCTCTACCTCTCCAAAAGGCACAAGAAATGTTGGCTCCAATAAGTTCAAAACCATATAAGTAAGTTAATATGGGGTTTGTGTTCTGTGAAATGCTGAAGCAAAACTAGAACTTTTCAGGCCTATGGATCAGCAGTATATTTGTAAGAGGAAAAAAGCATAAGCTGAAAAGAACAACCTTCACACAGTGAAGCATGGCAGTGGCTCTGTGATGCCTTCAGTGGTACATGGCAGTGGTTCTGTGAAGCCTACAGTGAAGCACAGAGGTACCCCGGTGATGTCTACACTAACCAATGGTGATGGCTCCATAATGCCTATGGTGAAGCATGGTAGAGGCTCTGTTATGCCTAAAGTGAAGCATGGCGGTGGCTTATTAAAGTCTACAGTGAAGCATGGCAGTGACTTGGTGATACCTACAGAGCAGTATGGTGGTCATTCGACGACAGTGGCTTGGTGAAGTCTGCAGTGAAGCATAGTGGAGGCTGAGTGATGATCTGGAGTTGCTTTGCTTTCTCAAGCACAGGAAACCTTCAGAATGTGGAATGAAAGATGGATTCAATCAAATATCAGGAAATCTTAGGAGAAAACATGTCTTCTATGAGGAAGATGAAAAAGAAATCCTGGAACATCCTTGACAAAGTAGTATTTACCCCTTCTGATCCCTCCTTAGATAATGAGGCCACACACTGAGATGGATTGAATTGGTCACAGCAGCCATTTATTAAATGAACAACATAAATTACAAATAGCCCAAACCTATAAACTTTTGTATGGAAGCAGAAAGCCCTCAAAGCCTTTTACATCTGGCAGGCAATATACCTTACTCAGGCCATATTACTTTTAGCTGTTTTGCCACAAGCCCAGGGACACCTATTAAGCAATGTGATGTTTTATTAATAAATCACTTCCTAAGGGCCACTTAAAGACATTAATGTGAGAGTTCCAATACCCACCATAACCTAATTCAATTAACCAGGGGTCCGGAATCTAGCAGGTTCCCCCATCCATCCACCAGCAACCACATCACCCAACTTTGAGGAACCCCCTGCCTGTGATAAAATCTACTAAGTTTTACAAATTGTCCAAAAACCCATTACACCTCAGTAACCAAACTACCATTCCCCCCCCCCCCCCTCTGACAGATTCCTGGAGACAACTCCCACCTGTACCCACTGATATTCCTGACTCACTACCTCCTACCTACACCTTCTTCTTTATCCATTTTCTCATATATTTTTTCCCACCCAAAACCCATCACATCAGCCTCATAGAACATCTTTGATGACATTTAAAGAAGGCAATTACAGCATACAAACCCAACAATATTATTGAACTGGAGGCCATTGCTTATCTGGAATGAGCTAAGATTCTGCGGGAATACTTCCAAAAGCTGTTGTCTGGCTATGCATCATATTTGCAGCAGGTCGTAACAGCCAGAGGTGATTTACTAAGTAATAAAGACACTTCTCTATTTCACCCTCTTTACAAGTGTAACTTCAAGTCTAAGAACCCATTGAAATAGACCCGTTGAAGCGCTAAGTGACGCGAAACGGCCGTCGTCTTACATCAGCTCGCACATCCCAACAACCTGTTCCTTTGGCCATGACATTTTAAAGTTGAATAAAGGATGAAGTTTTAAGGACCAGTGAGTGCTATCTGCATTTTTCTTCTTTGCTGCATACACCTTGTTTTTGCATGAGCACCCGGAGTCCATAGAGGTGGTCTCTATCCGGAAAGCACTCCATTCAGCTTATGGTTGTCTGGCCCCACAGCAGTGCCGTTATATTTTTCTTTTTTGCACCAATTAAAACATTCACTATATAGGTAACAAGATTTTACAAGTTCTTTGTAAATCAGTTTGATGTACTGGTCAGAAACCAAGTATAAGTGATGTCATCCCTATCATTGCGTAAAATGGAGTTAATATTTCAAACTTGATACAAGGGAGTCAAAGCTATCACTTATGGGTGTTTTAGCCAGTCTCATCTGCTCATTACCAGCTACATGTTGTACATCCTTTTATGTTAGATTGATTTTTATTACATGAAGCAGTAATAATTAATGTACTTTTGAGAATGTTTTTGTATTTTATTTCAAAAAGCAACGTTCTTTCAAAGCATAGTTCTTATTATAACACTCATTACTGGCATTGAAGAGAGAGCTAAAAATATGAAACAGTTAGCTGAACAAGCTTTATGCATGGCTGCGTGCCCAGACTCCAACCGAGGAACTTTGGTAGAAATTATTTTCCCGTGGATTAGAGACCACATGCCTATCTGGAATTATTCCTCAATATATTTCCATATGACTTCTTAATATTAGACATAGTTATCAAAAAGATGACTACAAATTTCTAATGTGCGATACATGAAATGTGAATAGCATAATGGCTTGTGAAATCTATGAAAAAACACATGAAATTCTTAGCACAAGATTTGGCCAAAAAATGTGAGCCCATCCACCAACCGTCAAGGTAATCTCAGATCGGATGGGTCCCTGACCTGACTGCCTAGTGTGAACACTTACCTATGGCTAATAACATGGTAAAGCCTGCATTTATAGGAAGGTCGGAACCAACTGTGTTTGGATGTAATTATGCTATTCACATTTCATGTATCGCACATTTCCTTGCTTTAGTACAGTTGAGTGCAGCCATTGATCTATTTGCTATGTAAGTCTTTTTTGGTTATGCACCTGATTAGCCATAGGTAAGTGTTCACACTAGGCAGTCAGGTCAGGGACCCATCCGATCTGAGATTACCTTGACGGTTGGTGGATGGGCTCACATTTTTTGGCCAAATCTTGTGCTAAGCATCTCATGTGTTTTTTCATAGATTTTACAAGCTATTATGCTATTCACATTTCATGTATCGCACATTTCCTTGCTTTAGTACAGTTGAGTGCAGCCATTGATCTATTTGCTATGTAAGTCTTTTTTTGGTTATGCACCTGTTCAGACTAGATTGCTGTTCAACAGGTTGTCAGAAAATCTTTAGTTTAACTTTTAGTTTAATCTTTTAGTTTAACTTTCAGAATCAACATTTCCTATGGGATACCATATTAAAAAATACTACCAGAAATGTATGCCATTGATTGCAAACAAGATTTGCAATTTCGCAAATCCCAAAAATGTAATTTTCCTAACAAATTCATGCAAGTCTATGTTGCAAAAATGAGTACACATCTTGCTCTTAGCTTTGCTCTTTGGAGCAAAGCTAAAGTTTAGATAAGCAAAATTCTAATTATCAAGAATTCTACAACATGTAAGTCTAATTATTCATTAAACAGGTATCCAGCAAACTATAGCATATAAAAGAGCATTGCTCAACAAAGAAAATCCCTTACCATTTCATGCTGCCCATCCAGAAAAATATGAAGACTACTTGGACGCTACACTCCGGAGTGATGAAACGAAGACAAATGTTTTTGGAACTGATGGCTTTAAACTGTATGACATTGCAAAGGCGAGGAGTACATAGAAAAATGCATGTTGCCTACAGTGAAACATGGTGGTGGCCGGGTCCTTATATGGAGCTGCATGAGGGCTGTTGGTATTGGGAGCTATATTTTTATTGCTGGTATCATGAATTCTATACTGCTCTAATTTGAATGAGAAGATGCTACCACCAGTCTGCGCCCTTGGTACATACATTTTTCTAAAATTACAATGACACAAGACACAAATCTAAGGCCACTCTTGCATTTCTGAAGAGGAATTGGTGTGAAAGTGATTAAGTGGCCAAGTGTGTCTCCAGGTCTGAACACAACCAAACACCTATGGGAATTCTGAAGAGACAGGTTGGTCATCACTCTCCGTACAGTGTTCAGGCTCTAAACGAGGTCGTTCTTGAAGAATGGAAAAAGATGCAGGCGATAGGTCACCAACTTGACCATTCCATGCCTAGAAGACTTGGAGCAGTCTTTAAAATTCATGGAGGTCATACACAACACTAGGTGTAGTAATTTTTTATATGTGGTATATTCATCTTTCATCAACCAATTTGAGTAAAATTGAATCTTTTGTAATGGAAGTTATATTATTAACCCTAGTCCCATATCATGGGGAAAAAATGTTCTCTGTAATTCAGTCTTGTCAAAACTTAGCAAATTTGCAAGGGAAATAATGGACTGGTGGTATATATATATATATATATATATATATACACTCACCGGCCACTTTATTAGGTACACCATGCTAGTAACGGGTTGGACCCCCTTTTGCCTTCAGAACTGCCTCAATTCTTCGTGGCATAGATTCAACAAGGTGCTGGAAGCATTCCTCAGAGATTTTGGTCCATATTGACATGATGGCATCACACAGTTGCCGCAGATTTGTCGGCTGCACATCCCAAAGATGCTCCATACAAGGCAGGATGGATCCATGCTTTCATGTTGTTTACGCCAAATTCTGACCCTACCATCCGAATGTCGCAGCAGAAATCGAGACTCATCAGACCAAGCAACGTTTTTCCAATCTTCTACTGTCCAATTTCGATGAGCTTGTACAAATTGTAGCCTCAGTTTCCTGTTCTTAGCTGAAAGGAGTGGTACCCGGTGTGGTCTTCTGCTGCTGTAGCCCATCTGCCTCAAAGTTCGACGCACTGTGCGTTCAGAGATGCTCTTAGGCCTACCTTGGTTGTAACGGGTGGCGATTTGAGTCACTGTTGCCTTTCTATCAGCTCGAACCAGTCTGCCCATTCTCCTCTGACCTCTGGCATCAACAAGGCATTTCCGCCCACAGAACTGCCGCTCACTGGATTTTTTTTCTTTTTCGGACCATTCTCTGTAAACCCTAGAGATGGTTGTGCGTGAAAATCCCAGTAGATCAGCAGTTTCTGAAATACTCAGACCAGCCCTTCTGGCACCAACAACCATGCCACGTTCAAAGGCACTCAAATCACCTTTCTTCCCCATACTGATGCTCGGTTTGAACTGCAGGAGATTGTCTTGACCATGTCTACATGCCTAAATGCACTGAGTTGCCGCCATGTGATTGGCTGATTAGAAATTAAGTGTTAACAAGAAGTTGGACAGGTGTACCTAATAAAGTGGCCAGTGAGTGTATATATATATATATATATATATATATATAGTGTAAAAGCCTCAAAACTAGTGTTGAGCGATACCGTCCGATACTTGAAAGTATCGGTATCGGAAAGTATCGGCCGATACCGGCAAAGTATCGGATCCAATCCGATACCGATACCCGATACCAATACAAGTCAATGGGACTCAGGTATCGGACGGTATTCCTGATGGTTCCCAGGGTCTGAAGGAGAGGAAACTCTCCTTCAGGCCCTGGGAACCATATTAATGTGTAAAAGAAAGAATTAAAATAAAAAATATCGCTATACTCACCTGTCCGACGCAGCCGGGACCTCAGCGAGGGAACCGGCAGCGTTGTTTGTTTAAAATTCGCGCTTTTACTTGGTTACGTGAGGTCCCGGCTTGTGATTGGTCAGGGCGGCCATGTTGCCGGGACGCGGACCAATCACAGCAAGCCGTGACGAAATTACGTCACGGCTTGCTGTGATTGGTCCGCGTCCCGGCAACATGGCCGCCATTAACCAATCACAAGCCGTGACGTCACGGGAGGCTGGACATGCGCGTATTTTGAAAAGCGCGCGTGTCCAGCCTCCAGTGACGTCCCGGCTTATGATTGGTCACGGCGCCATGTTGCCGGGACGCGGACCAATCACAGCAAGCCGTGACGAAATTACGTCACGGCTTGCTGTGATTGGTCCGCGTCCCGGCAACATGGCCGCCATTAACCAATCACAAGCCGTGACGTCACGGGAGGCTGGACACGCGCGCTTTTCAAAATACGCGCATGTCCAGCCTCCCGTGACGTCACGGCTTGTGATTGGTTAATGGCGGCCATGTTGCCGGGACGTCCCTGGAGGCTGGACACGCGCGCTTTTCAAAATACGCGCATGTCCAGCCTCCCGTGACGTCACGGCTTGTGATTGGTTAATGGCGGCCATGTTGCCGGGACGCGGACCAATCACAGCAAGCCATGACGTAATTTCGTCACGGCTTGCTGTGATTGGTCCGCGTCCCGGCAACATGGCCGCCCTGACCAATCACAAGCCGGGACTTCACGTAACCAAGTAAAAGCGCGAAATTTAAACAAAGAACGCTGCCGCTTCCCTCGCTGAGGTCCCGGCTGCGTCGGACAGGTGAGTATAGCGATATTTTTTATTTTAATTCTCTTTTTTACACATTATTACATTAATGTTGTTGCGATACCCGATACCACAAAAGTATCGGATCTCGGTATCGGAAATTCCGATACAGCAAGTATCGGCCGATACCCGATACTTGCAGTATCGGAATGCTCAACACTACTCAAAACATAAAAAAAATATATAAATTGGGTATCAATAATTCACATAGCATGTCATAGTACTGGTATAATGCTCACAGTGGTGTCAAAGTAGTAGAATATTGAACACAATAATATCATAGTACATGGAAAATGCATACAGCAATGCACACAGTGATGTCACTTTGTGGCAGTCATGTCAATGTGCATCACAATACAGGAATAATGCAAAAAGTGATGTTACAAAAAAAATCATAAACACGGTAATGTCACAGAACATTCATAATAAAATTGTGGTCATAGGAAAGGATGATTGCACAGGGCTGTGTCACAGTACAAGGACAGTGCTAGAACAGGGAGAAACAGTGATCTCACTACTAATGACTAAGGACTAAAATGTGACAGTGCAGTGTCTAAACTATGAGCGCCGTTTAGACTTCATATATCCTCATCACTCTTGTGCCTTTTCGACTAACAGTTAATATGTGCTGACATTAAAGGGGTTGTCCTGGTTTACGACCTATCTGTAGAATAGCTTGTAGATTGTGAGCCCTTGTGGGCAGGATCCTCTCTCCTCCTGTACCAGTTATGACTGGTATTGTTCATGATTATTGTACTTGTTTTTATTATGTATTCCCCTCCTCACATGTAAAGCGCCATGGAATAAATGGTGCTATAACAATAAATAATAATAATAATAATAATAATAATAATAATATTAATACCAGATACCAGACTCCCTTATTGATTAACTGTTTTCAGATCAGACTGATTTAAATAATGAAGAAAGCCAAAATAGTACAGCTCCATATGGCGTGTAGCGGCTGTTGCTGAGAACTGTAGCTCAGCTCCTATTCACTTCAATAGGAAATTACCTTCAATTCTTGGCAACAAATACTAAAAAGTGCACAGATCAGTACAGCCGGAAAAAAAACATGAAATTCCAGGACGTTACTCATGAACTGGAGATACAAGCCTTGCAATTGTATTGCAATGTGCCTGTGATTACCCAGTGAACTGGAGCTGAAAGTGTTACACCAGCCATCCTTGAAAAATATATTCATACTTTGGTCAGAATGGCCTTGTCCTGAATAGGGGTTCGCCTCCCTCGAAGACTTTGAGTTGAATGATGAATCGTTGCACACTGGGCATCCATCAAGTTCTGCATTTCATGACACGTAACTTCCTCCCTTGAATAGATTTACAACAAATGTTTTCTATCCCATTCGCAGCTTATATGGGAGCCCTGGAGTAGAGATAGATGAAAATGTTATCACGACTCATAAGTTTATACAGCTACAGTATATAATGTGATAGGCTACATTTGTTCACATCTTCTTAAATCATCAAGTGAATATCCTCTCTAACTTTTGTATTTTTTCTAGAAGGTTACAACATACAGTTCGATTACCTGATGCATCTTCTGGATTTCCCACCGTTATTTTTCTGATACAGAACCCAAACCCTAACGCATAGTTTGGTTAAAGCGAACCTGTCAGCAGGATTTTGCTAAGTAAACTACAGGTATTGTCAGGTTGGCAGTGTTAAACTGATTAAAATGATTTCTGGAGTGAAGAAATCCATATTGTGGTTCTTGTGTAATTAGTGAAGATTTCAGTTAATGGTATGTTCGTTCTCCGGGGCGGGACTGTGGGCAAATTCTTATTTTCCTGCTCTAAGCCAGAGAAACCAGGACGAGACCAGACCACAGGCTGCCCCAAAGCACAATCAGTCTATCTCTCTCTGTCTCTATGATGAGGAACAATTTTGGGCTTCGGGGCCACCTCTGGGCAGGTCTCTCCTTGATTTTCTGGCTCAGAGCAAGAAGATAAGACTGTACCTGCAGCCCCACCCAGGAGCACAGGCATCTCATTAGCTGAAAACTTCTAACACTGATTACACAAGAACCACAAAATGGATTTCTTCACCCAAGGTATCATTTTAATCAGTTTGACACTGCCAACCTGACAATGCCTGTAGTTTACTTAGCAAAATCCTGCTAACACGTTAGCTTTAAGGGCTCGCTCACACTGGCATATGTTCTCTCATGCGAGAGAATTGGCTCGATTATGCTAATGTCACTTGTCTCACACTCTATCAGAGTTTGAGCCAAGTCTCATATCAGTGTAATCCAATTTTCTTGCATGAGAGAATTGCAGCAAAGGTGTGGAGAAGATGGATAACTTAATTTCTCCATCTTCTCCATTGTCTCTGTGAGCATGCACTACGATGATAGCTGATTGCAGTCCAATGTTTCATATGCACCCATAGACTTGTATGAGTGTGCATCATCCAATTACCAGATGAGGAAATAATCACAGATCTGCACTGCCCTATAGTGCAACATTGGAACAAGTGTTATCCGATAAAACATTCCATAGCACTCGGCTGTGTTATACATCAGTGTGAGTGTACCCAAAATCTAACATACTGATTGCTGGCAATCGCCATGAGAGACCGTTAAGCAGACAACTGTATACTATGCTGAAAAAGAGAATGGACAGCACCTCCAAAAATCATACAATACTCTAATGCCGCCAGGCAAAAATATATACAACTGAACATGAGGTTCTTACTTTAACATTCTGATCAGTGCCACTTCACGGCAAACCTCTTAGTGGGTCCCTATCACCCTAATAGAGCAGAGCCGTGAACCGGCCACCAGCGCAGCAACAATGCACCGGCAGGGCGGATGTCCCCATGACTCCTGACCGCACCACCCCACCAGCACAAAACCACAGCAACAATGGCAGCAACATAGCAACAACACCAAATGAAAGGAGAATTGAAACTCGCCTTCCTCAAGCTCCCCAATGAGAGTAGAAATGGGCTAGACCCCTTTCTTTGCAGTCTCCTACTAATTAAAATCACCTGTGCCGAATGGGAGAAGTGCACACTTCCAAAGAAATAAAAGGACAGATCATGCAACATGCTGAAAAAGAGAATGGACCGCACCTCCAAAAGTCATACAATGATCTAATGCTGCTAGGCAAAAATATATATAACAGAACATAAGGTTCCTAGTTTAACATTCTGATCAGACTTTATGAGACCCACTGCCTTGTCACGGCAACTGTACACTGTTCACACATTAAATTTAAGGGGTTTGTCCAGGTTTGGGGTTCAAGTCTGCAGTCGATCTATGTGACAAGTGAATTGAGCAAAGTCAGACATGTCTAATCGGAATGTGGACGAAAGTATGCCACTCTCAAACCTGCGGTCACATGAACGCCCGCTTCCGAAGCCGGCACCGGAGAATCCTCCCAGTGCACAATGTGAGGTGAAGATTTTATAGGGCAGTTAATAACATTGTTCCATTGCTCTGTACAAAGCGATGTAAAATGCAAAGAGCACCACGCTTTGTCTCAGAGGTAATAATGTAACACAGCTTGATGTGGATGACGTAGGGGACACCATGTACAACATTGAAAAGCAAAGGGTCTAGATTCTGGGCCTGGCACCAAATTCTGAGGATGGTTCAGGCATGTCCATCTGACAAATCTGTGCTTGTTTGCGTTCTCCATGGGAAAAGTAAAGAGTGGATTATATCAGGTATGTAGGGCTACAAGGGTGAAATTTACACATAATTGGTAAAATCTCCAAGGGCAAAAAACCCGGCTTAGAAAAGGGAAACCTGACGACAGATTCCCTTTAATGCTTCTGGGGAGAATCTTTAAAATCTGGTGCCAAACAGAAGATTAGAAGATCTAATAATGTAGCAGAAATAAAAAAAGAGAGAGCGCAAAGTTACATTTTCTGCTTGATTCTCTTTAAACATTTTCCCTAATGAATTGGAAAAAGGAGACAAATGTTCCCATTGGTACATATGTTATCATTAGAGAAATTAGGAGAAAAGGAGAGAAAAAGAAGGTCACAGCGATTTCTAAGAACTACAACACAGACAACTAGATCGGGCTACAAAGATCCTGAGAGATTAAAAAAAAGATTAAAATGAGACACAGAGAGGAAGAATTAAGACAATCGGGTCGCGGACATGTGCGGCACAGGGAGTTCTTACAGGACAATAAACAATTTTTTTTCCTCCCTGGAATTTGTTCTAATTCCGAGCTTTCTTTGTGCTCCTCCTTTTAAATCCGCAGTTAGGAACAAGAAGATCTTGTTTCTCATTACCCAGCTGCTCCCCTTTGGCAGTGCCTGCTGTGAGATAAGCACTGTCCTGTGCTGGTACCACTTGTCGATGACGTGGAAACCAAGAGTAAGATCACAAATCCCAAGGAGGTTATGGCAGTCATATATGATCCACAACACCAAAGTGACAATTTCAATTTACATTTCATGATAATATTTATCAATACTGTCTAAAGGTACCGTCACACAGTACCATTTTAATCGCTACGACGGCACGATCCGTGACGTCGCAGCGATCGTATGAATATCGCTCCAGCGTCGTAGACTGTGGTCACACGTTGCAATCACGGCGCTGGAGCGATGCCGAAGTCCCCGGGTAACCAGGGTAAACATCGGGTAACTAAGTGCAGGGCCGCGCTTAGTAACCCGATGTTTACCCTGGTTACCAGCGTTAACGTAAAAAAAACAAACAGTACATACTTACATTCCGGTGTCTGTCCCCGGCGTTCTGCTTCTCTCCACTGTGTAAGCGCCATAGCCGGAAAGCAGAGCGGTGACGTCAGACGTCACCACTGTGCTCGCTTTCCGGCCGGCTGGCGCTCACACAGTGGAGAGAAGCTGAGACGCCAGAGGACTGACACCGGAATGTAAGTATGTACTGTTTGGTTTTTTTTACGTTTACGCTTGTAACCAGGGTAAACATCGGGTTACTAAGCGCGGCCCTGCGCTTAGTTACCCGATGTTTACCCTGGTTACAAGCGAACACATCGCTGGATCGCTGTCACACACAACGATCCAGCGATGTCAGCGGGTGATCAAGCGACGAAAGAAAGTTCCAAACGATCTGCTACGACGTACGATTCTCAGCAGGATCCCTGATCGCTGCTGCGTGTCAGACACTGCGATATCGTAACGATATCGCTAGAACGTCACGAATCGTACCGTCGTAGCGATCAAAATGGTACTGTGTGACGGTACCCTAATTCTGTGAGAGTGCAAACTGAGACCAGGCAGTCATAAAATGCAGAATCCAGCTCAACGAGGTAGTGAAAAAACCTTTTCTTTATTCACTTAGAAAATGTACTTGGTGGAGGATAAAAACATCAGCAATAACAATGACCAAGCACCCTTAGTCATGATAAGGGTGCTTGGTCACCAGAAACGCGTTGATATCGCATTTTACTCCTTGTTATTGCTGATGTTTTTATCCTCCACCGAGCACATTTTCTAAGTGAATAAAGAAAAGGTTTTTTCACTACCTCGTTGAGCTGGATTCTGCATTTTTTTAATTCCTCCACGCCCTGACACAGCGGTTCCATGCTCCGAGCTTTCAAGGATGTCGACTATGGTGAGCTGGACTTTGTTTGAAGTCATAAAATGCACCAGATTTATTATAGTGGTTCATGCTATTTTTATTTAATGTGGTGGATATCAGTTTACAACACCTCTTAGAAGGCTTATGTTGGGCCAGAAAGTTCCACCAAAAGGAAGGTGCACAAAATGGCGTTGTACATTAATTCATGACTCTTTTCCGCCAAACCCATTTTATGCAAAATCATGCTCCTTTATAAGGCAAAGCACAGAAAATGGCAGATTCCAGCGCAACCGTCGGGTGGGATCAGAAGAGGCGACGAAGACCGAACGAGTGACTGTGAGGACCACAGGGGCCGTAGAAGAAAGTATAAGGGGTGTTTTTCTTACTTTTTAATATTTTGATGGCCTTGTATGGTTCAGTGAAATGGCGGACAGTGGCTGAATCCACACTTGAGGGAGTTTAAAAATAAATGTGGATTTTTGTAAAATTTGAGTAGAATTCATTTCCGCTTGAAAATTAGTCGCTCATCTCTAACAGATCTCTTTTAATAAGACCACTGTGGTACAAATTGTTTCCCAATATTTCCTCATCCCAGTTGGCTGGTTGTAGTTGCTAGTCATATGGGGGACAAATACTATTGCTCATCAATTTTCCCTAATTGTGCAGCTAAAAACCAATGAAAATGTATAATATATAGTGATGAGCAAGCATGCTATCAGTGTTATTCCAGCATGCTCATGTGCAAATAGAGTGACTTCGGCATGCTTGAATAATACATCTGAGTTCCCGTGGCTGCATGTCTCACTGCTATTTGACATTCCCAACACATGTAGGGATTACCTGTTTTGTTGGGCAATCCCTGCATGTGTTGCGGCTGTTGAACATCTACGAGACATGCAGCCGCGGGGACTTGAACATAATTTTCAAGCACGCCAAAGACACTCTTTTAGCACCCGAGAATGCTCGGATAACACCTTATCACTAATCAACGCTAGTGAAGAGCATGTGTGCTCCTTACTCAAGATTTCTGATCGTGCTCGGGTGTTCTTTGAGTATCTTGGGCGTGCTCGGAAATTATGTTTGAGTCACTGCAGCTGCATGATTTGCGGCTGTTAGACAACCTGAATACATGTGGAGATTGCCTGTTTGTTAGGGAATCCCCACATGTATTCAGGCTGTTTAGCAGCTGCAGCGACTCAAACATAATTTCCGAGCACGCCCAAGATACTCGAAGAACACCTGAGCATGCTTGTAAATCTCGAGTAACGAGCACAATCGCTCATCACTAATCATCACTAATAATAAACACACAATATTGTTGCACAGCCCAACCCTCAGATGATATTCTAGATCGTTCCACTCGCCCTACCAAGAAAATATATTTCTAACAAAAAAATAAATGACGAAGAATAATAGTTTAACAACATATATATTATCAAAGCAAACATCCACATATTACTTCAGGATTCTACCAGCAGTGGATACTTTGCTATGGCAGCAGAACATTATAAAAGATGAATCCATGTTCTTAGTCTCATATTAATGTGCTCAGTAGTGCTTAGTAATGTGATGATCAGTAGAACTTCCAGTACCATTGTTCACAAGAAATATCATTCCACTGTCCCAGATTCCTGAATGAAATATCTGTGAAAAATAGGGAAATCTCTTGGAAGGGCGGGAATTTATTCTCTTTGCAGAAAATGTCTTGGTAGCTTTTTATCAGCTTTAGTCCAGGGGAGGAACAATCAGAGGAAAAGTATAATAAAAACACGTCACCACTTCTGGATTTTTTACCCACTCCTGGCTTTGGCTTACAAATACTGATGTAAAATACTGACCAGATACTAAGCGTGTGAACATGGTCTAAGGGCTCGTGCACAAGACCAATTATATTGGACGAGCTCTATCTGTGCTTTCACGGATAGCACTCGTACCCACGATATTCTCTGAGGATGTGGTCAAAATCTAAGGGTAGATGCACATGGCCATATTGTCTCTATCTGAGAAAAACTGTCTGTTTATTGTGATTATACTCTGATCAGAGTTTCACCAAAGTTTAATCAGAGTGGTATCAGTTTATCTCTAAGGTGGAGAGAAAAAAGTTTCTCCACTCTCTCCATTCTGTCATTCTGTGAAAATGAGAATATATGATCCGAGTGTAGTCCAGTGTTTTTCATGGACCTATAGACTTGCATTTCTGATTTTGATCCCACACTCGGATCAAAATTGGACATGTCTCTAATTTTTTCCTTGGACCACTATGTCCTATTAAAAAATTGTACACGTGCACGGCACCATAGAATGTCATACAGTAGGTATGAGTGCTATCCATGAAAACCACGGAGAGCACTCATTTGGTATAATCGGTCATGTGTACGAGCCCTGATCAGAATTATCGGACGGAGAGAAAACGGTGGTATGCACCTACCCTGCCAAAGCTGGCCTGTAGCAAGGTCAATAAAAGAAGGTAAGTAAATGTAGTGGTTTCAAATGTCCGAGTCGAGAGCAGTGCTTTGTTTTTCTCAGACAGTCCCATAATCAATGTGCAGCGCCCCAGAGTCCTGGTCGTTGCAGTACTGATGCTCCGCCGCTAAGGGGAGTGATCGTACATCTGATGGCACTGAAGGAGTTCATCTGACCAGGTATCACAGACACCAATACACTTCATAGTCTGGCCTCCAGGGGGAGCAAAGTGCGCTATGTATTAGGCCACTCCTCACAATCTGGTAAAACTGGGGGTTATAATAATAATAATAATAATAATCTTTATTTATATAGCGCCAACATATTCCGCAGCACTTTACAATTAAGCGGGGACTTATACAGACAAATTCAATACAAGTTAAGACAATTTAAACAGTGACATTAGGAGTGAGGTCCCTGCTCGCGATAGAAGATAGTGGGTTAGATAGAAAGTTAGACAGAAGCTGACTGGGTTGGAACCAGGCAACATCCTGTGGCGGAGGGTGTTGCAAGGGAAGATTCAGGGGGGTCCCTGTCAGGGGTGGGATCCTGACAGAGGCCTAGCGAACAGGAAAGAACGTTAAGGAACCGCGCCTGCACTACATCGCGGCGGTATCTCAAGAAAGGACAAGAAGCGAGGTTTATTGTGGAGAATGAGAAACGAGATCAAAGCAAAAAGGAGATAACACCAGTAGGAGTCGTGCTGTAAGATCGAGGCAACATCCTACTGAGGCACGTAGCCGGTGGCCGGAACGCTGAGGAAGTATTGAGCTCCAAGCCTTACTTCAAACCAACAGCAGGACAGTTAATTATAGGTTGGCTGTCTCACCTAAATCACCTAAGCAGACATAGGGGGCAACTGTGGGAGAGGGGCGTCACTAGGGTCCCGGAAGAACTCCAGGCCTACCCGTCATACGGGTGCGTCCTATCCATATCATCTGGGGGACGGAGAAGAACATCAGAATAGACATAAGTTGTGGGGAAGAACATCAGAAACAGACACGACAGTTGTGAGGACTATCCCGTGGTGCTCAGCAGGGAAGTACTACAACACACAGGCGCTAGAAGGTAGGCACAGATTTCCACATGCAAAGGGAACTCTGGAGGTGCCATCGGACCGGCCGGTCTCAGACAGCCCTGTTAACCGTACTCTGGACTGAGGACCTTGAAGCCTTCAGTAAAGAGGTAAAGAGACTGCAACCCTGTGTCCTCGTTATTCATCGCGACCTGCACCACGCACCACCACTTACAACTTTCATTGGACGCCCCTTAGCAGGGTCACGGACCGGGTCTAGCCACCGTGACAACCCCAGAACTGAGACAGAGAAGCCCGGTACCGAGTACCCCGCGGCCCTGCGTCTGGGGGCGCTCCAAATGTATGGAGCAGAAGTTGGGCATGTGCACCTCTACTCCATTCAGAGCACAGCTCTGTAGCACCCCATTCACAAGATTACTGGAATTCCCAGTATTCAGACTTTCAGAGTTCAGAAAGTTATCCCCTAAATATGTAATGAGAATAATAATCTTTATTTTTATATAGCGCTAACATATTCCGCAGCACTTTACAACTTTACAGTTTGGGCACATTATCATCGCTGCCCCCGATGGGGCTCACAATCTAAATTCCCTATCAGTATGTCTTTGGAGAGTGGGAAGAAACTGGAGAACCCGTAGGAAACCCACGCAAACAGGGGGAGAATATACAAACTCCTTGCAGATGTTGTCCTTGGTGGGATTTGAACCTAGGACCCTAGCGCTGCAATGCTATCCACTGAGCCACTGTGCTGCCCATTTATTTTGCTTGGATGCTAAAAGGGTTAAAAGTTTAGCAGGAATTTTTTTCAAGGAAATTTACACGTAAAGTGACATTGAGGGGCCTATTTATTGGTAAATACCCCCAAAAAGTGATACTATTTAAAAAAAACGTGATTTTGTGAAAACCCCTTGAAACCTAAACCTAAAAGTGTTGCATGCCGCTCTATGCATGTCGCCAAAATGTTTTCTGGTGTAATTTCTCAAAAATTATAGTCTAAATTTGTAAGCATAAGGCTAAAATATTCTTCTCATACATCTAAATTGAGATGTTGGGGTTGTATATGCAAGGATTCTGCAATCTTTATTCAGATGAATGGGAAAGGCCCAAAATTCTCTGCAATAAATCATGTGAATATCCACTTATTGGTGAAAATTGGTGTGAATCAATGGCCACTGGACAGGAGCTGGAGAACCAACTCTTACCTGATAGCATCCACAGTTCTTCTGTGCACAATATCAACTTTATGGTGTGATACACCAACTATATTGAGGGTGCTATATATACCTCTGTATGAATACACAGATATTGTGCATGATGCAGCCAATGTTGGAATAGGACTTCTCGGGTCCACCAGAGGAGATGATTCTGAGGGCCCATTCTAAATTTGGATAGAACATGTGCACAGCCACTTTTAATTGCATTCTTAACTTTGTTACCATTATAGACACGGGAGAAATTATCAATAGAAATTGATATGTTTTTTTGTGAATCGAGCGTTAAGAAATGGATCTTAGTAGCAAATGATTGGCTCTAATGTAACCTCTACATGGGGTCCTCTACTTGTGGTAAGCACTGATAGTGTTATTATACATGTAAAAGAATCAGGCATGGAGGACCTCAGAATCTCCTTGAAACTCCAGCAAAATAATGTTTCCATGGCTGGTGTATTAAACTATTAATTTTGCCAAAACCTAAAAGTTCCGAATTCTAATTCAACTCTAATATGACATATGTACATTAATCAATAGTGGAATTCCCTTAAGGACAAAAGGAGAGAAGATGGCACTTCCTGAGAGTAGTAAGTTTAAAAAAGAGAGCCAAAAAACTGAGAGAAAATTAAAAAACAGGAAATTTGCTCACCTGATGGAGTTGTGCATGTTTGGGCACAACTCCTAAAAATGTATGAAATGAATCCAATAGGTGCAGCCAACCTGTTGTGCTTATTTTTTGCTTGCCGAGCTGATGCTTTTATTGATACCATTTTGGTGTTGATTCGATCTTTCGATTGCCCGTTATTGCATTTTATTGCAATGTAGCGGCAACCAAAAAAATTTAATTTTGACATTTTGAATTTTGTTCTCGTTACGCCATTTAGTGATCAGATTAATTCTTTTTTTATATTGATAGATCGGGCGATTCTGAATGCGGCAATACCAAATATATTTAATTTTTTTTATTATTGTTTTATTTTGAATGGGGCAAATTTTTTAACATTTTTTAAGCCTTTTTAAAAACTTTTTTTTAACTTTTTGCATGCTTCAATAGCCTTCATGGGAGACTAGAAGCTGCAGTTATCTGATCACCTCTGCTACATACAGGCGATGATCAGATCACCTGTTTGTAGCAGAAATATTCACTTGCTTTCAGATGGGCGGGATTAGCAACGCGCTTCTGGTAAGCACAAATTAAATGCCGCTGTCAGAGACTGACATTGGCTTTTAACTAGTTAACATTGGCAGGTGGATCACGATCGCACCCTCGGCTGTTGCGGGTACATGTCAGCTGAATAGATCAGACGATATGTGCCTGGAAAGGTGCCGGCTCCAGTGCTGAGCCCGCACCAAACAGGGGGAGTCCAACAGCGGCATACTATTATGCCTGATGTCGGAAAGGGGTTAATAAGGATGGAGATACCAGGTAAAGGGCACTCCCATGATAGCTGATGTAATCAAATGGAAAAATTACCAAAAAAAGTACCAGAAGAATAAAATAAAATAAAAATGTATTTAAAAAGCACAATGCGTTTTAGCTGTATCCAGCCTTCCTCAGGAGTCTGGCTACATAAATAATTGTTACTTGTGTATTACCAGTATACCATACTGTTGTATAAAGACAGGGCCAGAAATTGCATCGATAATGCCAATCCTGTGTTATTGTAAGGGTTGCACTGGCGAGGAGTTCTGCTGTGACACCTGTCACCAGAGAGATGGGTTCCTATGGGTGTCTGTGTGTGATGTTATACTCTTTAGATGACCCAGGAACCCAAGATGTAGTGCACTAGCAAGGAAGGATTCATTCAATTTTATGAACATAAAGTAAACTTTACTGGTAGAACTGGTAAAACGTATATACAGTAGGGAGCAGGTACAAAACTTGGTTTTCATATCTACTATTAAACACAGAGGCACAGGCATAGGAATCACAAGTCGTGGCACATCATTTGTTGGCAACATTTCAGCAATACAGCATCCATGATTGAATACTTCATTTCAACTGACTGTTGTTCACCGACCACAGCAAATTCCATGCGGAATCCGTGACCTGGCCTGGCAAATCCAGAATTTCTTCACTAAGACACCAAGGTCTGGTCTTCACATTGCCTCTTCAGCCCCACTTTGCCTGTGCTGTCTCAGGGTTAGTCACAACTCACAGATCTACCTCCTTGGGCTCCCGGTCGTACCCAGTGCAGCTGCCCTATCCTTCTGTCTGTTCCTCTTCCCAGGATCCAGGATGTTCAGGCCATATTAAGATCTAGACTCCCACTTTATACAGTGCCGTTACAGAGTTCCAAAATACTTGCACACAGTATATGGCTTTGTGTGTCACTCTTGTGATTGCCTTCAATCTTTTCACTCTACCACTAACTCCCTATCTCCAACTGCCTGAGACCTACACATAACTGCTTTGTGCTTTTGGAATTGCTCCCTCCTGCAGAGCCTTGTACCTGTTAACTCTCACTTCACCTTATGCGTGCAACATTAGTTTTACTTCCCAAATAATTACCGAAATATAGTTTATCACAGCACTTGAAACATCTTCAGGGGGTTTCCGACATCTTCTTCTAATTTATCTTATCACTGCAGTTTCAAAGGTTAGAAGAATCTTTGGTAACATCATTATATAATATATTTTTTTGAATTAGCAACATATCCCACTGTAAGCCTAGCCAGAGAAATACAGCCTATTGGTAGACCCTCCTGGTGTATACCGCCAACATATGCTCTGAACATGACGTGAACAGAGCTTAACCCACATTATATAGACACATTGTGAGTGCTGGCACGTTAACAATGCTGCTTTAGTCAGCCATGTACCCACCCCAAAAAGAAAGGAGATATGCCAGTTTAGGAACACACTAAATGGTCCTGTAAAAAGTAGCTCCCAATACCAATAATTACGTTTATTACATTTATTGATCTGGTAGAACATTTTCTATAAATATCACATAAAAGTTTTCCCACTTGCATTGATTAAGGTTGAAACGCATGTGATTTTTGGATAAAGCCGTATTACGGTATATCTTGCTGACTTCTTTGTGTGGGCGAATTCTTTTGTTTCATTTATAAAAATAAAAATGTTTAGTTTAACACATTAGCACAAACACTAATCTAGATAAATTCTTAGAAAAAAATGTATGACAAGACCGATATTTTTTATCAGAAAGTCAGAAAGTAGCCGGACCCCCAGAGTAGAATGGATGTATAAACACATCCGTTAAACTCATGGATCCAAGCATGCAACCCCTTGAATCAGAGCATATTCTAACCAGAATTTGTGGTTCAGGCTTGGCCATTTAAGTCTATGGGGATTCGTAAAAATTACATGACACTTTGAAGACATACTTTGTACTTTAGAGCTGGATCCGAGTTTCATTTTTTTTTATCCATTGTTAAGAGTTAAAGAATAGAAAAGTTCAGTCTACTTGCTTCAGTGTAAAAAAAAAAATGGATGAGAAAAAAATAACAGATCCAACTGGGATTAACAAACTTTCTCTGCCATCCACGTCCAGGGAGATTATCTACAGTGCCACGGATTGTAAACGTCTTGATTATCTTGCACACCATGGACAAAGAGTCATCAAGATTTCTGGAGATGGACTTGTAACCTTGAGATTGTTGATATTTTTCAGCAATATTGGTTCTCAAGTCCTTAGACAGTTCTCTTCTCCTCCTTCTGTTCTCCATGATCAGTGTGGCTCACACAAACACAACATAAAGACTGAGTCAATTTCCCCCCTTTTTTTATCATTTTTCAGGTAGGATTTTTATATTGCCCACACCTGTTACTTGCCATAGGTGAGTTTGAATGAGCATCACATGCTTGAAACAAAGTTGCTTACTCACAATTTTGGAAAGGTGCCATCAATTTTGTCCAGCCCATTTTGGGAATTTTGAGTGAAATTGTGTCCAATTTGCATTTTTCTCTTAATCCAATACACAAAAAGGAAATAATCATGTGTATACAAAAACATGTGTAATTACAATGATGTTTTGGGCCATGACTGTAAGCCTAAGGCTAGGTGCAGACAAACGTATTTTTTCTTCATCCGAGAAAATTGGATCAATTATGTATTCACACTCTGATCAGACTCTGATTAGAGATTGATCAGAGTGTGATCATAGTGTGATCTAATTTTTTTCAAATGTGAAGAAGATATTTTTTTTGTCTATCCTCTCCATTGTGTCAGTCCATAGAAATCAGAATGCACTCAAATGTCATCTGATTGCAGTCCAATATTTTCCACACAATTATTGACTTGCATGGCTGTGTGTGATCCAAATATCCACACTGTCCAAGAAAAAAATTGGATACATGCACTGCTTCATTGAATAACATGGTTGACAAGAGATAGCATCAAAACGACGGATCACACTCGTTCAATTGTTACATCATCTGCACGAGACCTAAAATTCACATGTCAGCATGTTTTCACGCCTGATGTGCCAAGTCTTGGTTCTCCACCCTTTGTTTATCACCCTTCCCTGTCCGTAAAGGTTTATAAGAAATTAGGGAAAGTCAGACTCGGGACATTCTGTTCCAGGTACAAGGATTTTTTCATGTATATATAATTAGTACAACACATCAAGCTTATTTATTTTAGTAAATATAAGAATAAACTTCATATATTTACACACAGGCATCGATGAGACGTGCTGTCGACATCAGTTTTTTCCTCTAGTAAGTAGTAAGAGATGCATTATCATGTGATTGTACTGAATCCTGGACCAACATCAGATAGAACATTTTCCCTTTGTGAAGGGTATGTGCACAAGCTTTGCCACCTAGTAAAGTCAAATTGATAAAGTGAACTTCTCAGTCATCCTGGCAAACAGGAGAAACTGTGTCCAAGCATTTCCCTACATTGTCTGCTGTAGAACATATTACTTTATGAAGAAAATTGTGGCACTTGGTAGCAAAAATTGATACTGGGGTCAGCTACCAAATCAGATACCATAAAAAAATGGTATCTCTCAAAATTGTATTCATTAAGATTATTATTATTATTATTATTATTATTATTATGCCTTGAAAAAAGTCTCATAAATAAGGACGTTCACTTTTTATGGATTGTTCTATACTTTAAAAAAGTTAGCAAAAAATACCTTCAATATTTAAGGGAAGTGCACAAATTGCTGTCCATATGACGTAGCATGCCATGATTGACTTTCCATATGACGTAGCATGCCATGATTGACTTTCCATATGACGTAGCATGCCATGAATGACTTTCCATATGACGTAGCATGCCATGATTGACTTTCCATATGACGTAGCATGCCATGATTGACTTTCTGTATGACGTAGCATGCCATGAATGACTTTCTATATGACATAGCATGCCATGATTGACTTTCCATATGACGTAGCATGCCATGATTGACTTTCCATATGACGTAGCATGCCATGATTGACTTTCCATATGACATAGCCTGCCATGATTGACTTTCCATATGACGTAGCATGCCATGATTGACTTTCCATATGACATAGCATGCCATGATTGACTTTTCATATGACGTAGCATGCCATGATTGACTTTTTCATATGACGTAACATGCCATGATTGACTTTCCATATGACGTAGCATGCCATGATTGACTTTTCATATGACGCAGCATGCCATGATTGACTTTCTGTATGACGTAGCATGCCATGATTGACTTTCTGTATGACGTAGCATGCCATGAATGACTTTCCATATGACGCAGCATGTCATGATTGACTTTCCATATGACGTAGCATGCCATGAATGACTTTCCGTATGACGTAGCATGCCATGAATGACTTTCCATATGACGTAGCATGCCATGATTGACTTTCCATATGACATAGCCTGCCATGATTGACTTTCCATATGACGTGGCATGCCATGATTGACTTTCCATATGACATAGCATGCCATGATTGACTTTCCAAATGACGTAGCATGCCATGATTGACTTTCCATATGACGTAGCATGCCATGATTGACTTTCCATATGATGTAGCATGCCATGATTGACTTTTCATATGGCGCAGCATGCCATGATTAACTTTCCATATGACGTAGCATGCCATGATTGACTTTCCGTATGACGTAGCATGCCATGATTGACTTTCCGTATGATGTAGCATGCCATGAATGACTTTTCATATGACGTAGCATGCCATGATTGACTTTCCATATGACGTAGCATGCCATGATTGACTTTCCATATGACGTAGCATGCCATGATTGACTTTTCATATGACGTAGCATGCCATGATTGACTTTTCATATGACGCAGCACGCCATGAATGACTTTCTGTATGACGCAGCATGCCATGAATGACTTTCTGTATGACATGGCATGCCATGATTGACTTTCCATATGACGTAGCATTCCGTGATTGACATTCCATATGACGTAGCATGCCATAATTGACTTTCCGTATGACGTAGCATGCCATGAATTACTTTCTGTATGACGTAGCATGCCATGAAAGACTTTCCATATGACGTAGCATACCATGATTGACTTTCCATATGACGTAGCATTCCGTGATTGACTTTCCATATGTCGTAGCATGCCATGATTGACTTTCCGTATGACGTAGCATGCCATGATTGACTTTCCGTATGATGTAGCATGCCATGATTGACTTTCCATATGACGTAGCATGCCATGATTGACTTTCCATATGACGTAGTATTCCGTGATTGACTTTCCATATGTCGTAGCATGCCATGATTGACTTTCCGTATGACGTAGCATGCCATGATTGACTTTCCGTATGATGTAGCATGCCAAGAATGACTTTTCATATGATGTAGCATGCCATGATTGACTTTCCATATGACGTAGCATGGCATGATTTACTTTCCATATGACGTAGCATGCCATGATAGACTTTTTGTATGACGCAGCATGCCATGAATGACTTTCTGTATGACGCAGCATGCCATGAATGACTTTCTGTATGACATGGCATGCCATGATTGACTTTCCATATGACGTAGCATTCCGTGATTGACATTCCATATGACGTAGCATGCCATAATTGACTTTCCGTATGACGTAGCATGCCATGAATTACTTTCTGTATGACGTAGCATGCCATGAAAGACTTTCCATATGACGTAGCATACCATGATTGACTTTCCATATGACGTAGCATTCCGTGATTGACTTTCCATATGTCGTAGCATGCCATGATTGACTTTCCGTATGACGTAGCATGCCATGATTGACTTTCCGTATGATGTAGCATGCCATGATTGACTTTCCATATGACGTAGCATGCCATGATTGACTTTCCATATGACGTAGTATTCCGTGATTGACTTTCCATATGTCGTAGCATGCCATGATTGACTTTCCGTATGACGTAGCATGCCATGATTGACTTTCCGTATGATGTAGCATGCCAAGAATGACTTTTCATATGATGTAGCATGCCATGATTGACTTTCCATATGACGTAGCATGGCATGATTTACTTTCCATATGACGTAGCATGCCATGATAGACTTTTTGTATGACGCAGCATGCCATGAATGACTTTCTGTATGACGCAGCATGCCATGAATGACTTTCCGCATGACGTAGCATGCCATAATTGACTTTCCGTATGACGTAGCATGCCATGAATGACTTTCTGTATGACGTAGCATGCCATGAATGACTTTCCATATGACGTAGCATGCCATGATTGACTTTCCATATGACGTAGCATGCCATGATTGACTTTCCATATGACGTAGCATGCCATGATTGACTTTCCATATGACGTAGCATTCCGTGATTGACTTTCCATATGTCGTAGCATGCCATGAATGACTTTTCATATGATGTAGCATGCCATGATTGACTTTCCATATGACGTAGCATGCCATGAATGACTTTTCATATGACGTAGCATGCCGTGATTGACTTTCCATATGACGTAGCATGGCATGATTTACTTTCCATATGACGTAGCATGCCATGATTGACTTTTGGTATGACGTAGCATGCCATGAATGACTTTCTGTATGACGTAGCATGCCATGAATGAGTTTCCGCATGACGTAACATGCCATGATTGACGTTCCATATGACATAGCATTCCGTGATTGACTTTCCATATGACGTAGCATTCCGTGATTGACTTTCCATATGACGTAGCATGCCATGATTGACTTTCCGTATGACGTAGCATGCCATGATTGACATTCCATATGATGTAGCATGCCATGAATGACTTTCCATATGACGTAGCATGCCATGATTGACTTTCCATATGACGTAGCATTCCGTGATTGACTTTCCATATGACGCAGCATGCCATGATTGACTTTCCATATGACGTAGCATTCCGTGATTGACTTTTCATATGACATAGCATGCCATGATTGACTTTCTATATGACGTAGCATGCCATGAATGACTTTCCATATGACGTAGCATGCCATGATTGACTTTCCATATGACGTAGGCGTAAAACAAAATCACTGCACTCATCCAGTTCAGAAATTTTTTTTGCTGAAGTGAATATTTTATTTGGAATACGGTGATGCAGATGAAACGGGAGGTGATTATGGCAATTTTTAACGTTTCGGCCACACAGTGGCCTTGATCACAATACAGTGCTGTAACAAATAGAAAAAATACAGTGTATCAACACTTAGTTATATACAGTGTTATAGTACTATTTACAAACTATACAATCATAGATCAGAGTTCTATATACAATACTAGAGACTAAGGAAAACATGTCAGAAATCCATGAGTCGCAAAAAAAACAGGTAATGATCATAGTAATCCTGCAACATATATTCAAAAAAAGACATTAAACAGAGTCTGTTTTATCAAAAAGTTTGAGTCCAATTATGTTTGAGACTATACAGGAGGTAAAGACAGATGCACATACCCTTAGTGATTATTCATTTCTATCATAAGTCGTTACATCATTCGTATATACTCAAAGGTGGAGATAGACAAGTTTTAGCCTGTTAGAGGTAATAAGAGATAATGAGAAATCACCACGTATTTATGCTGTTCCGAACACATGTACGTATATGGTTTACGCCCCCTAGGTTCAGAATCTTGCATATAGATTTATGAACTCTGTAGGTGTTCAGTAGTCCCAAATATGGAGGGGTAAGATATATATACAAATAGGTATTTACCCAAATTAAGGATGCAAGGCCTGCACTCCAATCATAGATAATCCGGGATGGTGAATATATGCCACTATAACATCTATCACATATAGGGTTAGCTGTAACAAAAATAGATAGATACACATGTTGGGTATGGATTATTGCTGGGTACTTAGTGAAATGCCAGGGTGTAGATATAGTTAAATCCTACTTGCCCGTGTTATGTTATGCCAGCAGGGACTAGAGAATTCAAGATATCCGCATAGAGCACACTAAAATTGCACAGGATAGATGTGGCTGCTAAATCCTGTAAAAGGGTACGGCACGTTATTTATAGTATCAGTAAGGATGACTTATCTGCGGTAAGTTGAATCTCTCATACCCATACCCATATGTAGCGCAGTGAGGAACGCGGGAGTCCGTGTCCTGGCAAGAGAAGGCGGCAGTGCCATAGCCGTGTTGCGCTGCTCTATAACCGCTCAGGCCGGTCATGTGACCGGAAGCGCTGGAGGACGCCGGCGCCTGCGCAGAGTGTAGCGGTGCCAGTAACCAAGGAGAAAACTGGCGCCTGCGCATTTGGACAAATCTCGGCACATGCGCAATAGAGGACCGCCGTGACCACGGTTCGCAATGTGGTAGAAGGAACTACATGACAGGAGGAAAAATTATAGTATATGCGACTGATATGGCAAAACTTTGAGTTGAAGACAAGAGTCGGGATAAAGAAAATAATGGAAATTCCAAAAAAAGGGGAAAAAATAAAAAAGAAAAAGGAAAAAAAACAAAAAATCATATTTTAGGGGGTAAATGAAACTTGTATAGCTCCTAAGGGGTAGAACGTCTTACCATCCTGCGTAAATGGGGTATCAAGTCTACAAGTGCGATGGGTCAACACGCCTAGAGAAAACGATTTTTTGAACAGGATCCACAACATCAAGAACATTCCACCTAAGAGCACTTTATGTACCCTTGATGTAAACAGCTTGTACACATCTATCACACATGACAGAGGGATCGAAGCTGTGTCACTTACCCTCCGGGAGGCTAACATTGACAAAAATTCTCAGGACCTTTGTCTTGATCTACTCAATCTGGTCCTTAGGGAAAACTTTTTTATGTTTGAGGATAATTTCTTCCTGCAAACCTGTGGTACCGCTATGGGGTCCAATGTGGCCCCGGCATATTGAAATCTCTATATGGACCATTTTGAACGTACATACATATACCCAAACCCTGTTTTTCATCATAATGCTTTGACATGGTTCAGATACATAGACGATATTTTCTGCATCTGGAAGGGGGATCAAACTAGTCTCCGGGAGTTCTTTAACACTATCAATACAATTAGACCAGAACTATCATTTACTCTGGTACATCATGATGAGGAGATTTCATTCCTTGACACCAGGGTTATGAAAGATGCATCCGGCAACCTCAGCACAGACTTGTACACGAAAGCAACAGATTGCAACAGTCTACTGTTATACAATAGTTGCCATCCAAAACCCACTAGAGATAGCCTCCCCAGATCACAATTCAAGAGGGTCACTAGGATTGTCTCCAACCCCGTGACCAGGGAAACCAGAGTATTTGAAATGGCCGAGAAATTCAGGGCGCGTAACTACCCAACCAAGCTCCTTGAATTAGAATCTACCAAAGCCCTCAGTGAAACTGATGAAACAGCCATAACCACACATAAGAATCCCAGACTTCCATTTGTCCATAATCATCACCCCACCATGCGCAGAATCCACAACCTCATACAGGGACATTGGCCTCTCCTTACGAACGCCTATCCACATATCCAAATATTTAAAGATCCACCCCTAATGTGCATGAGACGACCACGGAATGTAAGGGACAGAGTTGTTAGGGCCGATTTGGGTACATCTAAACCATCTCCACTCAGGACATTGACAGGCCAAAGGAGGACAGGCACATTCCCTTGCCTAAATTGTATGAGCTGCTCTAATATCATCAAGGGCAGTGAAGTACTACACCCCCGCACTGGCAAATCTTTTCCCATCAAAGAGTATCACACGCGTGACTCTAATTTTGTGGTATATGTAATCAAATGCCCATGTGGACTACTTTATGTAGGCGAGGCTTGTGATTGGTCGCGTGGCGGTCACATGAGCGGCACGCGACCAATCAGAAGCCGTGACGTCATGGAAGGCCCTAAACGCGCTCATTTTAAGCAAAGAAGGCTGCCGGTTCACAGCGGTAAGGTGCAGGGGCCTCCGGAGAGGTGAGTATATCAATATTTTTTATTTTAATTCTTTATTTTACACATTAATATGGATCCCAGGGCCTGAAGGAGAGTTTCCTCTCCTTCAGACCCTGGGAACCATCAGGATACCTTCCGATACTTGGTGTCCCATTGACTTGTATTGGTATCGGGTATCGGTATCGGCGATATCCAATACTTTTCGGGTATCGGCCGATACTATCCGATACCGATACTTTCAAGTATCGGACGGTATCGCTCAACACTAGTGTTGACCCATCGCACTTGTAGACTTGATACCCCATTTACGAAGGATGGTAAGACGTTCTACCTCTTAGGAGCTATACAAGTTTCATTTATCCCCTAAAATATGATTTTTTGTATTTTTTCCTTTTTCTTTTTTATTTTTTTCCCCTTTTTTTGGAATTTCCATTATTTTCTTTATTTTTCATTTTATCCCGACTCTTGTCTTCAACTCAAAGTTTGTTCTGTGAATAATCATATTTAGTTTGGACTCCTACGGTTTGTTCTTTTTATGTCCCATCTATTGTATGTTATTCTGTTTCCCTTTGAGAGATAGCGTTATTCATGTGTGTCTGTACGGCCATAGTAGTTACATCCATCTATCATATCACTTCTTACTGATAATATGCGGGGTTCCAGATTCTATTAGCTCAGCAGCCAGCACAACTATTGCCCCCTCAATTTGGACTGCACATGTGCTATATTTGGCCAAACCACCTATGTAGCTGCCGCCACATTTTCATCCAGGGCTCTCTCCACTGGTGCCATATCAGTCGCATATACTATATTTTTTCCTCCTGTCATGTAGTTCCTTCTACCACACTGCGAACCGCAGTCCCGGCGGTCCTCTATTCCGCATGCGCCGAGATTTGTCCCAATGCGCAGGCGCCAGTTTTCTCCTTGGTTACTGGCACCACTACACTCTGCGCAGGCGCCGGCGTCCCCCAGCACTTCCGGTCACATGACCGGCCTGAGCGGTTATAGAGCAGCGCAACACGGCTATGGCACTGCCGCCTTCTCTTGCCAGGACACGGACCGTGTCGGCACCTCCCACTGTACCACCAACGTTGGCCTCCAGGACTCCCGCGTTCCCCACCGCGCTACATATGGGTATGGGTATGAGAGATTCAACATACCGCAGATAAGTCATCCTTACTGATACTATAAATAATGTGCCGTACCCTTTTACAGGATTTAGCAGCCACATCCATCCTGTGCAATTTTAGTGCGCTCTATGCGGATATCTCGAATTCTCTAGTCCCTGCTGGCATAACATAACACGGGCAAGTAGGATTTAACTATATCTACACCCTGGCATTTCACTAAGTACCCAGCAATAGTCCATACCCAACATGTGTATCTATCTATTTTTGTTACAGCTAACCCTATATGTGATAGATGTTATAGTGGCATATATTCACCATCCCGGATTATCTATGATTGGAGTGCAGGCCTTGCATCCTTAATTTGGGTAAATACCTATTTGTATATATATCTTACCCCTCCATATTTTGGACTACTGAACACCTACAGAGTTCATAATTCTATATGCAAGATTCTGAACCTAGGGGGCGTAAACCATATACGTACATGTGTTCGGAACAGTATAAATACGTGGTGATTTCTCATTATCTCTTATTACCTCTAACAGGCTAAAACTTGTCTATCTCCACCTTTGAGTATATACGAATGATGTAACAACTTATGAAAGAAACAAATAATCACTAAGGGCATGTGCATCTGCCTTTACCTCCTGTATAGTCTCATACATAATTGGACTCAAACGTTTAATGTCTTTTTTTGAACATAGGTTGCAGGATTACTTTGATCATTACTAGGGTTGAGCGAAACGGGTCAGCCATTTTCAGAAGTCGCCGACTTTTGGCAAAGTCGGGTTTCATGAAACCCGACCCGACCCCTGTGTGGGGTCGTCCATGAGGCCGGCGATCTTCTGAATCTGGTATCGGAAATCCGATACCGAGTTCAGATATGTTTGCGATATCGGAAATCGGTATTGGAATCCACATTTAAGTGTAAAATAAAGAATTAAAATAAAAAATATTGATATACTCACCTCTCCGAAGGCCCCTGGACATCGCCGCTGGTAACCGGCAGCCTTGTTTGCTTAAAATGAGCGCGGTTACGGCCTTCCATGACGTCACGGCTTCTGATTGGTCGCGTGCCGCTCATGTGACCGCCACGCGACCAATCACAAGCCGCGACGTAATTCTCAGGTCCTAAATTCCTCATTCTAGGAATTTAGGACCTGAGAATTACGTCACGGCTTGTGATTGGTCGCGTGAGCGGTCACATGGGCGGCCGCGACCAATCACAAGCCGTAACGTCATCTAAGGCCCTTCACGCGCTCATTCTTAAGAAGGAAGGCTGCCGGAAAGAAGCAGGGCGCGTCCGAGGGTGAGTATATACCTAATAGGAATATACTCACCCTCGGCTTCTTTCCGGCAGCCTTTCCTCCTAAGAATGAGCGCGTTCAGGGCCTTAGATGACGTCACGGCTTGTGATTGGTCGCGGCCGCCCATGTGACCGCCACGCGACCAATCACAAGCCGTGACGTAATTCTCAGGTCCTAAATTCCTAGAATTAGGAATTTAGGACCTGAGAATTACGTCACGGCTTGTGATTGGTCGCGTGGCGGTCACATGAGCGGCACGCGACCAATCAGAAGCCGTGACGTCATGGAGGGCCCTGAACGCGCTCATTTTAAGAAAAGAAGGCTGCCGGTTACCAGCGGTAAGGTCCAGGCTGCGTCGGAGGGGTGAGTATATCAATATTTTTTATTTTCTTTATTTTCCACATTAATATGGATCCCAGGGCCTGAAGGAGAGTTTCCTCTCCTTCAGACCCTGGGAACCATTGTATCCCATTGCACTGCATTGGGTTTCGTGTTTCGGCCGACCCCGACCCCGAATTTTTTATAGGATTGGCCGATTTCACTCGACCCGACTTTTGAGAAAGTCGGGTTTCGTGAAACCCGACCCGATCCTATAAAAATAAAAGTCGCTCAACCCTAATCATTACCTGTTTTTTTTGCGACTCATGGATTCCTGACATGTTTTCCTTAGCCTCTAGTATTGTATATAGAACTCTGATCTATGATTGTATAGTTTGTAAATAGTACTATAACACTGTATATAACTATGTGTTGATACACTGTATTTTTTCTATTTGTTACAGCACTGTATTGTGATCAAGGCCACTGTGTGGCCGAAACGTTAAAAATTGCCATAATCACCTCCTGTTTCATCTGCATCACCGTATTCCAAATAAAACATTCACTTCAGCAAAAAAAATTTCTGAACTGGATGAGTGCAGTGATTTTGTTTTACGCCTAGTATCTATGGGACCACTGGTTCCGTTCACATGCACCATCAAACTCTGTGATTAGTTGAGTGTTAGCTCTTCGTTCCTTCCACTGCATTGTTTTTTGAGTTTTGAGCACCGACTGAACTCATGTCAGCCGAGACCTATGTTTACGACGACGCCACAGGCTCCACTATCTTGTCTAAGATAAGGACCAAAACAGACTTTTTGCATATTCCTAGTAAAGACATTAAAACAAGAGACTGGGAAAAAGAGAGGAAGAGACTAATTTCTTTTGACCTACATTGTGCAACGTTAGGCGAATATCATCGTCAAGGAAAAATACCTCGTGGCCTGCGCTGCAACCTGCGACCCACTCTCTTTGCCAACAATGAGAAGTATTGTGCCACATTTCAAAAGATCTTGAATAAATGTTCCTTCTACATCATCTTGCTAACCATAGAACATCTCCAGGAAGCGGAGGAATACGGAGGAAAAGATTGTATCTATTGAAACCCAGCTGACTACAACTTTGAGTAGCACTGAATTCTCCACGTTAAAGGCCAAAGTGGACTCTATATTATCTACCCATCAAAAAACTCTTGAAGAGAGAAAACGGACAAAGTTCCAAAGGGATACAGAGGATTACCTCACCAATAAAGTATACAAATGGGAAGACCCATTTCCCCGGCAATCATGACAAAGATATCGCCGTACACCAAGAGGGAACTACCATTCAGGGGGCTCCTCACCGGCCGAGGGTTCTTCAGCAGGATCCGGCAGTGAGACTGGAGGAGTTCCATCACCAGGACCCCGTTTTTTAGGACAAAATGGACGCCAACCAGGAGGTCAAGGAGGAAGAGTTCCAGATCGCCACATGACCCTCAGATCACAGGTAGGAGTCCAAACTCGGTAGTCAATATTCCTGATTATTCTCTGTCTCCTCTTGAGTTGAAAGTCCTCAATATGGGCTTATCTTTTTGCCCTACACCAAGATGGGATCCTTTTCAATTAGAGAAAGATCTTCAACGATTCTATAGGAACATTGGATTAAAGGTATACTTCGATGCAAATACCACCTCGATGGGCAACACTTTGGGCACATTACCTGATCGTGATATACCTAAGATTACTATCGACTACCTAGGATTAAGGAACTCCAGTACCTTCATGCCCCCTAAATCCCACCATGCGGTGGAAACATTTATTAATCTACTGGATAGAGATATTAAAAGTACCATCCATGACCAACGTTTAGGGTTCCTCCCTGTACGGTATAACCTTAGCACCCCTGAGAAACAGGCCTTAGACTCACTTAGCAGTAATAAGAACATTGTCATAAAACCGGCAGATAAGGGTGGGGCCACGGTTGTCATGAACAAAAATCAGTATGTTGCTGAAGTTAGACGTCAACTTTCAGACCCCATCACCTATAAAAAACTACATACTGACCCCACATATGTTGTACGTCAGAAAATCAATACTGTTCTGGACAAACACATACAGCTCAAAACTATCGACACTAAAACCAGAACATACCTCATGAACCACCACCCTGCAACCCCGGTTCTTTGCATCCTTCCTAAGATACATAAAGACCTCCATAACCCTCCTGGACGTCCTATAGTGGCATCCACTGACTGTATATTGAACCCTCTAACTATTTTTCTCGAGAAAATCCTTACCCAGTATGCTCGCTCGACAAGATCATATATCTTGGATATGGGTGATTTTTTGAACAGGATCCACAACATCAAGAACATTCTACCTGAGAGCACTTTATGTCCCCTTGATGTAAACAGCTTGTACACATCTATCACACATGACAGAGGGATCAAAGCTGTGTCACTTACCCTCCGGGAGGCTAACATTGACAAAAATTCTCAGGACCTTTGTCTTGATCTACTCAATCTGGTCCTTAGGGAAAACTTTTTTATGTTTGAGGATAATTTCTTCCTGCAAACCTGTGGTACCGCTATGGGGTCCAATGTGGCCCCGGCGTATGCAAATCTCTATATGGACCATTTTGAACATACGTACGTATACCCAAACCCTGTTTTTCAGCATAAAACTAGTCTCCGGGAGTTCTTTAACACTATCAATACAATTAGACCAGAACTATCATTTACTCTGGTACATCATGATGAGGAGATTTCATTCCTTGACACCAGGGTTATGAAAGATGCATCCGGCAACCTCAGCACAGACTTGTACATGAAACCAACAGATTGCAACAGTCTACTGTCATACAATAGTTGCCATCCAAAACCCACTAAAGATAGCCTCCCCAGATCACAGTTCAAGAGGGTCACTAGGATTGTCTCCAACCCCGTGACCAGGGAAACCAGAGTATTTGAAATGGCCGAGAAATTCAGGGCGCGTAACTACCCAACCAAGCTCCTTGAATTAGAATCTACCAAAGCCCTCAGTGAAACTGATGAAACAGCCATAACTGTTGTGATCGCTTTTTGGGCTCCCCTAGTGGTGGCTGGTGGTACTGGAGACTTGTGTGTTCTTTTCTGCCTCGCTCACCTGCTTCCATCAGTTTTGGGAGTTCCCTATTTAGCCTTGCTCTCCAGTCACTTCCTTGCCGGTCATCATTGTAACCTGAGTCATTCAGTTGCATGTTCCTGCTTCTAGTCTGCTGATCAGCTAAGTGGACTCTTGTCCTTATTGTTTTGTATTTTTGTCCAGTTTACAGTTTTGTCTTTTCCTGTTTCTGGAAGCTCTTGTGGACTGAAATTGCCACTCCTGTGTGATGAGTTGACACAGGAGTTTTAAAGTAATTTCAGGATGGGTTTTTGATAGGGTTTTTCAGCTGACCGTGAAGTCCTCTTTTGTATCCTTCCTCTATCTAGTAAGTGGACCTCGCTTTGCTAAATCTACCTTCATACTGTGTATGTCTTTTCCTCTGAACTCACCGTTAATATATGTGGGGGCTACTATCATCTTTGGGGAATTTCACTAGAGGTAAGCCAGGTCTGTTCCTTCCTCTTCCAGGCGTAGTTAGTTCTCCGGCTGGCGCGTGGCATTTAGGCAGCCGTAGGAATGCTCCCTGGCTACTGTTAGTTGTGTGGTAGATTTAGGTCACGATCAGCTTGAGTTTCCATCACCCGAGAGCTAGTCTGTAATTTTTGTGTTTCTGATGTTCCCATGCCATTGGGGAATCATGACACATAACCACACATAAGAATCCCAGACTTCCATTTGTCCATAATCATCACCCCACCATGCGCAGAATCCACAACCTCATACGGGGACATTGGCCTCACCTTACGAAAGCCTATCCACATATCCAAATATTTAAAGATCCAGCCCTAATGTGCATGAGACGACCACGGAATGTAAGGGACAGAGTTGTTAGGGCCGATTTGGGTACATCTAAACCATCTCTACTCATGACATTGACAGGCCAAAGGAGGACAGGCACATTCCCTTGCCTAAATTGTATGAGCTGCTCTAATATCATCAAGGGCAGTGAAGTACTACACCCCCGCACTGGCAAATCTTTTCCCATCAAAGAGTATCACACGCGTGACTCTAATTTTGTGGTATATGTAATCAAATGCCCATGTGGACTACTTTATGTAGGCGAGACCACTCAAGCAATTAGAGTCAGGATCTCCAGCCACAAATCCACCATCAGTTGCGGTAAGACGTGGCTACCACTTCCCTTGCATTTCAAGGAAGCCCAACACACGGTCGCTCAATTAAGATTTCAAATAATAGAGAAAGTCCAACGCCCTAGAAGGGGAGGCAACCATGTCCAATTGCTAAAACAGAGAGAAACATTTTGGATCTATACGTTAGATACACTCCACCCTCGAGGTCTAAACAGGGAAATTGATTGGCTAATCTAACCAGGCTTTTGTTTTCTCTAGGCGTGTTGACCCATTGCACTTGTAGACTTGATACCCCATTTACGAAGGATGGTAAGACGTTCTACCCCTTAGGAGCTATACAAGTATCATTTACCCCTTAAAATGTGATTTATTTTTTTTTCTTTTTCTTTTTTTTTTTTTTCCCCTTTTTTTGGAATTTCCATTATTTTCTTTATTTTTCATTTTATCCTGACTCTTGTCTTCAACTCAAAGTTTGTTCTGTGAATAATCATATTTAGTTTGGACTCCTACGGTTTGTTCTTTTTATGTCCCATCTATTGTATGTTATTCTGTTTCCCTTTGAGAGATAGCGTTATTCATGTGTGTCCATACGGCCATAGTAGTTATATCCATCTATCATATCACTTCTTACTGATAATATGCGGGGTTCCAGATTCTATCAGCTCAGCAGCCAGCACTAGGGTTGAGCGACATTTATTTTTATAGGATCGGGTCGGGTTTCACGAAACCCGACTTTCTCAAAAGTTGGGTCGAGTGAAATCGGCCAATCCTATAAAAAAGTCGGGGTCGGGGTCGGCCGAAACGCGAAACCCAATGCAGTGCAATGGGATACTATGGTTCCCAGGGTCTGAAGGAGAGGAAACTCTCCTTCAGGCCCTGGGATCCATATTTAAGTGTAAAATAAAGAATTAAAATAAAAAATATTGATATACTCACCCTCTGACGCGCCCTGGTAGTAATTGGCATCTTCCGTTCCTAAGAATGGCGCTTGAAAGACCTTTCGATGACGTCACGGCTCATTCTAGGAATTTAGGCCATGAGAATTACGTCACGGCTTGTGATTGGTCGCTGATCGGTCACGTGGGCCGCCGCGACCAATCACAAGCCGTGACGTCATCGAAAGATCTTTCAAGCGCCATTCTTAGGAACGGAAGATGCCGGTTACCAGCGGCGATGTCCAGGCTGCGTCGGAGAGGTGAGTATATCAATATTTTTTATTTTAATTCTTTATTTTACACTTAAATGTGGATTCCGATACCGAGTTCCGATATCGCAAACATATTGGAACTCGGTATCGGAATTCCGATACCAGATTCAGAAGATCGCCGACCTCATGGCCGACCCCACACAGGGGTCGGGTCGGGTTTCATGAAACCCGACTTTGCCAAAAGTCGGCGACTTCTGAAAATGGCCGACCCGTTTCGCTCAACCCTAGCCAGCACAACTATTGCCCCCTCAATTTGGACTGCACATGTGCTATATTTGGCCAAACCACATACTGTATATACTCGAGTATAAGCCAAGATTTTCAGACCACTTTTTTGGGCTGAAATTGCCCCTCTCGGCTTATACTCGAGTCATACCAGGGGTCGGCAGGGGAGGGGGAGCGGGGGCTGTCTAAAAATACTCACCTAGTCCAGGCGCGGTCCCTGCTTCCCCGGCGCCGGCAGCAGCAGCTTCAGCTTCTTCCTGTACTCAGCGGTCACATGGTCCCGCTCATTACAGTAAATGAATATTTGGCTCCACCTCCCATAGGGGTGGAGCCGCATATTCATTACTGTAATCAGCGGTACCATGTGACCGCTGAGTACAGGATGAAGCGCTGCGGCGTCGGGGAAGCAGGATCTACACAGCGGCAGGACCAGGTGAGTATTCGGGGAGGGGAGCGCAGCACTGCGCTATAGTCACCTGCTCCTCGTTCCGGGCGCCGATCTGTCTCCAGCAGTGACGCTGAGGTCATAGGGCGCGGTGACGTAGTTAGTGCGTGCCCTCTGCTGAACGTCAGTGCTGGAGACAGATCGGCGCCGGAACGAGGAGCAGGTGACTATTGAAAGTGCCGGGGGCCTGAGCGACGGAGAGGTGAGTATGTGATTTATTTTTTTTCTCGCAGCAAATGGGGCAAGTGTCTATATGGAGCATCTATGGGGCCATAACGTTCCTGCAGCACTATATGGGGCCATAACATTCCTGCAGCACTATATGGGGCCATAACATTCCTGCAGCACTATATGGGGCCATAACATTCCTGCAGCACTATATGGGGCCATAACTGTCATGATCTCTGCAGGCAGAGATCATAGCAAGCCTATAGAGGGACAAGCTCTCGGAAGATGGAACTATACTGACCATGAACTAAGCCTGCCGCGCAACTAGAAATAGCCAGGTAGCATTTCCTATTTATAGCTAGATGCCCAGCTCTGGCCTAAGACCTAAATAGCTAGCAGAGGGAAATATAAGACCTGGCTCACCTCTAGAGAAATATTCCAAAGAAGACAGTAGCCCCCCACATATAATGACGGTGAGTACAGATGAAACAACAAACGCAGCAGGAAAATAGTCTTAGCAAATTTGAGGTCCGCTTACTAGATAGCAGAAGACAGATAGTATACTTTCATGGTCAGCAGAAAAATACTAACAAAACACCATCCAGAGATTACCTTAAACTCTGGCATTAACTCATAACGCCAGAGTAGCAATCCCTGATCGACGAGAGCTTTCCAGACACAGTAACAAAACTTCAGCTGCGAACTGGAACAAATAGGCAAAACAAAACATGGACAAAAGTCCAACTTATCAGTAGTTGTCTAGAAGCAGGAACAAGCACTGAGAGGCATCAGATAACATTGTTGACCGGCAAGAAACCACCAGAGAAATGAGCTTAAATAGCGACACCCACTACTGATGGAATCAGGTGAAACAGGAAAGAGGATGACAAGTCCAATTCCACAAGCGGCCACCGGGGGAGCCCAGAATCCAAATTCACAACAGTACCCCCCCCTCAAGGAGGGGGCACCGAACCCTCACCAGATCCACCAGGGCGACCAGGATGAGCCCTATGGAAGGCACGAACAAGATCAGAAGCATGAACATCAGATGCATTGACCCAAGAATTATCCTCCTGGCCGTAACCCTTCCAGTTGACCAGATACTGGAGTCTCCGTCTGGAAACACGAGAGTCCAAAATTTTCTCCACAACGTACTCCAACTCACCCTCAACCAACACCGGAGCAGGAGGCTCAAGAGAAGGTACAACAGGTACCTCATACCTGCGCAATAACGACCGATGAAAAACGTTATGAATGGAAAAGGACGCAGGGAGGTCCAAACGGAAAGAAACAGGATTAAGAATCTCCAATATTCTATAAGGGCCGATGAACCGAGGTTTAAACTTAGGAGAAGAGACCCTCATAGGGACAAAACGAGAAGACAACCACACTAAATCTCCAACACAAAGCCGAGAACCAACACGACGATGACGGTTGGCAAAACGCTGAGTCCTCTCCCGTGACAACTTCAAATTGTCCATAACCTGCCCCCAGATATGATGCAATCTCTCCACCACCGCATCCACTCCAGGACAATCCGAGGATTCCACCTGACCGGAGGAAAATCGAGGGTGAAACCCCGAATTACAGAAAAACGGGGACACCAAGGTGGAAGAACTGGCCCGATTATTGAGGGCGAACTCTGCCAATGGCAAAAAAGCAACCCAATCATCCTGGTCAGCAGAGACAAAACACCTCAGATATGTCTCAAGGGTCTGATTAGTCCGCTCGGTCTGGCCATTAGTCTGAGGGTGAAAAGCAGATGAAAAAGACAAATCTATGCCCATCCTAGCACAGAATGCCCGCCAAAATCTAGACACAAATTGGGTACCTCTGTCAGAAACAATATTCTCAGGAATACCGTGCAATCGGACAACATTCTGAAAAAACAGAGGAACCAACTCAGAAGAAGAAGGCAACTTGGGCAGAGGAACCAAATGGACCATTTTAGAGAAACGGTCACAGACCACCCAGATGACAGACATCTTCTGGGAAACAGGCAGATCTGAAATAAAATCCATCGAGATGTGTGTCCAAGGCCTCTTAGGAATAGGCAAGGGCAACAGCAGTCCGCTAGCCCGAGAACTACAAGACTTGGCCCGAGCACAAACGTCACATGACTGCACAAAGACTCGCACATCTCGTGACAGAGAAGGCCACCAGAAGGATCTTGCCACCAAATCCCTGGTACCAAAAATTCCGGGATGACCTGCCAATGCAGAAGAATGTACCTCAGAGATGACTCTGCTGGTCCAATCATCCGGAACAAACAGTCTATCAGGCGGACAACGATCCGGTCTATCCGCCTGAAACTCTTGCAAGGACCGCCGCAGATCAGGAGAAACGGCCGACAAAATTACTCCCTCCCTAAGGATACCTGTGGGTTCAGAATTACCAGGAGAGTCCGGGTCAAAACTCCTAGAAAGGGCATCTGCCTTAACATTCTTAGAACCCGGTAGGTATGACACCACAAAATTAAAGCGAGAAAAAAATAAAGACCAGCGCGCCTGTCTAGGATTCAGGCGTCTGGCAGTCTCAAGATAAATCAAATTTTTGTGGTCAGTCAATACCACCACCTGATGCCTAGCCCCCTCGAGCCAATGGCGCCACTCCTCAAACGCCCACTTCATGGCCAAAAGCTCCCGATTCCCAACATCATAATTCCGCTCTGCGGGCGAAAATTTGCGAGAAAAGAAGGCACAAGGCCTAATGACGGAGCAGTCGGAACCTTTCTGCGACAACACTGCCCCAGCTCCGATCTCCGAAGCGTCAACCTCAACCTGAAAAGGCAGATTCACATCAGGCTGACGCAACACAGGGGCAGAGGCAAAACGGCGCTTAAGCTCCTGAAAGGCCTCTACAGCATGAGGGGACCAATTAGCAACATCAGCGCCTTGTCTGGTCAAATCAGTCAGTGGTTTAACGACATCCGAAAAACCAGCAATAAATCGGCGGTAAAAGTTGGCAAAGCCCAAAAATCTCTGAAGACCCTTAAGAGAGGAGGGCTGAGTCCAGTCACAAATAGCTTGCACCTTGACGGGATCCATCTCAATGGAAGAGGGAGAAAAAATATACCCCAAAAAGGAAATTTTCTGGACCCCAAAAACGCACTTAGACCCCTTCACACATAAAGAATTAGACCGCAGAACCTGAAAAACTCTCCTGACCTGCTGGACATGAGAGTCCCAGTCATCAGAAAAAATCAGAATATCATCCAGATATATTATCATAAATTTATCCAGAAAATCGCGGAAAATATCATGCATAAAAGACTGGAAAACTGAAGGGGCATTAGAAAGACCAAAAGGCATGACCAAATACTCAAAGTGGCCCTCGGGCGTATTAAATGCGGTCTTCCACTCATCCCCCTGCCTGATCCGCACCAAATTATACGCCCCACGAAGATCAATTTTAGAGAACCACTTAGCACCCTCTATACGAGCAAACAAATCAGTAAGCAATGGCAATGGGTATTGATACTTAACAGTGATCTTATTCAGAAGCCGATAATCAATACATGGTCTCAAAGAGCCGTCTTTTTTTGAGACAAAGAAAAACCCAGCTCCCAAGGGAGAAGAAGATGGACGAATATGTCCCTTTTCCAAAGACTCCTTTATATATTCCCGCATAGCAGCATGTTCCGGCACAGACAAATTAAACAAACGACCCTTTGGATATTTACAACCCGGTATCAAATCTATGGCACAATCGCACTCACGGTGCGGAGGTAACGACCCAAGCTTGGGTTCGTCAAAGACGTCTTGATAATCAGAGAGGAACTCAGGGACTTCAGAGGGAATGGACGACGAAATAGAAACCAAAGGTACGTCCCCATGAATACCCTTACATCCCCAGCTCAACACAGACATAGCTCTCCAGTCCAAGACTGGGTTGTGAGACTGCAACCATGGCAATCCCAGTACCAAATCGTCATGTAAATTATACAGCACCAGGAAACGAATAATCTCCTGGTGATCCGGATTGATACGCATGGTTACTTGTGTCCAGTATTGTGGTTTATTATTAGCCAATGGGGTGGAGTCAATCCCCTTCAGAGGAATAAGAGTCTCCAAAGGCTCTAAATCAAAACCACAACGATTGGCAAAGGACCAATCCATAAGACTCAGAGCGGCGCCAGAGTCAATATAGGCGTCCGTGGCAATGGATGACAAAGAGCAAATCAGGGTTACAGACAAAATAAACTTAGACTGAATGGTGCCAATGGAAACAGACTTATCAAGCTTCTTTGTACGCCTAGAGCATGCCGATATAACATGAGTAGAATCCCCACAATAGAAACACAATCCATTCTTCCGTCTAAAATTCTGTCGCTCACTCCTGGACAGAATTCTATCACACTGCATACTTTCTGGCGTCTTTTCCATAGACACCGCCAGATGGTGCATCGGTTTGCGCTCCCGCAGACGCCTATCAATCTGAATAGCCATTGTCATGGACTCATTCAGACCTGCAGGCAAAGGGAACCCCACCATAACATCCTTAACGGCATCAGAGAGACCTTCTCTGAAAGTTGCCGCCAAGGCGCACTCATTCCACTGAGTAAGCACAGACCATTTACGGAATTTTTGGCAGAAAACTTCAGCTTCGTCTTGCCCCTGAGATAGTGCCATCAAAGTTTTTTCTGCCTGAAGTTCCAAATGAGGTTCCTCATAAAGCAAGCCCAAGGCCAGAAAAAACGCATCCACATCGCGTAACGCAGGATCCCCTGCTGGCAATGAGAAGGCCCAATCTTGAGGGTCACCCCTGAGCAAGGAAATCACAATCCTAACCTGCTGAGCAGGGTCTCCAGCTGAACGAGACTTCAGGGACAAATAAAGCTTACAATTATTTCGGAAATTCTGGAAGCTAGCTCTATTCCCTGTGAAGAACTCCGGCAAAGGAATTCTCGGCTCAGATACCGGAGCATGTACTACAAAATCTTGTAAATTTTGTACTTTCGTGATGAGATTATTCAAACCCGCAGTTACACTCTGGAGATCCACCATTGTCAGGTGCACACAGAGCACACAGAGATTAGGAGGAGAGAGAGAAAAAAGACTGCAGCAAGGCAGACTGGAGGAAAAAAAAAAAAAAAAAAAATTCCAGCAGACTTCTTATAACTCTCCTTTCTCAACCTGGGTCTTTAACACTTTACGGTCCGGTCAAACTGTCATGATCTCTGCAGGCAGAGATCATAGCAAGCCTATAGAGGGACAAGCTCTCGGAAGATGGAACTATACTGACCATGAACTAAGCCTGCCGCGCAACTAGAAATAGCCAGGTAGCATTTCCTATTTATAGCTAGATGCCCAGCTCTGGCCTAAGACCTAAATAGCTAGCAGAGGGAAATATAAGACCTGGCTCACCTCTAGAGAAATATTCCAAAGAAGACAGTAGCCCCCCACATATAATGACGGTGAGTACAGATGAAACAACAAACGCAGCAGGAAAATAGTCTTAGCAAATTTGAGGTCCGCTTACTAGATAGCAGAAGACAGATAGTATACTTTCATGGTCAGCAGAAAAATACTAACAAAACACCATCCAGAGATTACCTTAAACTCTGGCATTAACTCATAACGCCAGAGTAGCAATCCCTGATCGACGAGAGCTTTCCAGACACAGTAACAAAACTTCAGCTGCGAACTGGAACAAATAGGCAAAACAAAACATGGACAAAAGTCCAACTTATCAGTAGTTGTCTAGAAGCAGGAACAAGCACTGAGAGGCATCAGATAACATTGTTGACCGGCAAGAAACCACCAGAGAAATGAGCTTAAATAGCGACACCCACTACTGATGGAATCAGGTGAAACAGGAAAGAGGATGACAAGTCCAATTCCACAAGCGGCCACCGGGGGAGCCCAGAATCCAAATTCACAACACATAACGTTCCTGCAGCACTATATGGGGCCATAACATTCCTGCAGCACTATATGGGGCCATAACATTCCTGCAGCACTATATGGGGCCATAACATTCCTGCAGCACTATATGGGGCCATAACATTCCTGCAGCACTATATGGGGCCATAACATTCCTGCAGCACTATATGGGGGCCATAACGTTCCTGCAGCACTATATGGGGCCATAACATTCCTGCAGCACTATATGGGGCCATAACATTCCTGCAGCACTATATGGGGCCATAACATTCCTGCAGCACTATATGGGGCCATAACATTCCTGCAGCACTATATGGGGGCCATAACGTTCCTGCAGCACTATATGGGGCCATAACATTCCTGCAGCACTATATGGGGCCATAACATTCCTGCAGCACTATATGGGGCCATAACGTTTCTGCAGCACTATATGGGGCCATAACGTTTCTGCAGCACTATATGGGGCCATAACGTTTCTGCAGCACTATATAGGGGCATAATGTTTGTGCAGCACTATATGGGGCAAGTGTCTGTATGGGGCCATAATTAACGTTTGTAGGGCACTACGGCATATGGGGAAAGTGTCTGTATGGAGCATTTTATAGGGCCATAACGTTTGTGCAGCACTATAAGGGGCAAATATCTTTATAGAGCATCTTATGGGGCCATAATCAGCATTTGTGCAGCATTATATTGGGCAAATGTGTCTATGGAGCATCTTATGGGGCCTTTATTAACCTTTATGCAGGATTATATGGGGCATATTTTAATATGGAACATCTTATGGGGCCATAATGAACAGTATGGAGCATTATATGGGGCTCCTGATTCAATATGGATATTCAAAGACACTTAACCTACTGATGTCTGAATTAATTTTACTTTTATTGGTATCTATTATTACTTTTGACATTTACTGGTAGCTGCTGCATTTTCCCCCCCTAGGCTTATACTCGAGTCAATAAGTTTTCCCAGTTTTTTGTGGCAAAATTAGGGGGGTCGGCTTATACTCGGGTCGGCTTATACTCGAGTATATACGGTATGTAGCTGCCGCCACATTTTCATCCAGGGCTCTCTCCACTGGTGCCATATCAGTCGCATATACTATATTTTTTCCTCCTGTCATGTAGTTCCTTCTACCACACTGCGAACCGCAGTCCCGGCGGTCCTCTATTGCGCATGCGCCGAGATTTGTCCCAATGCGCAGGCGCCAGTTTTCTCCTTGGTTACTGGCACCGCTACACTCTGCGCAGGCGCCGGCGTCCTCCAGCGCTTCCGGTCACATGACTGGCCTGAGCGGTTATAGAGCGGCGCAACACGGCTATGGCACTGCCGCCTTCTCTTGCCAGGACACGGACCGTGTCGGCACCTCCCACTGTACCACCAACGTTGGCCTCCAGGACTCCCGCGTTCCCCACTGCGCTACATATGGGTATGGGTATGAGAGATTCAACATACCGCAGATAAGTCATCCTTACTGATACTATAAATAACGTGCCGTACCCTTTTACAGGATTTAGCAGCCACATCCATCCTGTGCAATTTTAGTGTGCTCTATGCGGATATCTCGAATTCTCTAGTCCCTGCTGGCATAACATAACACGGGCAAGTAGGATTTAACTATATCTACACCCTGGCATTTCACTAAGTACCCAGCAATAGTCCATACCCAACATGTGTATCTATCTATTTTTGTTACAGCTAACCCTATATGTGATAGATGTTATAGTGGCATATATTCACCATCCCGGATTATCTATGATTGGAGTGCAGGCCTTGCATCCTTAATTTGGGTAAATACCTATTTGTATATATATCTTACCCCTCCATATTTTGGACTACTCAACACCTACAGAGTTCATAATTCTATATGCAAGATTCTGAACCTAGGGGGCGTAAACCATATACGTACTTGTGTTCGGAGCAGCATAAATACGTGGTGATTTCTCATTATCTCTTATTACCTCTAACAGGCTAAAACCTGTCTATCTCCACCTTTGAGTATATACGAATGATGTAACAACTTATGAAAGAAACGAATAATCACTAAGGGTATGTGCATCTGTCTTTACCTCCTGTATAGTCTCATACATAATTGGACTCAAACTTTTTGATAAACCAGACTCCGTTTAATGTCTTTTTTTGAACATAGGTTGCAGGATTACTATGATCATTACCTGTTATTTTTGCGACTCATGGATTCCTGACATGTTTTCCTTAGTCTCTAGTATTGTATATAGAACTCTGATCTATGATTGTATAGTTTGTAAATAGTACTATAACACTGTATATAACTATGTGTTGATACACTGTATTTTTTCTATTTGTTACAGCACTGTATTGTGATCAAGGCCACTGTGTGGCCGAAACGTTAAAAATTGCCATAATCACCTCCCGTTTCATCTGCATCACCGTATTCCAAATAAAATATTCACTTCAGCAAAAAAAATTTCTGAACTGGATGAGTGCAGTGATTTTGTTTTACGCCTAGTATCTATGGGACCACTGGTTCCGTTCACATGCACCATCAAACTCTGTGATTAGTCGAGTGCTAGCTCTTCGTTCCTTCCTTTCCATATGATGTAGCATGCCATGAATGACTTTCCATATGACGTAGCATGCCATGATTGACTTTCTATATGACATAGCATGCCATGATTAACTTTCCATATGACGTAGCATGCCATGATTGACTTTCCATATGACGTAGCATGCCATGATTGACCTTCCATATGACGTAGCATGCCATGATTGACTTTTCATATGACGCAGCATGCCATGATTGACTCTCTATATGACGTAGCATGCCATGATTGACCTTCCATATGACGTAGCATGCCATGAATGACTTTCCATATGACGTAGCATGCCAGAATGACTAGAATGACTCTCCATTCAATATACAATAACATGAATGGCTGTCAATATGACATAGCAGGGTATAAATGGCTGTCCAGATAATGTAGCACGGCATGAATGGCAGTCCATATGACATCATATGGAGATATGAATAGAAATAGCACACCATATGCATTAAAACGTAATATGGACATGGTTTGACATCATGAGAAAACTCTTCTAAAGGCAGACCAGACCATATAAATGGAGAAGTGCATGTCCTTGTAGTCAGTGGCACTTTACGCAATAAGACCATATACTAAATACATATCTTCAATAAATAGAAACAAGAAGCTGTCAGTTTGTTGGCCTAGAAGGTGTCATTATTATTGGTTAAGCAAGGCTATCTAGTGTCAAGCTTTCTTGAAGTCTCCAGGGGAGCCTGAACTTCCCTTCACGAGGATCATACAAGGCTCAAACTTGGGTTGTTGATGGGAGAACGTGTAAGTATCTGCCTTATTTGAATGTATTGGACACTGAGAGCCTGAGGAATCATGGCTGCTCTTCCACATCAGTCCTGGAGGAACCTTTGTCACTGCATTTGGCACTAAATGGCGCTTGTTCTATCTAACGTGTGCAGGACCGTGGTTGCTGCCGGAGTGGCAGCTGTGGCACACACACTTGTCTTGCTTGAGAAGGGAATACAGAGTTTATTGTATGTAACATCAGTGTGAGTCCTGAAACGTTTCCTCCAGGTTAGTACGGGAACAGTTAGATCTGTATCCATGACAACAATGGCAAAAGTCAAAAGAGAAAATCTAAATGACAATTTTGCAATTTCCTGGTTGTGTTGTTGGTAGCTGCAGTGTGCTGGGCTCTGTATTCAGTTACGGATTTTTCCAGCGGCTCCCTCTCGATGATGGCAGCATGTGATCTGCATTATGCTTCTGTGTTCCATGAGTCCAAAAGCACATTTAATAATACTGCTAGAGAAGAAGGGGGCTGGCCGTAATGTTCCCGGTACAGAGCTGTAACCATGGTAACCACGCAACTTACAGCAGCCAAAGTCCTACTGTGAGAAGGCTTCAAGCTGACGACCTCTAGAAGTGATTGCAGTGATAAATGGGAATTGTGAAAAAAAAAATCAGCCAGCAAATTGACTTTTACATCATTCGAGTGCACCGTTTACCTCAGATGCAGGCCAAACACATGCAATGTATGTTTTATGTAGTCTCATTGCCTGGATTTCTACATCCCCGTGGTCTTGGCTTGATCACTGTGTCTGTTCTTTCACACTTACTGCGATGGCTCCTGATGAAAGCAATTGCCTTCTCCGCCCATCACTAGCTGAGGTGGTCATTGGTGAGACCAGTGATTGGCTGGATAAGCATTTTCTGCCATTTTTGATGCGTCAAGATGGGGCCAATAGAGACCAGAAGGAACAGGGTAAGGAACAGAATTAGAGCTTTTGCGTATGAGATAAGTGTGAGTATTTATATTATTTTTTATTTATTTTTGCTGCAAATATTTTTTTCTATATTTTTTATTGGATGACAACCCCTCTAATAGATGTCATAAATTAGAGTGCCCTCCAAGTCTATACCAAAACAAAGGAGGCAGAGTGGTTTTGGTGAAGGATATGGTTCTCCAAAAGCTCTAAGCATGCCCTGACCCTGATTCACTGCACAGCCAGCTGTCAGTCAGTGCCGGTGGGCAGCTTACAGCGCAGCACACACCTGCATGACTGAAAGCTGGCGGCTCCCGAGATAAATATAATTCAATTTCTCCTGGATGCCGCACTTTCAGTACAGCAGACTGGAACCTCCATAACCTTATTGACCTGTGGATTAGCCTTACATCTGCAGCCTAGTAGCTTTATCTAACCTGACGGATTCACTTTTATACCAATTTCCAGCTGTACAGATGGAAGTCCTCAATTGGGTGCTGAACAGGCAGCAGGGCGGTTCACTCTGCTGAATGCTCTTGTGTTGTCTATGAGAGAGCCACTGCCGGAATCCTCTGGTGGCGTCTTATCTTGCCGTGGACAAAATGATTGGCAATCTGAAATCAGACATGCTGAAGCCTTATCTCCTCCAACATGATCTGTCAGGGGACAACTGAGAAGTCCCCATGCACATTAGGCTGTCAGTTGAGCCCACCGATATTGGCTGGTTGGGTGGACGCTAGTCTACTGTGACCTTAATTCTGCAGGTGCTCAGCCAGTCAAGTATTGGCCTGATAAAGTCATTCACTTTAGAATTGAAGCCAGCACCATCATCCATGGGTTTCCTAATCCTCAGTAATTAGATATTATTGCTAAGTGAAGCTGCTTATTGCCAGACCTAACAGATCTTGTAGTCTTTTTAGTCGGCATGACCCATTCAAAAATTGGCACCTTTCAATTCCAACTTGCAAAAAAGAGGCCTGAGCTGGGGTCATCCATCTATGGTGTCTATATGGATAGGGTCGACCCAATGAGAGTGATGTTGAAATATTACAAGCCAGTAGTTGAATTAATTTAGCTAATCTCCACAGCTATGGGCGTGCTTCAAATCTTCCTAAATTAGGGGTGTAGTTAGGCTTTCCTAAGCCTCGGAGAGAAATTCTATTAGATGCCCTCGAGCTAAACCTTCTTGGACGGGAGGTGCTATGTGCATTTCTATTCAATGTGTAGCAGCAGATGCTGAGTACTGCAGAACATCTGGTATTTGAGAAAATACCAAAAAAATAGAAGCTGATCTTCAGTACCCAGCGATGGCCGCTACACACGCATTTCAGTTTGATTTAATGCGTATAGATGGGTGGCCGCAGGAGCTTCTAACAGCATATCGGTGGGGTTGGTGTCAGATCTCCACCAATCTAATATTGATGACCTATCCTGAGGAAGGGTCATCAATATATTTTGACCGGACAACCCCTATGGATACATATAGTTAAATCTGGTCTGATGGTCAGATTTTTTTAGCTTTAGGTGTGACTTCTTTTCCTCAAGGATGTGTCACAATACTTCTTTGCCATGGCATGTTATGTTCCAGTAATTTCTAACTGTGCCAGGAACAGGGTAAGCATAATAAATGTGTCTAGGTATGCTAAGTTGGCAGAAAATCCTCAGTGGTATAACTGCCAATGGTCACAAGAAAAGCATTAAAATGGATCATATGCCCAAATGTATCCCTTTAATTAATGTGATCACTGATCATCCAGTGGACTGGGAATCAGCAAGGCATGCTTGGCAGAAAATCTCATTAGTTAATGCACATGTGACATTACTGACTCACATTTATTCATTTAACGAGAAAACGACTTTCTTTTCTAGCTCATTACTAGTTTGCTGATTTTTGTTGCAGAGAGGATGTATCATCTTTCCCTCGGAAGCGTAAGATATAATGGGTTATAAATAATGAGAGTGATGTGAGATGAAGGCTTCATAGAACAGAAGAGAAACAGGAGCACGACTTATAGATTGAGGAATTAACTTTTTTTTTTAGCTTAATTTAATTAATTATTTAATCACATAAATAACAAGAAATTCATTATCTAAAAAAATATAAAAAAAATAAGTAAAACAAACAGTTCTCATCTCTCCAATCTCCCACTGATCTTGTGCTGATGCGCTGGTGGTCACTGCCGGTCTTTATTGGTAAGTTGCAAGCATGTGACAACTGCAGTCGCAGTATTTATGACATTTGCAAGTATTTTTTTTTTTCAGCAACTGGAGAACATTAAACATTTTGACTTTAGAGAATTTCTTTTTGCTACAAAAGGCAATTAAAGGGGATGTGTCACCAGGTTTTTGCTATCTCATCTGAAAGCAGCATGATATAGGAAAAGAGGTCCCGATTCCAATGATGCATCACTTTGTGTCACAACTGCTGCACTCAGTAAACTATCAGAGTTTCTACATACAGCATGTAGCAGAGCTCAGAGAGCTAACCCCGCCCACTCCACAGTTTTCTATGTATATTGTTTATTGACAGTGAGCTGCTTATCAGAGGAGGGGCGTGGTCAAACAAGGGTTCAAGTGCACTGTGGTCCGAAAAGTGATAATCTCCTGGTGATAAAACATTAACTGTATGGAAACAACAACAGACAGCTTAATAAGTGATGCATGACGGAAATCCGAGCCTCAGCCCCTACCTCAAACTGTCCTCAGATTACATAGCAAACACTTGCTGACAGATTCCCTTTAAGCTAATAACCCCACCCACACCACTGATTGGCTGCTTTCTGGGTACACTCTGCATAGGCAAAAAGCTGCCATTTAGTTGTGGGGGTGAGGTTATACAAAGCTCTTGAATATGGAGGATTACAACGCAGCAGGTTTACTAGTCCTCAAGTGAGAATTTCCGGCTGATAAAACTGTAATGCTATCAAAACTACAGAAAACAGCCCAGTAAGTGACACATCACTAGAATCAGGGTCTACATTAGGCTGATCTCAGATTAAAGGGAACCTGTCACCACGTTTTTGGAAGATGGGATAAAAATAGCGTTAAATAGGGGCAGAGGTGGGCGTTACATTAGTGTGTTTGTTATGCGTTTATTACCCACCTAAGTTGCCGAAATACCTTTGCAAAGTCTCCGTTTTCGCCTGTCAATCAGGCTGGTCTGGTCAAAAGGGCGTTGTCTTCCCCCAGATTTTGCATAGTTTTCCGTTGGTGGCGTAGTGGTGTGCGCATGCCCAAGGTCCCGAATCCTCTGCCAGGGGATTTAAAAGAGCGCGCTGTTCGTTTTCATTGGTGATCGGTGGGCGCGGCCATCTTCCTTTGGCCGCGTGTGCGCTCTGCTGGCCGCGGCTTCAGGAAAATGGCCGCCGCGATATCCATCTGCGCACGCGCGGCATCCCGCGGCCATTTTCCTGAAGCCGCGGCCAGCAGAGCGCCGCTTCTGCGCACGCGCGGCCAAAGGAAGATGGCCGCGCCCACCGATCACCAATGAAAACGAACAGCGCGCTCTTTTAAATCCCCTGGCAGAGGATTCAGGACTTTGGGCATGCGCACACCACTACGCCACCAACGGAAAACTACGCAAAATCTGGGGGAAGACAACGCCCTTTTGACCAGACCAGCCTGATTGACAGGCGAAAACGGAGACTTTGCAAAGGTATTTCGGCAACTTAGGTGGGTAATAAACGCATAACAAACACACTAATGTAATGCCCACCTCTGCCCCTATTTAACGCTATTTTTATCCCATCTTCCAAAAACGTGGTGACAGGTTCCCTTTAAGTGACAAAAACTTGGTGACATATCCTCTTTAAAGGTCAAAAATGGCCAGTGTTTGCTCTTATTTCATTCTTGCTGCTCAGCGGAGTATTCTCTTTTTTTATTTTGTTTTTATGGGGATTTTTTTGGTTTGTTTTTTTAAATCCACCTTACGGTTCAAGAGATATAGGCCTGTCTACTTAGTGCAACCAATATATTAAAATGTATGTTCTTGCGCCCAAGCTAATTATGGAGAACAGCCTAAAGACCTGCCCTACCGCCTCCAGGAGAATCCTGTTAGCACCACCCCTTTGGTCAAAATCATAAAACTAAGCACTAAATAAAAAGGTCCATCTGCTCATGTCAGATTTCTCCTTGTCAGATGCTTGCACATCTGGTCTAGACAGTTAGATCCTAAATAAATGTTTACTCCGGTAACTTTTTTTGGGTGGACGCGCCATTTAATTTTATCAACATGGGAGTTCTCTTCCTTAGCAATGTAGATGTCATTCTGCATCACAACTTCTCTATCCTGAAGTCTTCATTTCACAACTTTGCAATGTAATGAATGGAGCTTGTACAATTTGTCTGACTTTTTAAGTATGATTCAGGGGAAAGTTCTGGTTACAGATCCTCAGCAGCTGCTGCTTAGTCATCTGGATTAGTTTTAAAAAAAAAAGTAAAGTTTATAGATGTTCCCAGAACTGCATTCAAATGAAAAACATAAAAAAGAAATAAAAAAAAACAACATTACATAACTCTGCCTTGGAACTTTTATATATATAACAGCTAATATTTTTATATTGAAGTTGAAGTCAATACATATATACCAATGCCAAAATTGATTACCGAATTTACAGCCCTTTTTTGCACTGTATAGCCTTATTGTTTGGCACTGTGTTTTTTTTAAATTTCATATTAGTATTTATTACTGATGATGAGCGAATGTGCTCAGATAAGGTGTTATCCAAGCATGCTGGTGTGCTAACATAGCATCTTCGGCGTTCTGGCATGCTATGCTTGAATCCCCGCGGCTGCATGTCTCGCAGCTGTTCAACAGCCACAACACATGCAGGGATTGCCTAACAAACATGCAATTCCTGCATGTGTTGCGGCTGTCAGTCACGGGGACTTGAACATATTTTTCGAGCACACTGAAGATACTCTATTATCACGCGAGCATGCTCAGATAACACCTTCGTCCGCTCATTACTAGTATTTATTTAAAGAGTGACTATATTTTCCATCATTTTTTATAATAAGCTGTCATGTGCACAAAAAGAAAGATAGTGTTCCTGGCCTATGTATGACTTCTATCCTAAATTTTCACCAGATTTCCTCTCTGCAGGTTCTAGCTCTAATTTGCAATCTATGCTGCGCTAATGTGAAAAGACTAACTGCTGTAATATATCCTATACAAAGCACAGCCGCAGAGAGGGATTCCTGCTCTTCTTTCCTGTTTTTGTATGCGTAAAAAAAAGCAGCGGCCTGCAGGAAATAACAGAGCAGTACTGAGCAGTGTTGATGTGTATCCAGCGCAGGGTGGAGGTAAAATGCTGGTTAGAAAGCAAAGCATGATCTTTCTGATTCTGCCTCTGCTTATGTCATCACACTGCTCCTCTTGCCTACTCCCTCACCTCTCCATCAGGAATAGTAGGCGGTGTCACATGACATTACAGTAAGAGGGGTGTACATAGTAATCATTATGTACCATAGCAGAAATCCTAATTTGGCCCACCACTCCCTTCAAAAAAAAAGAGTTGGAGTAGGCAGTGTCCTGATACATAGGGACTGTCACTAACTTTTAAAGAAAAAGAGAGGGACATACTGTATATTGCAGCACTTACAAAGTAATTTTACCTCTATTGAAGCCCCTTAGTGTTCTCATTCACTAAAATACCCATTTCATGGACCACATAAAGTATTATGACCACAAACATGACCCTCAAACACAGTATGATACCCCAACAGTGAATTTCTCCACATTATCCTCCACATGAACTGTATGATAATCCCATAGTGTCCGCAACACCGTGATGTCCCCACAGTTCCCCACACACTTTCAGTGACACCAGCACAGTATGATGGTCCTCGCAGTCCCACGGCATTGTATGATCGCCTTAATAGTCACAAAGCAATATGATGACCCCCACAACCATAAAACACAGTATGATGGCTCCCCAAAGCATCTACACGGTATAATTGGCACCACACACAGTATAATGGCCCATAGATAGTATAATGGCCCCATAGTCCTTCACACAGTATGGTGGTCCTCTACAGCCCTCCACACAGCAAAGTGGCAGCCACGCAGCCTTCTACACAGTATAATGACTCACACATAGTAAATGGAGATGAAGCAGATTTTTCCGATGATGATTAGTGTTGAGCGATACCTTCCATATTCAAAAGTATCGGTATCGGATTGGATCGGCCGATATCCAAATAATATCACATATCGCCGATACCGATACCCGATACCAATACAAGTCAATGGGACACAAATATCGGAAGCTATCCTGGATGGTTCCCAGGGTCTGAAGGAGAGGAGACTCTCCTTCAGGCCCTGGGATCCATATTCATGTAAAAAATAAAGAATAAAAATAAAAAAATATGGATATACTCACCCCTCCGACGGCCCCCGGCTCTCACTGGTGCAACCGGCAGCCTCCGTTCCTAAGAATGCAGTGAGTGAAGGACCTTCGATGACGTCGCAGTCACATGAGCGGTCACGTGACCAATCACAAGACCGCGACGTCACAAGACTCGCAGGTCCTACACTCACTGCATTCTTAGGAACGGGGGCTGCTGGTTGCACCGCTGAGTGCCGGGGGCCGTCGGATGGGTGAGTATATCCATATTTTTTATTTTTATTCTTTATTTTTTACATGAATATGGATCCCAGGGCCTGAAGGAGAGTCTCCTCTCCTCCAGACCCTGGGAACCATACGCACCGCACACGCCTGGGAACTTATAGGAACTTCCGATTCCTATTTCCAATATCACAAAAATATCGGAACTCGGTATCGGAATTCCGATACAGCGAATATCGGCCGATACCCGATATTTGCAGTATCGGAATGCTCAACACTAATGATGATACAGTCATGGCTGAAAGTGTTGGCACCCTTGAAATTGTTCCAGAAAATGAAGTATTTCTCTCAGAAAATTATTGCAATTACACGTTTTGTTATACACATGTTTATTTAATTTGTGTGTTTTGGAACAACATAAAAAAACTAGATAAAAAGAGGCAAATTGGACATAATTTCTCATAAAACATCAAAAATGGGCCAGACAAAATTGTTGGCACCTTTCCAAAGTTGTGGGTAAACATCTTTGTTTCAAGCAGGTGATGCTCATTCAAACTCACCTGTGGTAAGTAACAGGTGAGGGCAATATGAAAATCACACCTAAAACCAGATAAAAAGGGAATAAGTTGACTCAATCTTGGCATTGTGTGTCTGGGTGCCACATTAAGTATGAAGAACAGAAAGAGAAGAAAATTGTTTGAGGACTTGAAAACCAAAATTGTTGAAAAATATCAACAATCGCAAGGCTACAAGTCCATCTCCAGAGATCTTGATGTTCCTTTGTCCATGGTGCGCAACATAATCAAGAAGTTTAAAACACCCATAGCACTGTAGGTAGACTCACTGGACGTGAACGGCAGGGAAAAATGTATGAAAGGTTACAGGAAACAACACAGAATAGTCCGGATGATGAATAAGCAGCCCCAATCAAGTTCCAAAGAAATTCAAACTGTCTTACTGGCTCAGGATTCATCAGTGTCAGTGCGAACTATCCATCGACGTTTGAATTAAATGAAATTCTTTGGCAGGACACCAAGCAAGACCGTACTGCTGACACAGAGACATAAAAAAGCTACTTTGCAGTTTGCCTAAATGTATATGAGCAAGCCAAAATCCTTCTGATAAAGTGTCTTGTGGACAGATGAGACCAAGATAGAACCTTTTGGTAAAGCACATCATTCTACTGTTTAATGAAAATGGAATGAGTTCCACAAATAAAAGAACACAGTACCTATAGTCAAATATGGTGGAAACTCAAAGATGTTTTGGTTTTGTTTTGCTTCCTGTGGCACCACATGCCTTGACTATGTGCAAGATATCATGAAATGTGAAGATTACTAAAGGATTTGTGGTTGCAACATAGTGCCCAGTGTCAGAAAGCTATGTTTGTGTCCTAGGTCATGGGTCTTCCAGTAGGACAATGAGTCCAAACATACTTCAAGAAGCACCCAGAAATGGATGGAAACAAATCTCTGGAGAGTTCTGAAGTAACCAGCAATGAATTTGGATCTAATTCCCATTGAACACCTGTGGAGAGATCTTAAAATTGCTGTTGGGAGAAGGCACCCTTCAAATATGAGAGACCTGGAGCAGTTTGCAAAAAAGAGTGGTCCAAAACTTCAGTTGAGAGGTATAAGAAGCTTGTTGATGGTTTTAGGAAGCAATTGATTGCAGTTATTTATTCCAAAGGGTGTGAACAGAAAACATTCAATTGGGGGTGCCAACAATTTTGGTCCACCCATTTTGGGGGATTTGTGTGACATGATGTCCAATTTGCCTATTTTTCTCAGTTTTTTTGTGTTGTTCCAATACACACAATAGAAAAAACATGTGTATAACAAAACATGTGTAATCACAATAATATTCTGGGAAAAATACTTCATTTTCTGGAACAATTTCAAGAGTGCCAACATTTTCGGGCATGACTGTCTATCTATCTACCTACCATATATACTCGAGTATAAGCCGACCCGAGTTTAAGCCGAGACCCCTAATTTTGCCACAAAAAACTGGGTAAACTTATTGACTCGAGTTTAAGCCTAGGGTGGGAAATGCAGCAGCTACTGGTAAATTTAAAAAATAAAAACAGATACCCATAAAAGTAAAATTAATTGAGACATCAGTAGGTTAAGTGTTTTTGAATATCCATATTGAATCAGGAACCTCATATAATGCTCCATACAGTTCATGGTGGGCCCCATAAAATGCTACATATTAAAATATGCCCCATATAATGCTGCATAAAAGGTTAATGATGGCCCCCATAAGATGTTCCATAGAATAATATGCCCCATATGTTGCTCCATAAAGGTTGATGGCCCCATAAGCTGTTCCATAAAGGTTGATGGCCCCATAAGATGCTCCATAGAATAATATGCCCCATATGCTGCTCCATAAAGATTGATGGCTCCATAAGATGCTCCATAGAATAATATAACCCCATATGCTGCTCCATAAAAGTTGATGACCCCATAAGATGCTTCATAGAATAATTTAACCCCATATGCTGCTCCATAAAAGTTGATGGCCCCATAAGATGCTCCATAGAATAATATAACCCCATATGCTGCTGCTGCGATAAAAAATAAAATGACATACTACTCACCTCTCATCGCTGGGAGCCAGGTGCCGGTGTCCTGAGCAGGCGGGGACATCAGCGCGCTATGGCAGCCAGGTGCCAGTGTTGCCACTGGCTCAGGTCTCCGGCACTTGCGATATTCACCTGTCCCCGTTCCACTGCCACACACCGCTGTGTCTTCCGGGTCTCTGCAGTGACTGTTTAGGCAGAGGGCACGCACTAAACACGTCATCGCGCCCTCTGACCTGAACGTCACAGCCAGAGGACACAGAAGACACAGCCCGGCAGTGGAACGGAGACAGGTGAATATCGCATGGCTCACCCTCCCCCATCATACTCACCTCCTCCTAAAGCGATCTCTGCAAGTCCCTGCTTCTCAGTTGGTCTCGGTGCCGGCAGCTCTTCCTGTGTTCAGCTGTCACATGGTACCGCTCATTAAAGTAATGAATATGTGCTCCACGCCTATGGGAGTGGAGGTGCATCCATATTCATTACTTTAATGAGCGGTACCATGTGACCGCTGAACACAGGAAGAGCTGCCAGCGCCGAGACCATCTGAGAAGCAGGGACATGCAGAAACCGCGCCAGGAGGGTGAGTATGATGTGACAGCTGCCGCTCCCCCTCCCCCGTCATCCCCCTGGGACAATGACTCAAGTATAAGCCGAGAGGGGCACTTTCAGCCTAAAAAAATGGGCTGAAAATCTCAGCTTATACTCTAGTATATACGGTATCTATCTATCTAAATACACTATTGAACATTAAAATTACATCCCCGGTAAGAAAAAGTCATTATGTTCAAGACAAAGGTGGAAAGGTGGGACTAAAGAGGATAGACTTCTATTCTAGCATCCATTGCCATCTTACTCTGCACCATGATAGCCCTTGAGAGAGGAAACATGAGGTAAATTGACACCTGGACAACGGACTCATAGCCCAATGTCCTGCAAGTGTCTTCTGATAGTTTGTGTAATCACTGTTTGGTTTGATATATGGCATCTAATTTCACTTGCAGTATGGAATAGATTAATCCTGGAACCAGTGATATGGCCATTTCTCCAGAGAATCTCAGAAGCTATTTTTCAATTTGACACCACCAGGCCGTATGTCGCTTGTGCCACTGTGAGCAGCTTGCCTGGCCTAAACGGGCCACCATGACCTGAAGTCTCTCCGAACTAATCTCCCTTACGGGACCATGATGTTTTTACCCAAGCACTTTCACCGCGGCAAAACGTTCCTCAGACAGCCATTAATAACCTCATTGCTAGAAGCCAAGGCGTGTAAGTGCAGGGATTTCTGCACGTGGCTCATGCTCAATGCTGAATAAATCAAGATGTTTAGAAAGTTTTCATCACTTGCAGATCATTAAAACGCCTATCCATCCGGTGGATTTCATAACACCAAAACTTTTCCTTCTTGCCGATATTAATGTTGAGCAGCGTATATGGAATTGGTATAATTGTACCAGACTTTGTAGCAAAGTATTTACCTTTGGGCTTATAGATTAAATATAAAGATTATAACTTGTTTAAACCTGACAATCGCTTATTGATTTTCTAGAATTAATGCTTGCAGCCCACGTTTCTTTCCGGGAAGAAGGTGCAATGCAGCTAAGACATTATCGTATGTAATGCATTTGAAGCGCCCCCAGACGCAGGGCAATGGGGAACTCGGTACCGGGTCCCTCTGTCTCGGTTCTGGGGATGTCACGGTGGCCCGACCCGGTCCGTGGCCCTGCTAAGGGGCGTCCAATTAAAGGTGTAGGTAGCGGTGGTTTAGGTCGCGGTAAATAACGAGGACACAGGGTTGCAGTCTCTTTACCTTTTACTGTAGACTTCAGCATCCACAATCCAGAGCACTGCTAACAGGGCTTGCTGAGACCGGGCCGGTCCGAAGGCACATCCAGAGTTCCCTTTGCAGGTGGAAATCAGTAGCCTTCCTACTTGCGCCTGTGTGTTGTAGTACCTCCCTGCTGAGCACCACGGGATAGTCCTCACAACTCTTGTATCTGTTTCTGATGTTCTCTCTCTCCGTCCCCCAGTTTGGATAGGACGCACCCGTATGACGGGGGTAGGCCTGGAGTTATTTTATAGGGACCCTAGAGACGCCCCTCTCCCACAATTTGCCTCCGTTGTCTGCTTAGGTGAAAAGGTGAGACAGCCAACCTAAAGTCAACTGCCCTGCCGTGATTGAAGTAAAGCGTAGAGCCAGTACTTCCTCGGTGTTCCGGCCACCGGCTACGCGCCTCAGAAGGATGTTGCCACGATCTTAGGGCACGACTCCTCCCGGTATTATCTCCTTTGTTGCTGTGATCTCGTTTCTCACTTCTCCACAATATACTTCGCTTCTTGTCCTTTCTTAAGATGCCGCCGCAATGAAGTGCAGGAGCGGCTCCGTAACGATCTGTCTCTTGCTAGGCCTCTGTCAGGATCCCACCTGTTATGACCCCAATGGCAGAGGGTCTCAAAAGTACATACCAAGTCTGCAAACATAAAAAAACAGCTCATAGGGCAGTGGTAACTGGGCTAACCGTATATCTAATCCTAGCACCACAAATAGCAGCAGCCGGGGAACGTGCCTACGTTGGTTCTAGATGTCTCGCGCCAGCCGGAGAACTAACTAACCCTAAAAGGGAAAAGATAGACCTTTCTTGCCTCCAGAGAAAAGACCCCAAAAGTTGGATACAAGCCCCCCACAAATAATAACGGTGAGGTAAGGAGAAAAGACAAACGTAAGAATGAACTAGATATTTAGCAAAGAGAGGCCCACTGACTAATAGCAGAATATAGTAAGATGACTTATACGGTCAGCAAAAACCCTATCAAAATTTCCACGCTGGATATTCAAGAACCCCCGAACCGTCTAACGCCCCGGGGGGAGAATACCAGCCCCCTAGAGCTTCCAGCAAAATCAGGAATCACATTTAGTACAAGCTGGACAGAAAATAAGAGCAATACAGATAACCAAAAAACAAGGAAGCAGGACTTAGCTTAATTTTGCAAGAACCCGGACCAGCAGACAGGAGCAAACAGAAAGGATCTGATTACAACGATGCCAGGCACTGGACTGAGGATTCAGGAAGTTTATATAGCAACACCCCTGGACTAACGACCCAGGTGGGTGCCAAACTGAGGAAAGACAATCCCAGAGTCATATCACTAGTGACCACAAGAGGGAGCCAAAAAAGTCTAATTCACAACAGTACCCCCCCTTTAAGGAGGGGTCACCGAACCCTCACCAGGACCACCAGGGCGATCAGGATGAGCAGCGTGAAAGGCACGAACTAAATCGGCCGCATGCACATCAGAGGCAACCACCCAGGAATTATCCTCCTGGCCATAGCCCTTCCACTTGACCAGATACTGAAGCCTCCGTCTGGAGAGACGAGAATCCAAGATCTTCTCCACCACGTACTCCAACTCGCCCTCAACCAACACCGGAGCAGGAGGCTCAACAGAAGGAACCACAGGCACAACGTACCGCCACAACAAAGACCTATGGAACACGTTGTGAATGGCAAACGACACCGGAAGATCCAAGCGAAAGGACACAGGATTAAGGATTTCCAATATCTTGTAAGGACCGATGAAGCGAGGCTTAAATTTAGGAGAGGAGACCTTCATAGGAACAAATCGAGAAGACAGCCATACCAAATCCCCAACACGAAGTCGGGGACCCACACCGCGGCGGCCTTCTCCTGTGACAACTTTAAGTTGTCCACCACATGATTCCAGATCTGCTGCAACCTATCCACCACGGAATCTACCCCAGGACAGTCAGAAGGCTCCACATGTCCCGAGGAAAAACGAGGATGGAAACCAGAGTTGCAAAAAAAAGGCGAAACCAAAGTAGCGGAACTAGCCCGATTATTAAGGGCAAACTCAGCCAACGGCAAGAAGGTCACCCAATCATCCTGATCTGCAGAAACAAAACACCTCAAATAAGCCTCCAGAGTCTGATTAGTTCGCTCCGTTTGTCCATTAGTCTGAGGATGAAAGGCAGACGAAAACGACAAATCAATGCCCATCTTAGCACAAAAGGATCGCCAGAACCTGGAAACAAACTGGGATCCTCTGTCAGACACAATATTCTCAGGAATGCCGTGTAAACGAACCACATTCTGAAAGAACAAAGGAACCAGATCGGAAGAGGAAGGCAGCTTAGGCAAAGATACCAAATGGACCATCTTGGAAAAGCGATCACATACCACCCAGATGACAGACATGCCCTGAGACACCGGAAGATCTGAAATGAAATCCATGGAAATGTGTGTCCAAGGCCTCTTCGGGACAGGCAAGGGCAAGAGCAACCCGCTGGCACGAGAACAGCAAGGCTTAGCTCGAGCACAAGTCCCACAGGACTGCACAAATGACCGCACATCCCGTGACAAGGAAGGCCACCAAAAGGACCTAGCCACCAGATCTCTGGTGCCAAAAATTCCCGGATGCCCTGCCAACACCGAGGAATGAACCTCGGAAATGACTCTGCTGGTCCACTTATCAGGAACAAACAGTCTGTCAGGTGGACAAGAGTCAGGTCTACCAGCCTGAAATCTCTGCAACACACGTCGCAAATCCGGAGAAATGGCTGACAAGATAACTCCCTCTTTAAGAATACCAACTGGTTCTACGACTCCAGGAGAGTCAGGCACAAAGCTCCTTGAAAGAGCATCAGCCTTCACATTCTTTGAACCTGGTAAATACGAGACCACAAAGTCAAAACGGGAGAAAAACAATGACCAGCGGGCCTGTCTAGGATTCAGGCGTTTAGCAGACTCGAGATACATCAGATTTTTGTGATCAGTCAAGACCACCACACGATGCTTAGCACCCTCGAGCCAATGACGCCACTCCTCAAATGCCCACTTCATGGCCAACAACTCCCGATTGCCAACATCATAATTCCGCTCAGCAGGCGAAAACTTCCTAGAGAAAAAGGCACATGGTCTCATTACAGAGCAGACTGAATGGCAAGAGAGGCGCACTCTATAATAGATGTTTGGTGGTGCTCAGAGGAAAAAAATCAATGTAACAATGTTTATGTAACCTCTGGCACTCAAAAAAGTACAACTTGTTTTGTTTCAACATAAAGGGTTTATTCACTGCCGGTCAAATTAACATCATCCAACGTTTCGGCTTTTTTTAGCCTTTTTCAAGGGAGTCTACAACAATAAACAATAATAGGTCAAACAAAATCATATACAGGGTATCCAGTACCTTATAAAAGTACCTTGTAGTACCAGATGGTAGTGAAAGATCCCAGCAAAAAGTCACCAGAAATAAGTGAAATAATGTCTCAATAATGCTATATATACATGTAGAAAAAATACACAAAGTGAAAACAATACCATATGCAACCCTGCGGAGGTCCCAAGATACCAAAGATTAAGAATAAGCATCACCGTACCGCCATAACTGGCAAAAGAAATAAGGAAAACCTCTATATACCAAGGATAGGAGCGCCACTGATACCTGTATCAAGACTGCATATGTGAGTAGCTAAAGGGGAATCAGCCAATCCTGTTGTAAAAAATAAAAGGAATCCCCCTAATGTAAGGGCCGATGTACATCTAGCAAATAAATGAGCAGCTTGATAAGTAAATACCTTAGTCCATGTGCGTCCTGGAGAGACCGGTAAGTGTGCTGGCCTGCAGTGGTAAATGAGGCCGTAAAGCGGATATAAATGTAGAGAAGACCGTTGCGTCACATTCCGGTCACCGCTGTGTGCTGTGATGAATGTGAAAACGAAAATAGGCGCATGCGCAGAGCGGGTACGCAGACTGCAGGAAAAAGAATCTCATATGCGACGCCAATCATTGTGGCCGGGCCAAAAAAACCTTGCAGAAGTAAAAAATAAAATGATACGAGAATCTAGTAGGCGAAAATCTATGCCAAATATAGATATGGCCCTATAAAACCAAAATTAATAGGGGCTCTAAATATTTAATAATAGTTACCCACCTGAGCTTGTACACGCTGAGATAGATAGAAAAAAAGGGAGAAACACCCGTGCCGGTATATGACAGGAGACACAGACTAAGAAAAAGAAAAAGAAAAAGTGAATCCCAAAGACATGGTATAAAGACATAAATAAATGTAAATAATTAGTTTAACATTATAATTCATTACATATTCCCGTCAATATATAAATGAGAGGACGTGTCCCCTAGTAGAAAGACAGATCAAAAATAGCAGATTATTCAAATCATGTGGGCATCTGAAAAAAACCAAGAAACAGATAGTTATAATACAATATATAATAGGACAATTTGTCCATAATAATAAACCTCAATGGGGAATTACCTCATATTCCCTATTCATGCCCAAGGGATGCAATGTTTGGAGCGTAAAAATCCAAAAGGATTCCCTCTCCTTTAATTTTAAAACTCTATTACCACCCCGTCTCAGTGGAGGAACACTCTCTAGGACCTGAAATCTCAGCTGAGATATAGAATGCCCCGCTGATAAAAAGTGTGCGGGAACCGGCAGTAGGGTACGTCCACGGCGAATCGTAGACTTATGTTGAGAGATACGGTCTCGGATATGTTGAGTAGTTTCCCCAACATATCCGAGACCGCACGGACATTTAACCAAATATACGACAAAGGCAGAGTCGCACGTAAAGAAACCTTTGATGGGAAACAATTTACCGGACCGTGGATGTGAAAAAGTCTCCCCTTTCATAACGTTAGAGCATTGCGAACAACTAAGACACGGGAATGTACCCTTTCTTTGAGTGGTAAATGTGGTTTGTCTCAAGTCCCTCCTATTTGTACCTACATCCGCTTTCACCAAAATATTGCTAATATTTTGTGATTTTTTATAACATAGTAAAGGCGGTGTCATAAATTCTGAAATAGAGGGATAGGCTCTATTCAATAGAGGCCAATGTTCTAAAATGGAGCCTTTAAGATAATTCGTGTAGGGATGGTAGGTGGTTACACACGTTACTCTTTTAGTCTTTTGGGGCCGGACCTGTGATTGGTCAGAGGTACTCTTGAGAACCGAGGGGGGATAACCACGCGCCCTAAATTTTGTTTGCATTTCCTGGATCCGCTGTTCCTTTACATCTGGTCTAGTGACTATCCGTTTAATTCGTTCAAATTGCGATTTAGGTAAAGATTTTTTTACATGAATAGGGTGACAACTTGAAAATTCCAATAAGCTATTCCTATCCGTGCTTTTTACATATAGGTCAATATCAAGTGTTCCATCTTCCTTCAAGATCACTAAAGTGTCCAGGAAACTCACTTTCTGAGGATCCTTAGTCATGGTAAAGGTCAAATTGGGAACCATAGTATTCATATCACAGAAAAATTGTGTAAGGGACGACTCGTCACCCTTCCATACCAAAAAAACGTCATCTATAAAACGTTTCCAGCACACTGAGTGCTGAATAAACAAATGATGTGTGTACACAAATTTTTCTTCAAAAAATGCCATGAAAATATTTGCGTATGGAGGCGCGACATTCGACCCCATCGCGGTCCCGACCCTCTGGAAAAAAAACTGATCAGCAAACATAAAGAAATTCTTAGATAAAACCAAACTCAACATAGTCAAGCAAAATTCCTTTTGTATAGCAGGAAAATCAGTATATGTGTCTAGGAACCATTGGATAGTGGTGAGGCCTTTAGTGTGGTCAATGCTGGTGTACAAATTATTTACGTCCATGGTGACGAGAAAACATCCTTGTGGTATGGTCTCCATTGACTTTAGACCTTGTAGAAAGTCAGTGGTGTCCCTAATGAAGGAGGTAATATGAATAAGTAAAGGAGTCAAGATTTTTTCTATCGTTTTAGCTATTGGTGATAATAAAGAGCCAGTGGACGCCACAATAGGTCGCCCAGGGGGACTTGTTGGATGTTTGTGGACTTTAGGTAACACATAGAATACCGGGATTACCGGATGCATATTACACATAAATTCGCCCAATTTTGTGTCAATGACATTCTGGTCCTTGTATGATTTAACCAATTGTTGGATCTGCCGGGAGATCTCTGGAGTGGGGTCCCTGTCTACAGGTAGATAGGTATCTTTATCATTCAAATGTTTATAAACGATGGTGTTATAATAGGAAGTGTCCATGATAACAATCGCGCCCCCCTTGTCAGCGGGCTTTATAGTAATTGATTTGTTACTCTTCAAACTGTCTAAGGCTCTTTTTTCAAGGGGGGTGCAATTTCTTTTAATAGGTAGGAGCCCCTGGTTAATTTGGGTACATTTATTTCGTATGTCCTGTGTTACCAAAGAGATATATGTCTCCACCGGATGGTTGGATTTAGGTGGGTTATAATTGCTCGGTAAAGATAAATTCAAACCACTAAGGCTAAATGGACAACGTGTTTCTGGAGGAGGATTAGCACCATGAGTCCTGGAATCAACCGAAGAGAAATGTACTTTAAGTCTCAAGTTTCTAAAAAAGTGTTGCAGTTCCTGATGAAGTTGAAATTCATTAAACGATGGAGTGGGACAGAAAGAAAGTCCCTTTTGTAGAACAGTCAGTTCAGATGGTGAGAGATTGTACGAGGAAATGTTATAGACCAATTGGTCCCTACCTGAGACCGAGTCCTGATTCTGGAGCTGGCGTCGACCAATTCCGGAGCCCCTCCTCGTCGGCCTCTGTTGGACCGACCTCGCCTTTGCTCTAAAAAAGGAAAGGTGTCACGAGGATTAGAGTCATTATCAGAGCTGGAGGAGGCAGTAGAGTATCCTCGTCTGAATTGCCGACGGTCTCTCTGAGGATTATTATCTCGCCACCTGTAAACCGTTTTACGATGATAGTCCTCTGTGTCCCGTAAAAATTTTTGGCGTTTCCTATCCTGCAATTGGTTCCTGAAGTCCTCAATGGTTTTTTCAATTTTGTGTTTCATGCCATCAAACTTATCAGTAGATAGTGTATCTCGTAATTGTTGATGAGTGACCTCCAATTGTTTCTCTATTTCAGAAATCTCTTTCTGGAGATATTCTATGGTTAGAATCATGATGTCCATAGAGCACTTGTTTAAAATACCTTCAAACTTTGAACAAAAGTCTGGTTTATCAGAAAATAGAGTTGGGCGGAGGGATACGCGTAATCCCCGAGGTATACGTTTCACCTTATGGTACTCTGCCAAAGTCACATAATGTAATTCTAATGCTGTTTTCTTCTTGAGTTCACGCTCCCAATCTCTCGTACGTATTTCTTCAACCGGAGTATGCAAAAATTCACCGGGAATATTGACACGGGAAATGATCTCGTCAACCTCCACTTGGCCATATGATAATGTATTAAATGCCATAATAGATATAAGATCTCAGGTGCTGCCTTCTCAAAAATAATCAATCAGACTGAATGGCAAGAGAGGCGCACTCTATAATAGATGTTTGGTGGTGCTCAGAGGAAAAAAATCAATGTAACAATGTTTATGTAACCTCTGGCACTCAAAAAAGTACAACTTGTTTTGTTTCAACATAAAGGGTTTATTCACTGCCGGTCAAATTAACATCATCCAACGTTTCGGCTTTTTTTAGCCTTTTTCAAGGGAGTCTACAACAATAAACAATAATAGGTCAAACAAAATCATATACAGGGTATCCAGTACCTTATAAAAGTACCTTGTAGTACCAGATGGTAGTGAAAGATCCCAGCAAAAAGTCACCAGAAATAAGTGAAATAATGTCTCAATAATGCTATATATACATGTAGAAAAAATACACAAAGTGAAAACAATACCATATGCAACCCTGCGGAGGTCCCAAGATACCAAAGATTAAGAATAAGCATCACCGTACCGCCATAACTGGCAAAAGAAATAAGGAAAACCTCTATATACCAAGGATAGGAGCGCCACTGATACCTGTATCAAGACTGCATATGTGAGTAGCTAAAGGGGAATCAGCCAATCCTGTTGTAAAAAATAAAAGGAATCCCCCTAATGTAAGGGCCGATGTACATCTAGCAAATAAATGAGCAGCTTGATAAGTAAATACCTTAGTCCATGTGCGTCCTGGAGAGACCGGTACATCTACACCGGAGACCAAACATCTATTATAGAGTGCGCCTCTCTTGCCATTCAGTCTGATTGATTATTTTTGAGAAGGCAGCACCTGAGATCTTATATCTATTATGGCATTTAATACATTATCATATGGCCAAGTGGAGGTTGACGAGATCATTTCCCGTGTCAATATTCCCGGTGAATTTTTGCATACTCCGGTTGAAGAAATACGTACGAGAGATTGGGAGCGTGAACTCAAGAAGAAAACAGCATTAGAATTACATTATGTGACTTTGGCAGAGTACCATAAGGTGAAACGTATACCTCGGGGATTACGCGTATCCCTCCGCCCAACTCTATTTTCTGATAAACCAGACTTTTGTTCAAAGTTTGAAGGTATTTTAAACAAGTGCTCTATGGACATCATGATTCTAACCATAGAATATCTCCAGAAAGAGATTTCTGAAATAGAGAAACAATTGGAGGTCACTCATCAACAATTACGAGATACACTATCTACTGATAAGTTTGATGGCATGAAACACAAAATTGAAAAAACCATTGAGGACTTCAGGAACCAATTGCAGGATAGGAAACGCCAAAAATTTTTACGGGACACAGAGGACTATCATCGTAAAACGGTTTACAGGTGGCGAGATAATAATCCTCAGAGAGACCGTCGGCAATTCAGACGAGGATACTCTACTGCCTCCTCCAGCTCTGATAATGACTCTAATCCTCGTGACACCTTTCCTTTTTTAGAGCAAAGGCGAGGTCGGTCCAACAGAGGCCGACGAGGAGGGGCTCCGGAATTGGTCGACGCCAGCTCCAGAATCAGGACTCGGTCTCAGGTAGGGACCAATTGGTCTATAACATTTCCTCGTACAATCTCTCACCATCTGAACTGACTGTTCTACAAAAGGGACTTTCTTTCTGTCCCACTCCATCGTTTAATGAATTTCAACTTCATCAGGAACTGCAACACTTTTTTAGAAACTTGAGACTTAAAGTACATTTCTCTTCGGTTGATTCCAGGACTCATGGTGCTAATCCTCCTCCAGAAACACGTTGTCCATTTAGCCTTAGTGGTTTGAATTTATCTTTACCGAGCAATTATAACCCACCTAAATCCAACCATCCGGTGGAGACATATATCTCTTTGGTAACACAGGACATACGAAATAAATGTACCCAAATTAACCAGGGGCTCCTACCTATTAAAAGAAATTGCACCCCCCTTGAAAAAAGAGCCTTAGACAGTTTGAAGAGTAACAAATCAATTACTATAAAGCCCGCTGACAAGGGGGGCGCGATTGTTATCATGGACACTTCCTATTATAACACCATCGTTTATAAACATTTGAATGATAAAGATACCTATCTACCTGTAGACAGGGACCCCACTCCAGAGATCTCCCGGCAGATCCAACAATTGGTTAAATCATACAAGGACCAGAATGTCATTGACACAAAATTGGGCGAATTTATGTGTAATATGCATCCGGTAATCCCGGTATTCTATGTGTTACCTAAAGTCCACAAACATCCAACAAGTCCCCCTGGGCGACCTATTGTGGCGTCCACTGGCTCTTTATTATCACCAATAGCTAAAACGATAGAAAAAATCTTGACTCCTTTACTTATTCATATTACCTCCTTCATTAGGGACACCACTGACTTTCTACAAGGTCTAAAGTCAATGGAGACCATACCACAAGGATGTTTTCTCGTCACCATGGACGTAAATAATTTGTACACCAGCATTGACCACACTAAAGGCCTCACCGCTATCCAATGGTTCCTAGACACATATACTGATTTTCCTGCTATACAAAAGGAATTTTGCTTGACTATGTTGAGTTTGGTTTTATCTAAGAATTTCTTTATGTTTGCTGATCAGTTTTTTTTCCAGAGGGTCGGGACCGTGATGGGGTCGAATGTCGCGCCTCCATACGCAAATATTTTCATGGCATTTTTTGAAGAAAAATTTGTGTACACACATCATTTGTTTATTCAGCACTCAGTGTGCTGGAAACGTTTTATAGATGACGTTTTTTTGGTATGGAAGGGTGACGAGTCGTCCCTTACACAATTTTTCTGTGATATGAATACTATGGTTCCCAATTTGACCTTTACCATGACTAAGGATCCTCAGAAAGTGAGTTTCCTGGACACTTTAGTGATCTTGAAGGAAGATGGAACACTTGATATTGACCTATATGTAAAAAGCACGGATAGGAATAGCTTATTGGAATTTTCAAGTTGTCACCCTATTCATGTAAAAAAATCTTTACCTAAATCGCAATTTGAACGAATTAAACGGATAGTCACTAGACCAGATGTAAAGGAACAGCGGATCCAGGAAATGCAAACAAAATTTAGGGCGCGTGGTTATCCCCCCTCGGTTCTCAAGAGTACCTCTGACCAATCACAGGTCCGGCCCCAAAAGACTAAAAGAGTAACGTGTGTAACCACCTACCATCCCTACACGAATTATCTTAAAGGCTCCATTTTAGAACATTGGCCTCTATTGAATAGAGCCTATCCCTCTATTTCAGAATTTATGACACCGCCTTTACTATGTTATAAAAAATCACAAAATATTAGCAATATTTTGGTGAAAGCGGATGTAGGTACAAATAGGAGGGACTTGAGACAAACCACATTTACCACTCAAAGAAAGGGTACATTCCCGTGTCTTAGTTGTTCGCAATGCTCTAACGTTATGAAAGGGGAGACTTTTTCACATCCACGGTCCGGTAAATTGTTTCCCATCAAAGGTTTCTTTACGTGCGACTCTGCCTTTGTCGTATATTTGGTTAAATGTCCGTGCGGTCTCGGATATGTTGGGGAAACTACTCAACATATCCGAGACCGTATCTCTCAACATAAGTCTACGATTCGCCGTGGACGTACCCTACTGCCGGTTCCCGCACACTTTTTATCAGCGGGGCATTCTATATCTCAGCTGAGATTTCAGGTCCTAGAGAGTGTTCCTCCACTGAGACGGGGTGGTAATAGAGTTTTAAAATTAAAGGAGAGGGAATCCTTTTGGATTTTTACGCTCCAAACATTGCATCTCTTGGGCATGAATAGGGAATATGAGGTAATTCCCCATTGAGGTTTATTATTATGGACAAATTGTCCTATTATATATTGTATTATAACTATCTGTTTCTTGGTTTTTTTCAGATGCCCACATGATTTGAATAATCTGCTATTTTTGATCTGTCTTTCTACTAGGGGACACGTCCTCTCATTTATATATTGACGGGAATATGTAATGAATTATAATGTTAAACTAATTATTTACATTTATTTATGTCTTTATACCATGTCTTTGGGATTCACTTTTTCTTTTTCTTTTTCTTAGTCTGTGTCTCCTGTCATATACCGGCACGGGTGTTTCTCCCTTTTTTTCTATCTATCTCAGCGTGTACAAGCTCAGGTGGGTAACTATTATTAAATATTTAGAGCCCCTATTAATTTTGGTTTTATAGGGCCATATCTATATTTGGCATAGATTTTCGCCTACTAGATTCTCGTATCATTTTATTTTTTACTTCTGCAAGGTTTTTTTGGCCCGGCCACAATGATTGGCGTCGCATATGAGATTCTTTTTCCTGCAGTCTGCGTACCCGCTCTGCGCATGCGCCTATTTTCGTTTTCACATTCATCACAGCACACAGCGGTGACCGGATGTGACGCAACGGTCTTCTCTACATTTATATCCGCTTTACGGCCTCATTTACCACTGCAGGCCAGCACACTTACCGGTCTCTCCAGGACGCACATGGACTAAGGTATTTACTTATCAAGCTGCTCATTTATTTGCTAGATGTACATCGGCCCTTACATTAGGGGGATTCCTTTTATTTTTTACAACAGGATTGGCTGATTCCCCTTTAGCTACTCACATATGCAGTCTTGATACAGGTATCAGTGGCGCTCCTATCCTTGGTATATAGAGGTTTTCCTTATTTCTTTTGCCAGTTATGGCGGTACGGTGATGCTTATTCTTAATCTTTGGTATCTTGGGACCTCCGCAGGGTTGCATATGGTATTGTTTTCACTTTGTGTATTTTTTCTACATGTATATATAGCATTATTGAGACATTATTTCACTTATTTCTGGTGACTTTTTGCTGGGATCTTTCACTACCATCTGGTACTACAAGGTACTTTTATAAGGTACTGGATACCCTGTATATGATTTTGTTTGACTCATTACAGAGCAACCAGGGCCTCTCTGCGACAAAACGGCCCCTGCCCCAATCTCAGAAGCATCCACTTCAACCTGAAAGGGCAGTGAGACATCAGGCTGGCACAAAACAGGCGCCGAAGTAAACCGGCGCTTCAACTCTTGGAAAGCTTACATGGCTGCAGGAGCCCAGTTAGCAACATCAGAACCTTTCTTGGTCATATCCGTCAAAGGTTTAACAACGCTAGAAAAATTAGCGATAAAACGACGGTAGAAGTTAGCAAAACCCAAGAACTTCTGAAGACTTTTAACTGACGTGGGCTGAGTCCAATCATGAATAGCTCGGACCTTGACTGGGTCCATCTCCACCGCAGAAGGGGAAAAAATAAAACCCAAAAAGGGAACCTTCTGTACTCCAAAGAGACACTTTGAGCCCTTAACAAACAAAGCATGCTCACGCAAAACCTGAAACACCATCCTGACCTGCTCCACATGCGAGTCCCAATCATCAGAAAAAACCAGAATATCATCCAGATAAACAATCATAAATTTATCCAGATACTTCCGGAAAATATCATGCATAAAGGACTGAAACACTGAAGGAGCATTAGAGAGCCCAAAAGGCATCACCAAGTACTCAAAATGACCTTCGGGCGTATTAAATGCAGTTTTCCATTCATCTCCTTGCTTAATGCGCACAAGGTTGTACGCACCACGAAGATCTATCTTGGTGAACCACTTGGCACCTTTAATCCGGGCAAACAAGTCCGACAACAGAGGCAAAGGATACTGAAATTTAACAGTGATTTTATTCAGAAGCCGATAGTCCTTACCTCACCCACCCCTGACAGGGACCCCCCTGAATCTTTCCCCGCAACACCCTCTCTCACTGGATGTTGCCTGGCAAAACCGTGTCAGCTTTCTCCCTAACTTCCTATCCAACCCCCAGTTTTATCAGAGTGTGAGGAGTGGCCTAATACATAGAACCTTTTGCTCCCCCTGGTGGCCGGAGTGTGAAGTGTAATGTGTGACTGTGATACCTGGTCAGGTGAACTCCTTTAGTGCCATCAGACGTAGCATCACTCCCCTTAGCGGCAGAGCGACAATACTGCACGACCAGGACTCTGGGGCGCGGCACATTGCTACGTCCCTTATTTGCATAACCATACATTTTTACTTTAAAGAATATATCACTGATTTCTCCACAATCATTATAGCCCTGGTAATTTTTTTAAGGATTACTGCCTTTAATCAAATCATGTAGTAGGAATTGCACATAATCCAATACATCTAGGACCTGTCTGTCTTCTCGTGCTTCTTAACTTACCATCCATTGTTTCTGAGTGGGAGTTAATTCTTCATCAGCTTTCTGCCAGAAAAGTAGGTTCATTCCTTTTACCTCCCAGAATGTTTTGTGCCTGTTGTTGGTCAGTGACTTTTTGGCTTATTTGGGGATCAGTTGGCCACTAATTTGGAGTGACTTTTTGGGGCTAAAACAACATCATCATCGCCAGGGCTGGCGTCAGCACCTGGCGTACCCGGGCAAGTGCCGGGGCCTTAGCGAGACAGGGGGCCCATTCAGGGCCGGCGTTAGGGGTAGGCAGCTGCCAGTGCCTAGGGCCCCCCGCTCCCCCAGGGGCCCTCAGCTAGAAGCACATCACGCAGCTGCTATGAAGCCCCTGTGAGGCAGGGAGGCACGCCTGTCGCAAGCGCCAACTCCCCCGCCGCTTTGAACTTTACCGGCGTCTGCCGGTAAAGTTCAAAGCAAATGATGGAGGAGAGAGCGTCACGGGACGCTCCCTCTCCCATCATTCCCCACTCTGCCTCTGACACTGCCGCTGCGGGTGCGCGATGACATCATCGCACACTCGCTGTGTGTCAGGCAGTGCAGCGGCAGCCGCCGAGACCGGAGCAGGGAGGGAGCAGCGCAGCGCGAGAATGTTGAGAGGTGAGGAGTGTTTTTTTTTGTAACTATAACAGTGAGTACTGGACTATGGGGCCATTCTTGGGGGAGGGGGGCTGTGCTGTATACTACATGTCTGTGCTATATACTACATGGCTGTTCTACATACTACATGGCTGTGCTATATACTACGTGGGCTGTTATATGCTACGTGGGCTGTGTTATATACTACATGGCTGTTCTATATACTACGTGGGCTGTGTTATATAATATGTGGCTGTGTTATATGCTACGTGGGCTGTTATATACTACATGGCTATGTTATATGCTACGTGGTTGTGCTATATACTACATGGGCTGTGTTATATACTACATGGCTGTGTTATATGCGATCATGAATCGTGGTATGTGTTAAAGGGGGGCCCACTGAGACTCTTTTGCCCGGGGCCCTCAAAAACCTGAAGCCAGCCCTGAATATGTGGCTGTGTTATATGCTACGTGGGCTGTTATATACTACATGGCTGTGTTATATGCTACGTGGTTGTGCTATATACTACATGGGCTGTGTTATATACTACATGGCTGTGTTATATGCGATCATGAATCGTGGTATGTGTTAAAGGGGGGGCCCACTGAGACTCTTTTGCCCGGGGCCCTCAAAAACCTGAAGCCAGCCCTGAATATGTGGCTGTGTTATATGCTACGTGGGCTGTTATATACTACATGGCTGTGTTATATGCTACGTGGTTGTGCTATATACTACATGGGCTGTGTTATATACTACATGGCTGTGTTATATGCGATCATGAATCGTGGTATGTGTTAAAGGGGGGGCCCACTGAGACTCTTTTGCCCGGGGCCCTCAAAAACCTGATGCCGGCCCTGATCATAGCGCAGCTGTGGAGCTGGCCAAATCACTTTTCCGATGCAGCGGAGGTCGAGCTGCTTGGGAGAGGGCACTGTTCAGACCAGCAGTGTGATCGTGCAGCTAGACCAAACTGTCAATCTTCAAGAGTACACTGCCCCCTGGAAGGAGGAAGCGAGGAGGCAGGGAAGCTTTGTGCTTCTGTACACCCCATTAAACAAAACCAGAATTAGGAAAGTCTTCTAGAAACATTTATTATTTACATCCTTTGCTTTTTTTAAAATGTTAGCCAAAGAGTTTACTAACTGGAGAATTCCTAAGTAAGTCATAAAAAAAAAAAATGTAGAAACAACAGGTCCCAAAGCTCCTGCAGAGGTCGTCCTCCTTTGGGCCTAACTATACAGACTATAAGGCTGAGTTCACACGTAGCAGAATTGCCGCGGAAATTTCCGCGGCAATTCTGCGCCTCCTGCCGCGGGTATATCGCATGTAGAATTAGCATGCATATACCCGCAGAAAACTAGCGTTTTACAAGCATAATTAGCTTGCAGAATGCTAGCGTTTTCCAAGCGATCTGTAGCATCGCTTGGAAAACTGTTTGACAGGTTGGTCACACTTGTCAAACATAGTGTTTGACAAGTGTGACCAACTTTTTACTATAGATGCAGCCTATGCATAGGGTGAGTATATCGCTATTTTTTATTTTAATTCTTTTTTTTTACCACTTATATGGTGCCCAGTCCGTGGAGGAGAGTCTCCTCTCCTCCACCCTGGGTACCAACCGCACTTGATCTGCTTACTTCCCGCATGGTGTGCACAGCCCCGTGCGGGAAGTAAGCAGATCAATGCACTCCTATGTGTGCAGAATCGCCGCGATTCCGCAATTTTAATGAACATGCTGCGTTTTTTTCTGGATTGCGATTCCGCTCAGGAAAAAAATGCAGCATGTGCACAAAAAATGCGGATTGCATTCTGTTACATAGGATGCTTAATGTTAGCGTTTTTTTCGCGGTTTTATAGCGTTTTTATAGCGAAAAAACGCGAAAAAAACGCAAAAAATCTGCTACGTGTGCACACAGCCTTACTTGTTATGACCCCAATGGCGAGGGTCTCAGAGGAACGTGGAAGTCTGCAGAATACAAAAATCCAGCTCATAGGGCAGTGGTAACTGGGTTGACCATATATCTACTCCTAACGCCAACACTAGAAGTAGCCGGGGATCATTCCTACGTTGATTCTAGATGACACGCGCCAGCCGGAGAATCTAGCTACCCCTAGTAGAGGAAAACAAAGACCTTTCTTGCCTCCAGAGAAGGGGACCCCAAAGCTGGATAGAAGCCCCCCACAAATAATGACGGTGAGGTAAGAGGAAATGACAAACACAGAAATGAACCAGGTTTAGCACAGAGAGGCCCGCTTACTGATAGCAGAATAAAGAAAGGTAACTTATATGGTCAACAAAAACCCTATCAAAATCCACACTGGAAATTCAAGAACCCCCGAACCGTCTAACGGTCCGGGGGGAGAACACCAGCCCCCCTAGAGCTTCCAGCAAAGGTCAGGATATAGTTTTGGAACAAGCTGGACAAAAATACAAAACCAAAACAAATAGCAAAAAGCAAAAGGCAGACTTAGCTGATATAACTGGAACCAGGATCAGTAGACAAGAGCACAGCAGACTAGCTCTGATAACTACGTTGCCAGGCATTGAACTGAAGGTCCAGGGAGCTTATATAGCAACACCCCTAACTAACGACCCAGGTGCGGATAAAAGGAATGACAGAAAAACCAGAGTCAAAAAACTAGTAACCACTAGAGGGAGCAAAAAGCAAATTCACAACAGTACCCCCCCCTTAGTGAGGGGTCACCGAACCCTCACCACGACCACCAGGGCGATCAGGATGAGCGGCATGAAAGGCACGAACTAAATCGGCCGCATGAACATCAGAGGCGACCACCCAGGAATTATCCTCCTGACCATAGCCCTTCCACTTGACCAGGTACTGAAGCCTCCGCCTGGAGAGGCGAGAATCCAAGATCTTCTCCACCACGTACTCCAACTCGCCCTCAACCAACACCGGAGCAGGAGGCTCAGCAGAAGGAACTACAGGCACAATGTACCGCCGCAACAAGGACCTATGAAATACATTGTGAATAGCAAACGACACAGGAAGATCCAGACGAAAAGATACAGGATTAAGGATTTCCAATATCTTGTAAGGCCCAATAAAACGAGGTTTAAATTTGGGAGAGGAGACCTTCATAGGAACAAAGCGGGAAGAAAGCCATACCAAATCCCCAACGCGTAGTCGGGGACCCACACCGCGGCGGCGGTTGGCAAAGCGCTGAGCCTTCTCCTGTGACAACTTCAAGTTGTCCACCACATGATTCCAGATCTGCTGCAACCTATCCACCACAGAATCCACCCCAGGACAGTCAGAAGGCTCCACATGACCCGAAGAAAAGCGAGGATGGAAACCAGAGTTGCAGAAAAAAGGTGAAACCAAGGTGGCGGAACTAGCCCGATTATTAAGGGCAAACTCAGCCAACGGCAAGAATGTCACCCAATCGTCCTGATCAGCAGAGACAAAACACCTCAAATAAGCCTCCAAAGTCTGATTGGTTCGCTCCGTCTGTCCATTAGTCTGAGGATGGAAAGCAGACGAAAACGACAAATCAATGCCCATCCTACTACAAAAGGATCGCCAGAACCTGGAAACGAACTGGGATCCTCTGTCAGACACAATATTCTCAGGGATGCCGTGCAAACGAACCACGTTCTGGAAAAACACAGGAACCAGATCGGAAGAGGAAGGCAGCTTAGGCAAAGGAACCAAATGGACCATCTTGGAGAAGCGATCACATATCACCCAGATAACGGACATGCCCTGAGATAGCGGAAGATCAGAAATGAAATCCATGGAGATATGTGTCCAAGGTCTCTTCGGGACAGGCAAGGGCAAGAGCAAACCGCTGGCACGAGAACAGCAAGGCTTAGCTCGAGCACAAGTCCCACAGGACTGCACAAATGACCGCACATCCCTTGACAAGGAAGGCCACCAAAAGGACCTGGCCACCAGATCTCTGGTGCCAAAAATTCCCGGGTGACCTGCCAACACCGAGGAATGAACCTCGGAAATGACTCTGCTGGTCCACTTATCCGGGACAAACAGTCTGTCAGGTGGACAAGACTCAGGCCTATCAGCCTGAAATCTCTGCAACACACGTCGCAGATCCGGAGAAATAGCTGACAAGATAACTCCATCTTTAAGAATACCAACAGGATCAGCGACTCCAGGAGCATCAGGCACAAAGCTCCTAGAAAGAGCATCGGCCTTCACATTCTTTGAACCAGGTAAATACGAGACAACAAAATCAAAGCGGGAGAAAAACAATGACCAGCGGGCCTGTCTCGGATTAAGGCGTTTAGCAGACTCGAGATACATCAGATTTTTGTGATCAGTCAAGACCACCACACGATGCTTAGCACCCTCGAGCCAATGACGCCACTCCTCAAATGCCCATTTCATGGCCAACAACTCCCGATTGCCCACATCATAATTTCGCTCGGCAGGCGAAAACTTCCTAGAGAAAAAGGCACAAGGTTTCATAACAGAGCAACCAGGGCCTCTCTGCGACAAAACGGCCCCTGCCCCAATCTCCGAAGCATCCACCTCAACCTGAAAGGGAAGTGAGACGTCAGGCTGGCACAAAACAGGCGCCGAAGTAAACTGGCGTTTCAACTCCTGGAAAGCCTCCACGGCAGCAGGAGCCCAGTTAGCTACATCGGAGCCCTTCTTGGTCATATCCGTCAAAGGTTTCACAATGCTAGAAAAATTAGCGATAAAACGACGGTAGAAGTTAGCGAAGCCCAAGAACTTCTGAAGACTCTTAACTGACGAGGGCTGAGTCCAATCAAGAATAGCTCGGACCTTGACTGGGTCCATCTCCACAGCAGAAGGGGAAAAAATGAACCCCAAAAAGGGAACCTTCTGTACACCAAAGAGACACTTTGAGCCCTTGACAAACAAAGAATTTTCACGCAAAATTTTAAAGACCAACCTGACCTGCTCCACATGCGAATCCCAATTATCAGAAAAAACCAAAATATCATCCAGATAAACAATCAAAAATTTATCCAGATACTTCCGGAAAATGTCATGCATAAAGGACTGAAAAACTGAAGGCGCATTGGAGAGACCAAAAGGCATCACCAAGTACTCAAAATGACCTTCGGGCGTATTGAATGCGGTTTTCCATTCATCACCTTGCTTAATGCGCACAAGGTTGTACGCACCACGAAGGTCTATCTTGGTGAACCACTTGGCACCCTTAATCCGGGCAAACAAGTCAGACAACAGCGGTAAAGGATACTGAAATTTGACAGTGATCTTATTTAAAAGCCGATAATCAATACAAGGTCTCAAAGATCCGTCCTTTTTTGCCACAAAAAAGAATCCCGCACCAAGAGGGGAAGAAGACGGACGAATATGTCCTTTCTCCAGAGACTCCTTGATATATGAACGCATAGCGGTATGTTCAGGTACCGACAGATTAAACAGTCTTCCCTTAGGAAATTTACTGCCTGGGATCAAATCTATAGCACAGTCACAGTCCCTATGAGGAGGCAGTGCACTGGACTCAGACTCACTGAAGACGTCCTGATAATCAGACAAATACTCCGGAACTTCCGAAGGCGTAGAAGAAGCAATAGACACAGGCAGGGAATCCCCATGAATACCACGACAGCCCCAACTTGAGACTGACATAGCCTTCCAGTCCAGGACTGGATTATGGGTCTGTAACCATGGCAGCCCTAAAACAACCAAATCATGCATTTTATGTAAAACCAGGAAACGTATCACCTCGCGGTGTTCAGGAGTCATGCACATGGTAACCTGTGTCCAATACTGCGGTTTATTTGCAGCCAATGGTGTAGCATCAATACCCCTAAGAGGAATAGGATTTTCTAATGGTTCAAGAGTAAAACCACAGCGCTTAGCAAATGAGAGATCCATGAGACTCAGGGCAGCACCTGAATCTACAAATGCCATGACAGTATAAGATGACAGTGAGCAAATCAAAGTTACAGACAGAATAAATTTAGGTTGCAAATTACCAACGGTGACAGGACTAACAACCTTAGCTATACGTTTAGAGCATGCTGAGATAACATGTGTAGAATCACCACAGTAGTAGCACAAGCCATTCCGGCGTCTATGAATTTTCCGCTCATTTCTAGTCAGGATTCTATCACATTGCATTAAATCAGGTGTCTGTTCAGACAACACCATGAGGGAATTTGCGGTTTTTCTATCACATTGCACCGAATTAGGTGTCTGTTCAGACAACACCATGAGGGAATTTGCGGTTTTGCGCTCCCGCAACCGCCGGTCAATTTGAATAGCCAGTGCCATAGTATCATTCAGACCTGTGGGAATGGGAAAACCCACCATAACATTCTTAATGGCTTCAGAAAGGCCATTTCTAAAATTAGCGGCCAGTGCACACTCGTTCCAATGTGTCAGCACGGACCATTTCCGAAATTTTTGGCAATACACTTCAGCCTCGTCCTGCCCCTGAGACATAGCCAGCAAGGCCTTTTCTGCCTGAATCTCAAGATTGGGTTCCTCATAAAGTAAACCGAGCGCCAGAAAAAACGCATCAAGATCAGCCAATGCCGGATCTCCTGGCGCCAGCGAAAAAGCCCAATCCTGAGGGTCGCCCCGTAAGAACGAAATAACAATTTTTACTTGCTGAGCAGAATCTCCAGATGAACAGGGTCTCAGGGACAAAAACAATTTACAATTATTCACGAAATTCCTAAACTTAAACCTGTCTCCGGAAAACAGTTCAGGAATCGGTATTTTAGGTTCTGACCTAGGATTTCTGATAACATAGTCTTGTATGCCCTGCACACGAGTAGCCAGCTGGTCCACACTTGTAATCAAGGTCTGGACATTCATGTCTGCAGCAAGCATAGCCACTCTGAGGTAAAGGGGAAGAAGAAAAAAAAAAAAAACTCAGAATCTTCTTTCTTATAATCCCCCTTCTGCAATGCATTAAACATTTAATACTGGCCTGGCAAACTGTTATGACCCCAATGGCGAGGGTCTCAGAGGAACGTGGAAGTCTGCAGAATACAAAAATCCAGCTCATAGGGCAGTGGTAACTGGGTTGACCATATATCTACTCCTAACGCCAACACTAGAAGTAGCCGGGGATCATTCCTACGTTGATTCTAGATGACACGCGCCAGCCGGAGAATCTAGCTACCCCTAGTAGAGGAAAACAAAGACCTTTCTTGCCTCCAGAGAAGGGGACCCCAAAGCTGGATAGAAGCCCCCCACAAATAATGACGGTGAGGTAAGAGGAAATGACAAACACAGAAATGAACCAGGTTTAGCACAGAGAGGCCCGCTTACTGATAGCAGAATAAAGAAAGGTAACTTATATGGTCAACAAAAACCCTATCAAAATCCACACTGGAAATTCAAGAACCCCCGAACCGTCTAACGGTCCGGGGGGAGAACACCAGCCCCCCTAGAGCTTCCAGCAAAGGTCAGGATATAGTTTTGGAACAAGCTGGACAAAAATACAAAACCAAAACAAATAGCAAAAAGCAAAAGGCAGACTTAGCTGATATAACTGGAACCAGGATCAGTAGACAAGAGCACAGCAGACTAGCTCTGATAACTACGTTGCCAGGCATTGAACTGAAGGTCCAGGGAGCTTATATAGCAACACCCCTAACTAACGACCCAGGTGCGGATAAAAGGAATGACAGAAAAACCAGAGTCAAAAAACTAGTAACCACTAGAGGGAGCAAAAAGCAAATTCACAACACTTACTGTGTATTTCTTTTTAACCCATTCTTCTGAAAGGAGTTTTCTCATCCAGTATCTTCAAGAGCGCCACCCTCCTCTACCTCCTGATTTCATGGTTGACGTAGGTGGTGCACTACTGAAGATTATTGCAAAACAATGGGGAGACAAAGAGAGCAATAGGGTCTTATCCACGTTACATAGAGGAGAATATACACCAAATTTGCTCACCTGGTTAGGATGAGATTAGAGCATGTAGATAGCGGCTGCTGCAGATCCACAGGTCTTCACCGACCAGAGAAAATAATGTCTTCAAAGGGAGATTTGTAGTTAAAATTCTGCGCTGCCGCTAAGATGAATTTCAGGAGAGTATAGTTGATTCACAGTGGTTTTATTCAACGCGTTTCAGGGGTCTCATGCCCCCTTCATCAGGAAATACTACCTGAAGATTAGCATTTCAGACCATTGGCATGGTAGCACCACTGGTCCTGAGTATTCTTCAAGGCCACTAGTGGAGGCCTCTGCAAGATGGGAGAAACACAGGGGAAATGAAGCTTCACAGTGGCATGAATAGGGCATAGAACCTGCTTGGGCAGTGCTCACCTTAAAACGTTTGTCCGGGGCTTTAACATTGATGGCCTATCCTTAGGATAGATCATCAAGGTCTGATCGGTGGAAGTGAGACACTGGGCATCCCTGCCGATCAACTCTTCCTGATGTCGGTGGTGGACAGAACTATCAGTTATGGAGCTGCACAGTACAGCATTGTGAACAGATTAGTGGTTGCGACTGGGAACTGCACATCCACCCCTTATTGATTTGAATAGAGGACAGATGTGCAGTACCCAACCGGGGCCACTATTTTGTCCACGGAGCTGTACTGTGCGGCTACCACACATGTGGTCTACACAGTGATATGTGCACTATAAAATTAAAAAATCCCTCCATTCTTGAAAACCTAGAGGATTTTTAACAAAAGCTAAATTACAGAGTTGCTTGATTTGACAAGCACTTTTACTCTTTTAAGAACTTGTGAAAATCCCTTTAGGAATAATGTCCGGGGCATGCATTGGTAAAAAGCTTACACTGTAATTGACAGAGACGTTGTATAAATGAAGGTCTAGAGATTAAAATTATTTGCTTCAACTGATCCCTAATACTTAAAAATTCTGGTCACAACCAAATAATGAAATGAAGAAACAGACACCGTGGATCCAGATTTAGTTTTTTTTTATTATAAAAAGAAAAACAAAATCTATTTTAAAAACAGGACTATGTCAGAATGAGATGCGAGTCAGAAGCAGTAAATCCTAACCTGCCATTAATACCCGAGACCCATTCACAAACAGGGTGGAATTGGATTTCTTTCCCACGCGAGCATAAAAATCATACAAATTTCATGGGAAAATAAAATTATTTTCTCTCTTTTTTGTTTTTTGTCATTTAGCACTGAAAATGATCAAATGCTGGTACAGAGCTCTTCAGTGCATGTCAGGTAGTGGTACAGTACATGTAACCTAAGAGCAAAGATTAAATATTAGCCCAGCTCTTACCAAACCAAAACCCTTGGAAGTGTATGTTAATACATCAAACATAATCAGTTATTGTACAAGCTCAAAATGACCTACACATTTTACAGACGGCCAAGCGTGACCTTCCTTGGAGGAGGACGATGAAGATAACGAGTTGCACGGAACACAATTGTAAACATCACAGGTTGACACGGGCGTCTTGTTTCCGATGTAATTGCCGTAGGGCGGGTAGTCTTGTGTCCTCTTAACAGTCTCCATTTTCAAAAACGTTCTCCAAAAGTTGCTCGCCAAAGGATGGATGAAGAAATGATCTAACAAGGTCTGCTCATGTTTAGTGCTTTCTTACTCACTATATGCCTTACGTATTGTATTAGTCAATCTATATCACTCCCATACACTTTTTTTGATTAGCACCAAGCTAAACCTTGATTTTTTTTTTTTTTTTTAATCTTATGTATTTCTTTATTTTTATTATTATTGAAAACACCATGGTAAATATCATCTGGCAGTCCATTCCTCACTGTAGACTTCATTTACACTTAAATAGAAAAATACTACAAATATGGACCCAAAAAGACGATATTACTACGATCAAGGACAGCCTCAGGGGGTGCCCCCGGCACAAAAAAAAATGACCCCTTGTTCACTTGAGAGATCTCACTGCATCCTGCTCCAAGTGCTACAACTAGCTAGCAGGGTGAGCCAAGAACATGTCAAATGAATGAGTACCTGGCATAAGTTTAGGGGGTGATGAAAGACGCCCCTATTTATCTTATATTAGTGGTTATCATGGAGAGCAGCAAGGAAGAGAACAGATTGCTACTCCCCCGTAGACCCTGGTGCTATTTCCCTATATTTCTCTTTTTCCCCTTTTAGGGGCTAAGTGATATTCCTTTTTGACCTATAGCACTTTTTTATATAGATGTATTAAATTTCCTTAATTATCCTGTAACATGACGGGCTGGAGTTCCAAAAAGTATTGAATATGGGGCACAGTCCCCAAAGTTATGAAGGGTTGACCTTTCCCTCTAGTGTTAGTCGTACCATTACCAGCAATTTCCCACTGGAAGGAAAGATCGTTGACCAGTTCTGCTTCTACCTTGGCTTAACATGAAATTATCATCAGAAAAACACTTATTGTCACATTGAGTTACATGTGTTTTTTTTAATTGGCAATGTTTTTTGTTTTTTTTTTTAACTTCATATCACAATCTTAATTAAAATCCAAATTATCAGTCTTGCAATTTTCACACCGGCCACTGGAAACGTTTTTAGATCCATACATCTATTTTTTTCATGTAGGCGTTTTCTGCAGTTTCCTTATCATCAGAGGCAGGAGTATAATGACAGTTGATAAAACAGGATCCACAAGTCACAATAGGTGATGTGACAGCTGACCCTGTTCCCCCTCCTTCACAATGACTTTTTCACATGCTCATTAAATGTTTCAATACAAAAAATAAGGTCAGAGTTTGTCCATTAATGTGCATGTATTATTTCCTTTAACAGGAAGTTAGACTCTAAAAAGGTCCCAATGGTCAGCGTGAAAAATGCAAGATATCTATTTTTTAATACAGATTGTGATATGGAAAAAACTAAAAAAAAAAAAATATTACCATCAAGTAAAAAAACTACATTGAACACAAAAAACTGATTTAAGCAATAGGTAATTTTCTGTTGATAACTTCCCTTTCATGGATAAGCTTTATAGTAAGTAAATAATTCTCTAGTTACTTCCTGATTATTATTTTGGATTAAATGGAAATGTTACAGAATAGAACCAGACTAATCTGAAATAATGAGAAACTTGTGCAATCTGCTCATTACTAACAATGCCCCTGTCTGGTGACTATGGAATAACGCAGGACTGAGGCCTAGATGTAAAGGGTAAAAACAGAACTGTGTAAGGAACTTGGTAGCTATAGCTCTCTCTCTAGTTCTTGTATTGGATGGGTTCATTTCCAGTTTCGTTCAGCAGGCAGGTCCGGATCAAGGCTTCTGTCACAGCATATGGGTCACAGTTGGCTGATGGACGTCGGTCCTCGAAGTAGCCTTTCTTCTCAGATCCCACATCGCGAGGAATGCGGATACTTGCTCCACGGTTTGCAACTCCAGCAGAAAACTCGTGGATGTTGGAGGTTTCATGGAAACCTGTTAAACGGCGTGCATTGTCTGATCCCCCCTTGGGGTCATAGGTTTGAATGTGATAGTCATGACGCTTAGAAAGGCGCTCAATGGCTTCTTCTATGTATCTGGAAGAATTAAGGATTAAATGTTATTTGGCTGGTCATTGCTCCTCTTTACAACATGTAAGTGCACCTCTTAAGCAATCAGTCTAATTTAAAAGCGACGATTATTAGGAGAAAGTGAGTCCCATGTTCTCCTTTTGTCAATTTCAGGCCCTTGCATTCTCTATACACTTCAATAAAAAGCACCTTGCTTGTGCACTGTCTATTCTATTGAGGTGTTTGGGACTTACAACTACTTCTCGGTGAAGTATAAAGGGAATATGTGGTCCAGGAAAGGACGAGGAGGAGTCATTAGACCTCATACTCCCGACAGTCGGGACCAGAATTCTAAAGCCCCCATAAACTTTTTGAAAGTTTTCGGCTAACCAATAGTTTGGTCAATCGTTTGGCTGGCAGCTATCTTGCCTTACTCTCCCTTTCACGTACTCTTCCGAGCACTTCTGTGTTCTCTATGAAAGAGCCACTGCCAGAGATCTATGGCGGCAACTTATCTCATAGAGAACAAAATGATCGGAGGTCTGAAATCAGACATACCAAATTTTTATCTCCCCAACATCATCGGTTAGGGAAGAATTGGGGGGGCCTCATTCGCATTAGACTGTTAGCAAAACCTATCAACATCATCAGATGCAACCAACGTAAATCTAACCTTAATAAGGTCAAACAATAATCATCTACAAGCAAAATTGAGCAAAATCTATCAAAGTCCTTGGAAGGGTTGTGCAAGCTTAGAATAAAAAGGTCTGCTGTTTTCCAAAAACCCACACCACTCTAGAACATGGGCCATGTCTGGCACTGTTGTTCGTTCCTATGTAAGTAAATGAGGCTGAGCTGAAATAACAAACACAGACCATGACCATGAGTAATGTGGTTTTGGACAGACTTTTTAGAAATTCGACAAACCCTTTTAAGACCCACATTAGAAAACATTTGTGGAAGACCGGATTAATTTCCCTGTTAAATTATGCCTCTACTTACTTGAGGCCACCATCCTCTCGCATGCGTTTTGTACTGAAGTTTGTATGGCAGCCAGCTCCATTCCAGTTTCCAGTTATGGGTTTAGGATCAAATGAAACCACAATTCCAAAATCTTCACATACTCTGTGCAGGATAAAACGGGCAATCCAGAGATGATCTCCCATATCAATCCCTTCACATGGACCCACCTGGAATTCCCACTGTAATAAAATAAATATAATATGACTTAATTTCCAAAAACAATACACATTGGAACAAAATATTATTGTTGGAAAAGACTTTTGAGAAGATGTTTGATGGTAAGGAAGACAAACAAGTATATTCCTAATTAAATCCACTGTCCCATGTGAGGTATGGATGACGAGGTTTCAAGTCTTACTTTTGGAGACAGGAACAGGCCTAATCAGGTGAAAAAGATTATTATGTCTGAATGAATTGGCGGGAACTATGGTAGAGAAAACCAGTAAACATCATTGGGGCCAAGTGAGAAGACAGTACATACTTCAAACAGCTATACACATGGAAACCATGGTGAGAGGTGTAACTTGAAAATCTCAGACGCCAATGAGACATCTCTAACAGGTCCTCCCACCTACCATGTGTCATTTATAATACTGGTTTCTTCTTCTAAGGCGTCACACTTGCGAGTGCAATGCGAGAAGCTCACACGAGTCTCTCTCATCAATTCCCGGCACTGCTGCTGGCGGTCCGGACCGGAGAATTCAGCTGCATAGAAATACATGCAGTGGCACCCTCTGGTCCGAGTGCCGGCGACAGTGCCGGAAATTGATGTGATTTAATCACGTGCGTTTCTCGCATTGCACTCGCAAGTGTGACACCGGCCTAAGACATAAGGACTTTAAACCCTACAGAGAACAAAACCCAAATGTCATGGATACCTCTGCACCTCTGACGCTTGATGTCCATGTTGACCCATTTTAGCTTGGGATTCATTATAAAAATGTGTTTCTGCCTGACACATAGCTTACAGTCATGGATTATCTTACCTGAGCTGGCATAACTTCTGCATTGGTTCCGGCAATCTTCACACCGGCATATAGACATGCGCGATAATGAGCTTCCACAATATCTCGGCCATATGCTTTATCAGCTCCTACACCACAGTAATAAGGACCTAAGGGAAAACAAATCTCATTAGGCAAGGTGGTATATCACCGGGCAGTGGATGACCCCAATATTTAATTAACGTGATGAAGACATGAATAATTATCACGGATCACCCATGCTAGTTATGACAAGTAGGTGGAAGTACAGTATATGGCATAATAACAGTAAAAGGTTACTATGGAAGCCAAGAATTACATGGTTCAGGTCATGAATTTTTATTGCTTATAGTGCAGGACACTAAAATTAAAGACTGATATTCCTACTAAGTGCAAACTACTTTGTTTTTTTCTGGATAGACATAGCATTACATTACTACTGTATGTCAGCTACTGATGTTATATGGTTATCATCGATATAGGGTATAAGAAACTATGGCATGAAAAGGATAAATTGGGTTAAACTGGACATACCTTGAGGTCCTGGAAAGCCATTTGAGGGCCAGCCAAATGGGTGTCCATCCATGCCAAGTAAGGTATATTCTTGTTCCATTCCAAACCAGGGGTGTTCATTATCCACCATATCCATAATCTGTTTACAAGTGTGTCGTAGGTTTGTTTCTAAAAGTTAAGGGTGTTTATCTGTTACTGAGATGTTTTTGGCCTGAAGGCTCGGGTTATATTTCGGCCACCACTGTCTTATATAGTCTTATGTTTCATATGAGTCAGAATCATGACAATCGAAAAAAGCCATCACATCTCATGACAGTCAGGATAAAGGTCAATACAACTACTAAAACTTATGTAAACCTATGAGTATTTCCCTAAGCGGTCTCCAAAGCAGAAATAGAAGGTGAACATGGGATAGCCATGTCACTTTGAGATGATGAAATAAAGCTTTGGATTTTAATACTTTCTTGCTATAACTTTTGGATTAACGTCATTGAACCATACCAATTGCTTGTAGCCCTACAAGCTGTTCATGCACCATTGAAACCGTATCGCAGTCACGTCGAGCTTCCTGCCCTTAGTCTCTTATTTGCTCCTTCCCATGCTCCAATGGCTGCCACCCTATCAGTGAATTTTCCCTATTGAATTCCTGATATCAGTTGTTTGGAAAACAAAATAAAAACTGAATCTGTTTAACCAACAGGAGTGTCTAGTTAATGTGCCACCTCCTCAGACACTATGAACCTTCTAGGGTATCATTAGTGATCCAGCATTGGATTCCTGGCTTAGTAGACTTGGGAACTCACTCTTGATACAACCACAGGATCCTTGTACCATTAACCACTTGGTAAAATCGATCGACTTTTAGGCTGATTTTACATGTCTGACATTCATGTTCCAAGTCTGGGCCATCTAGGGGTCACCTGACCCTCAATGACATATGTGACACTGTGGAGCTTGGGCCAAAAGATCAGCTCATGGTCTAAACAATGCACTCCATACTTGGGACGTGAATGTTGGATGTCTGAAATTCGACATTGACATTTTTGTCAATATCTTAATGTTATAGGTGCACAATTCCCCTGTGCAGCCATGTTTTAATAATCTAATGAATAAAGCATTCCATAATATATAACACATGGTCCCCTTACTAAAATTTACGCCTGCCCCGAAGGGGATTCTCTCCTCTGTGTGCCTGTCTGCTGCTCCGAGCAGGTTATGTCTCTTGGTCTTTCCTTTCCATGATGTCATAAAAAGTACATTTTGTTCTAATGAAGGAAACATGAGCAAAAGACTCCCTTATTGAGAACACAGACACATCCACTTTTATATTTGCTTTCCCTAAATCACTAAATGAATTCCAGCCCCGGAGTGATAATAATCCTTCCTGAAGATTCTTCTCGCATTCTTACAACTCACTTTCAAGTTTTGCCTTTGCCAATTGGCCAAAGCCATAATTACTAAGATCTGATCTTAATTAAATAAAATAATACCAGGGAGACAAAATTCCTGCTAAACGGGAGCTATATACCCATTTTTATACTTTTACAGCTGGGTAGTTTGCATAGTCCATCTGTTGAGTAGTCTAAGGACAACATTCAGCAGGGTTAGTGACACAGACGGCAATCCGGCCGGCCAGCTGTCCAATTGTAGTCAAGAAAGTAAATACAACAGTGAACCCATCAGTCAAGTAAAGTCAGGCTTTTATCTGAATACAATCACTATGTCTATCCTTAGATTGAGTTTCCATTCTAGGTGATGACCAGGTCCAGTTAGAATCAGTAGTACTTTTGTACATTTACTGTATGTAATTGGGACAGTTCTTTACTACCAGATAGCCAATGAACAAGAGTGTCCAAAGTCCCATGCGCACAAGTCTTCGGTGGACTAACAAGTTGAATGTTTCATTTGATTACCAAATTTTGGTGTAGACCAAATTTTACACAAAAATTTGTGTTTTTTTTTTTTTATTTTTTTTCTGCTTCTCTCACCACTTCTGAAAAGTGGGTAGGGTATGGCAACAGAGCAAATGGCAAACTTTGGCCAACATGATTACTATGGTTTATGCTATAACTTGGTGTATATGATATCACATAGCAATAGTTGCCGTAGCTGCCTTACATTTTAAGCTATGGCACATGGCTAGACAGCAAGGAGCCAAATTTACTATGGAGCGTGTGTCTCTCAATATAATTGTGGCATTCCTACTCTACAATACATTGTGACCTTGAGGACACTGCAATTGCATCAAGCAAATTATGGAAAGTCCAAACTGCATCAGATTTTGGTTGTCGCAGTCGCAGTACCCTTGTGGTTGTAATGCAGCACTATTGGCTTATATTGCACTGTGATGCAGTAGCACATAGCCAACTTTTGACTGTGCAACAAGTGTCATTGCCAAAGTTGCCGTATTGCCCCAGCCTAAAGGCCCCGTCTCACATAGCGAGATCGCTGCTGAGTCACAAGTTTTGTGACGCAACAGCGACCTCAGTAGCGATCTCGCTATGTGTGACACGTACCAGCGACCCGGCCCCTGCTGTGAGATCGCTGGTCGTGTCGGAATGGCCTGGACCTTTTTTTGGTCGTTGAGGTCCCGCTGACATTGCTGAATCGGTGTGTGTGACACCGATCCAGCGATGTCTTCACTGGTAACCAGGGTAAACATCGGGTTACTAAGCGCAGGGCCGCGCTTAGTAACCCGATGTTTACCCTGGTTACCAAAAAAAACAAACAGTACATACTCGCCTTCTGATGTCCGTCAGGTCCCTTGCCGTCTGCTTCCTGCTCTGACTGTCTGCCGGCCATACAGTGAGAGCACAGCACAGCAGTGACGTCACCGCTGCCCTCTGCTCTCACTGTACGGCGGCACTCAGTCAGAGCAGGAAGCGGATGGCAAGGGACCTGACGGACATCAGATGGTGAGTATGTACTGTTTTTTTTTTTTTTTTGGTAACCAGGGTAAACATCGGGTTACTAAGCGCGGCCCTGCGCTTAGTAACCCGATGTTTACCCTGGTTACCCGGGTGCTGCAGGGGGACTTCGGCATCGTTGAAGACAGTTTCAACGATGCCGAAGTCGTTCTCCTGATCGTTGGTCGCTGGAGAGAGCGGTCTGTGTGACAGCTCCCCAGCGACCACACAACGACTTACCAACGATCACGGCCAGGTCGTATCGCTGGTCGTGATCGTTGGTAAATCGCTATGTGAGACGGGGCCCTAAGACTGGCGTAAAGGGACAAGAGCCTTAAATTAAACACCCCCATGCACATGAGATTAAGGTGGTCATATATCGGTGGGATTAGCTTACATTCTAATGTGTATGGGGTCCGGCTGTTGATTTCAGCAGCCATTCCTTTTGTTCAGAGAGGAGATAAGCCACCACCAGGAATCTCAGCTGAGTGTTCTTGCACATAGAGGAGTAAGTAGAGAGTATCAGGGTCTAAAATCCCCCATTGTGTTTTGGAGACAGTAGATAAATTCATCATCTGAGACATTCACGTTGACTTACAAGTTGCAGTCAAACTTTTTTTGGCTTCCTTACCTGCCATTGTTCTGTTATATTTGAGCACTTCACAGAATATAAGCTTGTTGGGGTCCCTCCTGAAGGGGTCTCTGAACATGGCCACGGGTGTCAAATACATATCACTATTTGATCCCTCTGACTGATATGTACTTGAGCCATCGAAATTCCACTCTGGCAGTTCTGCATTGGATTAGAGATATCACAGAACAAAAGTTATGACTTTGTTTCTTGTCATTTTTTTAATAAAGACCATTTATCATAAACCCTTAATATAGGGTGAAATAATGAAAAAGTTCATTATATGGTTAAAATAAAGGAATAAGCTACGGAAAATAATTTCCAAAGGTTGCCTAAACATTACCGGTGTGTATGTGTGAGCATTACATGCAAGTATTCATTTTTATTCACAGACTCGCTTTGTTTGTTTTAATTGATACACCACCAGTCACCACCTTCTTCGACCATTTCACCACCTGGCTACTTCATCTCCTCTCTGCTGACATCCTCACTATCATCATGGGTGACTTCAACATACCCATTGACACATCCCAGTGAGCTATCACTAAACTTCTATCTCTCACTTCCTCTTTCGGCCTTGCTCAATGGTCTTCTACAGCCACTCGCAAAGATGGCCACACACTGGTCCTAATTTTCACCTGCCTCTGCTCCCTATCTAACCTCTCTAAGTCACCTCTACCTCTTTCTGACCAAAACCTACTCACATTCTCTTCCCTTTCATCTCCAGGTTCACAATCCCACCCCACAAACTTGCACACCCTCGCAGAAATGTCATACACCTCGATCTACACTCACTCTCTGAATCCCTACTCTCTCTTACAGACATAAGTTCCCTACACAATGCGGATGCTGCTGCCACTTTATATAACACCACAATAGCTGCAGCTCTTGAATTGGTCGCCCATCTCACACTCAAACGAGATCCCCCTCAAACCAGGACTTCATCGCATTCAAACAGTCCCTCACTACTTTCAAGGCCACACTCACCATAGCAAAACAAACGTACTTCTCATCTCTCATATCCTTCCTGTCTCACAACCCTAAACAGCTATTCAACACCTTCAATTCTCTCCTCCTTCCCGAAGCACCTCCTCCCTCTCCACTTATCTCAGCTGAAGATTTTGCCTCAATCTTCAAACAGAAGATTGATAACATTAGAGAAAGCTTTGGCCTACAAACCCCCAGAGTCCATCGTCCTAACTACTCAGCACTCCTACTCCAAAACCAGCTAATCTACCATTACAAAAGACCAACTTTCTGCCGTACTCTCGAGATCACATCTCACCACCTGTGCACTTGACCTGATCCCATCCCACTTCATCCCAAACCTCACCACAGTCTTCATCCCAACCCATCTCTATAACCTATCACTAACAACTGATGTTTTCCCCTCATGCTTCAAACATGCCTCAATCACACCCATCCTTGAAAAGCACTCGCTTGAACCATCCCCTGTATCTAACTATCGCCCCATTTTACTTCTCCCCTATGCCTCAAAACTACTGGAACAACATGTCCATTTCGAACTGTCCTCCCACCTCTCTTCCTGCTCCCTCTTTGACACTACTCTGTCCTTCTCCTCGAGGACCTGTCCTCTGCCTTTGACACAGTGGACCACTCCCTATTATTACAGACCCTCTCATCCCTTGACATCACTGACTTGGCCCTATCTTGGATCGCGTCATACCTAACAGACCAGACATTCAGTGTCTCCCACTCACACACCACCTCCTCACCTTGCCCCCTATTTGTCAGAGTCCCGCGAGGTTCAGTCCTAGGGCCCCTGCTCTTCTCCATTTACACTCCATGTATACTGGGACAGCTCACACCTTTCAGTATCACCTCTATGCTGATGACATGCAGATCTACCTCTCTGGACCAGATATCACCTCCCTAATAACCAAAATCCCAGAATGTCTGTCAGCTATTTCATCTTTCTTCTCTTCTAAATTTCTAAAACTTAATATGGACAAAACAGAATTCATCATCTTTTCCCCATCCCACTGAACTCCCCCAACAGACCTATCCATTAAAGTAAATGGCTGCTCACTCTCCCCAGTCCCACAATCTTGCAGCCTCGGGGTAATCCTAGACTCTGATCTCTCCTTCAAACCACATATCCAAGCCCTTTCCACTTCCTGCTAACTTCAACGCAAAAATATTTCCCGGATCCATACATTCCACAACCAAGAATCTGCAAAAACTCTAGTGCATGCCCTCATCATCTCCCGCCTTGACTACTGCAACCTCCTACTTTTTGGCCTCCCCTCTAACACTCCTGCACCCCTCCAATCTATCCTAAACTCTGTTGCCCGACTAATCCACCTGTCCCCCCACTATTCCCCAGCCTCTCCTCTTTGTCAATCCCTTCATTGGCACCCCATTACCCAGAGACTCCAGTTCAAAACCCTAACTATAGCATACAAAGCCATCCACAACCTATCTGCTCCATACATCTGTGACCTCGTCTCCCGGTACTTACCGGCACGCAACCTCCGATCCTCACAAGATCTCCTTCTCTACTCCCCTCTTATCTCCTCTTCCCACAATCGCATACAAGCTTTCTCCCGTGCATCCCCCATACTCTGGAACTCTCTACTCCAACATATCAGACTCTCTCCTACCGTGGAAACCTTCAAAAGGAACCTGAAGACCCACCTCTTCCGACAAGCCTACAACCTGCAGTAAGCACCGATCCACCAAACCACTGCACGATCAGCTCTGCCCTCACCTACTGTATCCTCACCCATCCCTTGTAGATTGTGAGCCCTCGCGGGCAGGATCCTCTCCTCCTGTACCAGTCATGACTTGTGTTGTTTAAGATTATTGTACTTGTTTTTTATTATGTATACCCCTCCTCACATGTAAAGCGCCATGGAATAAATGGCGCTATAATAATAAATAATAATAATAATCACTGCACACCTTCAATCGACTTTGGTTCGGAATCAAGGGTACGAGTTTTGCAACGCAGGCCTTCTCCCGTCCCATCAATCCATATGTACATAGCCTGGACTTTATCTGTTTGTGGGATGTCCATGTACATCTGCTTCATTGCCTTGCTTAGTTGGGCACTGGCTGAGGTCGACATGACTGCAGTAGGATGTTGTCCTACGGGGAACAAAGTGCACAAATGGTTTAAATGAGTTTTTAGTATTCCGACTGGGAGGCAACTAAATACTGGAGCTCTGCAGGAACAATTGCAAGGCTTTTCATAGAGGCTCATGGTGGGTACAAGCAGAAATCACAGCCAACGTGGTATTCATTACTGTGCTTTCCGTCACCCATTTCAAGCCAAACACTATATCAATGATGCAAAAACAAGTAAAAAGACTTAAAAAGGTTGTGTCATCTTATTAAATGGGTAAAATATAAGCAAGCAGCTTTTCAATTTACCTCTTACCAAAAAGCCTCTTTGTTCTCAAGAATAGAAAGTATTTCAATTCTACAGTTTACAGCTCATTGCCAATTTTACCGGCCACTTCTGCAGCCTATTAAAAGGGGGCCGGTTTCCTATGCAAGGAACATACACTTTCGATCTGTTTGCTGTGAAACTTGCAAGTACTGCCCTGAAAGTGGACGGATAACTGGCAAAATCTGAGAGCGCACAGTTCAGGCCAATACCAAAGGTTCAACCATGTTGTAATCATCTTTTGCGTTCTCTGCCTACTGGCAATCAGGAAGCTGGGAAGCAGGGGAGCGGCTTAAGATATAATATGAGAAAATCCCTTTAATGAGAATTATTGTAGGATATATTTGATTTTAAATAGGTAATCAATAATTGTATCCCACTTATCTAATGCCCATAGCACTGTAATGCACAGTGGGCCTTTAGGCCGGGGTCCAGTTGCCCATTAAATGTATGATATTTATACAGAGTCTGTTAGATAAGATGATATAAACTTATTCTGTGCGACATCAAAATATGATCCCAGTTATATGGCTCTGTAATCCCTGAGCATCAGTACAGGAAAGGAAAATGGCTAATGGGATAGATCAAATTAATTTACTCTATGCTTATAAATTATACTTGCATTGCATTGATGCATGGATGCGTTGTGGGTGTACAATATTAAAAAATAATAAGAATTGAAAAAATCCAGAACTAAAAGCTATGTTCACTTTCCCACAGTACTTCCTGTGCTGAACGTTACAAATCAATCAGAGCTCCTGCTCTTGACAGCTCTCTGCTCCCCCCCTTCCTTCTCTCAGTGTGAAAGATAGCAGGAGCGAGATAGCGAAGGTAGAAAACATCTCAGGGAGGACAGAGGAAGCAGACTACAGAGTAAGAAGAAAGCACCTGAAAAGGAAAAAAAATTGCAGGATAGAAGCTGTGCAGATGTCACATCCAGCCTATATTACTGGGAGAGACACTCCCACAAGTGAAAATTCTGAACCTTGTTTCAGGCTACAAACTGCATATCAAGGGACCTGAAAATTAATGAAGGAATGAAGATTGCTGATTATTAAGTAAATGTAACCTGTAACATAGGCAAAAAAAAATCATTTTTCTCTTCTTAAAAAAAGCCTTTAACATTAGCCTTTGTAATGCCTCCATAGCAAAATCGCCCATCAACCAAGTCAAAACAAAATGACATCCATAAGTTATAACCCCAGTTTTTGGAGGTACCAGAGATCCCCACTGATCCTACATCCTTCTTTTAAGTTAACCGAGTTAAAATGGTGACATTTCATACATGTAACAATCTGTTTCCAGACCAGTTTAAAAAAAAAAAAAAGAAGAGAAAAAAAAATCTGAGAATTGTATTGAAAACAGCAGAGATGCAAGAAAAGCTAAAAGCGGAAACCGCATAGACTGGAAATCACATAATGTTGATTTTGCATTGCAAATCTAGGTAAGAAAAGCCCCTCTCAAAATGGCTACCCCCACTATTGGCATACAAGCCAGGAATGAATGAGGCATGGACAGCTGAAGCTTTCCATGGGGACCTACATTCCATAGTAACACAAGAACACAACAAGGGAGATGTGAAAAATAATAATGAAAGAATGTGATATAATAGGAATACAATACAAGAGATAGACATAGATTATAATACCTAAACCAAACCATAAATAACAATGTGCAGAATCATAAATGACTCACGCTCTCCCGATTGTATAATTGAGGAATTATATAGAAATGCATCCAAGCAGAAAGCGAATGTAAGCAAATAACAATAATGATGTAACACAGAAGACAATGTAACCGTGTTCTTTCAGGAATAGTGCTGGCACATCGGCAGACAAGGGGTTAAACACCATACAATGCATTTCTTCTGATATAATGCAACCTGCATGAAATTATACAGCAGAGACCCCCATGAACTCATCATCTCCCAGAGGTCTCTTTAATATCATTCATTAATTACCATGCATGTAACACTCCTATGATAATAATATTATGGCCAAAAGTAAGAAATCGCTAAGTATGAGGCATGTCATCGAGCTGTCAGCTCATGCGGAAAACCCAGTAGAAAATGTCTAAGCTTTAAGCTGATTGCGAGTGCTCTAGTATATGTTGGCGCCATAGTAAAAATGATAATAAAGCATATTGTGCTGATGTAGCAGAGTTGAGTGGGTCATATGGTAAAAGCTGCAGGTAAACCTTTCCAATCTCAATTCAAGCCCAAAAATTGTAAAATTGACAATTTCAGCCCTGCTACATCTAGACATGTAATTGTATGAAAAAAAAACTCCTAATATTAATATTGGCAAAATAGCATTGTTTATGCTATAGGTATTGTTACGTGTGAATGTATTAAATTCGTATTGTGAGAAATTGTGAGTCCGTAACAAAATTTGGACATTTTGCGGAAAGGTAAAGGATTGACGAAGCGACATGCACATAAAGGAATCCTTCTGCGGAGTTTACCTGTATCCGATGGAGATGGAGATGAGGATGCGGACAATCCACAGGGCTGTGGGTGTTGCTGGTTTGTTCCTGGGTGTTAGTTAAATGCTCCCATTCTCAGGTTTGAGGTGAGGCTGTTCTCCCAGTACATATATTGAGGAGCTCAGTGCCAGCCCCTCGCCTGGTGATTGGTTGGCTGCCAGCATGATCTCTACATGCCATGCTGGGACCTCCTTCATGCATTGTGCCATTGGCCATACTTGCAGAAAGTGCAGCCTTCATCATCCTAAGGTTCTCCCCAGTGCTGAGAAAAACAAGTCAGGGAGGGAGGAGCGAGGAAAAAGGACACAGAAGAAAAAAAAAAAAAATCACAGAAGCTGATAGAAAAAAAAAACAGTGGACAAACATCTTGTTAATCAGAACACAGTGTGGAAGGAGATCTGTGTGATTGCAGAGGAGAAGGAGGAGGGAGCTTGTAAATCTTACATTTATTGCTCAACATTCAGCTGGAACACAAACATATGTCTCATCTGTGGGAAATCCTCATCTGCTGTCATATTACCGGCCGCCGGACACAGAAACTTACAGTTCTGACGTCGCAGATACTTTTGTAAACATATTTGTAAACAAAAACATCCTCAGTCCCAGGCAGTACGCCAGATGCTCTGGTTACAGAACGAACTTTACCGGGCAGGCTGAAAATAAATGACTTACATATACACTGCTCAAAACAATAAAAGGAACACTAAAATACCACATCCTAGATATCACTGAATTAAATATTTCAGTTGCAAATCTTTATTCATGTGTTGAGAACAATAAAACATAAAAATGATCAATGTAAATCAAAATGAATATCCCATGGAGGTCTGGAGTTGGAATGATGCTCAAAATCAAAGTGGAAAATCAAATTGCAGGCTTATCCAACTTCAGTGGAAATGCCTCAAGACAAGGAAATGATGTTCAATTGTGTGAGTGAATCCTCCATGTGCCTGTATGACCTCCCTTCAATGTGCGGGTATGCTCCTGATGCAGCGGCGGATGGTCTCCTGAGGGATCTCCTCCCAGACCTGCACTAAAGCATCCGCCAACTCCTGGACCGTCTGGTGCAACGTGAATGAGTTCAATCGGATTCAGGTCTGGAGAATGGGCAGGCCAGTCCATAACTCCAATGCCTTCACCTTGCAGGAACTGCTGACACACTCCAGCCATATGAGGTCTGGCATTGTCCTGCATTAGGAGGAAGCAAGGGCCAACCGCACCAGCATATGGTCTCACAAGGGGTCTGAGGATCTCATCTCGGTACCTAATGGCAGTTAGGCTACCTCAGGTGAGCACATGGAGGGCTGTGCAGCCTTCCCAAGAAATGCCACCCCACATCATTACTGACCCACTGCCAATCCAGTCATGCTGAAGGATGTTGCAGGCAGCAGATTGCTCTCCACCACATCTCCAGACTCTGTCACGTCTGTCACATGTACTCAGTGTGAACCTGCTTTCATCTGTGAAGAGCACAGGGCGCCAGTGGCGAATTTGCCAATCCTGGTGTTCTGTGGCAAATGCCAATAATAATAATAATAATAATAATCTTTATTTATATAGCGCCAACATATTCCGCAGCACTTTACAATTAAGTTGGGACTTATACAGACAAATTCAATACAAGTTAAGACAATTTAAACAGTGACATTAGGAGTGAGGTCCCTGCTCGCGAGCTTACAATCTACAAGGAAATGGGGGGACACAATAGGTGCAAAGTGCTCGTTATTTCAGGTCTGGCAATTATAATACATAGGGATTTTCATATAAAGCTGCATGATCCGGTCATCAGCCCGTGTGTTTAAGTGCAATAGTCAAGTATCAAGTGCAGTTATCATGAGCATAGAGGGTGTGGAGACAGATGAATAGTAGGGTCAGGGCTGCCACTAGAAATTTCGGGGCCCCATACTGGCAAAATTTTCGGGGCCCCCTTGAGACTCCGCCCAGGCTCCACCCCAGCCCCGCCTCCACGCTCCACCCCTCAAACTGTCCACAGTCCCACCGCTCTCTCTTGGAAAAACTCCACTTCTCACCAATCACACATTGAGGGTACGTGTCCACCTTCAGGATGGCCGGCGGTTGCGTCGGAGCGGCAAACCCGCTCGGCGCTAAGCCCCGCCCCCTACTGTGACGCGATGATGCCGGATGTGTTCATTGCACACATCCGGGATCATCGCACCCCACACATAGGGCCCTGTGTTATAGCTTGCGGCGGTGCACGGAACACGGACATGCTGCGATCTTAAAAGAAGCGCCGCATGTCCGGAGTCGCAGGGCCGCTGGGTGCGTGTTACCACGCATAGTGGAGACGGGATTTCATAAAATCCCCTTCACTATGCTGGAACATCTGGACGCTGCGTGTTTGACGCTGTGGCCCCACGCAGCGTCAAACACGCAGCGTTTACTTAACGTGGACACATACCCTAACAGTTCCCATCACCAGATCACACATATAGCCGGCAGCTTTTGTTTTGGCCAAAAGATTTTGTAAGCCGCCACCATAACACGGTAGACTCTTTTGGTGAGGCCCTACTCTGCTGTAACCTATTAAATATTTGTTAAAATATGCAATACAATTTAGGTATATTTTTATTTATTTTTCAATTTTTAAAATGACCAATAATATCACATAAAAAGAACAAATACCGCTACACCATGACCAGTTGACATATTACCACCACAGTGATCGAATAGTATCACATACAAGGGACAAATACCGCAACACCATGTCCAGACCACATATTACCACCACATAGTTACTGAATACTACAATTCTGATCAGTAATAAAAAAAAAAGCACCACACTATCACCATAAGTGCCATTATACACAGGAGATCTGTACTTAGTATGCAGTGTCTGTGTACAGATAATACAGTGATGACTGGTGACGTATATATAGTGGTGGTGGTGTATATAGTATACAGTGTATAGTGTCAGTGTATAGGTAACACTGACTTACCAGTGACGTCTCTAGGTGAAGTCCTTCATCTTTCATCCAGCACAGACCGCCATCATGTCTTCCAGCCAGGACTCGTTTCTGCAGGAAATAACACAGTTATCTCGAGCTCCGCTTGTAGAACACATTACTTAATTTTTCCCAACTTCTACATTACACCACATGAAGAAAAAGAGGCGACATAGTGTCACTCTACACAGTAACAGGACCGCCCCCTCATTTAAAACAGTGTCCTCAAAAAATAAATACATCACTGCAGTAATAATATCCCTTAATTAGTCCCTATGGTAATAATATTCCCCATCCTGGCCCCCGTGTGTCTCATTCCTGGCGTCAGCCATATGTTCTCCCATCCTGCCCTCATGAGTATCCATCCTGCCCCATATGATCTCCCCATCCTGCCCCATCTGTCTCCATCGTATCCATCCTGCCCCATGATCCTGCACAATCTGTCTCCAATTCTGCCCCCAGTGTCTCCAATCATGCCTCCTGTGTCTCCAATCCTTCCCCATCTGTCTCCAGTCATGCCCCCATGTCTTTCATCATACCCCATATCTCCATACTGCCCCTGTGTCCAGCATTCTGCCCCCTGTGTCCAGCATTCTGCCCCGTGTCCAGCATACTGCCCCGTGTCCAGCATCTCTGCCCCTTTGTCCAGCATACTGCCCCTTTGTCCAGCATTCTGCCCCGTGTCCAGCATCTCTGCCCCTTTGTCCAGCATACTGCCCCTTTGTCCAGCATTCTGCCCCGTGTCCAGCATCTCTGCCCCTTTGTCCAGCATCTCTGCCCCTGTGTCCAGCATCTCTGCCCCTGTGTCCAGCATCTCTGCCCCTTTGTCCAGCATCTCTGCCCGTGTCCAGCATAGTGCCCGTGTCCAGCATCTCTGCCCCTTTGTCCAGCATACTGCCCCTGTGTCCAGCATCTCTGCCCCTTTGTCCAGCATACTGCCCCTGTGTCCAGCATACTGCCCCTGTGTCCAGCATTCTGCCCCCTGTGTCCAGCATTCTGCCCCCTGTGTCCAGCATCCTGCCCCTGTGTCCAGCATTCTGCCCCCTGTGTCCAGCATTCTGCACCCTGTGTCCAGCATCTCTGCCCCTTTGTCCAGCATCTCTGCCCCTTTGTCCAGCATCTCTGCCCCTTTGTCCAGCATTCTGCCCCGTGTCCAGCATCTCTGCCCCTTTGTCCAGCATACTGCCCCTTTGTCCAGCATTCTGCCCCTTTGTCCAGCATCTCTGCCCCTTTGTCCAGCATACTGCCCCTTTGTCCAGCATACTGCCCGTGTCCAGCATTCTGCCCCCTGTGTCCAGCATCTCTGCCCCTTTGTCCAGCATACTGCCCCTTTGTCCAGCATTCTGCCCCGTGTCCAGCATTCTGCCCCGTGTCCAGCATCTCTGCCCCTTTGTCCAGCATACTGCCCCTTTGTCCAGCATACTGCCCCTTTGTCCAGCATTCTGCCCCTTTGTCCAGCATCTCTGCCCCTTTGTCCAGCATACTGCCCCTTTGTCCAGCATACTGCCCCTTTGTCCAGCATTCTGCCCCTTTGTCCAGCATACTGCCCCTTTGTCCAGCATACTGCCCCTTTGTCCAGCATTCTGCCCCTTTGTCCAGCATCTCTGCCCCTTTGTCCAGCATACTGCCCCTTTGTCCAGCATACTGCCCCTTTGTCCAGCATTCTGCCCCGTGTCCAGCATCTCTGCCCCTTTGTCCAGCATACTGCCCCTTTGTCCAGCATACTGCCCGTGTCCAGCATTCTGCCCCGTGTCCAGCATCTCTGCCCCTTTGTCCAGCATACTGCCCCTTTGTCCAGCATTCTGCCCCCTGTGTCCAGCATTCTGCCCCCTGTGTCCAGCATTCTGCCCCCTGTGTCCAGCATCTCTGCCCCCTGTGTCCAGCATCTCTGCCCCCTGTGTCCAGCATCTCTGCCCCGTGTCCAGCATCTCTGCCCCCGTGTCCAGCATTCTGTCCCCTGTGTCCAGCATTCTGCCCCCTGTGTCCAGCATTCTGCCCCCTGTGTCCAGCATTCTGCCCCGTGTCCAGCATCTCTGCCCCTTTGTCCGGCATACTGCCCCCTGTGTCCAGCATCTCTGCCCCCTGTGTCCAGCATCTCTGCCCCCTGTGTCTAGCATCTCTGCCCCCTGTGTCCAGCATCTCTGCCCCCTGTGTCCAGCATCTCTGCCCCCTGTGTCCAGCATCTCTGCCCCTGTGTCCAGCATACTGCCCGTGTCCAGCTTTCTGCCCCAGCGTGTCCAGCGTTCTGCCCCGGGCCCCAGCGTGTCCAGCGTTCTGCCCCGGGCCCCACCCCCCTGGGATCGCCGCTCTCAAAAAAAACCAAAAAACGAGTTCTTACCTTGCCATGCGCTCCTGCGGCGGGGAACCTCACTTCCTCCACGCAGGTGAAGGACGCACTCGCCGGCGGCTGACAATGACGTCAGACGCCGGCGAAGTGCGACTGCGCACTGCGGCCGCTCAAGTCAGCTGCCAGCCTCCGACTGGCTGGCGGCGGCTGTTAACTATTGACGTGCGGGCACGGGCCCGCACGTTATTAGTGTCCCGCAGGCCCGCAGCGCTGGCAGGGGGGGGCCCGCAGCGCCGGCAGGGGGGGGGGGGCCCGGAGCGCCGGCAGGGGGGGGGCCCGGTGAGCAGATTAGACGGGGCCCGATGCGGGCCCCCTCTGCTCACCGGGCCCCATACGCCAGTCATGGCTGTCATGCCCTGATGGCGGCCCTGAGTAGGGTGCAGATTCAGAGTGATATTTGGAAGGAGGGAACAGGGCAAAGTTAGTTTACTGAGTAGTTGATGTGGTAGGCTTGTTTGAAGAGATGGGTTTTTAGAGCGCGCTTGAATAGGTTGGGGCTAGGTATCAGTCTGATCGTCTGGGGAAGTGCATTCCAGAGAGCTGGCGCAGCACGAGAGAAGTCTTGTAGACGGAGGTGCGAGGTTCGGATTACGGGGGATGTTAGCCTCAGGTCGTTTGTAGAACGGAGGGCACGTGTAGGGCGATAGACAGAGATGAGAGAGGAGATATAAGGCGGTGCAGAACTGTGGAGAGCTTTGTGGGTGAGAGAGATGAGTTTATACTGGACCCTGTAGCGAATGGGTAGCCAGTGTAATGACTGGCACAAGATGGAGGCATCGGTGAAGCAGTTAGACAGAAATATGACCCTGGCTGCCGCATTCAAGATGGATTGGAGAGGAGAAAGTTTGGTAAGAGGGAGACCGATCAGAAGAGAGTTGCAGTAGTCCAGACGAGAATGAATAAGAGCGACAGTAAGAGTCTTAGCAGTTTCAAAGGTGAGAAAAGGTCGGATTCTGGAGATGTTTTTAAGATGCAGGAGGTGACAAGAGCAAGTGAGTGATCGGATATAGGGAGTAAAGGAAAGTTCGGTGTCGAATATGACCCCAAGACAACGGGCAAGCTGCTTGGGAGTTATGGTTGAACCCTCCAGGGTAATTTCGATGTTGGGTAGAGAGAGGTTAGTAGAAGGGAGAAACACAAGAAGTTCTGTTTTGGAGAGATTTAGTGTCAGATAGAGGGAGGACATGATGTTAGAGACAGCAGACAGACAATCCTTGGTATTTTGAATTAGGGTAGGGGTGATGACAGGGGAAGAAGTTTATAATTGGGTGTCATCAGCATAGAGATGATACTGGAACCCAAATCTGCTGATTGTTTGTCCAATAGGGGCCATGTATAGAGAGAAGAGGAGGGGGCCTAGGACTGAGCCCTGCGGAACCCCGATAGTAAGGGGACGAGGAGAGGAAGAGGAGCCGGCAAAAGATACAGTGAAGGAGCGGTCAGAGAGGTAGGAGGAGAACCAGGAGAGGGCTGTGTCCTTGAGGCCTATGGAGCGGAGCATAGTGAGAAGGAGCTGGTGATCCACAGTGTCAAATGCGGCAGAGAGATCCAGGAGAATCAGCAGAGAGCAATGACCTTTGGATTTAGCTGTTAGTAGGTCATTAGAGACTTTAGTGAGGGCAGTTTCAGTGGAATGTAAAGAGCGGAAACCAGATTGTAAGGGGTCAAGAAGAGAGTTTTCCGAGAGATAGCGGATTAGACGGGAGTGGACCAAGTGTTCCAGGAGTTTAGAGATGAAGGAAAGGTTAGATACAGGTCTGTAGTTAGCAGTGCAGTTCTGGTCCAGGGATGGCTTTTTAAGTAAAGGGGTTATGATGGCATGTTTAAATTAGGAGGGAAAGATACCTGAAGAAAGAGAGATGTTAAATATTTTAGTCAGGTGAGTGGTGACCACTGGTGAGAGAGACTGCAGGAGAGGTGAAGGAATGGGGTCACTGTTGCAGGTTGTAGGTGGTGTTGCCAAGCGTCCTGGACAGTGTTGGGCTGTGAGCACAACCCCCATCTGTGGACGTCGGACTCAGACCATCCTCATGGAGTCTATTTCTAACCGTTTGTGCAGACACATGCACATTTGTGGCCTGTTGGAGGTAATTTTGCATTGCTCTGCCAGTGCTTCTCCTGTTCCTCCTTGCACAAAGGCGGAGGTAGCGGTCCTGCTGCTGGGTTGTTGCCCTCCTACGGCCCCCTCCACATCTCCTGATGTACCGGCCTGTCTCCTGGTAGTGCCTCCAGCCTCTGGACACTACGCTGACAGACACAGCAAACCTTCTTGCCACAGCTCGCATTGATGTGCCATCCTAGATGAGCTGCACTACCTGAGCCACTTGTGTGGGTTGTAGAGTCCGTCTCATGCTACCACAAGTGTGAAAGCACAACCAGCATTCAAAAGTGACCAAAACATCAGCCAGAAAGCATTTGTACTGAGATGTGGTCCCCACCTGCAGAACCACTCCTTTATTGAGGGTGTCCTGATAATTGCCAATAATTTCCATCTGTTGTCTATTCCATTTGCACAACAGCATGTGAAATTGATTGTCAACCAGTGTTGCTTCCTAAGTGGACAGTTTGATTTCACAGAAGTTTGGTTTCCTTGGAGTTATATTCTGTTGTTTAAGTGTTCCCTTTATTTTTTAAGCAGTGTATATAGGTCTGCTATTCCCACCTTACTTTCCACATGCTCCAGAACAGAGCGAGCTTAAAGGGGTTCTGCGCTCCCACTGACTGAAATAAACAGCCTCGTCTCTCTTGTATCCAGCGCGTGTATATCTGCAGGGAAAATGTTCTGCATCTGCCTAGGAGTGCACATAAACGGTTAATTCAGTGCCAGAGGCAGCCGAAAGTGTTAAGATTTACCTGGATAAGGTTGTATCACACCGTTACATGGTCCATATTCAGCTCACAATGTCCAAATCCAAACTAAAAAGCTTCAGGCTACGTTCCCACCATGAACTTTATCGTGATTTTGACGCTGCGTGGTTTCCTTTCTTCACCCATTAAGTAAGGTAGGTGATTTGCATTTTTCTAAAAATACAGAGTGAAAAACTCACCAAAAACTCATTGTGGGAATGTAGCCTAAAACAAGATTCTGATGGACGTATAAAATTTGGTCCAGTTATGTCCACAAATTGCTGACGTGACTTGCTATGTGTGCTTGACCGTGCAGAGAACGAGACGCTTGTCCTCAGCATGCGCTCGTCTGGCCCATAAATCAGACTAGTTCAAGCTACAAATTTTTCAACACTGACCAGTGGCCCATGTGAAAAATTGTTGTTTTGCTGAAGCACGCTGGTTATTATTGGATCAGTGGGCTGTCCTTTGGGCACAGGGGCGGCACAATGGCCGTTAGGGCAGAGTCACACAACCGTAGATTCTCCCACCAAAGAGAATTGGGTCAATTATGCAAATTAGACTCAGATCAGAGTGTGTGTATAGTGTGATCCGATTCTCTGGGATGAGAAGATGGAGCAAAAAACTAAATATTGTTGGGGAAAAAAACATAAATACGGCGTACATATACCCCTAAAAATAACTTTTATTAATAATTCAATATAAAATCCTGACCCCAAAAAAAATTGTCACAAAAGATATATCTAAACTATTATGGTCCTAAATACCACTGATGCTCAAAACTACCTTGCTGTGGAGGTTGGCACCCTAAGAGACGATTTTTTGGCGCCCCCACTCAACGTAGACTGTCCCTATCTCCCCTGCACTGTCCCTTAAAGTGCAGGCAGGAAAACAATATAGGGAAAGTGCAGTGGTGAAAAGATAATTTATAAAATATAAACCATAATCAGGACCTAAATAGGTGCCTCCATATAGAAGAATTGGCAAAACGCACAAAAGTTTTAGCAAATAGTGCCCCTTTATACAAAAAAATCGTATTTCAATGGCAACCAAGATATTGCTCAGTCCTATATATTTCAATTTATTGCCAGAAAGAAATCATTGCTCCAATGGCGACAGTGAAAATATACACAGGTTATTGACTTCACCATTGGGCACATAGTCAACAATATCGCACCTCTATTCTGGCAAAGCATAAAAGAGCAGCCATAGAAAGAAAAATAGTAAGGGATAAACTTAGCGTGTGCCGTGTCTCCTCGTATCTCCTCAACGCGTTTCCCCGCTCTTGCGGTTCATCAGGAGGAAGCGATGGTGTATTGATGTAGCATGCCACCTAGATATAGGGCATAAGCCGGCCTTGACAATATGGGCTTAAATAGCCCATAACAAACTGCGTGCCAAAGTAAGTCACGCCCCCTATCATACGGAGTCCCTGATGGGTCAATAAGGTGCCTCCGTCCTCATTTACAATCATAAATAAATAAATAAATACATAACCGTTCTACTTAAATAGCCCCATTCACATATCTTGCAGTATAAGGCGCCATCTAATAAAGCCCAATATAGCACGCATATATATCCAGATACCCGCGATACAAATAGTATTAACCCTGGCCTGAGGTGCGCATGTCCGGGATCACCGTGGAACGCAAGCCGCAGCACCCCGCTGCGCGTCAGAGAGCGCCTGCGCAGTAGGTATGTTGAGATCTACTATACAGGGCCCTGTCCCATTCCTCCTCACCGGTGCGCATGCCCGAGGCCACGGATAGAGTATTGGATCCCTTCAAGGGTTAACCGGACAGGCTGCAACTATATACCGGAAACTAATAAGGGGGCATATGATTCCAGATAACTGTGATAACGATAACTCAAAAGTATGAACGGCAAAATTTCTTTTACTACGAGGACCTCAGCATCTTATAAAATGTATATGTATATATAACAATACATCAAATATTCAGATCAAACCTACAATAAGGAAACATTAAAAAATGTGTGTGGACAGGTAGTTATAGCGGCATAATAATTCATATCAACCAAAATAAAAGTTAAATTAAAGGACATACAGGGCAAAAGAGGTAACCTGTCCCCAGATACATGTGATGGTATATTCTTTATAAAAAACACGTAAAAGAGAGGTTCTCATTGAGGCCTTTAGGGGACAGAGACTGTAACCTAAATATCCACTCTGTCTCCCGTCTCTGTATGATTTTATCCAGATCTCCCCCCCTAGTTTTGGGCCGTACCAACTCAATCATGCTAAATGTGATTTCTTTAAGGTTTCTGCCGTGATGACTATTCATGTGACGAGCCACAGGCGTATCACGTCCGTGCCTGATGTCACCTAGGTGTTCACCTACTCTTACCCTAAGCTCCCTCAGGGTCTTGCCTATGTAATCCATAGGACAAGTACAGGTTGCTTTATAAACCAGACCACTTGATTTACAATTTCCGAAGTCTCTTATTCCATAAGTCTTACCATTTGCTGCACTTTTAAACATTTTTCCTTGGGCCATGAAGACACATTTGGTACAATTTCCACATCTAAAGAAACCCAGGGGCCTTCTTTCCAACCATGTCCCTGGTTTAGATGGCCTCTGATATAAACTGTGTACCAAATGGTCTCCTATCGATCTACCCCTCCTATACGTGATGCTAGGTCTAGGAGGTATAAATTTGCTAAGGTTAGGGTCCGCTTGTAGAATCCCCCAGTGTTTTTTAAAAACCTGGTATACCCTCTCCGACTGTCCGTCGAAAGTGCCTATTAGTCTGACTATGTTATTCTCCTGCTGGTTTATTATGTCTTTATGTCTCAAGAGGGACTGCCTCTCCATTTTTGATATTTCATGGAATGGGCCATCCAATACTTCACAGGGATAATCCCTTGCTCTAAAACGCTGATATAAATCCCTCGCCTGTCTTTTAAAAACAACGTCATCCGTACAGTTTCTTTTAATACGCATAAGTTGGCCTTTAGGTATCCCTCTCTTCAGGGGGATCGGGTGGTGGCTTGTCCATCTAAGTAGACTGTTTGTTGAGGTAGGTTTTCGGTATGTACAGGTGTTGATACTACCATCTAACCCCTTGGAAATGGTCAGATCCAAAAAATTAATACTCCTGACATGGTATTCGTAGGTGAAACATAGACCAATGTTGTTAATATTAATGGTCTCCACAAAACGGCGGAGCTCCGCCTCTGGGCCAGACCAAAACACCAAGATGTCATCTATATATCTGGCCCAGAGACAGACATATGAATTCCACCATACCTGATCATCCCCAAACACCTGGGTTTCCTCCCACCAGCCCAGGAAGATATTCGCATACGTGGGGGCACAAGGGCTCCCCATCGCAGTACCCCTGAGCTGGTGGAAGTACTTCCCATCAAATAGAAAATAATTGTGCGTAAGACAAAATTGTAGGAGTTCCTCAATAAACAAATTGTGCTCTCTACACTCCACCGCTCTTGTCTGTAAATAATAGAAAATGGCTTCCATTCCACATGCATGTGGTATGCTACTGTAGAGAGCCTCCACGTCTATAGAAACCAGCAGGGTGTCTACTCCTACCGTAATACCTTCCAATTGGCTGAGCAGATGTGACGTATCCCGTACATGGTGGTTCTAATCTCTCTGGAGAAGAACTTATGGCCCTTGAGACCTTGGAGAATAACAGGGAGATTATTATTAAGGCCTCAGACAAGGGCGGCAATCTGGTACTTATGGATCAACAGCTATATTTGAAAATGTGCTATTCTTTACTTGACGACCAAAATACGTATGAGACCCTAGAATATGATCCAACCCAGGGATATGCTGACGAATTATTGGATATTTTGATTAGAGGCAGAGAGGGGGGTTTGGTATCTCAAAATGAGTATAAGTTCTTGATACCAAATAATCCAGTTAAACCTACCTTCTATGCTCTACCAAAATTGCATAAGGGCACGAGCCCCCTTAAAGGTCGCCCAATTGTAGCAGGAATTGGTTCGTTAATGCAAAATAGTGGGATCTACCTCGATAAGGTCCTTAGACCATTTGTTACCTCTTTGCCCTCATATGTACGGGATACGTCACATCTGCTCAGCCAATTGGAAGGTATTACGGTAGGAGTAGACACCCTGCTGGTTTCTATAGACGTGGAGGCTCTCTACAGTAGCATACCACATGCATGTGGAATGGAAGCCATTTTCTATTATTTACAGACAAGAGCGGTGGAGTGTAGAGAGCACAATTTGTTTATTGAGGAACTCCTACAATTTTGTCTTACGCACAATTATTTTCTATTTGATGGGAAGTACTTCCACCAGCTCAGGGGTACTGCGATGGGGAGCCCTTGTGCCCCCACGTATGCGAATATCTTCCTGGGCTGGTGGGAGGAAACCCAGGTGTTTGGGGATGATCAGGTATGGTGGAATTCATATGTCTGTCTCTGGGCCAGATATATAGATGACATCTTGGTGTTTTGGTCTGGCCCAGAGGCGGAGCTCCGCCGTTTTGTGGAGACCATTAATATTAACAACATTGGTCTATGTTTCACCTACGAATACCATGTCAGGAGTATTAATTTTTTGGATCTGACCATTTCCAAGGGGTTAGATGGTAGTATCAACACCTGTACATACCGAAAACCTACCTCAACAAACAGTCTACTTAGATGGACAAGCCACCACCCGATCCCCCTGAAGAGAGGGATACCTAAAGGCCAACTTATGCGTATTAAAAGAAACTGTACGGATGACGTTGTTTTTAAAAGACAGGCGAGGGATTTATATCAGCGTTTTAGAGCAAGGGATTATCCCTGTGAAGTATTGGATGGCCCATTCCATGAAATATCAAAAATGGAGAGGCAGTCCCTCTTGAGACATAAAGACATAATAAACCAGCAGGAGAATAACATAGTCAGACTAATAGGCACTTTCGACGGACAGTCGGAGAGGGTATACCAGGTTTTTAAAAAACACTGGGGGATTCTACAAGCGGACCCTAACCTTAGCAAATTTATACCTCCTAGACCTAGCATCACGTATAGGAGGGGTAGATCGATAGGAGACCATTTGGTACACAGTTTATATCAGAGGCCATCTAAACCAGGGACATGGTTGGAAAGAAGGCCCCTGGGTTTCTTTAGATGTGGAAATTGTACCAAATGTGTCTTCATGGCCCAAGGAAAAATGTTTAAAAGTGCAGCAAATGGTAAGACTTATGGAATAAGAGACTTCGGAAATTGTAAATCAAGTGGTCTGGTTTATAAAGCAACCTGTACTTGTCCTATGGATTACATAGGCAAGACCCTGAGGGAGCTTAGGGTAAGAGTAGGTGAACACCTAGGTGACATCAGGCACGGACGTGATACGCCTGTGGCTCGTCACATGAATAGTCATCACGGCAGAAACCTTAAAGAAATCACATTTAGCATGATTGAGTTGGTACGGCCCAAAACTAGGGGGGGAGATCTGGATAAAATCATACAGAGACGGGAGACAGAGTGGATATTTAGGTTACAGTCTCTGTCCCCTAAAGGCCTCAATGAGAACCTCTCTTTTACGTGTTTTTTATAAAGAATATACCATCACATGTATCTGGGGACAGGTTACCTCTTTTGCCCTGTATGTCCTTTAATTTAACTTTTATTTTGGTTGATATGAATTATTATGCCGCTATAACTACCTGTCCACACACATTTTTTAATGTTTCCTTATTGTAGGTTTGATCTGAATATTTGATGTATTGTTATATATACATATACATTTTATAAGATGCTGAGGTCCTCGTAGTAAAAGAAATTTTGCCGTTCATACTTTTGAGTTATCGTTATCACAGTTATCTGGAATCATATGCCCCCTTATTAGTTTCCGGTATATAGTTGCAGCCTGTCCGGTTAACCCTTGAAGGGATCCAATACTCTATCCGTGGCCTCGGGCATGCGCACCGGTGAGGAGGAATGGGACAGGGCCCTGTATAGTAGATCTCAACATACCTACTGCGCAGGCGCTCTCTGACGCGCAGCGGGGTGCTGCGGCTTGCGTTCCACGGTGATCCCGGACATGCGCACCTCAGGCCAGGGTTAATACTATTTGTATCGCGGGTATCTGGATATATATGCGTGCTATATTGGGCTTTATTAGATGGCGCCTTATACTGCAAGATATGTGAATGGGGCTATTTAAGTAGAACGGTTATGTATTTATTTATTTATTTATGATTGTAAATGAGGACGGAGGCACCTTATTGACCCATCAGGGACTCCGTATGATAGGGGGCGTGACTTACTTTGGCACGCAGTTTGTTATGGGCTATTTAAGCCCATATTGTCAAGGCCGGCTTATGCCCTATATCTAGGTGGCATGCTACATCAATACACCATCGCTTCCTCCTGATGAACCGCAAGAGCGGGGAAACGCGTTGAGGAGATACGAGGAGACACGGCACACGCTAAGTTTATCCCTTACTATTTTTCTTTCTATGGCTGCTCTTTTATGCTTTGCCAGAATAGAGGTGCGATATTGTTGACTATGTGCCCAATGGTGAAGTCAATAACCTGTGTATATTTTCACTGTCGCCATTGGAGCAATGATTTCTTTCTGGCAATAAATTGAAATATATAGGACTGAGCAATATCTTGGTTGCCATTGAAATACGATTTTTTTGTATAAAGGGGCACTATTTGCTAAAACTTTTGTGCGTTTTGCCAATTCTTCTATATGGAGGCACCTATTTAGGTCCTGATTATGGTTTATATTTTATAAATTATCTTTTCACCACTGCACTTTCCCTATATTGTTTTCCTGCCTGCACTTTAAGGGACAGTGCAGGGGAGATAGGGACAGTCTACGTTGAGTGGGGGCGCCAAAAAATCGTCTCTTAGGGTGCCAACCTCCACAGCAAGGTAGTTTTGAGCATCAGTGGTATTTAGGACCATAATAGTTTAGATATATCTTTTGTGACAATTTTTTTTGGGGTCAGGATTTTATATTGAATTATTAATAAAAGTTATTTTTAGGGGTATATGTACGCCGTACCGATGAGAAGATGGAGAAAAGATTTTCTCCATCTTCTCCATTGAGTCAGATGTCATCCGAGTGCTGTCTGATGGTTTCCACGCACTCATTGATGTGCATGGCCGAGTGCGATCCGAATATCAGATCAAACTCAGGCATGCAGTGATAGATCGGAGATGTACACCGCCCCATAGACTAACATTGGTCCGAGTGTGATACGGTGTTTTTCCGGATCGCACTCGGGCCAAAATATTTGCATGAGCTTTAAGGCTAATTGGTAGGAGAAGTCTGTTGTATGCCGTCCGAATGCAAACCGCACACGGACCAATGTTAATGAGTGTGGTAGTTAATATGAATGTTTTTACACATGGATTAATGGTCTGTATGGAAGAAATTCCATCAAGCTTCAGCCTCATCTGTTTTACGGTTGGCGCTCGCCCGTAGATCTCAATGGACATGCAGAAAAAAATGGATGCCATATAGACAGGGTCCGTATCACATCCATTTTAACGGCATCTATTGCAAAGTTAACATTTAGAATGTATTTGGTCATTCATCATTTTTTAAATGTGGATGTAAAACGGATGTCAAGAAACGAAAATATAGGAAAATATGGGACAATATAGCATTAATTGTAAGAACACCCCAATCTTTACTGTATGTGTAAGGTCTAAATAATATGCAGATAATATCGCTACATGAGAATATTTGCATTTTCAAATATATTTCACACAGTAAGAAAACTAGATTAATGACCCTGCAGGAGCAGCACCGCAGGTTGAAATAATATTGCATTGTATGGCCCCCTAAATAAAGCTGAAATAATGGGTCTAATGCACCGAACAGAGGTGGCAATCAACAATTAATGGGACCATTATATACCAAATAGTTGGCCACATAACTGCACCATATAAAGAGCAAATAATACCAAGACGAAATACAGCACATAAATAATATAGCCAAAAAATTATATTTAGTAGCCAAATGGCCTGACCATATAGTGCCCAAATAATATATCTATCATATATAGTTATCTGTTTTTCTGTACTTTTACCTTAGCGTTGGATTGGAAATTCTGACCTCAGGGAATTTGCTCTCATAGTTCTGCCTTAGATGTAAGAATAATGTATTGTTTCATCATCATCATTATTATTATGCTTTGCTTATATAGCGCCATCATTTTCTGCAGCACTTTATGCAGCGCCCCAGAGTCCTGGTCGTTGCAGTACTGTGGCTCCGCCACTAAGGGGAGCTATGGTACGTCTGATGGCACTGAAGGAGTTCATCTGACCAGGTATCACAGACACCAATACATTTCACAGCCGGGTCTCCAGGGGGAGCTAAGGGTTCTATTCATTAGGCCACTCCTCACATACTGGTAAAACTGGGGGTCAGGCAGGAAGTTAGAACAGAAAGCTGACTGGGTTGGAACCAGGCAACACCTTGTGGCAGAGGGTGTTGTGGGAGAAGATTCGGTAGGGTCCCTGTCAGGGGTGGGATCCTGACAGAGGCCTGGCAAACAGAGAGAACGTAACGGGACCGTGCCTGCTCAGCATAGCGGCGGTGCCCAAGGAGGGATTGGAAGCGAGATAGATTGTGCTGAGTGAGAAACGAGATCAAAGCAAGAAGGAGAATACCAGTAGGAGTCGTGCTGTGAGACCGAGGCAACATCCTACTGAGGCGCACAACCGGCGGCCGGAACGCCGAGGAAGTATTCATAAATCTAGCTTCAAGCAATACTTCAAACCAACGGCAGGACAGTCAGTCATAGGCGGGCTGTCTCACCTAAATCACCTACGAAGACATAGGGGGCAACCTGTGGAGAGGGGCGACTCTAGGGTCCCGGAAGAGCTCCGAGCCTACCCGTCATACGGGTGCCGTCCTAACCGTAACATCAGGGAGGGACGGAAGATTAGCAGGACATCATCTAATCGAGTTGTGAGGGAACACGAGAAACAGACACAACAGTTGTGGGGACTATCCCGTAAGCACAGCAGGGGAGGACCACAACACATAGCGCTAGCAGGAAGGCACAGATTTCCACCTGCAAGTAGAACTCTGGAGGTGCCATTGGACCGGCCGGACTTGCGCAGCCTGGTGAACCGTATTCCGGACTGAGGACCCAGAGATCTTCAGTAAAGAGGTAAAGAGACTGCAACTTGGTGTCCTCGTTATTTACTGCACCGCACCACCACCACTATCGATCATATCTATCACTGTACGCCCCTCAGCAGGGTCACGGACCGGGCCTAGCCACCGTGACAACCCCAGAGCAGAGACTCAGAGGCCCGGTATCGGGTACCCCTCGGCCCTGCGGCAGTGGGGGGCGCTACAACTTGGCGTCACGAACAGGATCTACTTAAGCCTGAAGAATCAGGTCATGTGTGCCTTGGAACTGTGATTTACTGTGCTTGGACTGTACTTTATTGCAAAGACTGTGTGTTGCCATTTACTGCCAAAATCCGCCGCCATTACAGCGCTGAGGAGAGCGCAGGAGAAGAAGAGGGGCGTGGAGTAGGCGTGGACAAGCTGGAGAGCGCGAACGACAATGGCCGCCCAGTCTAAATATTTCTGTGTCCTGAGGACGTGTCCGTCAACAGCCGAGGTCCGCCTCCTGATCCTGTTTGGAGGGTGGAGACCATGGAGACGGGGCCGCCCACGAAAGAGACCGCGGGAAGAAGACGCTGGGGAGGAGATAAAGATGGCGACGCCGGGAACACCGCGTGGGGATGACCCGACTCGGCATGGAGCCGCATCACCGGACACAGCCTCGGAGACGCCATCGTTGCGGGGACTGGCCCTCACGGAACCACCGATGGGTCGACCTAACTGGCAGATGTCCGAGGAGTGTGTGGCCGCAGCCGAGGCCCGACAGATAGCACGCCGCTTGGAGGCTGATGCCCGCGTGCTCGCTCGGCTGGGCCAGCCCACAGAGGTCTGCCTGTCTCTGGTGTCCCCTGCTCCTCCCAACCCGACCGCGGCTGAAGGTACGCTGCAGACACAGGGCATGAGAATCCTGCCGGAGGCCGAACACCTGCGGCGCTTGATGACGGCGTGGCGGAGCCGGCCCCAGCCTGCAGCCCAGATTGACTTGACCAGCGTAGAAGAAACCCCGCCGTCACACTGGAGTGTAGTGGTCTCCTTTAACTCCCGACGCGGAAGGGGAGTTATACAGGAGATTGGCGAGCCGTTACAGGTCCGTGTGGACCGGGAGGAAGTGGAGTCCTGCGGAGGAAGGTTTGCCCGCGACCTGGAGCCAGGTGACGCTGTGACCTACACCAGGTGGAGGAGGGAAACCGGTGAGGCTGGCTGGGTAGCTCGGGGCGTCCAGCGGTGCGTCGCACTCCAAGCCGCTGCCGGAACATCAGAAGATGAACCTCCTGCTGAAAAGGCAACGGAACCTGTCCCTGCGGAGCAGCGGGGAATCCGGACCCACCATGTACCTTGGGGACGTGATGGTCCATCAGTGAGAAGGGCATCACGGCGAGGGATCCTGTCATTGCTGGGGCAGGAACCGCTCCTTGGATCGGCAGTGCGACCCGTTGGTCTGGTGAGGCCTGGAAGGAAACCACCTTCTGCACCACAAGAGTAAGATATTAATGCTCTGCAAATGTAAATAGTTACTGTTCTACTGTTTTGCTGCTAAAACCCGTCTAGGGTTAACTCTTAAAGGGATCCCTTTGTTGACCCGGGATCCCTATTGTTTTTGGTTATTTTTCTATTTTCTTCTTTGTTGTCAAGAACTGCCGCAATCATGAACAGTGCATGATACAAACTGCTTGTAAATAGTTTGCACCTTCTTGAAGGTGCTCCCTACTGGTTTTACTTAAAGAAGGACTCTTTGTGAAGATACCGCACCGGAGCCTTTGCTGAGTATGGACTGGTAGCTTGAGAAGATGTGCTACCTCATAAAGACTTGGTCCCCTCTTAAAGGGGATGTTCACTTGTTGCACTTAAAGAATGGTATTGCTTTAAGACTGATAGATAGCAATAATGTCTTGACAAAAAGAAAGTGATGATGATGCTTATATGAAAAGTTATATGTATCCAACCAGTTGATTGTAAGAAATGATTGATAATGTTGATAGAAAAATGAGGACAGAGAGTGAACCCGTACGGGGTTAGTCAGTGAGTCCTCTTGGGAGCTATGTAAGGATGGCTCAGTGATTTCAAATTGAAAGTAAATGTTATGTTCTATACTGTGTATAGTAGTTGAAAAGGCAGAAGGCCCGGGCTGAAAGGGGCGGTCCAGTAAAGAAAGGAGAGGCAGTAGGCCTGGAGCAGTTAGGACAGGCGGTCCTGCAGATTCAATGAAGGAGAATGAAAGAGAAAGAGTTAATTAATATTATAATGTTTTATACGTAAAGCCTTTAGTGGATAGGGAGTATACGTCCTTAAAGGCAATGTCAACTTGTTATTCAAAAGTTTGCACTAAGTAGAATACCCGGTTGGGTAACAGGACTTATTTATAGCCTGTAATTTATAATGTTTAACCATGTTTGTAACGTTCAAGTGTCCTCACCTCCCATAAAGGGAAGCTCTGTTCAAGCTTACTTATTGTTATTGCATTTTCAAAATTGTATGTCTTTTTGCTAACCTGTATTGTTGTTTTCTTCCCAGTCCAGGAGTACTGGATTTAACCGGGGGGGAGTGCAGCGCCCCAGAGTCCTGGTCATTGCAGTACTGTGGCTCCGCCACTAAGGGGAGCTATGGTACGTCTGATGGCACTGAAGGAGTTCATCTGACCAGGTATCACAGACACCAATACATTTCACAGCCGGGCCTCCAGGGGGAGCTAAGGGTTCTATTCATTAGGCCACTCCTCACATACTGGTAAAACCGGGGGTCAGGCAGGAAGTTAGAACAGAAAGCTGACTGGGTTGGAACCAGGCAACACCTTGTGGCAGAGGGTGTTGTGGGAGAAGATTAGGTAGGGTCCCTGTCAGGGGTGGGATCCTGACAGAGGCCTGGCAAACAGAGAGAACGTAACGGGACCGTGCCTGCTCAGCATAGCGGCGGTGCCCAAGGAGGGATTGGAAGCGAGATAGATTGTGCTGAGTGAGAAACGAGATCAAAGCAAGAAGGAGAATACCAGTAGGAGTCGTGCTGTGAGACCGAGGCAACATCCTACTGAGGCGCACAACCGGCGGCCGGAACGCCGAGGAAGTATTCATAAATCTAGCTTCAAGCAATACTTCAAACCAACGGCAGGACAGTCAGTCATAGGCGGGCTGTCTCACCTAAATCACCTACGAAGACATAGGGGGCAACCTGTGGAGAGGGGCGACTCTAGGGTCCCGGAAGAGCTCCGAGCCTACCCGTCATACGGGTGCCGTCCTAACCGTAACATCAGGGAGGGACGGAAGATTAGCAGGACATCATCTAATCGAGTTGTGAGGGAACACGAGAAACAGACACAACAGTTGTGGGGACTATCCCATAAGCACAGCAGGGGAGGACCACAACACATAGCGCTAGCAGGAAGGCACAGATTTCCACCTGCAAGTAGAACTCTGGAGGTGCCATTGGACCGGCCGGACTTGCGCAGCCTGGTGAACCGTATTCCGGACTGAGGACCCAGAGATCTTCAGTAAAGAGGTAAAGAGACTGCAACTTGGTGTCCTCGTTATTTACTGCACCGCACCACCACCACTATCGATCATATCTATCACTGTACGCCCCTCAGCAGGATCACGGACCGGGCCTAGCCACCGTGACAACCCCAGAGCAGAGACTCAGAGGCCCGGTATCGGGTACCCCTCGGCCCTGCGGCAGTGGGGGGCGCTACATTTACATGCATCATCACTGCCCCCATTGGGGCTCACAATCTACATTCCCTATCAGTATGTCTTTGGAGTGTGGAAGGAAATCGGAGAATTCAGAGGAAACCCACGCAAACAAGGGGAAAACTTACAAACTCCTTGAAGATGTTGGGTGCAAAGCAACAGTGCTAACCACACCTTGTACAATGGGGGTCGGTAGCTGGACCATCACAGATCAGCAGCTCCCAGTGGAGCACAGCTTGCACAGCAGTCTTTTTCCATCTCCAGAGTCACTGAGTAAGTCTCTCCAATGTAGAGCATAAGCTCTTATGATCAGCAGAGTCTTCTCGGGTTCTATCTCATGAAGATTGTAAGCTCTTATGGTCAGTGGGGACCTCTATCTCCTGTAGAGTGTAATCGCTTATGATCAGCAGAGTCCTCTCTCTACTGTAGGGTGTAAGCTCTTATGGTCAGCAGGGTCCTCTGTCTCCTGTAGGGTGTAAGCTCTTATGATCAGTGGGGTCCTCTCTCTACTGTAGGATGTAAGCTCTTATGGTCAGCAGGGTCCTCTGTCTCCTGTAGATTGTAAGATCTTATGGTCAGTGGGGTCCTCTCCCTCCTGTAGAGTGTAAGCTCTTATGGTCAGTGGGGTCCTCTCTCTCCTGTAAGGTGTAAGATCCTATGGTCAGTGGGGTCCTCTCTCTCCTGTAGAGTGTAAGCTCTTATAGTCAGTGGGGTCCTCTCTCTCCTGTAAAGTGTAAGATCCTATGGTCAGTGGGGTCCTCTTTCTCTTCTGTAGTGTGTAAGCTCTTATGGTCAGCGGGGTCCTCTCTCTCCTATGGAGTGTGAGCTCTTATGGTCAGCAGGGTCCTCTCTCTCCTGTAGAGTGTTAGCTCTTATCTTCAGTGGGGTCCTCTCTCTCCTGTAGAGTGTAAGCTCTTATGGTCAGTGGGGTCATCTCTCTCCCGTTGTTGTGAATTCCGTTCTCGGGCTCCCTCCTGTGGTCATGAGTGGTACTGTGTGAGTTTGTTCTTGGGATCCCTCTGGTGGCCTTTGGCGATATGGCTGGTCTTGGCTGGGCTCAGCTGTTTCATCTCCTGCTAGGCTGGGCCTATTTAACTCACCTGGACCTTTACTTGTCGCCTGCTGTTGGTGTATTCAGTCCTGATCCTGTGCTCTCCTGAATATTCCTTGTGACCAGTCTCCTGCTATGAGAAGCTAAGTTTGCTTGTCCAGTTTCTCATTATTTCCTTGAAAACGTTTCTCATTATATTATGAGTTCAGCCCAGCTTGCTTTTATGTGATTTTTTGCTTGCTGGTTAGTTCTGGGGTGCAGAGTGCGCCCCTCACATCGTGAGTCGGTGTGGGGGTTCTTGTATTCTCTGCGTGGTTTACTTTTGATAGTTTTTGTACTGACCGCACAGACACCTATCTATTTTCTGCCTATCTAGTATTAGCGGGCCTCATTTGCTAAATCTGTTTCATCTCTACGTTTGTGTTTTCCCCTTGACTCACCGTTATTATTTGTGGGGGGCTATCTAAAACTTTGGGGATCTTTCTCTGAGGCAAGTGAGGTCTTTGCTTTCTCTCTAGGGGAAGTCAGTTTCTCAGGCTGTGACGAGACGTCTAGGTTTTCAGGTAACGTTCCACAGCTGCCTTTAGTGTGTTTGGATAGGATCAGGATTGCGGTCAGTATAGCTTGCACATCCCCAGAACTTGTCCTATATACTCAGGGTATATTTGTCTGGTCAGTTTGAGATCCTACCACCAGGATCATAACAGTACAGCAGGCCCGAAAGTGTTAATGCAGCTAAAGAGGGAGAAGAGAAATCTTAAGGTCTTTTTTTTTTTTTCCTCTGCACTGTGTTTTGCCTCTCTCCTCCCCTTAATCTCTGGGTGGTTCTGTATCCAGCTACTAATATGGACATTCAGAGTCTGTCTTCTACTGTGGATCATCTCACTGCAAGGGTACAGGGCATTCAGGATTATGTAGTCCGCAGTCCTATGTCTGAGCCTAAAATACCTATTCCTGAGCTGTTCTCCGGAGATAGATCTAGGTTTTTGAACTTTAAGAATAATTGTAAGTTATTCCTTTCTCTGAGACCTCGCTCATCTGGCGACTCTGTTCAGCAAGTCAAAATTGTTATTTCTTTGTTGCGGGGTGACCCTCAAGATTGGGCATTCTCTTTGGCGCCAGGAGATCCGGCACTGCTAAATGTTGATGCGTTTTTTCTGGCGCTTGGAGTGCTTTATGAGGAACCAAATCTGGTAGACCAAGCAGAGAAGGTTTTGCTGGCTCTCTCTCAGGGCCGGGATGAAGCAGAGGTTTATTGTCAGAAGTTTAGGAAGTGGTCAGTGCTCACTCAGTGAAATGAGTGCGCCCTGGCGGCGATTTTCAGAAAGGGTCTTTCTGAAGCCCTTAAAGATGTTATGGTGGGGTTCCCCACGCCGGCGGGTCTGAATGAGTCAATGTCTTTGGCCATTCAGATTGATCGGCGTTTGCGGGAGCGCAAACCTGTGCACCCTCTGGCAGTATTTTCTGAGCAGAAACCTGAGCCTATGCAATGTGACAGGATTCTGACCAGAGTTGAACGGCAAAACCACAGACGTCAGAATGGGTTGTGCTTTTACTGCGGTGATTCTGCTCATGTTATCTCAGCATGCTCTAAGCGCACAAAAAGGGTTGCCAAGTTTGTCACCATTGGTACTGTACAACCTAAATTTATTTTGTCTGTTACTTTGATTTTCTCTCTGTCATCCTACCCAGTTATGGCTTTTGTGGATTCAGGTGCTGCCCTGAATTTGATGGATTTGTCATTTGCCAGGCGCTGTGGTTTTATCTTGGAGCCTTTACAATTCCCTATTCCGCTAAAGGGAATTGACGCTACACCATTGGCCAAGAAGAAACCTCAGTACTGGACTCAATTGACCATGTGCATGGCTCCTGTACATCAGGAGGTAATTCGCTTTCTGGTGCTACATAATTTGCATGATGTTGTCGTGTTGGGTCTGCCATGGCTGCAGGCTCATAATCCAGTCCTGGATTGGAAAGCAATGTCTGTGTCAAGTTGGGGGTGCCAGGGGATTCATGGCGATACTCCTTTGGTGTCAATTGCTTCTTCTACTCCTTCTGAAGTCCCTGAATTTTTGTCGGACTACCAGGATGTATTTGATGAGCCCAAATCCAGTGCCCTACCTCCTCATAGGGATTGTGATTGTGCCATAAATCTGATTCCTGGTAGTAAGTTCCCTAAGGGACGACTTTTTAATTTGTCTGTACCAGAACATACCGCTATGCGGAGTTATATAAAGGAGTCCTTGGAGAAGGGACATATTCGCCCGTCCTCGTCCCCTTTGGGTGCGGGGTTCTTTTTTGTGGCCAAGAAGGATGGTTCTCTGAGACCCTGTATAGATTATCGCCTTCTAAATAACATCACGGTCAAATTTCAGTATCCCTTGCCACTGTTGTCCGATCTGTTTGCCCGGATTAGGGGGGCCAGTTGGTTCACCAAGATAGATCTTCGTGGAGCGTATAATCTTGTGCGCATAAAGCAGGGCGATGAATGGAAAACAGAATTTAATACGCCCGAAGGCCATTTTGAGTACTTGGTGATGCCTTTTGGGCTTTCTAATGCCCCCTCTTTGTTTCAGTCCTTCATGCACGATATCTTCCGAGAGTACCTGGATAGATTTATGATTGTGTACCTGGATGATATTTTGGTCTTTTCTGATGATTGGGAGTCTCATGTGAGGCAGGTCAGGATGGTATTTTAGGTCCTGCGTGCCAATGCCTTGTTTGTGAAGGGCTCTAAATGTCTCTTCGGAGTCCAGAAGGTTTCCTTTTTGGGCTTTATTTTTTCTCCTTCTACTATCGAGATGGATCCAGTCAAGGTCCAGGCTATTCATGACTGGACTCAACCTACATCTGTGAAGAGTCTTCAGAAGTTCTTGGGTTTTGCTAATTTTTACCGTCACTTCATCACTAATTTTTCTAGTGTGGTGAAGCCTTTGACGGATTTGACCAAGAAGGGTTCTGATGTGACGAATTGGTCTCCTGCGGCCGTGGAGGCCTTTCAGGAGTTGAAACGTCGGTTTTCTTCGGCTCCTGTCTTGCGCCAGCCCGATGTCTCTCTTCCCTTTCAGGTCGAGGTTGATGCTTCAGAGATTGGAGCAGGCGCTGTTTTGTCGCAGAGAAGCTCTGATGGCTGGTGATGAGACCATGTGCTTTCTTTTCAAGAAAGTTTTCGCCTGCCGAGCGGAATTATGATGTTGGTAATCGAGAGTTGTTGGCAATGAAGTAGGCATTTGAGGAGTGGCGACATTGGCTTGAGGGAGCCAAGCATCGTGTGGTGGTCTTGATGGATCACAAGAATTTGACTTATCTCGAGTCTGCCAAACGGTTGAATCCGAGACAGGCTCGATGGTCGCTGTTTTTCTCTCGTTTCAATTTCGTGGTTTCGTATCTTCCGGGTTCGAAAAACGTGAAGGCTGATGCCCTTTCTAGGAGTTTTGTACCTGACTCCCCGGAAGTTTCTGAACCGACTGGTGTTCTCAAAGAGGGGGTGATTTTGTCTGCTATCTCTCCTGATCTGCGACGGGTGTTGCAGGAGTTTCAGGCCAATAGACCTGACCGTTGTCCACCGGAGAGACTGTTTGTCCCAGACAGATGGACCAGTAGAGTTATTTCCGAGGTTCATTCTTCGGTGTTGGCGGGTCATCCTGGGATTTTTGGTACCAGGGATTTGGTGGCGAGATCCTTTTGGTGGCTTTACTTGTCGCGGGATGTGCGTTCCTTTGTGCAGTCCTGTGGGATTTGTGCTCGGGCCAAGCCTTCGTGTTCTCGTGCCAGTGGATTGCTTTTGCCTTTGCCTGTCCCGAAGAGGCTTTGGACGCATATTTCCATGGATTTTATTTCGGATCTTCCTGTCTCTCAGAAGATGTCTGTCATCTGGGTGGTTTGTGATCGTTTTTCCAAAATGGTCCATTTGGTACCATTGCCTAAGTTGCCTTCCTCCTCCGATTTGGTGCCATTGTTTTTTCAGAATGTGGTTCGTTTACATGGTATTCCGGAGAACATTGTGTCCGACAGAGGATCCCAGTTTGTGTCCAGATTTTGGCGATCCTTTTGTGCTAAGATGGGCATTGAATTGTCTTTTTCGTCAGCCTTCCATCCTCAGACGAATGGTCAAACCGAACGAACTAATCAGACCTTGGAAACTTATTTGAGATGTTTTGTTTCTGCTGACCAGGATGATTGGGTGACCTTTTTGCCATTGGCTGAGTTCGCCCTCAATAATCGGGCTAGTTCTGCTACTTTGGTTTCACCTTTCTTTTGCAATTCTGGTTTTCATCCTCGTTTCTCCTCAGGTCAGGTTGAGTCTTCTGACTGTCCTGGGGTGGATTCTGTGGTGGATAGGTTGCAGCAGATTTGGAACCATGTGGTGGACAATTTGACTTTGTCCCAAGAGAAGGCTCAGCGCTTTGCTAACCGCCGTCGCTGTGTGGGTCCCCGACTTCGTGTGGGGGATTTGGTATGGTTGTCTTCTCGTTATGTCCCGATGAAGGTTTCCTCTCCTAAGTTCAAGCCTCGTTTCATTGGTCCTTATAAGATTTTGGAAATCCTCAACCCTGTGTCTTTTCGTTTGGACCTCCCAACATTGTTTGCCATTCATAATGTGTTCCATAGGTCATTGTTGCGGAGATATGTGGTGCCTGTGGTCCCTTCTGTTGATCCTCCTGCTCCGGTCTTGGTCGAGGGGGAGTTGGAATATGTGGTGGAGAAGATCTTGGATTCTCGTATTTCGAGACGGAGGCTTCAGTACTTGGTGAAATGGAAGGGTTATGGTCAGGAGGATAATTCCTGGGTTGTCGCCTCCGATGTCTATGCGGCCGATTTGGTTCGTGCCTTTCATTTGGCTTGTCCTGATCGGCCTGGGAGCTCTGTTGAGGGTTCGGTGACCCCTCCTCAAGGGGGGGGTACTGTTGTGAATTCCGTTCTCGGGCTCCCTCCTGTGGTCATGAGTGGTACTGTGTGAGTTTGTTCTTGGGCTCCCTCTGGTGGCCTTTGGCGATATGGCTGGTCTTGGCTGGGCTCAGCTGTTTCATCTCCTGCTAGGCTGGGCCTATTTAACTCACCTGGACCTTTACTTGTCGCCTGCTGTCGGTGTATTCAGTCCTGATCCTGTGCTCTCCTGAATATTCCTTGTGACCAGTCTCCTGCTATGAGAAGCTAAGTTTGCTTGTCCAGTTTCTCATTATTTCCTTGAAAACGTTTCTCATTATATTATGAGTTCAGCCCAGCTTGCTTTTATGTGATTTTTTGCTTGCTGGTTAGTTCTGGGGTGCAGAGTGCGCCCCTCACATCGTGAGTCGGTGTGGGGGTTCTTGTATTCTCTGCGTGGTTTACTTTTGATAGTTTTTGTACTGACCGCACAGACACCTATCTATTTTCTGCCTATCTAGTATTAGCGGGCCTCATTTGCTAAATCTGTTTCATCTCTACGTTTGTGTTTTCCCCTTGACTCACCGTTATTATTTGTGGGGGGCTATCTAAAACTTTGGGGATCTTTCTCTGAGGCAAGTGAGGTCTTTGCTTTCTCTCTACGGGAAGTCAGTTTCTCAGGCTGTGACGAGACGTCTAGGTTTTCAGTTAACGTTCCACAGCTGCCTTTAGTGTGTTTGGATAGGATCAGGATTGCGGTCAGTATAGCTTCCACATCCCCAGAACTTGTCCTATATACTCAGGGTATATTTGTCTGGTCAGTTTGAGATCCTACCACCAGGATCATAACACCCGTAGGGTGTAAGATCTTATGGTCAGCAGGGTCCTTTCTCCTGTAGAGTGTAAGCTCTTATGGTCAGTGAGGTCTTCTCTCTCCTGTAGAGTGTAAGCTCTTATGGTCAGTGAGGTCCTCTCTCTCCTGTAGAGTGTAAGCTCTTATGGTCAGCGGGGTCCTCTCTCCTGTAGAGTGTAAGCTCCTATTGTCAGTGAGGTCCTCTCGCCTGTAGAGTGTAAGCTCTTATGGTCAGCGGGGTCCTCTCTCTCTTCTGTAGAATGTAAGCTCTTATGGTCAGTGGGGTCCTCTCTTTCTCCTGTAGAGTGTAAACTCTTATGGTCAGCGGGGTCCTCTCTCTCCTGTAGAGTGTAAGCTCCTATGGTCAGTGAGGTCCTCTCGCCTGTAGAGTGTAAGCTCTTATGATTTTCTGAACCATTACAAATTTTCCAGATATTCTCCTCTCAGGTAATTTTTGGGGAAAATTCTGAAAAGTTGACGAATTTTAACTCCAACTGATTCACTCATCTTTACTTCTAAAGAAGATTTCTCATGACTGACACATCATATTTCCACTTATAAAGTACTAGATGGTGGCCCGATTCTAACGCATCAGGTATTCTAGAATATGCATGTCCACGTAGTATATTGCCCAGCCACGTAGTATATTGCCCAACCACGTAGTATATTGCACAGCCCACGTAGTATATTGCCCAGCCACGTAGTATATTGCACAGCCCACGTAGTATATTGCACAGCCCACGTAGTATATTGCCCTGCCACGTAGTATATTGCACAGCCCACGTAGTATATTGCCCAGCCACGTAGTATATTGCCCAACCACGTACTATATTGCCCAGCCACGTAGTATATTGCCCAGCCACGTAGTATATTGCTCAGTGACGTAGTATATTGCTCAGCCACGTAGTATACAGCACAGAGCCACGTAGTATATTGCCCAGTGACGTAGTATATTGCCCAGTGACGTAGTATATTGCCCAGTGATGTAGTATATTGCCCAGTGACTTAGTATACTGCCCAGTGACGTAGTATACAGCACAGTGCCACGTAGTATATTGCACAGCGACGTAGTATACAGCACAGAGCCACGTAGTATATTGCCCAGCCACGTAGTATATTGGCCAATCACGTAGTATATTGCCCAGCTACGTAGTATATTGCCCAGCCACGTATTTCCCAGGTTTAAAAATAAAAAATAAACATATACTCACCTTCCGAGGGCGCCTTGTAGTCCAGCTTCCGGTCCCAGGGTTGGTATGAACGCAGGACCTGTGAAGACGTCGCGGTCACATGACCGTGACATCATGGCAGGTCCTTGTCGCATACCATCCTTGCCACTGGAACCTGCCGCTTGCATGGATCAGTCACCGGAGCGTCGCGAGGAGCGGGAAAGGCGGCGGAAGGTGAGTATATAATGATTTTTTTATTATTATTATTTTTAACATTAGATGTTTTTAGTATTGATGCTGGATTGGCAGCATCAATAGTAAAAACTTGGTCACACAGGGTTAATAGCGGCGGTAACGGAGTGAGTTACCCGCGGCATAACGCGGTCAGTTACCGCTGGCATTAACCCTGTGTGACTGGTGACTGCTGGGAGTAAGGAGCCGGCGCCGGGCACGGACTGCAAGGGAGTAGGGAGGGACTAATTGGACTGTGGCCGTCGCTGATTGGTCGCGGCAGCCATGACAGGCAGCTGGCGAGACCAATCAGCGACTTGAATTCCATGACAGACAGAGGCCGTGACCAATGAATATCCGGGACAGACAGACAGACGGAAGTGACCCTTAGACAATTATATAGTAGGATATTTTTTTTTATTGGGGGGACAAGCACTTATACTGCCATACCAATACTTCATTATGTAAAAACCTGCTGACAGGTTCCCTGTAAGGACTGGTTCGCAATGTAAATTCCCTGTTTATCTCTCTCTTTAATATTAGGCCAGAACATTTGGTGGGGTTTGACTCCTGGCACTCCCAAAATCAGCAGGGGCTTAGGTGAGCACTGTGTTCCTTTCATTGTTTGCTCAGGAACTAGGCAAACACACAGTGGTACCTGGTGCTGCACCCCGGTCACATAGACTGGAGTGATATTTATTCAGGGTTTATTTTCTGTTCTATTAGCAAAAATGGCAATAAATAACCTGTGGTTTTTAAGCATAAATGTTGCTTGAGAAAGCTAAAACTAATTTAAAAAAAAAGTGGGATGCCATCTGAGTGCTGTCCGATTTCCATGGAATGAGAGAATGGAGAACATGGAGAATTTTTTTCCATCTTCTCCACGTCCGAGAGACACAGATCATACTGTGATCAAACCCTGATCTAACTCTGATCAGAATGTAATTAGCATAATTGGACCAATTTTCTCAGATGAGAGTCTATACGGTGGAGATAAATTTCCTCCAGAAGTGCCTGGCAGTGACTTATTCCCCTCTTACCATAGTAAACCCTTCAGTCCTAACTCATTATTTCAACTGTGGCTTTTTTTTTTTGCCTTTTTTTCATTTTCAGGTATACTATTCACCTTTTAATTTGTGCTTTTTTTTTTTTTATATGTGTGTTCGCCGCCGCCGGTCCTTTTTTTATGTTTGCGATTGTGGGAGGCATTTGGGGTTTTCAGATGTTTTTGGTAGATTCATTAATTACGACTTTTTAACCAGTTACAGCCTGGAGTGATTTTGTAGAAAAAAAAAAAAATCAAGAGATGGTCATATTGGTTTAAAAGAAATATAGTTTATTGAAGAATACATATTGCCGGAAATGGATTGCAAAGGAAAAAAGACGCGTATCATGAAAATAGCATGGAAAACTCCAGTTAATATTTGAATAAATATCCAAAAGATATTAGATAAGAGAATATATTAATTGCCATCTGCAGTAATTAGATACATAAATGCATAAAAATGTAAATGACAAAGTCTCATATAGTAATTGTAACTAACTGACAAAAAAGTAAAAGTCATATCAAGATAAATGTAATCATAATTGACAAAAAAAATATAATATAAAGTGCACAATACATATAATAAACTGCCAGTGCAAACAGAAAATAGCTGAGTACTATGTACCAAGAAGCCTTATATGGGGGAAAATAGAAAAATGCTGTGTAGCATAGAAATCCTTATATAGCACAATTGAACCCTATGTATCGAGATGGTGATTAAAGGAATTATAGCAGATTGCAGACATACATGCACAAAATAAATAAAGTAGGGTAAATAAGATCTATACCTGAGAGTGTGACATGAGTAGCTTGCTACATCCACGCTATGTGCCTACCCCGACGCGCGTTTCGGCGTACCTTCATCCCACCCACAGATTAAGGTACGATGAAACACATACCCGCTCTTCCTCTTTTTTCACAATAAAAACACATGCACGCTAGGTCAAACTGGGCATGCATGTACGCGGGGAAGTCGAAAGGAACAGCAATAGCAACTAATGGGAGAACATGATCAGTGTGATAAGATAACTTCTGTGAAAATTCTGATCTAAGAGTTTTCTGTAAAGGATTTTCTTCCCATCTCTATATTTTCTATATTTATTAGCTGGGTATTTAACCTCTGTGGACACAGGACATATTCGATGTCATTCAGATTTTTCTCCTTTTTTCTAGGATTAGATGTTATCTGATCTTCACCAATCCAATATTTAAGAGTCTATTTAATGCTGCAAATCATAAGCAAGAAATCTCCTATGCGATTATCTTGACCAGCTCTTAGTTTGGCTTTTTGAAGAAAATAACAAGAAAATAACAAAAAATCACCCTCTTTTCTGCCTACATTCTAGTGAATCTGGTCGAATATTTGCCGTGCTCTTAGTCATATTAGATCTGCATCTGTTGCCCAATGGATGCCCTAACGGTAGGTGGCATGGGAGATTCCCCTATTTAGATCTGATCACATAGTTTTACCCCCTTAGATGCCATTATGAACAGCAACTGTGGCATCTAAGCGGTTAGACAGAGGTAGGGCTCTTTGTCACCCCCATCGCTATCACCCAATGGATAGATTTACGGCAGGCAAGGGCACATGTGGGGTTGGTTTATTTTTGGACCCTCCCTATGAAGCACCTAATTTTTTATTAATGTGACTGCCAAAAATCCTTGCATGCCTCCATAAATCGTACATTTGGACATGGACTTAGGGCCCATATACATATTTATGGGTGAAGTATACACAAAAATACAGCCAAAATGTATTTCTAAAGATAAAATAGTTTCCATCTGTACCTGTTTTTCACTACATGCAAAATGTGTACATATGGCAAAGGCAATGTGTAAAAACGTAACATGAAGGAGGGCGACATACGATAATCGAATGCAGAAGTATGCCGCCGGTGGGTTCCGTCATGTGGGCTTACATAACAAGCCTTGGCAATGCACACAGAACACAATGTCCTGATTCTCCTCCCATCTCTACACAGATTTCTATCTGCCATAATAGACTTTTGTTTGCCGGACAAGGTGGAGTATAGAGCAGGGAACCAGGAGTGCGCCATTTCTCCAAGGAGGAATCCTACCGTCCGGTGGTGACAGCTGGAACTGCACCTTGTTTGTGTCTCTTGAGAACTCCTGTTTCTTGGAATGTTCTGTACTGTTTGTCACTGCGCCTGCAGCGCTGACACAGTCCTGATAAATAGATTTCACACAGGAATATTCAATCCGGGTTGTACATAGTAAACACGGTCCGGTAATGTCACCTTGCAAAACTTTCAAATGCCGACAAAACATAGTTCCAATTAGCAGGTGTTATATCGATGTCTGATCTATGCAATCATACAGTATTGTTGATAAGTTTATCACTATTTTTTATATTTTTTAATTTATTTTTCACTATTTTTTTTTATATACCATCTTGTGTTTGTATTTTTATTTTATTTTATTTTATTTATTTTTTTACTATTTTTTTCTATTGCTGTGTCTATATTTTCTATGTGGGAGTTGTACAAATCCAATGATTAGTGCCGCCTCTCACCTACATTATTTGGCCCCTCCTGTGTCTCCCCCACTACTAAATGACTCATGAGTCTGCAAACAAAGCATAGGATACTGCTAGAAAGATTGCATAACACTTGGAAGGAGAGATCGCGGTTTCGTAATGTGATAAGCACATAGGGAAAGTCTTATCTAATCCGGTATTTACAGTGCGAAATTGGAGTCACCTTGTTGGGTTTTTCTGTGGTTTTGCAGGATGGGAATTACAACTGTATTTCGGGTCCCATTACCTACATCTTTTTAAGCAAAACACACATTTTCTGTTTTTTTTTAAATTCTGCAGCCAGTTGTGTCCGGTATGTCTATAGGGAACTAAAAACCCAATAAAAAAAGTACATTTTTTCCATTTGCGTAAAAAAAAATTTTTTATGTGTTTTTAATGCAGTTTTTTTGTTGCACTTTTCACTTTGCAAATAAATCTTTAAATCACATGATCCATGAATCGCATGATTTCTAATGAAGACAAAAAAAAAACATATATAAAAAAACTTCCAAACAATGCAAATACTAAAAGACACCTTTAGTGACAATGTTTTTGCTTCTTTTTCATTTGGAGCGAAAAATAATTTTATGCATTTCTTTAGACTCTAGGTTGCACTGTCTAGGGCTTCTGCAGCGTAGTAACTAAAATGGGTGCAGGGGTTGGAGTCACCCTGGAACCTAGAGGGGCCAAAAGCTCCTTTTGGATCATGGGTTGAAGGCTAATTTTATTAAAGATCCATGATAATTGGGGGCCCGGTTAGAGACTTTACATTTTAGCCAACAAGCTTCAACGTATTACAATGGGGTGCAGAATGAGTTAACTGAGACTCCGTCAGTGAGTTTGTTATGAATGAATGACAGGAGAGTTTGAAATAGTTTGTTTTTCTTAGCTGTTGTCAGCTGATTTATAATCACAGACCACATAAAAAACAAGGAGCCCAAAAAAGCACAGCAGTGCAATATTTTTAATGAAACCCTATTGCCATAATTGTTTAATCCCAAATGCATGCAGTTAAAGGGGTGGTCGGACACCTATGCCTTTTGTAAATATATTTTCACCCTAACTACCTTTGTAATTAGCTCTATTATACAATTCCCGGCACTTCTTCCCCTCCTGCTATTCCTTATATGTGCTTTTTTACTTCACTTCCAATGACATTTCATTTGGGAAGGGGGGTCTCAAATGGGACATCACAAGTGGATGGCTCTGTGGTCACTTCCCCACAGCCTCTATCTCCACTACTAAAAAAGGTAATCTTCAGGGGGTGATCCTGCTGTCTCTAATGAAATGAGATGCTGTCAGGGTGCGGCGATAGAAGCAGGGTGAGTGACCGTCCCACAGCTGCTGTCACTGCCCTCAAAGTAATCATTATCAGAGGGTGACATTGATGTCACTCACCCTGCTTCTATCACCACTCACTTATGTCATCTCAATTCAGGAAAAGAGACAGTGGGGTAAGAAGCAGTGACTGTGGTGGCAGTTATCAAAGGTGTGGGTGGTGAGACAGAATTATGGAGGCAGAAGAAGCTGTAGTAAGTGACCGCAGCGCCCCTTCATGATGACTACACGTTTCAGAAAGGGGCGATAGAAGCAGTGGGAGAAGTCCGTCCCGTTTGAGACTCCCCTCAAACCTAATGTCACAGGAAGTAAAGAAAAAAAAGCATATATAAGGATAAGTTGAATAGTAGGGCATGTTATAAAATAGTATATTACAAAAGTGGTTAGGGCTTAAGTATAGATAATTATAAAGGTAATTATAAGGATTGGACGGCACCTTTAAGTAAATAATAATAATTGTTCCCAAATATGGACAACCCCTTTACAGGTGATTAATTAAAGGATCCTGACAGGTGTGAAATACATATTTTTTTTAACTGGAATGCATGTATTTTGGACTAAAAATAAATATTATAATTGAGTTTCATTATAAATTCGACACTGTTTGGCCTTTACAGACTCTTCTTCCCTTCATATTGCTAGCTGCAGAATGAGTTAACTGAGAATCCATCAGTCACGTCATTCATGGCAGAGAGTTAATACCTTTTATCTGTCATTTTCTGGACTTCTTGATGCTGAATTATGACCAAAGACTAAAGTTGAGCTGAACCTTGATGTGGCCATAAATCAGCTGAGAGGAGCAAGATGCAAGGAAGTAAGGATACCGCAAAAGCCAAATGAAGCAACATTTTTAAAGAAACCCAATTGCAAAAATTATTTTAGTCCAATATACAAGCAATAAAGTAAATAAAAAAAAGCCCCTGAAGCTGAAGAGAACTGTAGCACAAGTTGTGGCAAACACGTGTCATTCATGTCTTGTATTATTAATATGTATTTTATAGGCACATTCTGTACCTTGCAAACAAAGAGCCATGGCCGTGGGAATGTGACCTCGCTAGAGATGGCCTAAATTAGACAATATTAATAATTAGCCCCCTGGCTGCGTCTGTATCTCATATGCATGCCCCATGGAGGACATGGAGGTCAGTAGTGAAGGGATCGACTGTTCCTTTCCTCCTCTCCTGCTGTGGCTTTTTGTTGTCCCTTTGTGGAGTTGGCCACCCTTTGGGGACAATTTTTTTTCTTTACTTCAATGCATGTATTTTGTGCTAAAGATCATATCAAATTTTGCATTATTTTGCTTTTACAGACTTTTTGCTACCCTGCATAGTCAACTTTAATGCGATCAGTGGCAATAAATCAGCTAAGAGGAGCTCAGAAGACGCCAGATAAAAAAAGTTACAAACTTTCTCAGATAAAGAAGATCTAATTTTGCCTGGACTAGACAGCTACTGTTTGAGTGTCCGGACTCGTTGGCACTAGTCTTGTGAGTGGCCTCCGTCACCGGCATCGCACTGTCAACTGTATCACATCGCAGATGAGAGCAATGGAGGAAGGAGTGACAGCTGACGCTCCCCCACCATGATTATCCCTCTGTCCCTGACGTCTTAGCGCAGCTGGCACAATGTCGTCATTACAACGCCCTCCCTATGCCGAGCAGTGAAGAGCAGAGTGCTCGCTGCCAAGATCGGAGCAGCATGGGAACAGGGATAGGTGAGTATTTATTTATTTTTAATGTGGTGCCCATTATACTGTATGGAGGACAATGCAGGGCTCCATTATACTGTATGGAGCGCTAATTGGGGCCATTATACTGTATGGAAGACAATGAAGTGCCTCATTATACTGTATGGAGCGCTATGTGGGGCCATTATACTGTATGGAAAACTATGTGGTGGCTATTGTACTGTGTGCAAGACAATGCAGGGCTCCATTATACAGTATGGAGCGCTAAGTGGGGCCATTAAACTGTATAGAAGACTATGTGGTGGCTATTATACTGTATGGAGGACAATGCAGGGCCCAATTATACTGTATGGAGCGCTAATTGGGGCCATTATACTGTATGGAAGACAATGAAGTGCCTCATTATACTGTATGGAGCGCTATGTGGGGCCATTATACTGTATGGAAGACAATGCAGGGCCCCATTATACTGTATGGAGCGCTAAGTGGGGCCATTATACTGTATGGAAAACTATGTGGTGGCCATTATACTGTATCGAAGACAATGAAGGGCCTCATTATACTGTATGAAGTGCTATGTGGGGCCATTATACTGTATGGAAGATTATGTGGTGGCCATTATACTGTGTGCAAGACAATGCAGGGCTCCATTATACAGTATGGAGCACTATACCATCTTCTCCATTTTCTCCATTCTGTAAGTCCATGAAAATCAGACTGCACTCAGATGTCATCCGAGTGCAGTCCAATGGTTTCCATGCTCTCATGGCTGAATATCGGATCAAACTCGAGCATGCTATGATTTTTTGGCAGTCCAAGGAAAAAATCAGACATGCACAACCCCGTCCGCTGCGATCTGATGTTTTGCAGTTTTGTTGGATGACACTCAGACCGAAAATATGCTTGTCTGCATGAGACCTTATACTACTATAATCTGTGCCGGTTAAATGTGGATCAGTACAGTTAATCTGCGCCCATCTTAAAAATATAGGAAGTAATCATAAATAAATGGTTAACAGATGCTACAATGCGGTAAATAAATAAAATTGCAATTTGCAAAACTGATCTTGGTTAGAATAAAAATAGCAGAGCAGCAGGGACGTTTTTACCAGGTCACTTGTTATTCATAATCATAGAAGGATGTTTTTCATTTGAAAAAATGATTCTGGGTTCTAAAAATAGGAATTGCCGTCCATGCAAACATCACATCTAACCATAGGTGACGGGGTAAGGAGGCTGAAGCAATAGGTTAGATGGTTCATTGGCACCAGGGCGCCATCTGCTGGCGGAAAAGTCAATGGCAACATGGAGTCTGTGTTATGCTGAAAATGTTTATCTTGGTATAACAGGTAAGGTTTCTCCTTGTGGAGAGTGACATGCCAGGTTTGGCATGTCAGTATGAGGAGACTTAAGCGCCATGCATGCTCCTTCACTTCCAGTCCTCTTCCTCTCCGAAGAGACAATTTGCATATTTAATTTCCCAGAGGAGCATGTATGGCGTTTATGTCTCCTCATACTGGCATGTCACTCTCCACAAGGAGAACCCTTACCCCTTAGATCCAAGTCCTAGCCAAATCAGATCTCATACTTTGCACTGACGAGGGGCAGAACCCCGAAACACCGTGTCTGCAAATAGGGATTCTGGTTTGGCTTTTATCCTAAGTCATATTGCAAGGCTCGTTAAAGGGTCCATATTAACTTTTATGATCGCTACCTCCAATAGGTGGCGCTAGAGTTCAAGTCCTCCTCCTCTCCGAAGAAGCAATTTGCATAGCTTAATATATAAATCCTACAGCCGTACAATCCGCAGCATCTATTGCAATCACACCGTTCAGGCTCAGCTATCTGGGCCACTCCGGACAGCGTAGTATTGTACTGTGTGCATTTTTTTTGTATGTAATTGCAGTTTGTGGTTGCAATGTTGGTCTATATTTTTAAGTACTAGCATTTGAAAATAAAAGAAAAAAACAACAGAATAAAAAAGAAAAATGAAGTTCAATTTTAAATATCAAATGTAAGAATATCCTTAACATGTATCTGTCATTCCAGATGACCTTTTAACAAATTTGTCCTGTGTGGTCATAAGGAATAACAATACTTCTGGTCATTACATAGCTTTATATGACTTGTGTCCTGTAGTTTTCCCTTTGCAGTCTCTATCTCTAATAATTACCAGTTGTCTCTGAGCTAGTGGATGGAGACAATCTGCCATGATGTCTCCTATACGTAGACATGAGCAATTCCTGCTCCCTTATCTGTATGCAGCACACAGACAGAAGAAACAAAAGCAGCAAAAGACATTATACAACGGTACTGAGCTGTGTGGCTGTGAATCCAGCAATAGAGTCAATAAAGTGAGACAAATTACCTGCTACAGGAGCAGATCAGCGCCTCTTCTTGCTCCTTTCTCCTTCCCCAGCTCCAATCTCCATAGAGTATAACAGAAGGTGTAATCTGACTTCTTACTGTGTTGTCAATCAGTCTTGCTCTGAACAAGATGGATTTGAGCTGGGGCATGTCCAGGAGGCAGGGGAACAAGTGGCTCATAAGTGGAGAAAGAAGCAGATTTCTGTAATATAATATACTGCAAAGTTCCTTTATTCTTATAGGTTGTTCTGTTGATTTATGTAAAGTTTTGGATTTTTTTTAACGACAATTAAAAATGGGAGTAATAAATCAGGCAGAGTGAAATATACAGTATGATATCCTACTGCAGCCATCGGTCATAATGAGGCTTAATATGGGACTTTATAAAAAAAAATTAAAATAATGTACCTAAGCACTAACAGGAATTGTAATTACTTTAGGGCTCGCTCACACCACCATATAAATCGGACAAGTGGGCGGTCCTAATCAGTGCTTGACAACTATCTGCATGCAATGTGATACCAGGAAGGCTGTCAATCACTGATTACGACCACATTTCCAGGCTGACAGGTTGTGCTATGTACTCCATCTCTTCTCAAGATCCTTAGAATCGGTTGATCTTTGACTTTTTCCACACTTTGATAAGTCTTCTAAATATTAACATGTTCTGTTTACCTTCCTTATAATTACATATAAAATCCAGGACAACACAACACGCGGTGATTACTTGTTAGATTATATAATCAGAAGGAAATTGTGATTTTTGTGATTTTCTTCACAGTTGACAAAATATCACACAAGTGAACAGCGCAGCATAAAGTGACCTGAACGTGTGTGCCCCCTAGTGTTCACACAAATTAATGCACTTTTTATATGTTACATATCTTATGCCAGTTTAACATGTACCCAGAGTTCATTTTTCATGAAATTCTGGAGTAAGGGACAAATAGAAAGCCTCATATTTTCACAAATTATTGCATGAATTATTGAAAAGCTTGCTGAACTTTATATCCACACGAAAACTATCCAAAAAGCGATTAAAAAGGAAATTTATGATGAATTTCTCCAATCCGACATTGTCCCAGCCCCGCTCACCTTTAAAAGGTCATGTTCACACACTGAGTATTCGGTCAGTATTTCACATCAATATTTGTAAGGCCGGCGTCACACATGCGAGTTTTACGGACGTAAGAGCGCAGAAACTACGTCCGTAAAACTCGCATAACATACGGCACAATGATTCTCAATGGGTCTCGTCCTATCAGCCGTATATTACGGATCCGTAATATACGGCGTTCTACGGCCGTACAAAATCGCAGCATGCTGCGTTTGTCAGCGTATTGCGCAAAAAAAATCGCCAATGAAAGTCTATGGGGGCAAGAAAAATACGGATTCCACACGGACCAGCAGTGTGACTTGCGAGAAATACGCAGCGGTGTTAGTGAAAAGTCGGTAATTCAATTGCCGGCTTTTCATTTCTCCTGCCTAAACCCGACAGGATATGATACATGGTTTACATACAGTAAACCATCTCATATCCCATTTTTTTTGCATATTCCACACTACTAATGTTAGTAGTGTGTATGTGCAAAATTTCAGCGCTGTAGCTGCTAAAATAAAGGGTTAAATGGCGGAAAAAATTGGCGTGGGCTCCCGCGCAATTTTCTCCGCCAGAGTGGTAAAGCCAGTGACTGAGGGCAGATATTAATAGCCTAGAGAGGGTCCATGGTTATTGGCCCCCCCCGTGGCTAAAAACATCTGCCCCCAGCCTCCCCAGAAAAGGCACATCTGGAAGATGCGCCTATTCTGGCACTTGGCCACTCTCTTCCCACTCCCTGTAGCGGTGGGATATGGGGTAATGAAGGGTTAATGCCACCTTGCTATTGTAAGGTGACATTAAGCCAGATTAATAATGGAGAGGCGTCAATTCTGACACCTATCCATTATTAATCCAATTGTCTGAAAGGGTTAAAAAACACACACACACATTATTAAAAATTATTTTAATGAAATAAACACACAGGTTGTTTTAGTATTTTATTGCTCTCTCAATCCATCTGAAGACCCTCGCTTGGCAAAATAATAAACCCACAATATACATACCCTCTGATGTCCTATCACGTCCCACGAGGTAATCCATCTGAAGGGGTTAACTAATATTACAGGCATGAACTGCGCTAAACCACTCGCTCGTGCCTGTAATCCCCGGGTGCTGAAAGGAAAGCAGTGATCTATACTTACATTCAGTGGCAGTGATGGGCCCCTGCTGGATGTTCTCATGAACTGCAGCCTGGGAACTTTTTCCCACGCTCCAGGTCATATGAGGACATCCACCAGGGGGCGCATCACCGCGACTGAAGGAAATGTAGGTGTTATGACCCCAATGGCGAGGGTCTCAGAGAAATAGGTAAGTCTGCGAAGTACAAAAATCCAGCTCATAGGGCAGTGGTAACTGGGTTGACCATATATCTACTCCTAACGCCAACACTAGAAGTAGCCGGGGAACATGCCTACGTTGGTCGCTAGATGTCTCGCGCCAGCCGGAGAACTAACTACCCCTAGAAGAGGAAAACAAAGACCTCTCTTGCCTCCAGAGAAAGGACCCCAAAAGTAGGATACAAGCCCCCCACAAATAATAACGGTGAGGTAAGAGGAAATGACAAACATAGAAATGAACTAGGTTTAGCAAAGAGAGGCCCGCTTACTAATAGCAGAATGTAGTAAGATAACTTATATGGTCAACAAAAACCCTATCAAACATCCACGCTGGAAATTCAAGAACCCCCGAACCGTCTAACGGCCCGGGGGGAGAACACCAGCTCCCTAGAGCTTCCAGCAAGGACAGGATACAGATTAAGTACAAGCTGGACAAAAATGCAAACAAAAACAAATAGCAAAAAGCAAGAAAGCAGACTTAGCTTAATCTAGCAGGAACCAGGATCAGTAGACAAGAGCACAACAGATTAGCTCTGATTACAACGTTGCCAGGCATAGAACTGAAGGTCCAGGGAGCTTATATAGCAACACCCCTGAACTAACGGCCCAGGTGAGCATACAAGGGATGACTGACATACCCAGAGTCAAATCACAAGTAACCACTAGAGGGAGCCAAAAAGCAAATTCACAACAGTAGGTCAATGACCTACATTTCCTTCATTCGCCGGGGAATTACAAGCACGAGCACAGCTGCATTAGCAGGGCTCCTGCTTGTAAATTATTTTAACCCCTTCAGATGGATTACCTCGTGGGAAGTGATGGTTCAACAGAGGGTATGTATCTTGTGCATTTATTGTTTTGCCAAGCGAGGGTCTGCAAATGGATTGAGAGAGCAATAAAATATTAAAACAACCGCTGTGTTTATTTCATTAAAATACTTTTAAATCATGTGTGTGTGTGTTTTTTAACCCTTTCAAACAATTGGATTAATAATGGATAGGTGACATAATTGACGCCTCTCCATTATTAATCTGGCTTAATGTCACCTTACAATAGCAAGGTGGCATTAACCCTTCATTACCCCATATCCCACCGCTACACGGGAATGGGAAGAGAGTGGCCAAGTGCCAGAATAGGCGCATCTTCCAGATGTGCCTTTTCTGGGGTGGCTGGGGGCAGATGTTTTTAGCCACGGGGGGGCCAATAACCATGGACCCTCTCCTGGCTATTAATATCTGCCGTCAGTCACTGGCTTTACCACTCTGGCGGAGAAAATTGCGCGGGAGCCCACGCCAATTTTTTCCGCCATTTAACCCTTTATTTTAGCAGCTACAGCGCCCAAATTTTGCACATACACACTACTAACATTAGTAGTGTGGAATATGCAAAAAAAATGGGGATATGAGATGGTTTACTGTATGTAAACCATGTCTCATATCCTGTCGGGTTTGGGAAGGAGAAATTAAAAGCCGGCAATTGAATTACTGACTTTTCACAGATATCGCGCTGAAGTAAATATAAATACAGAATATATATATATGTGTCTCAATGACATATATATATATATATATATATATATATATATATATATATATATGTATATATGTTTTCCCGAACATTTGAGTACATAAATCCATTAGATGTCGGTTTTGCAAGCCTGCGAGAAAATATCGCAGTACGGATGCCATACGGATTACATACGGAGGATGCCATGCGCAAAATACGCTGACACACCCTGACTACGGATCACTATTTTGGGAACATTTGTCCGTATTACGGCCGTATCACGGCCGTAAAATACGGACCGTATTGTCTTACGCCAAGTGTGACGCCGGCCTAAGCCAAAATCAGGAGTGGAACAATCAGAGGAAAAGTATAATAGAAACACGTCACCATTTCTGGATTTATCACCCACTCCTGGTTTTGGTGTAAAAATACTGATGTAAAATACTGACCAAATACTGAACATGTGAATATGGCATAAAAGTCACTGGTGCTCATTGTTACTGGTATAAAAAGACAAAAAGTTGCAATGGTTTTCATTAAAATAGTTTTTATAAGGCCTGTCCCACACGTCCAGATAATTCCGATACCGGAAAAATCGGTACCGGAGTTATCCGTGTCCGTGTGTCCGTGAGCTCACGTAGGCCATCCGTGTGCCACACGTGTGGCACACGTGCGGCAGCCGTGTGCCGCCCGGGTACCACACGGACCGTGCAGGAGAGACAGCGCTACAGTAAGCGCTGTCCCCCCTGTGTGGTGCTGAAGGCTGCATTCATCTCTTCTCCCCCGCAGCGTTCACTGGAGAGAACAGATGAAAGATCAATTTTTTCTATTTTTTTGTTAAAAATAAACTTTGCTGGTGTCCTCCCATCCCCAGTGTGCCGCCCGGCCCCTTACAGATGCAGAGAAATACTCACCTAGCTCCCGCAATGTCTCCTCTCTCCTCTCAGCGCTGGCAGCTTCTTCCTGTATGAGCGGTCACGTGGTGCCGCTCATTACAGTTGATGAATATGCGGCTCCACCCCTATGGGTGGCGAACGCTGCGGGGGAGAAGAGATGAATTAAGCCTTCAGCACCACCCAGGGTGGACAGCGCTTACTGTAAGCGCTGTCCCCAGCACGGCACACGGACGGCACATGGACAACATCCATGTGCGGTACGTGTTTTACACGGACCCATTGACTTTAATGGGTCCGTGTAATCCGTGCGCTCCCACGAACACTGACATGTCTCCGTGTTTTCCAAATGGACACACGGTCCGCGAAAACACGCTGACATGTGCAGAGACACATTGATTTTAATGTGTCTACGTGTGTCAGTGTCTCCGGTACGTGAGAAAACTGACACCTCACGTACCGGAATCACTGACGTGTGAAACCGGCCTTAAGGGATTTTCATATCAACGGGAGGGAAAAAGAAAGACATATTTAAACAAAGATATTTGTCAATAAAAGTCAAGATTAACCCCTTCACCCCCGGAGCTTTTTTCGCTTTCGTTTTTCGCTCCCCTCCTTCCCAGAGCCATAACTTTTTTATTTTGACGTCAATATGGCCATGTGAGCACTTATTTTTTGTGGGATGAGATGTACTTTTGAACGATACCATTGGTTTTACCATGCCGTGTAACAGAAAACGGGTTAACAAATTCCAAGTGCGATGAAATTGCAAAAAAAAAGCAAAATCTCACAAGTGGTTTTTTTTTGGCTTTTTTGCTAGGTTCACCAAATTGCGCCATTTTCCGATGCCCGTAGCGTCTCCAATTTTCGTGATCTGGGATCGGGTGAGGGCTTATTTTTTGCGTGCCGAGCTGGCGTTTTTAATGATACCATTTTGGTGTAGATACATACTTTTGATCGCCTGTCATTGCATTTTAATGCAATGTTGCGGCGACTAAAAAAAACGTAATTTTGGCGTTTTGCTTTTTTTTATTGCTACGCCATTTAGCCATCAGGTTAATCCTTTGTTTTTATTGAAAGATCGGACAATTCTGAATGCGGCGATACCAAATATGTGGAGGTTTGATTTTTTTTTTATTGTTTTATTTTGATTGGAGCGAAAGGGGGGTGATTTGAACTTTTATATATTTTTAATTTTTTTTTATATTTCTAAACACTTTTTAAAAAATTTTTGGGCATTCTTCAATAGCCTCCATAGGAGACTAGAAGCATGCACTACACGATCGGCTCTGCTACATAGAGGTGAAGCACAGATCACCTCTATGTAGCAGAAATGCAGGGTTGCTTTGAACGCGGACCACAGGGTGGCGCTCAAAGCAATCGGCCATCAACAACCATAGAGGTCTCAAGGAGGAGGTTGTTATGGCAATGCACCGATGACCCCCGATCATGTGACGTCAGCGGTGCGAGCACTTCTGGCCGCGTGGCCGGGAGCGCTAGTTAAATGCCGCTGTCAGCTTTTGACAGCGGCATTTAACTAGTTAATGGGCGGATCGTGATTCCGCTCGTGCTCATTGCGCACACATGTCAGCTGTACAAAGCAGCTGACATGTCGCGGCTTTGAGGTGGGCTCACCGCCGGAGCCCACCTCAAAGCGGGGGTTCTGCCGGCTGACGTACTATTCCGTCAGCTGGCAGAAAGGGGTTAAACAAGAAGAAGAAAACAAAAAAAATCAACTCAACTACCTAAAAAAAGAAGTAAAACTGGCAAGAAAGGGACATGTGTATAAAAAGCTACAGAAATATGCAACCATGTATAAATGGATAGATATTATGGCAGAGGGTTGAAGCCATCGGCGAAAAGCACATTGGGCAGGTGCAATAGCAGTGGGTTAGTATACCTTTACACAATTACTTACCATCTGTTTGTATTTTCTTTCTCACCTTGGTCCCCCTCTGCCATAATATCTATCCATTCATACATGGTTGCATCCTTCTGTAGCTTTTTATACACATCTCCTTTTTCTTTGATGCATACCATGTAGTTTATTTATCTTTGGCCATTGGGCCCACTAATAAGCACTTTAACATTTGTGTTATCCGCTTGTAATATATTTGGAGCCATGTATTTGTAAGAGGGTGGTGCTGTTATGGACAGTAAGGAACACGCTGTCACTTTAAGAGGCTGCACCCCCTTGTCTGGCGTGATGGAATGTTCTGCTTCTCCCCTGCAATAGTCGGTGTGATGAACTAGTCCGTGCAGAGTGCAGGTGTGGAGCAGGAGCAGCGTGTGTGAACTGAGGCTGCTGCAGAGAGGACTTTTTGTGCTTATAGCTGAAAGAGAGAAGAACTGTGTCCTGACATAGCTGCAAGAGAGCCACGAAGATACAGAGAAAGTTACAGTTACCAGGAGCATCCCTAGGATCCAGAAGCAAGGAGAAGACCACGCTTCACAGAGCTGACAGAAAGCCGTGCGCACCACCATATTAGACTGCTGTGGGCCCCCCTGGGACTGGAGCTGATTCTCCAACATCACCGTGAGTCTGTTCCTGTTTGGTGCACCTGTTAGGGCCTAGTGTAGGCTTCAATAGTCAGTACACGGGAGCCGTGTGGCCTGCTTAGTAAAGGCCATGGAGGTTATATGTAGAGTAGCATCATCACTTGTTTATTGTTTACATTTGCTGGTTAGACATATTTTGAGTCTGTAATAGTTGGAGCACCGTGCTATTTTACGGGAAAGATAACGTTTATTACTCTTGTAAATTGTCTTTTACCATTGTATACCCCTGTTTGCATCTTCCTCATTCACTTTGTTCCTTGCCTTCCAATAAATCTACCCTTTGTTGTTTGCACCTCATCTTGTGTACAGTAGTCTTCCTGCACCGTGGTGGTCCCCCGGCCATCGCTTCAAGTGGCGCTGCGAGCAGGGTACTGTCACCAAGATGGAGGCAGCGGACAGCAATGGCGGGAATGCTAATGATAATGGAGATGCCGTGGGCATTGGTGGAACCCCTGCAAGGACACTCCCTATGGGCACCATATTTAGTGTGCTACCAAAGTTTGATGGCAAGAATATGCCACTGTCCGACTGGGTGTCCCGGCTGCAAAGCACCCTGAAGATTTATAACATAAGCCCAGACATCGAAGTGGACATTGCGTTAACTGCTCTAGAGGGAGAAGCCCGTAGAAACGTCTGCCTACAACCAGAACTCACCCGCAGTACCCTGAAGGAGCTAGTGACGTTCCTGGAAGAGATCTACGGCGAGACTGCTAGTGCCGTACACCATCGCACCAAATTTTTCTCTAGGCTGCAGTGGGAAGAAGAAGGAATTTCTCAGTATGCAACATCACTGCAATAAGTGTTAGCAGAGGTGCAGAGTAGTCAGAGCCCTTGGGCAGCCCCGGTGGTGCTCGTCAAGAAAAAGGATGGGACCATCCGGTTCTGTGTAGATTACAGGAAACTCAATGCCTGCACTGTTCGAGACTCGTATCCATTGCCCCGCATCGAGGAATCCTTGACAGCGTTGGGGAAAGCCAAGTACTTCTCCACCATGGACCTTGCAAGCGGATACTGGCAAGTAGCCGTGGCAGAGAAAGACAAAGAAAAAACCGCCTTCATCCTCCCTATGGGGCTGTTCGAGTTTAACCGGATGCCCTTCGGGCTCTCCAATGCTCCAGGCACATTTCAATGGCTGATGGAAAAGTGTTTGGGAGACTTAAATTTTGAGGCTACCCTGATCTATCTGGATGACATCATTGTGTTTTCGGCCTCATTCGAAGAACACCTTGCCCGGCTTGGACAAGTACTTGGAAGACTGCAGGCTCATAACCTGAAGGTGAAGCCGAAGAAGTGCCACCTCTTCAAGAGAGAGATTGAGTACCTGGGCCACATAGTGTCACAACATGGAGTTCTACCCTCGCCAGAAAAAGTAGCTGCTATCCAGAAGTGGCCAGTCCCTCAAACAGTGAGAGAACTCCAGGCCTTCCTGGGACTCGCTGGGTACTACCGCCGGTTTGTTAAAGACTTCGCGAAGGTGGCGGGTCCTCTTAATGAGTTGTTGAGGGGGACCGCTGGAGTGCCGAAGACCCAGCGCATCCCCTGGGCACAGGGACAAGACAAGGCCTTCCAAGCTATAAAGAATGCCCTTCCCTCAGCCTCGATTTTGGCCTACGCAGACTTCGATCAACCATTCCTGTTGTACACAGATGGTAGCCTTCATGGACTCGGTGCAGTACTTTCTCAGATACAGGATGGACATGAGAGAGTCATCGGGTATGCTAGCAGGTCCTTGTGAGACAGCGAAAGAAACCCTCACAATTACAGCTCCTTTCGGTTAGAGCTCCTTGCTCTGGTGTGGGCCATGACAGAAAAGTTTGAGAATGCTAAATTGGGGGCCTTTGAACAACGGTGGGTGGCTCGCCTAGCCAAGTTCGACTTTACCATCCGTTATCGCTCTGCTACCGAAAACGCAAATGCTGATGGGCTGTCAAGAGTGACTGTGGAGACTCCAGTGGGAGATCTTGATGAGCAACTCGAAGAGGAAGAAACCCCAGACTTTCGTAAGTTTAAGCCCCCAATGGTTGCGGCCCAGTCAAGAAGGGAGGCCTGCGCATTACCCCAGTCCCTGGGGAGAACCAATGAGTAATGGGGACACGTTCAGGATGAAGACGAAGGGCTGAGACAGATGAAATGGTGGGCAACTCAAAAGCGTAAGCCTGGCAAACAAGAGAGAGATGATTTGGACTCTGAAATGAGAAATGTGTTACACCAGTGGGATAGACTGGAAGCGCGAGAGTCGGTGCTATATCGTAAGAGGCAACAGCCAAAAGATATGGAAGTAAGGTGGCAAGTGGTCATCCCAGGAAGAATGGCTCAAGAAGTAGCTAAAGAAGCCCACGAATTTGGTGCACACTTCGGCCCCACAAAGACCTACCAATGGTTACAGCAGTATGTGTATTGCCCCCGGTTGGAGTTTGTGGTGGAAGAGGTTTGCCGGAAATGTCGAGTATGTGACCTCATTAAGAGTACTGAACAGAGGGCACCCATCCAAACCATACAAGCTAAGGAACCGCTAGAAGTCTTGATGATCGACTATCTCCTCGTGGGACACTCGGCCCGGGGGCTGCAATACTGTTTGATGATGACCGATCATTTCTCTAAGTTCGCAGTAGTCACTCCGACTAGAGATCAGACTGCGGAATCGGCGGCACGAGCCATCTGTCAAGACTTCATCCCGGTGTATGGGTGCCCTAAGCGCATCCACTCTGACCAAGGCGCATGTTTCCAATGCAAGGTGATGGAAGAATTGTATTGTATGTATGGCATCGAGCGGTCCCGGACCACCGCTTACCACCCTCAAGGCAACGGAGCTTGTGAATTCTTCAACCGAACCTTACTTCAAATGCTGAGAACGTTGGAGGAGGATAAGAAGGCGTGTTGGCCAGACTATCTGCCGGAATTGGTCTGGACCTACAACAATCGGGTCCACTCCACCACGGGTTATACCCCCTATCTACTGTTGTTTGGAAGAGCTGGACAAGAGATCATTGAGCTGAATTTGGAACAGCCAGAGGAGCTGATGGAGCAAACTGTCACCTCATGGGTGAAAGAGCATCGGCAACGATTGCAAACGATACGGCGGTTGGTGGGTCAGCAGCTGCAAGAAAAAGAACATACGGACCGCAAACCGACTCAAGAGGTACCCCTCCAACCTGGAGACCGAGTATTAGCCAGAGAGAAGTGCCCCAAGGGAAAACTAAGTGAGAGACGGGAAGTACAGCCGTACAAAGTTATCGAGCAAGTGTATGCTAACGGCCCTGTCTACAAGGTACAGACTGAGACTGGGGCATCCGCCCCTAGAGTACTTCACAGAAATATGCTGCGGCCTTGCCGGTCTGAGGTCTGTTCTATGCCATTGTCGCCTGAAGGTGCTACTCCACTTCCTGAATCTGTCATGCCTGATGGTGAAATCGATGATGAGTGGTGGACCGTCCCTGACACAGGAGGGGGTCCTCAGCCGCACAGAGACGGTAATCCCATGGATGTACCAGTACCGCTATGCGAGGATGAGACCAGACAAGAGCTCACAATGTCTCCTGCAACAAGTGTTCCTCTGGAAGATAGTCAAGCCTTGCCTGACAGCCAAGAGCTTCGGAGATCCCAGACGTCTAATGCAGGGGTTCCACCAGTCTGATATGTAGAACAGTGTGCTCTGTCTGTTTTTGCAACTTTATTGCCTCCTCTATAGGTGCTGTTTCCGCATTGAACGTTCCTCCATTACACTTTGACCCTGATGCTGTGATGGCCGAGGACGACCATCATTAAGAAGGGAGGCATGTAAGAGGGTGGTGCTGTTATGGACAGTAAGGAACACGCTGTCACTTTAAGAGGCTGCACCCCCTTGTCTGGCGTGATGGAATGTTCTGCTTCTCCCCTGCAATAGTCGGTGTGATGAACTAGTCTGGCAGAGTGCAGGTGTGGAGCTGTAGCAGCGTGTGTGAACTGATGCTGCTGCAGAAAGGACTTTTTGTGCTGAAAGCTGAAAGAGAGAAGAACTGTGTCCTAACATAGCTGCAAGAGAGCCACGAAGATACAGAGAAAGGGATTTACAGTTACCAGGAGCATCCCTAGGATCCAGAAGCAAGGAGAAGACCAAGTTTCACAGAGCTGACAGAAAGCCGTGCGCACCACCATATTAGACTGCTGGGGGCCCCCTGGGACTCGAGCTGATTCTCCAACATCACCGTGAGTCTGTTCCTGTTTGGTGCACCTGTTAGGGCCTAGTGTAGGCTTCAATAGTCAGTACACGGGAGCCGTGTGGCCTGCTTAGTAAAGGCCATGGAGGTTATATGTAGAGTAGCATCATCACTTGTTTATTGTTTACATTTGATGGTTAGACATATTTTGAGTCTGTAATAGTTGGAGCACCGTGCTATTTTACGGGAAAGATAACGTTTATTACTCTTGTAAATTGTCTTTTACCATTGTATACCCCTGTTTGCATCTTCCTCATTCACTTTGTTCCTTGCCTTCCAATAAATCTACCCTTTGTTGTTTGCACCTCATCTTGTGTACAGTAGTCTTCCTGCACCGTGGTGGTCCCCCAGCCATCGCTTCGTATTATATATCATATATTTACAATGTGCACACATAGTGCTTTATTATAGTCATTCTGACATTTGGTGACCTTGATGAAAGGGTTTCATCTTACCCTTTTTCCGTTCCTTTACCTTACTTTGTAATTGTATGTTTTAAATCATGTATCTAATAAATTAATATATTGTTCTTCGGATATCTGGCTGTGTATCATGTTTGTAGGTTTATACTGGTTATGGATACACGGTAATAAGCTACGCTAACCTTCCCATGTCTAAATTCAATATCTGCGTCAAAGATCATATAGATATTATGAAGGAGAGTTATTATAGTTTTGGAAGACTCAAAGGAAGTCTTAGTTAGTTCTTAATATATTTCCTAAGCTTAAATAATTCCTGGTCTGGTAGGCCATATGAAATTTTTCATGTTAAAAACTTTGTAACCGATCAATCCTTATCTCTGAAAATCAGAGAAGAGTTTATATTAATACCTAGATGTAACCATTAGTGTTGAGCGATACCGTCCGATACTTGAAAGTATCGGTATCGGAAAGTATCGGCCGATACCGGCAAAGTATCGGATCTAATCCGATACCGATACCCGATACCAATACAAGTCAATGGGACTCAAGTATCGGACGGTATCCCTGATGGTTCCCAGGGTCTGAAAGAGAGGAAACTCTCCTTCAGGCCCTGGGAACCATATTAATGTGTAAAATAAAGAATTAAAATAAAAAATATTGCTATACTCACCTCTCCGAGGGAACCGGCAGCGTTGTTTGCTTAAAATGCGCGCTTTTCCTTCCTTCCGTGACGTCACGGTTTCTGATTGGTCGCGTGCCGCCCATGTGGCCGCGACGCGACCAATCACAGCAAGCCGTGACGTAATTTTCAGGTCCTTCTAGGCATTCAGTATTTTAAAATTACGTTCCGGCTTTGTGATTGGTCGCGTCGCGGTCACATGGGTGACGCGACCAATCAGAAGCCGTGACGTCACGGGAGGCAGGAGACGCGCGCATTTTAAAATGCGCGCGTGTGCAGCCTCCCGTGACATCACGGCTTGTGATTGGTCGCGTCGCCCATGTGACCGCGACGCGACCAATCACAAAGCCGGAACGTAATTTTAAAATACTGAAGGACCTGAAATTACGTCACGGCTTGCTGTGATTGGTTGCGTCGCGGCCAACATGGGCGACGCGACCAATCACAAGTCGTGACATCACGGGAGGCTGGACACGCGCGCATTTTAAAATGCGCGCTTCTCCTGCCTCCCGTGACGTCACGGCTTGTGATTGGTCGCGTCGCCCATGTGACTGCGACGCGACCAATCACAAAGCCGGAACGTAATTTTAAAATACTGAATGCCTAGAAGGACCTGAAAATTACATCACGGCTTGCTGTGATTGGTCGCGTCGCGGCCACATGGGCGGCACGCGACCAATCAGAAGCCGTGACGTCACGGAAGGAAGGAAAAGCGCGCATTTTAAGCAAACAACGCTGCCGGTTCCCTCGGTGAGGTCCAGGCTGCGTCGGAGAGGTGAGTATAGCAATATTTTTTATTTTAATTCTTTATTTTACACATTAATGTTGTTTCGATACCGATACCCGATACCACAAAAGTATCGGATCTCGGTATCGGAATTCCGATACAGCAAATATCGGCCGATACCCGATACTTGCGGTATCGGAATGCTCAACACTAGTAACCATTTTTTTAAACAGAATATTGAGAAATTTTGGTTAAAAGTTGGAACATTTTTAAGCAACTTTGATTTCCACAAAAAATGTTGTTGATATTCTAATATGCAAATTGCTTCTTCAGAGAGCAAGAGGACATGAACTGTATCGTGACACCTGTTGGAAGCAACAATCCTACAAGTCACTATCCACCTATGTCACATTTCAAGGCTCGTTAAAGGGTCGATAGTGGCTTGTAGGATTGCTGCTTCCAACAAGTGGCACTATAGAGTTCAGGTCCTTTCCTCTCTGAAGAGGCATCATACATATTACATTTCCCAGAGGAGCATTGCACGGAGAATAAGCCTCCTAACCTTGGCATGCCAGAGCCGGTATGTCAATCTCCAAATGTTACCTATTAATGGTCGCCCTGAGTAAAATCCCTTCAAGATTACAAAGAACTCCTGTTCCTTTGTCCTGCCCTCATATACTGAGAGGCGGACATACAACAATTGGTCTTAATCAAATTGGTGGGACCTGCATCTTTTATCCATTAATAGCATACCTGGTGGCTATATCATAAATGTTCTAGATGGAAAATACTCTATCATGGAGCAATTTTTACTGTGATGATTGTTGCCTGTGCACAAATATAAATACTTGTAAAATTATCAACCAAAAAATTGACAATTGGTTTTGTGCCCAGTGCTCGGTTTACATCTCGGGTTATGTTAGGCCTCATTCAGACACCAGTTTTCCCATAAGTTTTCTATTTGTGGTTTTCAGGGACAGAACACATACCAATTATAATCTATGGAGCTGTTCACATGTCCATGTGCTTGTAGTCTGCAAAAAAATTCAAGAAAACTTGTCAGTTTTGGAGCTAAGTCACAGATCAAAATTACCCATACAAATCAATTGGTGCAAGGAAATCATGGGCACCACAAGGATGGCTTCAGTGTGCTGTCCGTGATTGACATTTTAGTGAATAGGAGAAGCTTTGTCATTTATTTATTTATTTTTCATACCTGAAAACGTGCAGATCACTAATGAAACACTGATGGTAAAAACTGAAACACTCACCGTACACTGATGACAATCACCAGCCCTCTTAGCTCATCGTAAATCCAGTTAGTAATGTAGTGCCTGTAGCTGCTGAGCTCATGAGAATTAATTAATGAGGATCTCAGAGGACTAATAACACAGTAGAAACACTCGCTCCTGTGATAAAACAGTCAGGTAAATGTGTTACCTCAAAAAGCAGTAACTGCAAGCTCCTGCTGTCATCGTTATACTCTCTTATTAAAATTGACTTTTGCTCTCTTCCCCAGCCAGGAGCTCTAGCATGTGCCAACCATGAACTGGAGCAGCTCTGCATGCTCAGACACAGCTATGACACAGTACACAGCAGGGGCACATTTATAAGATTATCTCAGCACAGGAACATTTTATTAATACATCCAATTGTGAAACTTATTGTTATTGTGACTTTGTAGGATCGCTACTTCCAGCAGGTGGCACTATAGAGTTTAAGTCGTCTTTTCTCAGAAGAGGCAATTTGAATATTTAATTTCCCAGAGTAGCATTGCACGGCGAATAAGCCTCCATACCTTGACAAGCCAGCTGGTATGTCACTCTCCATAATGAGAAACGATACCCCTTAGACCCCAGTCCAGAGCCTCTCACCTAGCCAAATCAGTTCTCATGCTTCGCACTGACGAGGGCCAACAGCCCGAAACACCGTGTCTGCGAATTGAGATACTGATTTGGCTTTTATCCTAAGTCATATTGCACGACTCGTCAAAGGGTTGATTGTTACTTGTAGGATCGCTACTTCCAACAGGTGGCGCTATAGAGTTAAGTCCTCTTTTTCTCAGAAGAGGCAATTTGCATATTGCTATTCCAAGACATTTTAATTAAAGTATACTTTGTTCGTGGGGCATCTTCTTTAAATTGTACTGATAATTTCCAGTACAATTAAGTGAGTAGTGTCATCATATTAAAATGGTAACATTGTAAATTGTTTGCAATTTCCTGATTATTAAAATCCTCTCTGTTTCCAAGAACAAATGGATATTTAATTACTGTATATACTCGAGTATAAGCCGGAACGAAGTCATGTGAATATTGAAAGTGCCGGGGGCCTGAGTGACGGAGAGGTGAGTATGTGATTTTTTTTTTTATCGCAGCAACAGCAAATGGGGCAAATGTCTATATGGAGCATCTTATGGGGCCATTATTAACCTTTATGCAGGATTATATGGGGCATATTTTGATATGGAGCATCTTATGGGGCCATCAGAAACTTTATGGAGCATTATATGGGGCTCCTGATTCAATATGGATATTCAAAAACACTTAACCTACTGATGTCTCAATTAATTTTAATTTTATTGGTATCTATTTTTACTTTTGCTACTTTTGACGGTAGCTGCTGCATTTCCCACCCTATTCTTATACTTGAGTCATTAAAGGGAACCTGTCACCTGAATTTGGCGGGACCAGTTTTGGGTCATATGGGCGGGGTTTTTTGGTGTTTGATTCACCCTTTCCTTACCCGCTGGCTGCATGCTGGCCGCAATATTGGATTGAAGTTCATTCTGTGTCCTCCGGAGTACACGCCAGCGCAAGGCAATATTACCTTGCACTGGCGTGTACTCCAGAGGACAGAGAATGAACTTCAATCCAATATTGCGGCCAGCGGGTAAGGAAAGGGTGAATCAAACACCCGAAAACCCCGCCCATATGACCCAAAACTGGTCCCGCCAAATTCAGGTGACAGAGTCCCTTTAAGTTTTCCCAGTTTTTTGTGGCAAAATTAGGGGGGTCGGCTTATACTCGGGTCTGCTTATACTCGAGTATATACGGTATATAATTTCCTTCTCTTTTGCACAGTCACTTGCCACCTCAGTAGTCTATAAGCAGTGACATTGTGGTCCCTTAAGAAAGGACTGTTTATAATATCTTTCTGATAGAGTTTATAAGCAGAATTAACCTTAACCTGGCCGGATTGCCAGTTTCTAAGGACTTGAGCTCCTCCGATGATGAAGAGGCAAAGATGCTGGATATAGCAAGATCGAAAAGTTCAGATCATCTGTGCAACCATGCCATGGTCCAAATTGTCAATCAAGCAGGGAGCTTGGAGGCAGGGAAGTGGTGCGCCCCTATTCAACAACATGAGAACCCCTTTAGTGGTTGTTCAATGACACTCACTCCTGACTCCGGACGTGAGCAGCGCTGAGGACATTATGCCGGGACGTGGGCACGTTTGGCTGCTATTGTGCGCTCATTCCAGCATCATCATCTGTCTTGTGACTTCCAGTTGCAGAGGTCACTAAACTTTTAATTGGTTCCTAAAAGTGAACACAAACAAAACTAGTATTCAGCCCCATACTAGAGCTATCATAGGTAATGGCTCCACTTTCTCTAGGTTCACCCTTCTTTGGGATAACCTTTAATTCAGCCTTGTCCATCAGAATTAAATCACAACCTGCCACCTCCACCTCAAAAACATATTGCATGATGTTGGCTCCTTAGAAATACAATAATTATTATGATTTTTATTATTGCAGCATCCGTCTCTGTAGCATTCCCTCTAGCTCTGTTGCACTCCTTACGTAATCCTTGTCCACCGTTTTACTCCCTCAGGGTACGGGTACACATTAAGTATTCGCAGAAGATTTTTCTGTACCTAAGGCCGGTTTCACACGTCAGTGGCTCCGGTACGTGTGGTGACAGTTTCCTCACGTACCGGAGACACTGACTCACGTAGACACATTAAAATCAATGTGTCTCTGCACATGTCAGCGTGTTTTCGGGGACCGTGTGTCCGTGTGCAAAACACGGTGACATGTCAGTGTTCGTGAGAGCGCACGGATCACACGGACCCATTAAAGTCAATGGGTCCGTGTAAAACACGTACCGCACATGGATGCTGTCCGTGTGCCATCCGTGTGCCGTGCAGGAGACAGCGCTACAGTAAGCGCTGTCCCCCCAGAGTGGTGCTGAAGCCGCCATTCATTTCTTCTCTCCAGCAGCGTTCGCTGGAGAGAAGATATGAAAAATCTTTTTTTTTTTGTGTTTAAAATAAAGATCCCTGTCACCACCCCCCTCCGACCCCCTGTGCGCCCGCCCGCTGGAAATAAAATACTCACCCAGCTCCCTCGCTGCTTCCTCTCAGCGCCACAGCTTCTTCCTGTATGAGCGGTCACGTGGTGCCGCTTATTACAGTGATGAATATGCGGCTCCACCTCCCATAGGGGTGGAGCCGCATATTCAATATAGCGCTGTCTCCTGCACGGTCCGTGTGGTACCCAGTCGGCACACGGGCGGCACACGGCTGCCGCACGTGTGCCACACTAATGTGCCATGTGAGCACACGGACACACGGACACGGATAACTCCGGTACTGATTTTTCCGGTACCGGAATTATCTGGACGTGTGGGACAGGCCAAAAAGAGTGCCGGCAGGAAAAAGGCTGCGGAATTTGCACATTTTTAATTACATTTTATTTGTGTTTTCTTCCTATTCATTTGAATAGGTGAAAAATGCTGTAAAACTGCTAAGAGAATTGACATACTGTAGATTTAAAAAAATGCTTTGATGGTGTAAATCTTCAAGGAAAAGCTATGCAGCGTGTACATGAGAGTTCAGACATTTATTCACTTTGCTGGTAGAGTAAGGGTATGTTCACATGTTGCGTTTTAGCAGCAAAACCCAGAGTGGTGGCAGGAAAAGCTGCACAAAATACATTTTGTCATTTGAATGGGTGAAAATCGCTGCACAATTGCTGAAGGAATCGACATGTTACATCTTGGGAAAAAGGCAGAAGTGCTCAAAATATAAATGGAAATCAAAACGCAGCGTGCTTAAGATTTTGGAAATATCATTGATTGTGCTGGTGCTGTAAAATGCTGCATAGGGGGTCATATGAGCGCAATCAGCGGTGGTTGCATCGCTGTATGGGAAGCGTTCGTTGGAGTCTACATTTCTGGGCTTTCTGGATAAATAGATGCATGTAAATATTTATAATATATGCATAGAGCTGAATTAATGTTGTACCTCCTTTAATAAATCTTCTTTGGCATAATATACAAACAAATCTGTCTTAGCGGCATCTTATTTTCAATCGAGGTTCCAATTATTAATGACTAAGCCCATTGATTGGCTGCAGCGGTCACATGTGCTGCAATCGTGAAATCGCAGCCACAGTTTGTCAAAAGACCTGTGAAAGGTGAATATTGCTGTGTTTATTTTCTTTATCTACTAAATATTTTTTTTTATTATCCTGGACAATCCCTTTAAGCTCTACTTAATTTTTCTTGTTTCTTTCCATTTTTGGCCACATGCAAAATCAACAGCTTCTTGACTAGCGATCCTTTATATAGGACCGAAACTTTCTTCTTTGACATCATAAAAATAGATTTATTGGCATTTAGCTGCTATTACTGTCCACATAAATATGGTGTCAATATTTGTTATTAAACCTAATACGTAGGTTTGATGGTTTTTTACAGAATCAGTTTTGCAGGTAAGTAGGAGTAGTCAGATTAAAACAGCAGTAAAAAAAATATCCATGAGGAAATCTATATTATACATAAATACATTTTTAATGTTTATTTTAGTGGCAGGACTGGCAAGAGAAACTGCATTTTTGTCTTCCTGTAAGACATGCAGGTTGCCACTAGATGGCGCAGTTTAGCTTTCCTGCTTGCATTGGACCGTGGTTTTTTTTTTCTCATCGATCAATATATTTTTGATTATCTGGTTGTTTTTCCAGTTCGCTGCGCACCAGGCAGGCATATACTGTATATCGTAAATGAACATGTTGCTATAATATAGTTCAATTTTGCTTTTACAGGCTCTTTGCCTCCCCGCACATTCAACTTTGCCTTTGTCAGATAACTCATTCAGGAATTACAGTGGTTGTCCAGGCTTGGGACCCAAGTCTGCAGTCACTCGATCTGACTGCAGTCTTGTGAATCCTCACAGTGCGCACTGTCAGGACTGTCAGGACTCTCTGGCTGGTCATGTGACAGCAAGTATGTGATTTTCATACATCCGGCCACATTCCAACTAGACATGTCCGACCTTGATCAATTCACTTGTATTGAGTGAGGCTGCACACGTCTAGACAGCATGGTCTCCCGCCACATACATACAATGTCCCCTTTGCAGCATACCTTCTGCTACACCTTCTGCACCATCAGGGTCCCATCTGGTCTGCTGAAGTTCTGCTGTTGGCATTGCTACATATAAAGAGACAGAGTCCAGTTCCAACTCAGCAATAAAGAATTTACTTGCATCCGTACACAGTATGTCCATTTCAGTTACAGCGACATGATAAGGTTCCACACAGTATGCATCCTTTGCTTTCCCTGTGTCTTCCCTCTTTCCTCCCAGGATGTCCCCGGGACGTACTGACTCATCCGGTACCGCAGCATCTCTCTTGTGCAGCTTCGCTAACTTTAGGAGGTCCCCTGCCCGTTTTGCACCAGACATAAGGGCATCTGCCCATGTAGTTAGCTGCCACATTCTGGTGCTGCCCTGCATCGTTTTCCTGCTGCAACTTTCGACCAATATCAGGCCCTGGACAAATTGGGCTACTAACTTGTGAGCAATGCGGGGTCACTGTGCTGTCCTGGGCTCTGAGGCCCTACTGGACTGTCTGGGCTCCCTGGCCCTACTGAACTCCATCAGGAAATGTTCCTGGCCTACCCCCAGCAGACCCCTCCTATATTAACTATTTACACCAAAGTATCCCCAACTAGTGGACTAACTAAGAACTGCACTTCCCCTGCACAGTAATATACATACGACAGCAATTTAGTATCAAACATTATTTACACAGTAAAACATGAGTCAACAATTTACCGGGAAGAGTGGGGGAATAATACCGTCCTTGTAACCCCTTACAGATACAAACCTAAAACAATCTTATAATGCCTATAAACCTTCCCATCGCCCAAATAATAAAGAACCTATTTCAATAACACAGGGAGAGGTCTTCAGATATCCTGGGACTTTTCTGCTGAATATTACAGTATATTACACTGTGAATGAGATTTTACAAACTCCGATCCATACACTGCATGAAAAATCTGCTGCGATAACTGGCCTGAGATTGAAATTCTTGAAATTTGCAGCACGTGACTTTATGTTGTGGATTTTTATTGCAGATCCATAGTGTTTACATATGAAAAACTGCAAAAATAAAATATATCCAGTCAATTTGGTGCAGGTTTTCCTGCTGTGGAGGTCACTGTGGACTTTTCCACTGTGTATGGTTCGCATGCTTATGCACCCTAAGAAGACTGGCCAAGTTGGTGCAGATGCTTTCTAATAAATGTATTTTAGAAATGCACCCGCATTGTTAGACTATGTCATGGAGTTCCACTAGGATACTACTTGCAGACGTCCAGCAGGGGGCAGCGTTGCTGTAGATCAGATAGTCCTGCGGCATAAACATCTGTTCTGCAGCGCAGTCACGTTTTCATCCAAATAAAATTTTCCATTTTTTTCTTCTGACACCTATAAGCCTAAATCCGTATGCGTAGATCTATCTTACTGCCATTTCGACTTCGACTCTTTTATCTTGATAGATGACTTTTTTTTTTCATCCTCAAGTTCTTTCTCTCCAGAGGAATCCAACTTTTACTGCCAGATCTGCCTCAAAAGACATAAACCAGGTAATGACTCATAGAATATACTGTGCGCCGCATATAAACCACTGGGCTAAATCGTAGCAACAGGCTCTGCTCAAATATAGACTTTCTATTTTTACCACAATTTGCAGATCATCTGTCTCTATGGAAACCGCACACTCCGCCAACCAGCGTCTCGCTGACTCCACACCGCGTGGAAGTGGCTCATAACGAGGCGAGGGCGACTCATACAACCGGTCGGCCAGGCATAAAAATAGATTCTATAGCAATCATGAAATATTATTAGCACTTGTAGGTAACACATGGGTCGGTCTCCTGCATGGATTTCCAACCTGTAGGACGGTTCATGCGGCAGCGGCACAAATGTGCTACAAATAACGATCTAGTAATACACAAAGGCTATAAATAACGTTTACAGATGCAAATCTTCCTTCATATGCCTCCTGGATATACGTCTGCAGACATTACTACTGTAGGTCCTTCAGAAAATGAGGATAATCTCCTCTGCCACAAAAATCACCCATAGTTTCTCTACCATTGTCACCGCCCCTTTAACACCACTGATGCCCAAATCACCACAGGGCACAATTTAGTTTATCTGCCACCGTTACCCTCACTAGAACGTTCACCCTTGTGGAAGTTCTACTACAGTAGCTCCGTGATTTTTCAGGATGGGACCAACTCTTGTAGGCCATAAATGAACAAGTTGGTGTCATCTATCTTTTTTTCCATTCTTTCCTTTAGAACCTGGATGCTGGACGGAGAGTGATGGCAACTCGTCTCTTCCGAATTCCCCCATAGGTGTTTGGTTGGATTCAGATCTGGAGACGTTTGGCCGCTGAATCACTTTCACCCTGTTCTTTTTCAGAAATGCAACACATGTGTGTTTTCGATTATTTTAATGGTGGAAAAATGCCCGTCTACCAAGGAAGTGATAGAAGCATCTTCTCTTTCAATATATACTGTGAATTCATGATACCATCGATGATCTGTAGCAACCCGATACCAGCAGTGCTCATGCAGCCCTTCATAAGGATCCGGCCACCACCATGTTTCACTGTAGGCGTATATTTAAACATATAGCCTGAAAAAATGTTCAATTTAATCCCCAAAAAATACAATTTTATATAATCAGAAAAGTGGAAGATCCTCTAGGGCTGCGGCAAATTGTTTGTATGTGGCCAAGAAACGTATTGTGGCTCCACTGGTTACAGGTGCCCACTCTATTGCTTCTCACACAGATGCCTTCCTTAGTGCTTCAGTACCCACACCACTGTAAATGCCCCTTTAGTATCACCGCTGTTGTGTCCCCTCTACAGCCCCTAGCACAATCCGCTGTGATATCTAACACAGGAAGATCAATGGCTGAAATAAATGAAGTTCTTCACCTTGGACAACTACTACTTTTTAGAGCAACCACTTGACAATAAGAAGATTGCTAAGAGTCTCCCTTCTGAGACCAAGAACAATCATATGTTTTTAAATGTTTTTTTTTATTGAATTTTTAACAAAGGGGGAAGGGGAGGGGTATAACATTGGGAAAGGGAGGGAGTCAGTAAAAATGAGGGAACTCAGCAATCGTAAGTAAACTGTAAGAAATCTCAGTAAAGAGTGTTCATTTTCTTTGCAGCGCCACCACTGGGGAAATTATGCATTGCACAGAGCCCATTCAAATCAGTGACCTGCCTGTGTAATTAAGGAGAGTGCAAGTGAGAAAAGCTCCTTGCAATCGCTCTCCACTCCAGACAGGGGATGAGGATCCTGAATATAGGAAGTATATTACTATTAATCCAGAATTTTGGCTTAGGAAATTGAAAAATGGGGTTTCATAACTGGACAACCTCATTAAAGAATCATAGAACGGTAGAGGTGGAAGAGACCTTCTGGGTCATCTGGTCCAACCCCCTGCTCAAGCAGGATCCACTAAATCATCCCAGACAGATGTCTGTCCAGCCTCTGCTTGAAGACTTCCGTTGAAGGAGAACTCACCACCTCTCGTGGCAGCCCGTTCCACTCATTGATCGCCCTAACTGTCAAAAAGTTTTTTCCAATATCTAATCTGTGTCTCAATCAAACTCAAAGATTCTAGTGGTGAAGACCAACAAATGTCAGTCTTTTCCTTACAATGTGTGCAATTTGAAGACCTGTTGTCCTAATGGGTGTAAGGCACTGAGGCACCCACCTATCAGTAGAAGAAAGGGGCTCAAATCTCTCTTGACAACATTGGTGTAATTTGCCTCCAGATTTAGGGATTTTTCATCTAAGCTTTGTGGTCACTCTCTCTATTAACTCCAATGCAGCTCTCTGTCAAATGTCCAATAAAATATCAAAAGTATCGCTGCGCACCGAAGAACCAGTTACATGTGGATCAATATTGCACTGTGGAAGCAAAGCCTTTCCATTTGAAAAACAAATCCTCATTATTGAAAATCCATCTAAAATGTTCCGTTTCCCATTATTCACAAAAGCACGAAACATTCAGACTGTCGAATGTGCGTCCTGGAACCCTGGCCAGGAATCAATGCACTAATGGCAGAGATTGCTCCATGTGGCTGCAGCCAACCTCAGGGTATCCACATGCAGAACGCATTCTCCAGCTGTGATAATCCACGCCTGCAATAAACTCATGCTGACAATTGTATTTCTTTGAAGTGTTTAGCTGCAGGGGTGTCCCCCATACTGGAAACGACATGTGAATGAAATGTTGGCAATTACTGCTGGTGTGTTCAGTAACTTTGGAAAAAACTTTTCCAACTTTTTCTTGTGCGTTGCTGTATCCATCTTGAAAAAAAAAAATGCAAAATAGTGATAACGTATTGAAAACTAGGTAGATGAGTATACGCACTATTTTTATCTATGCTGTCCCATTTTTACATGACAGTCAGTCCTTCTATAATCACCTTTCTAAACATAGTATAGTATTCAGTTCCCAGTAGTAAGAAGGATATGGAACTGGAGAGGGTACAGAGACTGGGGCGAAACGATCGCAGTCGCAGAGGGTGTTACTGCGCCCAACCGGGACCAGGTGGGAGGGGGGACCACCGATATCAGCAGCTATTTCAGCTGGATCCAAGGACACACATCCAACTCAAATGTACTGCGGAGCAGAGACCTACCGGGTCCCTCCACTGCAAAACAGGCTGCCGGACAATCAGGATGGGAAATTATATTACTGGAAGGGACCCAGTATGGAGGACATTATTCCAAGAAAGGAAGACATACCAGGAATTGACCCAGGATGGAGGACATTATGTCAAGAAAGGGAGACATTATACCAGGAAGGGCCCAGGATGGAGGACATTATGTCAAGAAAGGGAGACATTATACCAGGAAGGGGTCCAGGATGGAGGACATTATACCAGGAAAGGGAAACATTATACCAGGAAGGGGCCCAGGATGGAGGACATTATGACAAGAAAGGGAGAGATTATACCGGGAAGGGGCCCAAGATGGAGGACATTATACCAGGAAAGGGAGACATTATACCAGGAAGGGGCCCAAGATGGAGGACATTATACCAGGAAAGGTGAAATATTATACCAAGAAGGGGCCCAGGATGGAGGACATTATGTTAAGAAATGAAGACATTATACCAGGAAGGGGCCCAGGATGGAGGACATTATACCAGGAAGGTGCCCGGGATGAAAGAAAGCGTAGGACCTGGTATACGAGAGATGCCCTAAAGTGGCTACTAGGTACACATAAAATTGGCCATTTTTATGCGCTAAACGCTCTCATTTTTCATATTTCTAGCGCAGTAATGCAGTTCAGTTTTCATGTTTCATGTTTGCATGTTTCAGCGCTGCAGTGTGCTGCATTATACCTGGAAGGGGCCCAGGATGGGGGACATTATTACAGGATGCAGGGACATTGTTACATGAGAGGGTTAACGCGTATGTCTTCACCGGATTTTGGAAAGCTACACGGTCTACACATCTGACAAACATGCAGATGGGGACCCAAGTATACATTTTGCACAGAGGTCTATCAGAGTATAGTTACGCCACTGTCCAGAGTCGGGCAACTATACTAATAAATATGATTTACAAAGAATTGGTCTTGTTTTTTGTTTATTGTCAATGTTATTTGATTAATATTGGGCTTGATTAGCTAAGATACAACGTGCATTCGATGTCTATATACAAGAACATAATTCTGTGTGTAGAGAAAAGGTTTTTACAGTTAAAGTTGTCATAAGTACTGGCAGTGGCAAGTAGTTGCCAGCTCCGAACATTGGCGCATGCCTCTGACTTTTTGCCTGGTGCCCTGGATCTGCCACATTGACGTTTATCAGTATCAACAAGATGCCAATACAGTTGATTACTGTGGTGGAGCAGGGAGCCATAGATTCTTTGCCCTGGCACTCTGTGTCTTGTAGGCCGCAGGCTATGGAAGGCTTATAGTCTACACGACGTCAATGTCTTGGCAGTAGCGTAGGCGGTTAATGATGTCGCTATATTGCACCGCCTGTGCCAGCCCTCTGTCAATGCAGGTTAGAAAAGGATTAAGTTAGAATATTTTTTTCCATGGGGGTGAAACAAAGGGAGTATTATTATATTTAAAGATGGCACTCATTGCTATTTTTGGAGAAAGTAATCAGGCTTTGTTATTTTAAAGGAACACACGATTCATTATAACTTTCAGAAAAAGCATACGGGGAATATTTCTTATTGTGTAGGATACACATATCGGGCCTTATTACTTTCTAGGGAGCACAGTGAGGCATTATTACTTTCTAGAGGGCACTACTAATGTGTGGGGGGGCATCGAGAGAGGCAATATTACTATTAGGGAACACTGAGATCACTATTACAGTGTGAGCATAAAAGATGATACTTTTACTGTTTAGGGTTTAAAAAATTGGCACTTACTGGGGACCTAATAGGGACCGTGATGATAATGTCTGTAAAGCGCTGTGGAATATGTTGGCGCTATATAAGCAAAGCATAATAAAATAAAAAGTAAGTGATAGGATCTACCTGTAACTACTTGGAGAATATAATAATCACATGTGGGGATTCCCTAGCAACCAGGCAACCCCCACATGTACTCAGCCTGGCTGGTAGCTGTAAATGATTCAGCTGCTGTGATGAAAACTAAATCTCCGAGCAGTCACAAATACTCGGAGGTCACCCGAGCAACGAGTATACTCGCTCATCACTAGTCCTAAGTAAAAATTAAAAATGAGGCCCGAAATATACAATGCACCATCACAGGATTTCAGACTGACAAACAAGCACCAAACAACTACGTTCAAGTTGTTCTGCGCTTTTTTACAGGCTTCTTTACAGAGGCTGACGGGGACAGAACGATGGCACTGGTTGACCACTTACCTTTTTTTTTTTTTTCAATGGTGGGAACCTATGCACCACTTAGCTCTTTAGGGGCACTGCATTGTTAGGGTCATGTAAAGGTGGCTAGAAATGAGCGAATCTTTGGAAGTTTGAATTTGCCAAGTTTGCTGAATTTTCCCCAAAAATTCAATTTGTGTGCTCATCTCTAAAGGTGATGTCTGTCTTGAGTAGTGAAAATCTAAACTATAAAAAAAAAAATACAAAGTTCAATTTTTGTTATTGGGACCTTGTTTTCTTTGTATGCCAGTTGGTCTATTTTTCACATACATTTCTCATGCACTTGACCTATTAAACACCTGTATATTACATTACGTGCTCATCTGCCCCCTTGATATTCGTATTAACCCATAGACACATTTTGTGTAATAATAACACATGCTGCACATTTGGTTCGGATTTTCAGAGCTGTTTTGTGTGCGGCACATCTGCAGTGTAATACAAGTACCGCCGGCTAAGTCGATTACATTTTAAAAATCTCATGTTGCAGGCATTTCCCATGTGTAAATCAACCTGCATTGCAGATGTTAAAAATAAACAGCATGTAAAATCTTTGTGCAAAATTCGTTGCTGACTTCGCCCCTTACAATGTGCATAGGATAAAGTCCAGGAAACATCCACAATCAATGATGATTCTGCGGCACATGTGCTGCGGAAAATATAAAATCAAATCTGCAGTCTTTGCATTCTCCCTTTGTCCCTGTACATACAGTGTGTTCTCTCTAATACAAGCATGCGTTCTGCATTAGATAAGCACTATAAACGTATACGTGTGTTCATGAAGCCAGTACTGATGAGTGATACAATACTCCTGCCCACACACGCCACATGCCTTTTGTCTTGCACAAACACATAGTTTAATCCCGCAATCATTCTGTGCTACAACATGCATTCTGTCCCGCACTCACACATTTAACCCATTTATAGACATTTATCCCACATTTACCTTCCCCCTCCTATATTCCATATACATATATATTCTCCAGGCATATTTGCTGCATGCTTCACATGTATTGTACGTACTATGACAAGAAAAAATAAATTATAGTAGAAACTTAACTTGTGACATCTTGCAGCACTTTCTGTAAGGAACTGTATTAACGGGTGCTGTGCAAGTAAATCTCCACACTCCATAACGTCACCGTGCACTACCAAAACCATTAAAGGGAATCTGTGGCCAGGTTTATTCTTCCTAATCTGAGAACAGGTTAAAATAGGGTCATAGGTTGCACTAATATTATTGCATACATGACATAGGAGATGCTGAGACTGCTGTATATACATGACATAGGAGACGCTGAGACTGCTGTATATACATGACATAGGAGACACTGAGACTGCTGTATATACATGACATAGGAGACACTGAGACTGCTGTATATACATGACATAGGAGACACTGAGACTGCTGTATATACATGACATAGGAGACACTGAGACTGCTGTACATACATGACATAGGAGACACTGAGACTGCTGTATATACATGACATAGGAGACACTGAGACTGCTGTACATACATGACATAGAAGACACTGAGACTGCTGTATAAATCACATAGTAAAAGAGAAGAGTAGGTATTGGTGTGCACTCAAGGTCACTGTAGAGGCGAGGTGCTGGTCGAACAGACCATGGTGGTCCCTGAAATAAAGAGCAAAAATTCACCGCACACTCTAATGGAATGATTTCCAACCATCTGTGGAATTTTATTTTAGACAAAGAAAATGAGTGCCAAGTTACAAAAATTGGTCCAAAATCCAGTAAAGTAGAGACACCAGACATTTCGACCTCCCGGGTCTTAACCCCTTAGTGACGGAGCCAAATTTTTGAAATCTAACCAGTGTCACGTTATGTGGTAATAACTCTGCAACGCTTCAACAAATCCCAGTGATTTTGAGATTGTTTTTTCATGACACATTATACTTTATGATAATGGAAATTTAGGTCAATATGTTTTGTGCTTATTTATAAAAAGTATCAAAAATTTTAGAAAAATGTTAAAAAATTTGCACTTTTCTAAATTTGAATGATTATGTCTTTAACCCCCTCATGACCCAGCCTATTTTGGCCTTAATGACCTTGCCGTTTTTTGCAATTCTGACCAGTGTCCCTTTAGCGATTCTGAGATTGTTTTTTCGTGACATATTGGGCTTCATGTTAGTGGTAAATTTAGGTCGATAATTTCTGAGTTTATTTGTGAAAAAAATGGAAATTTGGCGAAAATTTTGAAAATTTCGCAATTTTCAAATTTTAAATTTTTATTCTGTTAAACCAGAGAGTTATGTAACACAAAATAATTAATAAATAACATTTCCCACATGTCTACTTTACATCAGCACAATTTTGGAAACAAATTTTTTTTTTGCTAGGAAGTTATAAGGGTTAAAATTTGACCAGTGATTTCTCATTTTTACAACAAAATTTACAAAACCATTTTTTTTAGGGACCACCTCACATTTGAAGTCAGTTTGAGGGTTCTATATGGCTGAAAATACCCAAAAGTGACACCATTCTAAAAACTGCACCCCTCAAGGTGCTCAAAACCACATTCAAGAAGTTTATTAACTCTTCAGGTGTTTCACAGCAGCAGAAGCAACATGGAAGTAAAAAATGAACATTTAACTTTTTAGTCACAATAATGATCTTTTAGCAACAATTTTTTTATTTTCCCAAGGGTAAAAGGAGAAACTAGATCATGAATGTTGTTGTCCAATTTGTCCTGAGTACGCTGATACCTTATATGTGGGGGTAAACCACTGTTTGGGCGCACGGCAGGACTCGGAAGGGAAGGAGCGCCATTTGACTTTTTGAATGAAAAATTGGCTCCAATCTTTAGCGGACAGCATATCGCGTTTGGAGAGCCCCCGTGTGCCTAAACATTGGAGCTCCCCCACAAGTGACCCCATTTTGGAAACTAGACCCCCCAAGGAACTTATCTAGAAGCATAGTGAGCACTTTAAACCCCCAGGTGCTTCACAAATTGATCCGTAAAATGAAACAGTACTTTCTTTTTACAAAAAAATTATTTTAGCCTCAATTTTTTCATTTTGACATGGGCAACAGGATAAAATGGATCCTAAAATTTGTTGGACAATTTCTCCTGAGTACACCGATACCTCACATGTGGGGGTAAACCACTGTTTGGGCACATGGTAAGGCTCGGAAGGGAAGGAGCGCCATTTGACTTTTTTAATGAAAAATTATCTCCATCGCTAGCGGACACCATGTCACGTTTGGAGAGCCCCTGTGTGCCTAAACATTGGAGCTCCCCCACAAGTGATCCCATTTTGGAAACTAGACCCCCAAAGGAACTTATCTAGAAGCATAGTGAGCACTTTAAACCCTCAGGTGCTTCACAAATTGATCCGTAAACATGAAAAAGTACTTTTTTTTCACACAAAATTTCTTTTATCCTCAATTTTTTCATTTTCACATGGGCAACAGGATAAAATGGATCCTAAAATTTGTTGGGCAATTTCTCCTGAGTACGCTGATACCTCATATGTGGGGGTAAACCACTGTTTGGGTGCACGGCAAGGCTCGGAAGGGGAGGCGTGCCATTTGACTTTTTGAATGGAAAATTAGCTCCAATCGTTAGCGGACACCATGTCGTGTTTGGAGAGCCCCTGTGTGCCTAAACATTGGAGCTCCCCTACAAGTGACCCCATTTTGGAAACTAGACCTCCCAAAGAACTAATCTAGATGTGTGGTGAGCACTTTCAACCCCCAAGTGCTTCACAGAAGTTTATAACGCAGAGCCATGAAAATAAAAAATAATTTTTCTTTTCTCAAAAATGATTTTTTGCCCACAATTTTTTATTTTCCCAAGGGTAACAGGAGAAATTGGACCCCAAAAGTTGTTGTCCAGTTTCTACTGAGTACGCTGATACCCCATATGTGGGGGTAAACCACTGTTTTGGCACACGTCGGGGTTCGGAAGGGAAGTAGTGACGTTTTGAAATGCAGACTTTGATGGAATGCTCTGCGGGCATCAGGTTGCGTTTGAAGAGCCCCTGATGTGCCTAAACAGTAGGAACTCCCCACAAGTGACTCCATTTTGGAAACTAGACCCCCAAGGGAACTTATCTAGATGTGTGGTGAGCACTTTGAACCCCCAAGTGCTTCACAGAAGTTTATAACGCAGAGCCGTGAAAATAATAAATGTGTTTCCTTTCCTCAAAAATATTTTTTTAGCCCAGAATTTTTTATTTTTGCAAGGGTAACAGGAGAAATTTGACCCCAAAAGTTGTTGTCCAGTTTCTCCTGAGTACGCTAATACCCCATATGTGGGGGTAAACCACTGTTTGGGCACATGCCGGGGCTCGGAAGGGAAGTAGTGACGATTCGGAATGCAGACTTTGATGGAATGGTCTGCGGGCATCATGTTACGTTTGCAGAGCCCCTGATATGCCTAAACAGTAGAAACCCCCCACAATTGACCCCATTTTGGAAACTAGACCCCCCAAGAAACTTATCTAGATGTGTGGTGAGCACGTTCAACCCCCAAGTGCTTCACAGAAGTTTACAACGCAGAGCCGTGAAAATATAAAATCATTTTTCTTTCCTCAAAAAAGATGTTTTAGCAAGCAATTTTTTATTTTCACAAGGGTAACAGGAGAAATTGGGCCCCAATATTTGTTGCCCAGTTTGTTGTGAGTATGCTGGTACCCCATATGTGGGGGTAAACCACTGTTTGGGCGCACGTCGGGGCTTGGAAGGGAGGGAGCACCATTTGACTTTTTGAACGCAAGATTGGCTGGAATCAATGGTGGCGCCATGTTGCGTTTGGAGACCCCTGATGTGCCTAACAGTGGAAACCCCTCAATTTTAACTCCAACACTAACCCCAACACACCCCTAATCCTAATCCCAACTGTAGCCATAACCCTAATCACAACCCTAACCCCAACACACCCCAAACCACAACCCTAACCCCAACACACCCGTAACCCTAATTCCAACCCTAACCCTAATCCTAACCCTAATCCCAACCCTAACCCTAATCCCAACCCTAACCACAACTGTAACCCCAACACACCCCTAATCCTATCCGTAACCCTAACCACAAGCCTAATCTTAACCCTATTTCCAACCCTAGCCCTAATTCCAACCCTAACTCTAATTCCAACCCTAACCCTAAGGCTATGTGCCCACGTTGCGGATTCGTGTGAGATTTTTCCGCACGATTTTTGAAAAATCTGCAGGTAAAAGGCACTGCGTTTTACCTGCGGATTTACAGCGGATTTACAGTGTTTTTTTGTGCGGATTTCACCTGCGGATTCCTATTGAGGAACAGGTGTAAAACGCTGCGGAATCCGCACAAAGAATTGACATGCTGCGGAAAATACAACGCAGCGTTTCTGCACGGAATTTTCCGCACCATGGGCACAGCGGATTTGGTTTTCCATAGGTGTACATGGTACTGTAAACCTGATGGAAAACTGCTACGAATTCGCAGCGGCCAATCCACTGCGGATCCGCGGCCAATCCGCTGCAGATCCGCGGCCAATCCGCTGCAGATCCGCGGCCAATCCGCTGCGGATCCGCTGCCAATCCGCTGCGGATCCGCAGCCAAATCCGCATGCCATAACCCTAACCCTACCCCTAACCCTACCCCTAACCCTAACCCTACCCCTAGTTCTAACCCTAGTTCTAACCCTAACCCTAGTGGAAAAAGAAAAAAAAATATTTTCTTTATTTTATTATTGTCCCTACCTATGGGGGTGATAATGGGGGGGGGTTATTTATTATTTTTTTATTTTGATCGCTGTGATAGAACCTATCACAGCGATAAAAATGTACTTGTAACGAATCTGCCGGCCAGCAGATTCGGCGGGCGCACTGCGCATGCGCCCGCCATTTTGGAAGATGGCGGCGCCCATGGAGAAGACGGAAAGACACCGGGAGCCTCGGGAAGTATAAGGGGGTGGAGATCGGGGCACGGGGGGGGCGTCGGAGCACGGGGGGGTGGCATAGGAGCACGGGGGGAGCGGACAGGAGGACGGGGGAGCGGAGCACAAGACAGAGGGGAGCGGAGCACAGATCGGTGGCTTGGGGGGGCGATCGGTGGGGTGGGAGGGGTCACATAAGTGTTTCCAGCCATGGCCGATGATATTGCAGCATCGGCCATGGCTGGATTGTAATATTTCACCAGTTTTTTTAGGTGAAATATTACAAATCGCTCTGATTGGCTGTTTCACTTTCAACAGCCAATCAGAGCGATCGTAGCCACGGGGGGGTGAAGCCACCCCCCTGGGCTGAAGTACCACTCCCCCTGTCCCTGCAGATCGGGTGAAATTGGAGTTAACCCTTTCACCCGATCTGCAGGGACGCGATCATTCTGTGATACAGCATATGCGTCACAGGTCGGATTGGCACCGACTTTTATGACGCATACGCTGTGTCACAGGTCGGGAAGGGGTTAATCCAGATAGTCATACCACAGCAAACCATTAATAAATAACATTTCCCACATGTCAGCTTTATATCAGCACCATTTGTAAAATGTTATTTTATTTTGTTAGCATTTTAGGAGGTTTAAAAATGTAGCATCAATTTTTCATATTTTCAAGGAAATCTACAAAATTTCTTTTTTTAAGGGCTTATCCATGTTTAAAGTGCCTTTAGGGGTTCTATATATTGGAAAACCCCCAAACGTGTTACTATTTTAAAAACAGCACCCCCTGACATATTGAAAACTGCTGTCAGTTTTTTAACCCGTCAGGTGCTTTACAGGAATTAATGCAAAGTGGTATGACAGAAATGAAAATGTGTCTTTTTACCACCTAAATGCCTCTAACTTCTGAACAGATTACTACAGCCGTCAGACCCTAAAGGCTGAGTCACACATAACGATATCGTTAACGATATCGTTGCAACGTCACACTTTTGGTGACGTAAGCAACGATCCCGCTAACGATCTCGTTATGTGTGACAGCGACCAACGATCAGGCCCCTGCTGGGAGATCGTTGGTCGATGGGAATGATCAGGACCATTTTTTGGTCGCTGATCACCCGCTGTCATCGCTGGATCGGCGTGTGTGATGCCGATCCAGCAATGTGTTCACTTGTAACCAGGGTAAATATCGGGTTACTAAGTGCAGGGCCGCGCTTAGTAACCCGATATTTACCCTGGTTACCATTGTAAAAGTTAAAAAAAAAACAGTACATACTCACATTCTGATGTCTGTCACGTCCCCCGGCATCCACAGGGTTGACTGTGTCAGTGCCGGCCGTAAAGCAGAGCACAGCGGTGACGTCACCGCTGTTACTGCCGGCGCTGACACATTCAGTGCAGGGAAGCTCTCGGCAGCAGCGCGTGCATTACCAGCGCTGCAGTTTTAACCCTGTGGACCCTGGGGGACGTGACAGACATCAGAATGTGAGTATGTACTGTTTTTTTTTTAACTTTTACAATGGTAACCAGGGTAAATATCGGATTACTAAGCACGGCTCTGCACTTAGTAACCCGATGTTTACCCTGGTTACCCGGGTGCTGCAGGGGGACTTCGGCATCGTTGAAGACAGTTTCAACGATGCCGAAGTCGTTCCCCTGATCGTTGGTCGCTGGAGAGAGCTGTCTGTGTGACAGCTCCCCAGCGACCACACAATGACTTACCAACGATCACGGCCAGGTCGTATCGCTGGTCGTGATCGTTGGTAAGTCGTTTAGTGTAACGGTACCTTAAGGCCACTATTTGGTCATGAATTGCCATGGCAAACATCAGGACCACAAAATCATGATCCGAGGGCACCAATTTGGATAAAGAGGAAGCCCTCACACTCTTTTAACCATTTTATAATGATGTAGTCACTATTGACAGCAGCATCTAAGGAGTTAAACAGATTTGGATGGTGCAAACACTGATCGTAGCTGATACAGCAAATTGTCAGCTATAGTGTACAGCCGACAGCTGCTGGATTGTCACCTGTATGGAGAGGATATTCTCTTATATCTCAGGTCAGTTAAAAGATGTATTGTGTTGTGAATTCTGCTTTTGGGTTCCCTCCGGTGGTAGTAGGTGGTAATGCAGTTGTCCCTGGGTTGCAGTCCTGGTCAGGTGTGTCTGCTGATTGCAGTTCTGACTGGGGTATTTAGGTGTGCAGGATTCATTAGTCCTTGCCAGTTGTCAATTGTTCTTGGAGGTTTTGCATCTCTGTCTGGTTCCTCCAGCCCTGCTGCCAAATCAGCAAAGATAAGTGTCTGGGTTTTTTTTCCTGTGGCACACATGCTGTGTGCTTCACAATTCAGTGCTATTCTTTGTGTTTTCTTGTCCAGCTTAGATTGTGTCAGTATTTTCTCAGTCTTGTTGGATTCTCTGGAGTGGCAGATATACATTCCATGTCTTTAGTTAGATTGTGGAACTTTTTGTATTATCCGTTGTGGATATTTTTGGAAGGGTTTTAATACTGACCGCCTAGTAATCTGCCCTATCCTTTCCTATTTAGCTAGAGTGGCCTCTTTTGCTAAATCCTGTTTTCTACCTGCGTGTGTCTATTCTTCTCCAACTCACAGTCATTATTCGTGGGGGGCTGCCTATCCTTTGGGGGTCTGCTCTGAGGCAAGATAGCATTCCTATTTCCATCAATAGGGGTATTTAGTCCTCTGGCTGTGTCGAGGTGTCTAGGGTTTGTTAGGCACACCCCACGGCTACTTCTAGTTGCGGTGTTAGTTCAGGATTTGCAGTCAGTATAGGTTCCACCGACTCCAGAGAAAGTTTTCATGCGGCTCCAAGGTCACCAGATCATAACAGTATTGGCTGTCATTAAGGGGTTAATCATGGGGTTTACTATGTAGTAAGGGATGTACCAGATAATGGTAGGCTGTAAGTAAATGGTAACCTTTGGAGGATATGAAATGTGCCAGGTAATGGTAATAGGTCTGCAGTAACCTTAAGAGGCTTTGAATGGAGGCCCGGTAGAGAAGGAGAGTGATGGGGTGCTACGCCAGATGACCTGGCTTCCACAGTCACCAGACCTGAACCCAATCGAGATGGTTTGGGGTGAGCTGGACCGCAGAGTGAAGGCAAAAGGGCCAACAAGTGCTAAGCATCTCTGGGAACTCCTTCAAGATTGTTGGAAGACCATTCCTGGTGACTAACTCTTGAAGCTCATCAAGAGAATGCCAAGAGCGTGCAAAGCAGTCATCAAAGCAAAAGGTGGCTACTTTGAAGAACCTAGAATATAAGACATAATTTCAGTTGTTTCACACCTTTTTGTTAAGTATATAATTCCACGTGTTAATTCATAGTTTTGATGCCTTCAGTGTGAATGTACAATTTTCATAGTCATGAAAATACAGAAAAATCTTTAAATGAGAAGGTGTGTCCAAACTTTTGGTCTGTACTGTACATCACCTAGCAGACACTGCGACTGCTGTATACACATCACAGAGGAGAAAATACGATTGCTGATATACATCACATTGGAGACAATGAGATTGCAGTACATGCATCACATAGGAGACACTGAGACTGATGTATATAAATAACACAAGATACATTGACACTGCTGTACTGTATATATCATATATGATACACTGAGACTGCTGTATAGATCACATAGGATACACTGATTCTGCTATATACATCACATAAGATACCTTACAAAGGATGCACTGCAATGGATATATATATATATATATATATATATATCACATAAAATACCCTGAGACCCTGTTGTATATGCATCACATCGGAGACACTGAAACTACTGTATATACATAACATATATACGTCAAATAGGATACCCTAATGCTTTATATGGGGAATCTATCAGCAAGATTTTGCTCTAATTATATGCACATGTAGGTCTTTCAAATACAAATCCCACCATACCTTCACCCAGACAGTCCGTTCCTTTGTTACCAAGAAAATAAATGAGGCTGAATTGCTTTAGACATGGAAGCTCTTCTCAAACCTCTGTCATTCCAGTTCTATTTTGTGCACAGTGCCGATTCCTCCTGCTTGACTTACAGACGATTTGCTTAAAGCACCACAGCAAAGGAGCTGTGAGACAAGCAGGAGGTGGCAGAGCTGGGTGGGGAAGAGAGCCGGAGTGACAGAGGATTAGGAAGAACTCCCAGGTACCAAAAGCACTTCATCCTCATTTGCATACCATTTATATGCTAATTTCTGAGTAACTGAGGAACCCACTGTTGTGTAAATGAGTTTCATATGCATATAAATAGTTTGGGGTTAATATCCTGGTACAAGAGGAAAACGAAGACCAGTAACCCAATGGCTGAATACTATTAAGATAATGGTGGAGAAGCTTGACGTGAACCTATCAAGATTTGCACAAGATCGATCTTCCAACAGATCGCTCCTCCATCAAATCACCATGACTCGAGATCGAGCCAAAGGCCGTTAGAGAAAAAAATCCTGTTGACAGATTCCCTTTACATACAGCAATAAAATCCATAGCGACCCATATAAACTGGATAACTATCTGGTGGTGTGCTTACAAAGAAGCGTACAATTTGATTAAGACCAGAAGAGTAATTTAGCAACAGGGGTACATGATTCCCTTTAAAAATATGAATTTATTTAGAAAATGAATAAAATGCCCCCAATAAACCCCTGTCCATAGTGAAAAACAGAGCGTATGTCTACAGTAAATTAGCAGTGCTCTCTTGTGGATATATAAAGAGAAAATCTGATCCCGACAATTTTTTGATCACAAAGATATTCTATAAATGTGAATCTAATAAATTCAACATAAAATGGTTGATGACTTATCACAGATATGAATCATTCCTATGTTATATCGGATAGTATTCATGTTGTCGAGGCTAGACTATGTTCTATGTTATCTAAATCTATAGGGACAACCAGGATAAGTGAGTGCGAGCTGCTGTCGAGCGTGGGCACCAAATTCTGTAATACTAGGGTGCCAACCTCTGCTGGTAGACCAGAACAGCCGAGCGGACACCCTAAGGATGAGTGTGTAATATAACCTGGGATGGCATTACTGACCAGATATAAAACAGAAATTATTCATATCTGTGATAAATTATAAGACAAAATTGTTGAGATCAGATTTTCTCTTCATACGTCTACAAGAGAGCACTGCTAATTTACTGTAGACTGTTTCTCACTATGCACAGGGGTTTATTGGGGGCATTTTCTTTATTTTCTAAATAAATTCATGTTTTTAAATTGAATCATATACACTTAGTGTACAAACAACTACAGAAGATATACAGCTTACTCTTTAAAGAGGTTGTCTACTATTTTTACATTGATGGCCAATCCTTAGAATAGGTCATCAATATTTGATTGGCCTGCGTCCGACACCTGGAACTCCTGCCGATTAGCTGTTGTTGGTGCCGGTGGCGGCAGCCAGCCGCCAGGAGCACTTACTTGCTGAGCTGCTCTGTCTACTTGCAGTGGCTTGGTACTGAACATTCTCCTGCTATTCAATCAATAGGAGGTGGATGTACAGTACCCTGCAGCAGCCACCACAAGTAGATGGAGCAGCTCGGCAAGTGTGCACTACCGTCCAGTGCCTGCCGCCGAGACCGATAACAGCTGATCGGTGGGGATGCCAGGTGTCGGACCCCGGCTGATAAGACATTAATGACCCATCCTGAGGATATGCCATCAATCAATAGGAGGTGGATGTGTTCGTAACCTGCGGCGACCACTACAAGTAGATGGAGCAGCTCGGCAAGTGAGCACTACCGGCCAGCGCCCACCGCCGAGACCGATAACAGCTGATCGGCGGGGATGCCAGGTGTCGGACCCCGGCTGATAAGACATTAATGACCCATCCTGAGGATATGCCATCAATCAATAGGAGGTGGATGTGTTCGTAACCTGCAGCGACCACTACAAGTAGATGGAACAGCTTGGCAAGTGAGCACTACCGGCCAGCGCCTGCCGCCGAGACCGATAACAGCTGATTAGAAGGGGTAAAAGTAGCAAACAACCTCTTTAAAGAGAACTAATAAAATAAGGGCGCCAAGGCAAAATCTGTAACAGGGTCTCCATACTATCATATGTGGCAGAGGATCCTTTGGGAAGCAGAACCCAGTTTTGAATGCCATCTCTGCACCCCCTAGTTACAGGATGGGGAACACTACTTCACAGCAAGCTTATAGGATTCCTCCTGCACAGTAAAGTGATTTAATCTTATATTCTTATTTAATTGAGTGTTGCCTGTCAGATAGTATTTATGGGGATTGCTGTTAGTTACAATAAGGCTGCAGTCACACATCCTTGTTAAATGTCCATGCGCTGCCTGATTTTTTTTTTTCGACAGCACATAGACCTAATGAGTAAACTGAATTTATTCAGGCATTGGATAAAATCGTGGAACTGGGAATGAGATCCATGAAACTCAGAGGATGTCCTATTCTGATTTGGTTTTGAGGTCAATGGGTCAACCAAAAAATTCTTGTGGCACAGCGACATTTTGCATGGATGTTTGAATGCAGCCTAAAATAGGTACAAACTGCAGTATTCGATCCCTAGAATCTTATTCTTTCAAGTCAGGTATGAACTTTGTAAGATGAAGTATGATCAGGCACAATACTTCAGATACTTTTTCTATATTTATCTGACTATTGAGGTTGGCGATGAGTGCGGGCGCTGCCGGCACAGTCTGTATCACGGCAGGTCTGTATGTTCTGTTCCCACGACTTTAAATGACACTTGTATCTGTCAATCAGAGAAAAACCAAAGTCAAATCATCACTTCTCTTAAAAACAATTATTACTACGCAGAGGAGAGAAAAAGAAATATCTTCAAAGCTTAGCTCTATAATTACCAGTGACCTGGAGTTGTTGTGTTATGTGCTTTTCAATGTCACGAATCTCTACCATGAATTGAGAATTATACACTTGTGAAGGGGGTAAGAAAAAATAGGGTGTATGTGTTATAAATAAGAGGGTCGGGGATTGCTGGATGGGGATGCGGGGGCAAAAAAACTCTGCATACAATATTAAATAGATCTCCTAGACCGGATGTGACTGGTGTATTTACTTTGCAAAATTAATGTCATCAGTACTTTGCGATCCTGTTATTAAGAGGAGCATTTTATCTAGTTATAGAAATTTGTCATGCCCCCGTACCACCCTGGCTCTGCCTACTTTGGTGTAGTTGGCCAGTACTGGCGCAAAAATGCCAAAACTTGCACAATTTTTGCTGGAATTCTCATTTTGCAAACATTTTTGTGACTTTTCCACCAGGAAACTAGCGCAGACAATTTGATGCTTTTGAGTCCCTTTAAGTCTTAGATGGGCGCAGACCACTTTCTGCCCATCTATTTTAGCTATCAATGAGGGTATTAGCATTTGGGGTGAGGGCGGGAATCCAACACCAATACCTTTATTTACTGGGTGGCAAAACCCAGCACTTTAATGGAGAGTCTAAAGTAAAGTGGTTGTCCGGAACTTTAACACTGATGGCCTATCCTTAGGAAAGGTCATCCATATCTGATCATTTGGGGTATGACACCCGGCACCCCTGCCGATCAGATGTCCCTGGCGGCGCGAGCTGCACAGCTCCATTGACAGAATAGTGGTCACTGCCTGGTACTACACATCCAACGCCTATTGATTTAAATAGGTGGTAGATGTGCCGTACCCAGCGGCGGCCACTGCACAGTCAACAGAGCTCCATAACTGAGCAGTTCCGGCTGCCGCTGACACTGGGAACGGCTGATCAGCAGTGGCATCGGGTGTCGCTCTCCCACCGATCAGACATTGATGACCTCTCCTAAAGATTGGCCATCAATTTTAAAGTCTAGGACGACCCTTTTAATCTATGTTGTTGGGTCCACTCTCTTTTGTGTACACCACTGGTCATGTGCATTCGCAAACCCTTATCTTGGGCATTAGGCTATGCGTGAAGCTTCCCAGCAGACACGGGCTGTTTATGGCAGTTAATATTAGGATGTGTTCACATGTTGCTTAATGTTTTTTTCTGCACCAAAAACCAGTGTTAATAGGAAAAATACTGCATACAATATGCATGTTTTTGATGCTTTGTTACATGCGCTTTATGTATGTTTTTGTGTCATTTTTACTTGCTTTTTTCACCTATTCAATGAATGGCTGAAAAGTGCTGCAAAATTGCTGAAATAGTTGACACGCTGTTTCTTCGCAAAAACGCAGCAGGACTTAAAATAAGCTATGAAAACGCACAGCCTCTGCATGAAAATTCAGAAATCTCATTGATTATGTTGGTACAGTATAATGCTGCAAAATGCCACATGTGAACGTATCTTAAGACTAGAGCTTCCATATATATATTCTGATAATGGATTTCCTAGGCTCTTCTGATGACAGGTATTCTATTAATAAAGTTGATCTTGAATAATACTATTTTAACAATAGTACAGATTCGACCACACAGGACCACCATATTTCTAACCAGGTCATTGGGGTCCCAGCAGTAGAACAACAACCTATGAGATATTTAAGCCAGATTCTAGGGATATATCTTATATTTTATCAAATTACATCATACAGTGACGTAGACATTACCTGTAGAACAACTGGATGGAAAAACGTTTTATTTGTTTTACACTTTTGCATCATTTTAAGGAAAAGTGACTGGTTAGTTGCAAAGGACATAATAATAATAATTTTATTTATATAGCGCCAACATATTCCGCAGCACTTTCTAAAAGCCAAATATCTTTAGAATTTATTTGGGTTTCTTGAAACTGCCTGTATGTAATGTTTCCAAACGTAGAATACACGAAACACAGAAATAAAGCCTGGGAGATATAAACATGTTTTCAGAAGTTTTGTCTGTCTAATACATTACACTGTTATTCAGTATCGGTTACACACTGGTTTATCTGTTTGTCCCTTTCCTCTACGTCTGTTCACCTTGCGATCTTTGAGAGCAAATGTAACATTGTAATATTTAGTATCTTTACAGAAAAACATTCCAGAAAACATTTCAGAGGTCACCGTCCGGAGAGCGTAATGTTTGCTGACAAAGTTTAGTTTTGCTATTGAGCTAAACTCCAGAGAACATCATGTTTCGGAGCAGGGCACTGCCCAGGATTAAGGCACTGTTATATCAAGCTTTTAATAATAAAATTAAGATTTATTATTAGCTGACGTTCCACATGTCTTATCTTCTCAGAAGAAAAATTAATTTTCCACATCAGCAACTACATAAAAATCTAGATCATTACTGCACAAAATGTTTATAGATTTAATGTTCCCGATGGAAAATTACTCTGGAAGTGTAGTGTGGTCAGTGGAATAATACTTGCTTATTATGTATAAAGCTCACTTCAATCATTTTCATTTTCTAGCCAGTTAATGACCATTTCCTGCAGGCATTAAATAGAGGAAAAATACTCAAGAATGTATTGTGCCTGGAGAAGAATATTTATTATGTTTTTCTTACATAGCGCCATCATATTCTGCAGCGCTTTATACACATTATCATTGCTGTTCCCATTGGGGCTCACAGTCTGCATTCCCTATCAGTATGTCTTTGGAGTGTGGGAGGAAACGGAAGAAACCAGAGGAAAACCACACAAACATGGGGAGAACATACAAACAATTTGCGGATGTTGTCCTTGGTGGGATTTGAACCCAGGACCCCAGCGCTGAAAAGCGACACTGCTAACCACTGAGCCACCATGCTAAAAAGGTTACTAAAGTTGGCAACTCTAGTGTTCCCCTTTAGTGTATGCATCCTGTAGAATACCTACCTAATTGTGGTTGCTAATCCCAACCAGAACCCATATTTAGCGGCCACTCGCTATCAGAGTACAATAACTCTAAGTAGAGGCGTAACACAAAACCCCTGGGTATCATAACAAAATCTTCAACAGGGCACCTTACCCACAATCTTTCTTATGACTCCAAGGGTGGAAGGCTTCTGCTATCTCTCCACTATGAGCACTTTCAATTGTTGAGTCTGCAAAATATAGTTTTCTCCAGGGCAATCCCATCGTCCCATTGTCTCTACAGACAATTGAGTAGTTAGCCACAACATAGAAAATGCCCTTGCAGGGGTGCAAACAATCACACCTTGAAAAGTACACAATTTATCTCCTTTGTCCACTTAGCTTGAGTTTTCGCAAAGTTTTCCATTTACAACTGAGCCAGAACAGATCAAGGAAAAATGGAAAGCGTACACAGAGCACCTCTACAAGAACGACTCGGTGATACTGGAAGAAGCTGAGCTGGAAATGTTAGCGAACCGAACATCTTGAAAGACGAAGTTGTTGCTGCAACATTAAAGTTTTTATAAAAAATTAAAGAACCCCAATGTGACAATATTTCAATAGATTGAATAAAGTCTTCTGAAGCAGCAGTTGATGTCATCACACACCCGTGTCAATGGATGTGGACAACTGGTAAATGGCCCAAGGACTGGACAAGATCAATGTTTATTACTATTCCAAAGAAGGGAAATTCTTCCGAATGTGGAAATTATTGGACTATTGCGCTCATACCTCATGTCAGCAAAATACTAGTGAAAATCCTACAAAGACATCTACAGCTTTACTTTGATAAAGAGCTGCTAGAGGAACAAGGAACATTCAGAAAAGGCAGAAGAACAAAAGATGTAATTACTAAAATTAGATGGATAGTGAAAAAGGCCTAAGAATACAAGAAGATCTTTTTTTTTTTTCAACGACTAAAGTAAAGCCTTCAACTGTGTTGATCACCAGAAACTTTGGATTACCATGAAGGATATGGATGTGCCAAACCATCTAATCAGCTTCATTAGGAACCTTTACATTTACCAGAAAGCAACAGTCCGAAAGGAACATGGTGACACGGCATAGTTTAAAGTAGAGCAAGTCATTAGACAAGGCGGCATCCTGTCACCATTTCTCTTCAGTTTATATACAGAAGATATTTTCAGAAAGGCTGGACTTGTCAAAAAGGAAGAAGCAATCAAAATTGCTGGAGAAATCATCAATACGCAGAGGATACAACATTACAGGGCCGGACTGGCCACCTGGCAATTCTGTCAAATGCCAGAAGGGCCTGTCTGGTCGTGGGCTGCATTGTCTGCTATGTTGTTAACAGAATTGGTGTTCTCCAGATACCCATACTGTTAAGAGTTCTGATGGAACACAAAGTTGCTGACTTCGTCACTTACCCCAGCAGACCACGGGTATCATTAGAAATATTGGTCTTGTAGAAAATCTTCCTTTCCTCCATCCAGGGTAATATTAGTGATATATCCCATCTGGTTCATGGGGACAAGGACTACATGGGCCTGTGTGATGTCATATGCCAGGACTGAATTTCAGCTCCAGTCCGTACCTGGATGGCAACAAAGGTAGATGGGATGAAGGACGTATTACGGATTGGAAAGCACAAACATGGGACTCCTTCTCAACACAAAGAAGACAAAGATATTGACTACTGCCAGGTACGACTGGGACACATTTGAGATGGACTGTGACAAACTGGAAGTTGTAAAGGACTTCAGCCTACTCTTATCAATCACTGAAGATGCAGCGACGACACCAGAAGTCAATAGGAAAACAGCTGAGTACTGAGACCCAGCTAATGGACACCCGTCCATGGAGAACTATATGAATGTAATGTTTAGCAAAAGGAAGGTGACACCCTTATTTGCGCAGAGTGCAAAAAAACTGCAGCAAAAACCTAAAGAGATAAACTGGAATATAAGTCGGTGTGCCTGCAGCGTGTAGGTGCATGTTCACACTGGCCACTAAACAGACAAAACCTAAGATAAAAACAATCCAGCTAATGGACACCCAGCCATGGGGAAATATATGAATGGCTGGGTGTTTATTAGTCGGGTCTCAGTCCTTCTCAGCCCTTACGTCACTTGACATTTGTTAAGGTTTTAATACTAGAGGTTAGAACTGTCCTGAATAGGGTCACCACAACGTGGTGGGATGGCTTTTACATTTTTTTTAATCAAAATTATGTTAACTAAGCACCGTACATTATTTTCATGCACTATTGCTATTTATTTACAGTATTTACTACAGGGTATTGGCTTATTTTGTTTTTAATCTTACGTTTTGCATTTTTTGCCCAGAAAGTGCATACAATACATAATTATATTTGGTATAGCATGTATAAAAATATGAATATAGCACTAAAATATAATATTTATCCCATATGCTGAATGATAACATGGAAAAGAATTTGAAATGGCAGAATTGCTGTTTTTTTTGGCCACGTAACACCAAAAAATTGAATAGAAAGAGTTGAGAAACTTATAGAGACCCCAAAATTGTAATGATAAAAAATACAGCATGTACTGCAAAAACTAAAAAAGTTGTAGCTCTTGTAAGGCATGGAAAACACAGATCTAAAGTAAAGAGGGAATCTTTTGCCCAAGGGCCCACATTAGTAGGCCAATCTATACAGAAGCACTTTAGATCATGGTATAGTACATAGGAGTATGTTGTAAATGGGATTAGTAAAATTGAACTCAGCAAGAGCATAATTTGGAGCATTAGAGGGATTACTAGGAGAGTGTTCTCTTGCGGGTGCAACTAGTAACCTAAACAGAGCATGAGATGTAGGGGTCCTTAGATACAGTTTAGTTGACAGAAGGACTTCATTAGGATTTTATATGATGCTTTAGAGCCTGGATTAATGGAGCAGTACTCTGTAGGATATAAGAAGGAGTGCAGGAAGGATTAATGGATTAGCACTCCAGGAATTTAGTTATTGGAGCCGTACTTCAGAGCACAGGAAGTATTAGTGGAAGGATACAGGGGAGATAAATAGACCTGTATAACAGATCATGAGAGGAACTGTAAAACAGTAAAGTAGAGTTGAAAGATCTAAAACTATCTATAAAGAGTATTGTGACATATTCTACCTATATATTTATTTATAGAATGCAGTGCTTTGAAAAGGCATTCATACCCTGTGAGCTTTTCCACATTTTTCACATTACACCCACAAAATTAAATATATTTTATTGGGATTTTATGTGATAAAACAACAAGTATTTGTGATGTGTAAAAGAAATTAGATTATATGATATACATGTGCAGCGCCCCAGAGTCCTGGTCATTGCAGTACTGTTGCTCTGCCACTAAGGGGGGCTATGGTACGTCTGATGGCACTGAAGGAGTTCACCTGACCAGGTATCACAGACACCAATACACTTCACAGTCTGGCCTCCAGGGGGAGCTAAGGGTGCTATGTATTAGGCCACTCCTCACAATCTGGTAAAACTGGGGGTTGGATAGGAAGTTAGAGAGAAGCTGACTGGGAATCGAACAGGCAACATCCTGTGGCAGAGGGTGTTGCGGGGAGAGACTCAGGGGGGTCCTTGTCAGGGGTGGGATCCTGACAGAGGCCTAGCGAACTGAGAGAACGTTACGGGACCGCGCCTGCACGAGATAGCGGCGGTGCCCTAAGAAAGGACAAGAAGCGAGGTTTATTGTGCTGAGTGAGAAACGAGATCAACGCAACAAGGAGAATACCAGTAGGAGTCGTGCTGTAAGACGAGGCAACATCAGTCAGTTATAGGCGGGCTGTCTCACACAAATCACCTACGAAGACATAGGGGGCAACAACAGGAGAAGGGCGGCACTAGGGTCCAGGAAGAGCTCCGAGCCTACCCGTCATACGGGTGCGTCCTAGCCATATCATCTGGGGGACGAAGAAGAACATCATAATCGAGTTGTGAGGGAACACGAGAAACAGACACAACAGTTGTGGGGACTGTTGTGAACTATAGTTCTTGGCTCCCTCTTGTGGTCATTAGCGGTATGGCACTTTGAGTGTCTTTCCCCAGGTTGGCACTCACCTGCTTCGTTTGGTCTGGGTGTGCCTATATAAACTTCCTGGATACTCAGTATTGTGCCTGGATTTGTTGTTATCAGACCTTGTCTGTTTTCTCCTGTCTCCTGGTCTCCTGATTTTGCAAGATAAGCTAAGTCCTGCTTTTTTATTTTTGTGCATTTGAATTTCCCTTATTTTGTTCCAGCTTTTGTTTAATATGTGATTCCTGATTTTGCTGGTAGCTCTAGGGGGGCTGTTATCCTCCCCCCACACCGTTAGTCGGTGCGGGGGTTCTTGGATATTCAGCGTGGATATTTTGTAGGGTTTTTTGCTGACCGTATAAGTCATCTTCCTATTTTCTGCTATTAGTCAGTGGGCCTCTCTTTGCTAAATCTAGTTCATTCTTACGTTTGTCATTTCTTCTTACCTCACCGTTATTATTTGTTGGGGGCTTGTATTATAACTTTGGGGTCCTTTCTCTTGAGGCAAGAGAGGTCTTATTTTCTCTGAAAGGGTTAGTTAGTTCTCCGGCTGGCGCGAGACGTCTAGAACCAACGTAGGTACGTTCCCCGGCTGCTGCTAGTTGTTTGTGTTAGGATCAGGTATACGGTCAGTCAAGTTACCACTTCCCTATGAGCTCGCTTTTTGTGTTTGCAGACTTAGCTGGTACTCCTGTGATCCTCTGCCATTAGGATCATAACAGTAATCCAGGCCCAGAAAAGTGCATTGCAAGCGGGACTATAAGAAAAGAAGTCTGAGTTTTTTTTGTTTTTGTTTTTTTTTCTTCCTCCCCTTAAACTCTGAGTGGCTTGAAGCTCTGCTGCAGACATGAATGTTCAGACTCTGATTACTAGTGTGGATCAGCTTGCTGCACGTGTGCAGGGAATTCAGGATTTTGTTATTAGCAGTCCTATGTCAGATCCTAAGATACCTATTCCTGAGCTGTTCTCTGGAGATCGATTTAAATTTGGGAATTTTAGGAATAATTGTAAATTGTTTCTATCTTTGAGACCTCGTTCGTCTGGAGACTCAGCTCAACAAGTTAAAATTGTTATCTCCTTCTTCCGTGGCGACCCTCAGGATTGGGCTTTCTCATTGGCGCCAGGAGATCCGGCATTGGCAAATATTGATGCATTTTTTCTGGCGCTCGGATTGCTTTATGAGGAGCCCAATCTTGAAATACAGGCAGAAAAAGCATTGCTGGCTATCTCTCAGGGCCAGGATGAAGCTGAGGTGTACTGCCAAAAATTTCGGGAATGGTCCGTGCTTACTCAATGGAATGAGTGTGCTCTGGCCGCAAAATTCAGAAATGGCCTTTCCGAAGCCATTAAGAATGTGATGGTGGGTTTTCCCATTCCTACAAGTCTGAATGATTCTATGGCTCTGGCCATCCAGGTTGATCGGCGTTTGCGGGAGCGCAAAACTGCTAATCCTCTGGCGGTTTTGTCTGAACGGACGCCTGACTCAATGCAATGTGATAGAATCCTGACTGAACCGAACGGCAAAATCATAGGCGTCAGAATGGGTTGTGTTTTTACTGTGGTGATTCTACACATGTTATCTCGGCATGCTCTAAACGGCCATCAAAGGTTGTTAGTCCTGTCGCCATTGGTAATTTACAGCCTAAGTTCATTTTGTCTGTGACTTTGATTTGCTCATTATCTTCCTACCCTGTTATGGCATTTGTGGATTCAGGTGCTGCCCTGAGTCTTATGGATTTATCATTTGCCAAGCGCTGTGGTTTTGTCCTAGAGCCTTTAGAAAATCCTATTCCTCTTAGAGGAATTGATGCTACGCCATTGGCGAAGAATAAACCGCAGTATTGGACACAAGTGACCATGTGCATGTCTCCTGAACATCGGGAGGTGATTCGTTTTCTTGTTTTGCATAAAATGCAGGATTTGGTCATTCTGGGTCTGCCATGGTTACAGACCCATAATCCAGTTTTGGATTGGAAGGCTATGTCCGTGTCAAGTTGGGGTTGTCAGGGAATTCATTGCGATTCCTCGTCGGTGTCTATTGCTTCTTCTACTCCTTCTGAAGTCCCTGAGTATTTGTTGGACTATCAGGATGTATTCAGTGAGTCCAGGTCCAGTGCCCTTCCTCCTCATAGGGACTGTGACTGCGCTATAGATTTGATTCCTGGTAGTAAATTTCCTAAGGGATGACTATTTAATCTGTCTGTACCTGAGCATGCCGCGATGCGTGCTTATATTAAGGAGTCTTTAGAGAAGGGACATATTCGTCCATCCTCTTCCCCTCTTGGTGCGGGATTTTTTTTTGTGGCCAAGAAAGACGGCTCTTTGAGACCGTGTATAGACTATCGGCTTTTGAGTAAAATCACTGTCAAATTTCAGTATCCTTTGCCACTATTGTCGGACTTGTTTGCCCGGATTAAGGGTGCCAAGTGGTTCACCAAGATAGATCTTCGCGGTGCGTACAACCTTGTGCGCATTAAGCAGGGAGATGAATGGAAAACTGCGTTCAATACGCCCGAAGGTCATTTTGAGTACTTGGTGATGCCTTTTGGGCTTTCTAATGCCCCCTCAGTGTTTCAGTCCTTTATGCATGACATTTTCCGGAAGTATCTGGATAAATTTATGATTGTTTATCTGGATGATATTCTGGTTTTCTCTGATGATTGGGATTCTCATGTAAAGCAGGTCAGGATGGTGTTTCAGGTTTTGCGTGATAATGCTTTGTTTGTGAAGGGCTCAAAGTGTCTCTTTGGAGTGCAGAAGGTTTCCTTTTTGGGTTTTATTTTCGCCCCTTCTACTGTGGAGATGGACCCAGTCAAGGTCCGAGCTATTCATGATTGGACTCAACCCACGTCCGTTAAGAGTCTTCAGAAGTTCTTGGGTTTTGCTAATTTCTACCGTCGTTTTATTGCTAATTTTTCTAGCATTGTAAAACCTTTGACGGATATGACCAAGAAAGGTTCTGATGTTGCAAATTGGGCTCCTGCGGCCGTGGAGGCTTTCCGGGAGCTGAAGCGCCGGTTTACTTCGGCGCCTGTTTTGTGCCAGCCTGATGTCTCACTTCCCTTTCAGGTTGAAGTAGACGCTTCTGAGATCGGTGCAGGGGCTGTTTTGTCGCAGAAAGGCTCTGGTTGCTCTGTGATGAGACCATGTGCTTTTTTTTCTAGGAAGTTTTCGCCTGCTGAGCGGAACTATGATGTTGGTAATTGGGAGTTGTTGGCTATGAAGTGGGCATTTGAGGAGTGGCGTCATTGGCTCGAGGGAGCTAAGCATCGTGTGGTGGTCTTGACTGATCATAAAAATCTGATGTACCTCGAGTCCGCTAAACGCCTGAATCCTAGACAGGCTCGTTGGTCGTTGTTTTTCTCCCGTTTTGACTTTGTGGTCTCGTACCTGCCTGGGTCAAAGAATGTGAAGGCTGATGCTCTTTCTAGGAGTTTTGTGCCTGACTCTCCTGGAGTCGCAGAGCCAGCGGGTATTCTTAAAGAGGGAGTAATCTTGTCGGCCATTTCTCCTGATTTGCGACGTGTGTTGCAGAGATTTCAGGCTGGTAGACCTGACTCTTGCCCACCTGACAGACTGTTTGTTCCTGATAAATGGACCAGTAGAGTTATTTCCGAGGTTCATTCCTCAGTGTTGGCAGGGCATCCTGGGATTTTTGGTACCAGAGATTTGGTGGCTAGGTCCTTTTGATGGCCGTCCCTGTAGCGGGATGTGCGATCTTTTGTGCAGTCCTGTGGGATTTGTGCTCGGGCTATGCCTTGCTGTTCTCGTGCCAGCGGGTTACTTTTGCCATTGCCCGTCCCGAAGAGGCCTTGGACGCACATTTCCATGGATTTCATTTCAGATCTTCCGGTGTCTCAAGGAATGTCTGTCATCTGGGTGGTCTGTGATCGTTTTTCCAAGATGGTCCATTTATTGCCCTTGCGTAAGTTGCCTTCCTCTTCCGATTTGGTTCCTTTGTTCTTTCAGAATGTGGTTCGTTTGCACGGCATTCCTGAGAATATCGTGTCTGACAGAGGATCCCAGTTTGTGTCCAGATTCTGGCGATCCTTTTGTGCTAGGATGGGCATCGATTTGTCATTTTCATCTGCCTTTCATCCTCAGACTAATGGCCAAACGGAGCGAACTAATCAGACGCTGGAGGCTTATTTGAGATGTTTTGTTTCTGCGGATCAGGATGATTGGGTGACTTTCTTGCCACTGGCTGAGTTTGCCCTTAATAATCGGGCTAGTTCCGTTACTTTGGTTTCGCCATTTTTCTGCAACTCTGGTTTTCATCCGCGGTTTTCCTCGGGTCATTTTGAACCTTCTGACTGTCCTGGGGTGGATTCCGTGGTGGATAGGTTGCAGCGGATTTGGAATCTTGTGGTGGACAACTTGAAGTTGTCACAGGAGAAGGCTCAGCGCTTTGCCAACCGCCGCCGCGGTGTGGGTCCCCGACTTCGTGTTGGGGTTTTGGTTTGGTTGTCTTCTCGGTATGTCCCTCTGAAGGTTTCCTCTCCTAAGTTTAAGCCTCGCTTTATTGGTCCTTATAAAATTTTGGAAGTCCTTAATCCGGTGTCGTTTCGTTTGGATCTTCCGGTGTCGTTTGCCATTCACAATGTGTTCCATAGGTCTTTGTTACGGCGGTACGTGGTGCCTATGGTTCCTGCTGTTGAGCCTCCTGCTCCGGTGTTGGTTGAGGCCGAGTTGGAGTATGTGGTGGAGAAGATCTTGGACTCTCGTCTCTCTAGACGGAGGCTTCAGTATCTGGTCAAATGGAAAGGCTATGGTCAGGAGGATAATTCCTGGGTGGTCGCCTCTGATGTTCATGCGGCCAATTTGGTTCGTGCCTTTCACGCTGCTCATCCTGATCGCCCTGGTGGTCTTGGTGAGGGTTCGGTGACCCCTCCTTAAAGGGGGGGTACTGTTGTGAACTATAGTTCTTGGCTCCCTCTTGTGGTCATTAGCGGTATGGCACTTTGAGTGTCTTTCCCCAGGTTGGCACTCACCTGCTTCGTTTGGTCTGGGTGTGCCTATATAAACTTCCTGGATACTCAGTATTGTGCCTGGATTCGTTGTTATCAGACCTTGTCTGTTTTCTCCTGTCTCCTGGTCTCCTGATTTTGCAAGATAAGCTAAGTCCTGCTTTCTTATTTTTGTGCATTTGAATTTCCCTTATTTTGTTCCAGCTTTGTTTAATATGTGATTCCTGATTTTGCTGGTAGCTCTAGGGGGGCTGTTATCCTCCCCCCCACACCGTTAGTCGGTGCGGGGGTTCTTGGATATTCAGCGTGGATATTTTGTAGGGTTTTTTGCTGACCGTATAAGTCATCTTTCTATTTTCTGCTATTAGTCAGTGAGCCTCTCTTTGCTAAATTTAGTTCATTCTTACGTTTGTCATTTCTTCTTACCTCACCGTTATTATTTGTTGGGGGCTTGTATTATAACTTTGGGGTCCTTTCTCTTGAGGCAAGAGAGGTCTTATTTTCTCTGAAAGGGTTAGTTAGTTCTCCAGCTGGCGCGAGACGTCTAGAACCAACGTAGGTACGTTCCCCGGCTGCTGCTAGTTGTTTGTGTTAGGATCAGGTATACGGTCAGTCAAGTTACCACTTCCCTATGAGCTGGCTTTTTGTGTTTGCAGACTTAGCTGGTACTCCTGTGATCCTCTGCCATTAGGATCATAACAGGGGACTATCCCGTAAGGACAGCAGGGGAGGACCGCAACACACAAGCGCTAGAAGGTAGGCACAGATTTCCACCTGCAAAGGGAACTCTGGAGGTGCCATCGGACCGGCCGGACTTGCACAGCCCGGTTAACCGTATTCCGGACTGAGGATCCTGAAGCCTTCAGTAAAGAGGTAAAGAGACTGCAACCTGGTGTCCTCGTTATTCCCTGCGACCGGCACTTCACCGCACCATAACATCATCACCTTACCCCCACCTTCATTGTACGCCCCTCAGCAGGGTCACGGACCGGGTCTAGCCACCGTGACAACCCCAGAGCAGAGACTCAGAGGCCCGGTACCGGGTACCCCTCGGCCCTGCGGCAGTGGGGGCGCTACAACTTGGCGTCACGAACAGGATCTACTTAAGCCTGAAGAATCAGGTCATGTGTGCCTTGGAACTGTGATTTATTATACTTGGACTGTGACTTATTGTGAAGACTCTTCATTGCCACTTGCCGCCGAAAGTTCCCGCCAAGATCCGCCACCATTGTAGTACCATGTGGCGTGCAGGAAGGATAGGGCGTGTCATCGTGGGTGTAGCCTGGAAGAGTGGCGCGAAGGTGGAGCCAGCCCCTAACAGATACTACTATGTCCGGGAGATATGTCCATCAACGAGAAAGGTCCGCCTCCTAGTGTGGGATGGTGAGAGAGAGAGAGGCCGCCCCCCGGACGGGGAGGAGCAAGAACCACTGGATGCCACGAGGCAGAATCCGGTTGGCAGCATGGTTAGCGGAAGTCACCCAGGAGAGGGGGAGAAGACCCGCACCAGTCCCCGCCAATGGGAACCGAGGGGACTCCTACCAGGCTGCGCAGACCAGGAAATCCTCGGAGCGGAGGTGGAAGAGCTGTGCCAGCAGTTCCGGAGTCTGTGCCAGTGAGCGACTGCAGCGCCCCAGAGTCCTGGTCGTTGCAGTACTGTGGCTCCGCCACTAAGGGGAGCCATGGTACGTCTGATGGCACTGAAGGAGTTCATCTGACCAGGTATCACAGACACCAATACATTTCACAGTCGGGCCTCCAGGGGGAGCTAAGGGTTCTATTCATTAGGCCACTCCTCACATACTGGTAAAACTGGGGGTCAGGCAGGAAGTTAGGGAGAAAGCTGACTGGGTTGGAACCAGGCAACACCTTGTGGCAGAGGGTGTTGCAGGGGAAGATTCGGTAGGGTCTCTGTCAGGTTTGGGACCCTGATGGAGGCCTAGCAATAAGGAAGAAGGTTACGGGACCGTGCCTGCGCAGTATAGCGGCAGTGCCCTAAGAAAGGATAAGAAGCGAGATAGATTGTGCTGAGTGAGAAACGAGATCAAAGCAAATAGGAGAATTCCAGTAGGAGTCGTGCTGTAAGACCGAGGCAACATCCTACTGAGGCACACAACCGGTGGCCGGAACGCCGAGGAAGTATTTATACATCTAGCTTCAAGCAATACTTCAAACCAACGGCAGGACAGTCAGTCATAGGCGGGCTGTCTCACTTAAATCACCTAAGAAGACATAGGGGGCAACCTGTGGAGAGGGGCGACTCTAGGGTCCCGGAAGAGCTCCGAGCCTACCCGTCATACGGGTGCCGTCCCAACCATAACACCGGGAGGGACGGAGGATTAGCAGAACATCATCTAATCGAGTTGTGAGGGAACATCAGAAACAGACACAACAGTTGTGGGGTACTTTCCGTAAGCACAGCAGGGAAGGACCACAACACACAGCGCTAGCAGGAAGGCACAGATTTCCACCTGCAAAGAGAACTCTGGAGGTGCCATTGGACCGGCCGGACTTGCGCAGCCTGGTTGTCTGGATTCCGGACTGAGGACCCAGAGATCTTCAGTAAAGAGGTAAAGAGACTGCAACCTGGTGTTCTCATTCTTTACTGCGACCGGCACTTCACCACCACACCATCATTCACCGCTACTCTTTCACCGGACGTCCCCCACTGACCGGCAGGGTCACGGACCGGGTCTAGCCACCGTGATAATCCCAGAACAGAGACTCAGAGGCCCGGTGCCGGGTACCCCTCGACCCTGCGGCAGTGGGGGCGCCGCAACTTGGCGTCACGAACAGGATCTACTTAAGCCTGAAGAATCAGGTCATGTGTGCCTTAGAACTGTGATTTATCGTACTTGGACTGTGCTTTATTACAAGGACTGTGTGTTGCCATTACTACAAGGATTACCGCCAAAACCGCCGCCATTACAGCGCTGAGGAGAAGCGCAGGAGAAGAAGAGGGGCGTGGAGTGGGCGTAGACAAGCTGGAGAGCGCGAAAGATAATGGCCGCCCAGTCTAAATATTTCTGCACTGTGAGGACGTGTCCGTCAGCAGCAGAGATCCGCCTCCTAATCCTCAATGGAGGGCGGAGACAGAGAAAACGGAACCGCCCATGAAGGAGAGAGCGGGAAAAAGACCAGGAAGTGACCCACGTGGAGGACGCCATGGCCAGCAGCTCTGAGACCGAAAGTGGGGTTGAAGCGGACGTCTCCCCCGACTACCCGGATGAGCGCAGCAGCCAGTTCTCCGTGGACAGCACCGAACTCCTGCAGGTCGAGATGGAGAGCTTGCTCGACCAGCTCCTTCAGCTGCATGTGAAGGCCCAGGCTCCGCGCCAGGCGGCGCCGGACAGCAGTCTCCCAGCATCAGATCTTATACTGCTGCCGAGGTCCTCGCTGACACCGCCAGAGGAACCCGTCACGGAGGAGGTGCCTGCATCGGCTGGTGAGTCCGTCGACCCTGCCCCGCCGGCCGAGGGCTTGCTAGTAGGCCCCGTAGCGGCACCCCCTCTCCCTGGGACCCATAGACTTCAGCGCCTGTTGCCATGGGAGGAGCCAACGGGTATGGAACACCGCTTGAAGGCCCCGATTCCACCCACCGCTCTGCTGTGTGAAGTCCGTGCAGAGCGCAGAGTGTGCCGCTGGGTGAACCCAGGATCCAACCTTATGGGGTTCCCCGGGGTGAAGACCCAGGAGGGCGAGATGGTACAGGCCCTAAGCTGGGAAGAATACCAGGTCCAGCTAGAGCAGCAATGGGAGGAGAAACAGAAAGAATACCAGGCCGGGCTAGAGGCCTACCACCAAAAAGACCTGGCGGTCAAGGACCGGGCCCGCAAGGACCCCACCGCTCACCAGGCCCTGCGCAGGCAGGGCACCGTTGTCACCTTCAGGCTCCGCGGAGGTTGGGGCTTCATCAAGGAACCGGGCCTGTATGCGGAAGTGTTCGTTAACCGGAGGTATGTAGAGTCTCACTTGAGGGAGGGTCACCCGGACCGGGACCTCCACCCAGGGGATGCAGTTACCTACACTCGGCACTTTGGAGAGAAGGGATGGTTCGCCTTGAATGTCCACAGGAAAAAGCTGGTGGAACCCCCGACTAAGGTGCCGGAGAAGATCTCTCCCGTGGCCAAGGTGCCCCCTTGTGGTCGGCCCACGATCACCACTGAGACCACCATGGTCACCCCAACGGGCACGACCGTGAAGACCACGACGTGCCGCATTATGACCTCCACCGCTGCCGTGGCCACGCAGGTGCCTCCTCAGGTGACCCGCGTGTCTGCTGCTCCAGAACTGAAGACTGTGGGTACACAGACCCCCAGCTGGGATAACAGACCCCCCTATGCAGTACCGGGCGGTTCACAATACCCAAAGGGGTTGCCTCCGCCGGTGCTGCCCCTGAATGGTTTAAATAAACATTTTAGTATGCTGACATGTATATAGTTCATTTAACTGTTTGCTTTCCTGATTTTGCTGCTAAACCCGTTTAGGGTTAACACTTAAAGGGAACCCTTTGTTGACCCGGGATCCCTACTGCTTTTTGGTTATTTTCTATTTTCTTCTACGTTATCAAGAACTGCCGCAATCATGAACAGTGCATGATACAAACTGCTTGTAAATAGTTTGCACCTTCTTAAAGGTGCTCCCTACTGGTTTTACTTAAAGAAGGACTCTTTGTGAAGATACCGCACCGGAGCCTTTGCTGAGTATGGACTGGTAGCTTGAGAAGATGTGCTACCTCATAAATACTTGGTCCTCTCTTAAAGGGGACATTCACTTGTTGCATTTAAAGAATGGTATTGCTTTAAGACAGATAAATAGCAATAATGCCTTGATAAAAGAAAGTGATGATGATGCTTACGTGTAAAAGTTATATGTAGAAAATTAGTTTATTGTAAAGAAATGTTGACCATGTTGCTAGAAGGCTGAGAACAGAAATCGGACCCATACAGGGTTAGTCAGTGAGTCCTCTTAGGAGCCATACAGGGATGGCTCAGTGATTTCAAACTGAAAGTAATGTTATGTTCTATACTGTGTATAGTAGTTGAAAAGGCAGTAGGCCCGGGCTGAACGGGGCGGTCCTGTATGGAAAGGAGAGGCAGAAGGTCTGGTGCCGTTAGGACAGGCGGTCCTGCAGACTTAAAGTAGGAGAATAAAAGAGAAAAGTTAATCAGTATTATAATGTTTTTATAAGTAAATCTTTAGTGGATAGGAAGTGTACGTCCTTAAAGACAATGTTAACTTATTATTCAAAAAGTTTGCACTAAGTAGAATACCCGGTTGGGTAACAGGAGTTATTTATAGCCTGTAATTTATAATGTTTAACCATGTTTGTAACGTTCAAGTGTCCTCACCTCCCATAAAGGGAAGCTCTGTTTAAGCTTACTTATTGTTATTGCATTTTCAAAATTGTATGTCTTTTTGCTACCTGTATTGTTGTTTTCTTCCCAGTCCCGGAGTACTGGATTTAACCGGGGGGAGTGCAGCGCCCCAGAGTCCTGGTCGTTGCAGTACTGTGGCTCCGCCACTAAGGGGAGCCATGGTACGTCTGATGGCACTGAAGGAGTTCATCTGACCAGGTATCACAGACATCAATACATTTCACAGTCGGGCCTCCAGGGGGAGCTAAGGGTTCTATTCATTAGGCCACTCTTCACATACTGGTAAAACTGGGGGTCAGGCAGGAAGTTAGGGAGAAAGCTGACTGGGTTGGAACCAGGCAACACCTTGTGGCAGAGGGTGTTGCAGGGGAAGATTCGGTAGGGTCTCTGTCAGGTTTGGGACCCTGATGGAGGCCTGGCAATAAGGAAGAAGGTTACGGGACCGTGCCTGCGCAGTATAGCGGCGGTGCCCTAAGAAAGGATAAGAAGCGAGATAGATTGTGCTGAGTGAGAAACGAGATCAAAGCAAATAGGAGAATTCCAGTAGGAGTCGTGCTGTAAGACCGAGGCAACATCCTACTGAGGCGCACAACCGGTGGCCGGAACGCCGAGGAAGTATTTATACATCTAGCTTCAAGCAATACTTCAAACCAACGGCAGGACAGTCAGTCATAGGCAGGCTGTCTCACACCAATCACCTAAGAAGACATAGGGGGCAACCTGTGGAGAGGGGCGATTCTAGGGTCCCGGAAGAGCTCCGAGCCTACCCGTCATACGGGTGCCGTCCCAACCATAACACCGGGAGAGACGGAGGATTAGCAGAACATCATCTAATCGAGTTGTGAGGGAACATCAGAAACAGACACAACAGTTGTGGGGCACTTTCCGTAAGCACAGCAGGGAAGGACCACAACACACAGCGCTAGCAGGAAGGCACAGATTTCCACCTGCAAAGAGAACTCTGGAGGTGCCATTGGACCGGCCGGACTTGCGCAGCCTGGTTGTCTGGATTCCGGACTGAGGACCCAGAGATCTTCAGTAAAGAGGTAAAGAGACTGCAACCTGCTGTCCTCATTCTTTACTGCGACCGGCACTTCACCACCACATCATCATTCACCGCTACTCTTTCACCGGACGTCCCCCACTGACCGGTAGGGTCACGGACCGGGTCTAGCCACCGTGATAATCCCAGAACAGAGACTCAGAGGCCCGGTGCCGGGTACCCCTCGACCCTGCGGCAGTGGGGGCGCCGCAAGACCATCGCTAGTGAGGGACCGCGTCATCACCAGGCACTGGTACCGCAGCCGGCAGCAGAGGATACCGGCGCCGGAGATGCTCCGGAAGCAGGTAACAGCGCCGACCCTGCCGCGGCGACCGAAGAGTCCTTGCTGGTGGATGTGGACTCACCTCCACCACGACCACCTGGACGGGTGTGTAGTCGCATCGAATGCGAGAGGCCCTGGGAAACCCTGCAAACGGCCGACAACCCCCTGCGGCCCACCAAGCAGCCCGTAAATTTCCAGGGAGAATGGGTAACCTTCAAGTGGACCCGTGCGGCCACCACCAATCTGATTGGGTTCCCAGGGGATGTCCAGGAGGAGGGGGAGAGTATCGAGGTCATCCGCCAGAAGGAATATCGCCAGCAGCTGCGCCAGTAGGAAGAGGAATGGGCCCGCAAGAAAGAGCTCCGGCGTCAGGCAGAGCGGGAAAAGGACCTTCAGGCTAAAGCCCGGGTTAGGCAAGCTGCTGAAGAGGACTGGGGCCCACAGCGCTATGGAGTCATCAGCACTTTCCGGATGCAGGGAGGTTGGGGCTTCATCAAAGAGCCCGGTCTCGCCTTGGAGGTATTCGTGAACCGGTGGGACGTGGAGGCAAATCTCATCGAGGGACACCCAGGCCGGGATCTTTACCCGGGGGACCGCGTTCGGTACACCCGCCACTGGGGAGACAAAGGGTGGTATGCTTTGCACGTGCGCAAGTACAAGCCAGAAGTGACTGTGCCACCTTCCTATGACTCCCCGGGACCAGCAGTCATTGCTCCAATCTCCCTGTGTGCCAAATGCCTGCGGACCATCACCCCGAGGAGAACTGTGAGTACACAGACCCCTATCCAGGGTGCAGATGCCCTTTATGTTGTGGCAGGTGAGGGCCAACCCTCAAGGGGGCCATCACTGGAATCCGACTAAACCTCGGAAACCTGAACCTGTAAATAGTTAACTGTTTGGCTGTTTTGCTGCTAGTACCCGTCTTGGGTTAACTCTTAAAGGGATCCCTTTGTTTACCCGGGATCCCTTCCTCTGTGTTTTTGCTTTTGTTTCTCGTCCTATCATTGTTTAAAAGAACTGCTGGATCATGAACACTGCATGATTACAAACTCCTTGTAAATAGTTTGCACCTTCTTAAAGGTGTCCTCTACTGGTTTTACGAAAGAAAGGACTCTTTGCGAAGAAACTGTTCCTGGAAACAGCACTGGAGTCCTTGCTGAGTACGGACTTGCAGCTTGAGAAGTTGCACTACCTCATAGAGACTTGGTCCCCTCTTAAAGGGAATGTTCATCGATAGCACTTAGAGAATGATGATGCTTTAAAAGAAGTAATAATGCTGATATGTAAAAGTTATATGTAGTAAGCGAGTTAATTGTAAGGAATGTTTAATAATGTGTTAGAAAATGAGGACAGGAAGTGAACCCATAGGGGTTAGATAGTGAGTCCTCCAGAGAACCATAAGAGATGGTTGATTGGTTTAGTAAATGAGAAGAAAGGCAGTAGGCCTGGGCAGATAGACAGGCGGTCCTGCATGAGATAATAGTCCTCCTAGGAGCCATACAGAGATGGCTCCGCGGTCCTAAATTGAGAGATGGATGATAAGTTCTATACTGTGTATAGCAGCAAAAAGGCAGTAGGCCCGGGCGGAAAAGGGCGGTCCTGCAACAGAACGAGAGGCAGTAGGCCTGGGGCAGATAGACAGGCGGTCCTGCAGATGTAAAGATGGAAAATGAAGAAAAGTTGATTAGCCTTATAACGTTTTATAAGAAGGTCTTTAGTGGATTTAGTGTGTACGTCCTTAAAGGCAATGTTAAATTATTGTTCAAAAATTTGCACATAGTAGAATACCCGGTTGGGTAAGAAAAGTTATTTATAGTACGTTATTTAAAGTATTTAACCATGTTTGTAATGTTCAAGTGTCCTCACCTCCCATAAAGGGAAGCTCTGTTCAAATTTACTTATTGTTATTGCATTTCAAAATTGTATGTCTTTTTGCTGACATGTATTGTTGTTTTCTTCCCAGTCCAGGAGTACTGGATTTAACCGGGGGGAGTGCAGTGCCCCAGAGTCCTGGTCATTGCAGTACTGTTGCTCCGCCACTAAGGGGGGCTATGGTATGTCTGATGGCACTGAAGGATTTCACCTGACCAGGTATCACAGACACCAATACACTTCACAGTCTGGCCTCCAGGGGGAGCTAAGGGTGCTATGTATTAGGCCACTCCTCACAATCTGGTAAAACTGGGGGTTGGATAGGAAGTTAGAGAGAAGCTGACTGGGAATCGAACAGGCAACATCCTGTGGCAGAGGGTGTTGTGGGGAGAGACTCAGGGGGGTCCTTGTCAGGGGTGGGATCCTGACAGAGGCCTAGCGAACTGAGAGAACGTTACAGGACAGCGCCTGCACGAGATAGCGGCGGTGCCCTAAGAAAGGACAAGAAGCGAGGTTTATTGTGCTGAGTGAGAAACGAGATCAACGCAACAAGGAGAATACCAGTAGGAGTCGTGCTGTAAGACGAGGCAACATCCTACAGAGGCGCGCAACCGGTGGCCGGAACGCCGAGGAAGTATAGAGCTCCAGGCCTAACTTCAAACCTACGGCAGGACAGTCAGTTATAGGTGGGCTGTCTCACACAAATCACCTACGAAGACATAGGGGGCAACAACAGGAGAAGGGCAGCACTAGGGTCCAGGAAGAGCTCCGAGCCTACCCGTCATACGGGTGCGTCCTAGCCATATCATCTGGGGGACGAAGAAGAACATCATAATCGAGTTGTGAGGGAACACGAGAAACAGACACAACAGTTGTGGGGACTATCCCGTAAGGACAGCAGGGGAGGACCGCAACACACAAGCGCTAGAAGGTAGGCACAGATTTCCACCTGCAAAGGGAACTCTGGAGGTGCCATCGGACCGGCCGGACTTGCGCAGCCCGGTTAACCGTATTCCGGACTGAGGATCCTGAAGCCTTCAGTAAAGAGGTAAAGAGACTGCAACCTGGTGTCCTCGTTATTCACTGCGACCGGCACTTCACCGCACCATAACATCATCACCTTACCCCCACCTTCATTGTACGCCCCTCAGCAGGGTCACGGACCGGGTCTAGCCACCGTGACAACCCCAGAGCAGAGACTCAGAGGCCCGGTACCGGGTACCCCTCGGCCCTGCGGCAGTGGGGGCGCTACACATGGTCTCTAAATATTTTAAAAAATGGAAATCTAAAAATTGTGACTTGCATTTGTATTCAGCCCCCCTGAGTCAATAATTTGTAGGACAACCTACAATTACTGCTGCAAATCTTTTGGGCTAAGTTTCTACCAGCTTTACACATCTAGAAGCTGATTTTTTTCCCTTTCTTCTTTGCAAACTTAGCAATTTTCAAGTCTTGTCACAGATTCTGAATGGGATTTAGGTCTGGACTGTGACTGGGCCATTCATACACATGAATATGCTTTGATCTAAACAATCCACTGTAGCTTTGGCAGTATGTTTAGAGTCAATGTCCTGCTGGAAGGTGGACCTACACCCCAGTCTTTGCGTTTTGTAGCCTCTATCAGGTTTTCCTTCATGATTTAGCCCTTTCCATCTTCCCACCAACTCTGACTAGCTTCCCTGTCCCTGCTGAAGATAGCATGATGCTGCCACCACCGTGTTTGACAGTGGGGATGTTGTATTCAGAATGATGAACCGTGTTTGTTTTTCTGCACTCATAGCATTTTGCTTTCAAAAATGGCTTTCTTCTTGCCTCTATTCCATAAAGGCCAGATTTGTGGAGTATACAATTAATACTTGTCCTGTGAACAAATTCTCTCACCTTAGCTCTGGATCTCTGCAGCTCCTCCAGAAAGACCATGGACCTCTTGGCTTCTTCTTTTATTGGTACTCTCCTTGCTTGGGATGTCAGTTTAAGTGGACCATCATGTCTTAGTAGTTGTTGCAGTTTTGTCATACTCCTTCCATTTTTGGATGATGGATTAAGCAGTGCTCCGTTTGATGTTCAGAGCTTGGGCTAATTTTTATAACCTAGCAATGCTTTCCTCTTCTCCACAACTTTATCCCTGACCTGTCTGGTGTGTTCCTTGGTTTTCATGATACTGTTTGATCCTGAATTTTCTCAAACATACCTCTGAGGCCTTCAGAGAACAATTGTGAATATATTACACATGTGTACTCAATTTACTGATTATGTGACTTCTGAAGCCAATTGGTCTGAAGCCAAGTATAATTTCCTTTACATTTTACAAATACTTACTACTCTGTGTTGGTATATCACGTGAAATCCCAATAAAATACATCTAAGTTTGTGGGTGCAACGAGAAAAAATAATAAAAAGTACTTAGTGTATACTTTTTTAAGGAGCTGTGTATATACAGTCGGGAAAATAAGTATTTGATACACTGCCAATTTTGCAAGTTTTCCCTCCTACAAAGAATGGAGAGGTCTGTATTTTATCGTAGGTACACTTCAACTGTGAGAGACAGAATCTAAAAATAAAAAAACACAGAAAATTACATTGTAAGATTTTTAAATAATTAAATTTTGTTTTATTGCATGAAATAAATATTTGATCACCAACCAGCCAGCAAGAATTCTGGCTCTCACAGACCTGTTAGTTTTTCTTCATGAAGCACTCATACTCTGCACTAATTACATGTATTAATTGCACCTGTTTGAACTCGTTACCTGTATAGAAGACACCTATCCACACACTCAATCAATCACACTCAAACCTCTCCACCATGGCCAAGACCAAAAAGCTGTCTAAGGACACCAGGAACAAATTGTGGACCTGTACAAGGCTGGGATGGGCTACAGTACAATAGGCAAGCAACTGGGTGTGAAGGTAACAACTGCTGGCACAATTATTAGAAAATGGAAGAAGTACAAGTTGACTGCAATCTTCCTCGGTCTGGGGCTCCATGCAAGTTCTCGCCTCTTGGAGTAAGGATGATTCTGAGAAAGGTTAGGAATCAGTCTAGAACTACATGGGAGGACCTGGTCAATGACCTGAAGAGAGCTGGGAACACAGTCTCAAACATTACTGTTAGTAACTAGTGTTGAGCGATACTTTCCGATATCGGAAAGTATCGGTATCGGAAAGTATCGGCCGATACCGTCAAAATATCGGATCCAATCCGATACCGATACCCGATCCCAATGCAAGTCAATGGGACGAAAATATCGGAATTAAAATAAACCCTTTATAAACTTGTAGGTTCATTCTACATGAAGGAAAACAACTAAGAATAATGTAGGATGTATTGGGGGACGTGGCGGAGATATTAAAGGGACAGAGGTTTAGCCCAATGTAATAGAATAGCAGGATTTTTATTTTTTTTTTATGAAGTTCGGCGTTAGAAAGAATTTGACTATGTTATTTTTTTTTTTTTTTATGTCAGATATTGATGTTTCACTACTTCCACGCCCTTCACCTTCTTTTTTACTTCTCCCACGCTTTCTTCTTAATTATCCTCATCATCAGCTTCTTTGACATCAACTTCTTCACCTTATTCATCTTCTTCTTCATCTTCTACCTATTATTTTTTGGGTTACATTGTTCATATTCTTTTTATTTTACTATTATCTTCATCATATTCAACTTCTTCATCATATTCTTATTTGTGACAGGCATTCCCGTAGTTGTTATCTATAAAAGTTTGAAGATTACACCTTCCGTTCTGCCTGTCACAAACCAGTTACATTTGTCCGCGTTCAGTTTGGCCTGCAGCATCAGGCTTTATCCAGGGGCACCACGAGGAGGAACGGACTCACCCCCATACACTGCTTAGTCTTCTTCTGCTTATAATTTACATAATATTTTTTTGCTCTGATATTTTGTGTTATGCTTAATGTCCTTCTGCTCTTTGTTCTGCAGCCTCTTGTTCTTCTGCTTCTCGGTCTTCCAGGTCGTCGTCGTCTCCAGGGTCGTCGTCTCCGGGGTCGTCGTCATCGGGGTGGTCTCCGGGGTCGTCGTCATCGGGGTGGTCTTCAGGGTCATCGTCTCCAGGGTCGTCGTCATCACGGTGGTTGTCGTCTCTGGTGTCGTCGTCATCTTAGGGGTGTTCTTCCGGGTCATCGTGTTTAGTCTCTTGAACTTGGAAATGTAGCAGAAGGTACAAGAAGGCTGAGAAAATGCCGAGAACCAGCTGATGGAACTGGAACTCGGATGGCTACCCGAAGGTCCAAGAGCCAATGGAACTACCGAGGACCAGCTGACGTTACTGGAACCCGGTTACTAAGCAGGAGGTACCCGTGCCTGAAAGCACTACCAAGGACCACCTGACGTTGGTGGAACTCGGATACCCAGAGGGAGGCACCTAAGCCAAAGGCTCTGCCCGGAACCAGCTGACGGTACTGGAACCAGGATGGGGAGCAGAAGGTACAAGAGCAAAAGACACTGCCGAGAACCAGCTGACGGTGCTGGAACCCGGATGGGTAGCCGAAGGTCCAAGAGCCAATGGAACTACCGAGGACCAGCTGACGTTACTGGAACCCGGTTACTAAGCAGGAGGTACCCGTGCCTGAAAGCACTACCAAGGACCACCTGACGTTGGTGGAACTCGGATACCCAGAGGGAGGCACCTAAGCCAAAGGCTCTGCCCGGAACCAGCTGACGGTACTGGAACCAGGATGTGGAGCAGAAGGTACAAGAGCAAGTGTCTGCGTGGCTTTTGCAGGACACGTTGCCGGCTGCACAGCAGGGGAACAGCTGGCGGTGCTGGACCCCACTGACACATTGGCGAGGTGTTTGGCTCTGTGCAGCCAGCACTTCCGGACAGCAACGAGCGGTGTTGTAGCCCGGGCTCTGCAGGGGGAGCAGAGTGTAGGCCGAAGCCTACTTGAACCAATTTCAAAGGTAACCTTTAACCCCCCCTCAGGGGTTAGAAAGTAGAAGAGCCACAGCTTATGCAGCAGTAGTGCTGCACAAGTCAAAGGTTGCTCTTTTAATTTCGCTCCTTGCACACGCTGAATGAAACACGTATAACATTTAGCCCTTTATACAGTCAAACTGTGTTGGAGGCGCGAGTTCCCTTTGTAATGAGACGCAGCACAGATGTCAAGAATCCCACCTTGGTGCTGGGTGCAGCCTCCTGAGCGTTGTTATTTGCTGTACAGGAGTCTGCGCTGTCGTGTTATCCCCTGGCCTAGCGCCGTTAGCGCTGCCCATCTTCTGACCTCATTTAATGTTGGCCGGTGCGGTTCGCGATGCCCATGAATCACAGCCCCGCAGTGTATTGACATAGTTTAAACACTGCGGGGCTGGGATTCATGGCCTGGCGCAGTACATATGTTCGCCTCTCGCTTGGGTTCTTACACCCGCTTCAGACTATGCGGCGTCATCTGATCCCTTATCGCATGCCACGGCCATGAAGCCGCACAGTCCGAAGAAGGCGGAAGGAGAGGAGGGACAGGCGAACTGATGCACTGATCCTGCCCATCAATCACACCCTCGCAGTCCCAATAAATAAGACACCGAGGGGCGTTGTGTGGGTCAGGGCGGCCGCAGAGGCGCAGGCAGCCAAACCATGATGCCAGAAGACGGGCAGCGCTACCAAGGGGGTTGCAGCGTGTCATTACAAAGGAAAGTCACACCACCGGGACGGTTAAATGGTCACACAGAGGACACATTGCAGACGTGTTTTCAGTTCCACATGTGCGAGGAGAATACGTTTCTGAGCCACCTTGCACACATGCAGCATTACCGCTGTACAAGGTGGCTGGATAACGTAAAAACGCCTGGGGGAGGGGGGACAGGTTCCCTTCAATTTCAGTTCTTGTGTCTGCGTGGCTTTTGCAGGACACGTTGCCGGCTGCACAGCAGGGGAACAGCTGGCGGTGCTGGACCCCACTGACACATTGGCTGGTGTTTTTCTCTGTGCAGCTAGCACATCTGGGCAAAAACTGGCGGTGTGTTAGAGCCCAGGGACAGCAGGAGGAGGAGCAGGAGGAGGAGGAGCAGGGGGAGGGGAGTGTAGGCCGAAGCCTGCACAGGCGGCAGCTTTGGGTGTGTTGTGTCTGCGTGACTTTTGCAGGACACGTTGCCGGCTACACAGCAGGGGAACAGCTGGCGGTGCTGGACCCCACTGACACATTGGCGAGGTGTTTGGCTCTGTGCAGCCAGCACTTCCGGACAGCAACTAGCGTTGTTGGAGCCCGGGCTCTGCAGGTGGAGCAGAGTGTAGGCCGAAGCCTAATTGAACCGATTTCAAAAGTCACCTTTAACCCCCCCTCAGGGGTTACAAAGTAGAAGAGCCACAGCTTATGCAGCAGCAGTGCTGCGCAAGTCAAAGGTTGCTCTTGTAATTTTTCTCCTTGCACACGCTGAATGGAACACGTATAACATTCAGCCCTTTAGACAGTCAAACTGTGTAATGGAGGCGAGAGTTCCCTTTGTAATGAGACGCAGCACAGGTGTCAAGAATCCCACCTTGGTGCTGGGTGCAGCCTCCCGAGCGTTGTTATTTGCTGTACAGGAGTCTGCGCTGTCGTGTTATCCCCTGGCCTAGCGCCGTTAGCGCTGCCCATCTTCTGGCATCATGTAATGTCGGCCGGTGCGGTTCGCGATGCCCATGAATCCCAGCCCCGCAGTGTCTTAACATTGTTAAAACACTGCGGGGCTGGGATTCAGGGCCTGGCGCAGCACATATGTTCGCCTCTCACACTCGGGTCCTTACACCCGCTTCAGACTGTGCGGCGTCATCTGATCCCTTATCGCATGCCACGGCCATGAAGCCGCACAGTCCGAAGAAGGCGGAAGGAGAGGAGGGACAGGCGAACTGATGCACTGATCCTGCCCATCAATCACACCCTCGCAGTCCCAATAAATAAGACACCGAGGGGCGTTGTGTGGGTCAGGGCGGCCGCAGAGGCGCAGGCAGCCAAACCATGATGCCAGAAGACGGGCAGCGCTACCAAGGGGGTTGCAGCGTGTCATTACAAAGGAAAGTCACACCACCGGGACGGTTAAATGGTCACACAGAGGACACATTGCAGACGTGTTTTCAGTTCCACATGTGCGAGGAGAATACGTTTCTGAGCCACCTTGCACACATGCAGCATTACCGCTGTACAAGGTGGCTGGATAACGTAAAAACGCCTGGGGGAGGGGGGACAGGTTCCCTTCAATTTCAGTTCTTGTGTCTGCGTGGCTTTTGCAGGACACGTTGCCGGCTGCACAGCAGGGGAACAGCTGGCGGTGCTGGACCCCACTGACACATTGGCTGGTGTTTTTCTCTGTGCAGCTAGCACATCTGGGCAAAAACTGGCGGTGTGTTAGAGCCCAGGGACAGCAGGAGGAGGAGCAGGAGGAGGAGGAGCAGGGGGAGGGGAGTGTAGGCCGAAGCCTGCACAGGCGGCAGCTTTGGGTGTGTTGTGTCTGCGTGACTTTTGCAGGACACGTTGCCGGCTACACAGCAGGGGAACAGCTGGCGGTGCTGGACCCCACTGACACATTGGCGAGGTGTTTGGCTCTGTGCAGCCAGCACTTCCGGACAGCAACTAGCGTTGTTGGAGCCCGGGCTCTGCAGGTGGAGCAGAGTGTAGGCCGAAGCCTAATTGAACCGATTTCAAAAGTCACCTTTAACCCCCCCTCAGGGGTTACAAAGTAGAAGAGCCACAGCTTATGCAGCAGCAGTGCTGCGCAAGTCAAAGGTTGCTCTTGTAATTTTTCTCCTTGCACACGCTGAATGGAACACGTATAACATTCAGCCCTTTAGACAGTCAAACTGTGTAATGGAGGCGAGAGTTCCCTTTGTAATGAGACGCAGCACAGGTGTCAAGAATCCCACCTTGGTGCTGGGTGCAGCCTCCCGAGCGTTGTTATTTGCTGTACAGGAGTCTGCGCTGTCGTGTTATCCCCTGGCCTAGCGCCGTTAGCGCTGCCCATCTTCTGGCATCATGTAATGTCGGCCGGTGCGGTTCGCGATGCCCATGAATCCCAGCCCCGCAGTGTCTTAACATTGTTAAAACACTGCGGGGCTGGGATTCAGGGCCTGGCGCAGCACATATGTTCGCCTCTCACACTCGGGTCCTTACACCCGCTTCAGACTGTGCGGCGTCATCTGATCCCTTATCGCATGCCACGGCCATGAAGCCGCACAGTCCGAAGAAGGCGGAAGGAGAGGAGGGACAGGCGAACTGATGCACTGATCCTGCCCATCAATCACACCCTCGCAGTCCCAATAAATAAGACACCGAGGGGCGTTGTGTGGGTCAGGGCGGCCGCAGAGGCGCAGGCAGCCAAACCATGATGCCAGAAGACGGGCAGCGCTACCAAGGGGGTTGCAGCGTGTCATTACAAAGGAAAGTCACACCACCGGGACGGTTAAATGGTCACACAGAGGACACATTGCAGACGTGTTTTCAGTTCCACATGTGCGAGGAGAATACGTTTCTGAGCCACCTTGCACACATGCAGCATTACCGCTGTACAAGGTGGCTGGATAACGTAAAAACGCCTGGGGGAGGGGGGACAGGTTCCCTTCAATTTCAGTTCTTGTGTCTGCGTGGCTTTTGCAGGACACGTTGCCGGCTGCACAGCAGGGGAACAGCTGGCGGTGCTGGACCCCACTGACACATTGGCTGGTGTTTTTCTCTGTGCAGCTAGCACATCTGGGCAAAAACTGGCGGTGTGTTAGAGCCCAGGGACAGCAGGAGGAGGAGCAGGAGGAGGAGGAGCAGGGGGAGGGGAGTGTAGGCCGAAGCCTGCACAGGCGGCAGCTTTGGGTGTGTTGTGTCTGCGTGACTTTTGCAGGACACGTTGCCGGCTACACAGCAGGGGAACAGCTGGCGGTGCTGGACCCCACTGACACATTGGCGAGGTGTTTGGCTCTGTGCAGCCAGCACTTCCGGACAGCAACTAGCGTTGTTGGAGCCCGGGCTCTGCAGGTGGAGCAGAGTGTAGGCCGAAGCCTAATTGAACCGATTTCAAAAGTCACCTTTAACCCCCCCTCAGGGGTTACAAAGTAGAAGAGCCACAGCTTATGCAGCAGCAGTGCTGCGCAAGTCAAAGGTTGCTCTTGTAATTTTTCTCCTTGCACACGCTGAATGGAACACGTATAACATTCAGCCCTTTAGACAGTCAAACTGTGTAATGGAGGCGAGAGTTCCCTTTGTAATGAGACGCAGCACAGGTGTCAAGAATCCCACCTTGGTGCTGGGTGCAGCCTCCCGAGCGTTGTTATTTGCTGTACAGGAGTCTGCGCTGTCGTGTTATCCCCTGGCCTAGCGCCGTTAGCGCTGCCCATCTTCTGGCATCATGTAATGTCGGCCGGTGCGGTTCGCGATGCCCATGAATCCCAGCCCCGCAGTGTCTTAACATTGTTAAAACACTGCGGGGCTGGGATTCAGGGCCTGGCGCAGCACATATGTTCGCCTCTCACACTCGGGTCCTTACACCCGCTTCAGACTGTGCGGCGTCATCTGATCCCTTATCGCATGCCACGGCCATGAAGCCGCACAGTCCGAAGAAGGCGGAAGGAGAGGAGGGACAGGCGAACTGATGCACTGATCCTGCCCATCAATCACACCCTCGCAGTCCCAATAAATAAGACACCGAGGGGCGTTGTGTGGGTCAGGGCGGCCGCAGAGGCGCAGGCAGCCAAACCATGATGCCAGAAGACGGGCAGCGCTACCAAGGGGGTTGCAGCGTGTCATTACAAAGGAAAGTCACACCACCGGGACGGTTAAATGGTCACACAGAGGACACATTGCAGACGTGTTTTCAGTTCCACATGTGCGAGGAGAATACGTTTCTGAGCCACCTTGCACACATGCAGCATTACCGCTGTACAAGGTGGCTGGATAACGTAAAAACGCCTGGGGGAGGGGGGACAGGTTCCCTTCAATTTCAGTTCTTGTGTCTGCGTGGCTTTTGCAGGACACGTTGCCGGCTGCACAGCAGGGGAACAGCTGGCGGTGCTGGACCCCACTGACACATTGGCTGGTGTTTTTCTCTGTGCAGCTAGCACATCTGGGCAAAAACTGGCGGTGTGTTAGAGCCCAGGGACAGCAGGAGGAGGAGCAGGAGGAGGAGGAGCAGGGGGAGGGGAGTGTAGGCCGAAGCCTGCACAGGCGGCAGCTTTGGGTGTGTTGTGTCTGCGTGACTTTTGCAGGACACGTTGCCGGCTACACAGCAGGGGAACAGCTGGCGGTGCTGGACCCCACTGACACATTGGCGAGGTGTTTGGCTCTGTGCAGCCAGCACTTCCGGACAGCAACTAGCGTTGTTGGAGCCCGGGCTCTGCAGGTGGAGCAGAGTGTAGGCCGAAGCCTAATTGAACCGATTTCAAAAGTCACCTTTAACCCCCCCTCAGGGGTTACAAAGTAGAAGAGCCACAGCTTATGCAGCAGCAGTGCTGCGCAAGTCAAAGGTTGCTCTTGTAATTTTTCTCCTTGCACACGCTGAATGGAACACGTATAACATTCAGCCCTTTAGACAGTCAAACTGTGTAATGGAGGCGAGAGTTCCCTTTGTAATGAGACGCAGCACAGGTGTCAAGAATCCCACCTTGGTGCTGGGTGCAGCCTCCCGAGCGTTGTTATTTGCTGTACAGGAGTCTGCGCTGTCGTGTTATCCCCTGGCCTAGCGCCGTTAGCGCTGCCCATCTTCTGGCATCATGTAATGTCGGCCGGTGCGGTTCGCGATGCCCATGAATCCCAGCCCCGCAGTGTCTTAACATTGTTAAAACACTGCGGGGCTGGGATTCAGGGCCTGGCGCAGCACATATGTTCGCCTCTCACACTCGGGTCCTTACACCCGCTTCAGACTGTGCGGCGTCATCTGATCCCTTATCGCATGCCACGGCCATGAAGCCGCACAGTCCGAAGAAGGCGGAAGGAGAGGAGGGACAGGCGAACTGATGCACTGATCCTGCCCATCAATCACACCCTCGCAGTCCCAATAAATAAGACACCGAGGGGCGTTGTGTGGGTCAGGGCGGCCGCAGAGGCGCAGGCAGCCAAACCATGATGCCAGAAGACGGGCAGCGCTACCAAGGGGGTTGCAGCGTGTCATTACAAAGGAAAGTCACACCACCGGGACGGTTAAATGGTCACACAGAGGACACATTGCAGACGTGTTTTCAGTTCCACATGTGCGAGGAGAATACGTTTCTGAGCCACCTTGCACACATGCAGCATTACCGCTGTACAAGGTGGCTGGATAACGTAAAAACGCCTGGGGGAGGGGGGACAGGTTCCCTTCAATTTCAGTTCTTGTGTCTGCGTGACTTTTGCAGGACACGTTGCCGGCTACACAGCAGGGGAACAGCTGGCGGTGCTGGACCCCACTGACACATTGGCGAGGTGTTTTTCTCTGTGCAGCTAGCAGTACCGGGCCCCAACTGGCGGTGTTGGAGCCCAGGGTCAGCAGGAGGAGCAGGGGGAGCGGAGTGTAGGCCGAAGCCTGCACTCGAGCAAGTTGAAAGGAAACCTTTAACCCCCCCCCCCCAGGCGTTTGTAGCTGAAAGAGCCATTGTGTACAGCACTAATGCTGGAAAAGGTAAACTTAGCTCTTTTAATTATGGTCCTTGCACATGCGGAACCTAACAGTTATGAAATGTGTCCCCTCACAGCGTTAAACCGTCCGGTAGGTGGAACTTTCCTTTGTCGTGTGACGCAGCACAGCCATCATTTTTACCCCCTTGGCGCCGTGCGCCGCCTCCTCAGCGTTGTTTTAATCTGTCCCGGAGCCTGCGCTGTTAGGTTAGCCCTTGGCCATGCACACATTTTGCGCTGCCCGTCTTCTGACATCATTTGGTGTCAGGCTGGCTGCGCCTGTGCGGGTGCGCTGGCCGAGATCCCGCCTCGCAGTGTCGTCTAATGTAATCCCACCGCGGGCCTGTGATCCGTGCCCGTGCGCAGTGCATATCCTCTCCTCTCACTCCCCTCCCTACGGCTTTTTCAGACTGTGCGGTGTCACGGCCGTGGCATGCTATTAGGGACCAGCTGACATCGCACAGTCTGAAGAAGCCGTAGGGAGGGGAGTGAGAGGAGAGGATATGCACTGCGCACGGGCACGGATCACAGGCCCGCGGTGGGATTACATTAGACGACACTGCGAGGCGGGATCTCGGCCAGCGCACCCGCACAGGCGCAGCCAGCCTGACACCAAATGAGGTCAGAAGACGGGCAGCGCAACATGTGTGCATGGCCAAGGGCTAACCTAACAGCGCAGGCTCCGGGACAGATTAAAACAACGCTGAGGAGGCGGCGCACGGCGCCAAGGGGGTAAAAATGATGGCTGTGCTGCGTCACACGACAAAGGAAAGTTCCACCTACCGGACGGTTTAACGCTGTGTGGGGACACATTTCATAAGTGTTTGGTTCAGCATGTGCAAGGAGCATCACGAAAAGAGGCACTTTTTCCCTTTGCATCATTACTGCTGCACAAGGTGGCTCCTTCAGTAACAAACGCCTGGGGGGGGGGGGGGGTCAGGTTCCCTTACATTTAACTTGTTGTGCCTGCGTGGCGGTCGCAGTACACGTTGCCGTATACACAGCAGGGGAACAGCTGGCGGTGCTGAACCCCACTAACACATTGGCGAGGTGTTTGGCTCTGTGCGTACAGCACTTCTGGACGGCAACTGGCGGTGTTGGAGCCCAGGGACGGGTGGAGGAGGAGGAGGTTGGAGGAGGTAGGAGGGATTGCCACACACACAGCAGGGGAACAGCTGACGTTACTGAACCCCAATAACAGAGGAGGGACTGTTGACTGTGCGTACAGCACTTCTGGACGGCAACTGGCGGTGTTGGAGCCCAGGGACGGGTGGAGGAGGAGGAGGTTGGAGGAGGTAGGAGGAGGTAGGAGGGATTGCCACACACACAGCAGGGGAACAGCTGACGTTACTGAACCCCAATAACAGAGGAGGGACTGTTGACTGTGCGTACAGCACTTCTGGACGGCAACTGGCGGTGTTGGAGCCCAGGGGCAGGTGGAGGAGGAGGAGGTTGGAGGAGGTAGGAGGAGGTAGGAGGGATTGCCACACACACAGCAGGGGAACAGCTGACGTTACTGAACCCCAATAACAGAGGAGGGACTGTTGACTGTGCGTACAGCACTTCTGGACGGCAACTGGCGGTGTTGGAGCCCAGGGGCAGGTGGAGGAGGAGGAGGTTGGAGGAGGTAGGAGGGATTGCCACACACACAGCAGGGGAACAGCTGACGTTACTGAACCCCAATAACAGAGGAGGGACTGTTGACTGTGCGTACAGCACTTCTGGACGGCAACTGGCGGTGTTGGAGCCCAGGGGCAGGTGGAGGAGGAGGAGGTTGGAGGAGGTAGGAGGAGGTAGGAGGGATTGCCACACACACAGCAGGGGAACAGCTGACGTTACTGAACCCCAATAACAGAGGAGGGACTGTTGACTGTGCGTACAGCACTTCTGGACGGCAACTGGCGGTGTTGGAGCCCAGGGACGGGTGGAGGAGGAGGAGGTTGGAGGAGGTAGGAGGGATTGCCACACACACAGCAGGGGAACAGCTGACGTTACTGAACCCCAATAACAGAGGAGGGACTGTTGACTGTGCGTACAGCACTTCTGGACGGCAACTGGCGGTGTTGGAGCCCAGGGGCAGGTGGAGGAGGAGGAGGTTGGAGGAGGTAGGAGGAGGTAGGAGGGATTGCCACACACACAGCAGGGGAACAGCTGATGTTACTGAACCCCAATAACAGAGGAGGGACTGTTGACTGTGCGTACAGCACTTCTGGACGGCAACTGGCGGTGTTGGAGCCCAGGGACGGGTGGAGGAGGAGGAGGTTGGAGGAGGTAGGAGGGATTGCCACACACACAGCAGGGGAACAGCTGACGTTACTGAACCCCAATAACAGAGGAGGGACTGTTGACTGTGCGTACAGCACTTCTGGACGGCAACTGGCGGTGTTGGAGCCCAGGGACGGGTGGAGGAGGAGGAGGTTGGAGGAGGTAGGAGGAGGTAGGAGGGATTGCCACACACACAGCAGGGGAACAGCTGACGTTACTGAACCCCAATAACAGAGGAGGGACTGTTGACTGTACGTACAGCACTTCTGGACGGCAACTGGCGGTGTTGGAGCCCAGGGGCAGGTGGAGGAGGAGGAGGTTGGAGGAGGTAGGAGGAGGTAGGAGGGATTGCCACACACACAGCAGGGGAACAGCTGACGTTACTGAACCCCAATAACAGAGGAGGGACTGTTGACTGTGCGTACAGCACTTCTGGACGGCAACTGGCGGTGTTGGAGCCCAGGGACGGGTGGAGGAGGAGGAGGTTGGAGGAGGTAGGAGGGATTGCCACACACACAGCAGGGGAACAGCTGACGTTACTGAACCCCAATAACAGAGGAGGGACTGTTGACTGTGCGTACAGCACTTCTGGACGGCAACTGGCGGTGTTGGAGCCCAGGGGCAGGTGGAGGAGGAGGAGGTTGGAGGAGGTAGGAGGAGGTAGGAGGGATTGCCACACACACAGCAGGGGAACAGCTGACGTTACTGAACCCCAATAACAGAGGAGGGACTGTTGACTGTGCGTACAGCACTTCTGGACGGCAACTGGCGGTGTTGGAGCCCAGGGACGGGTGGAGGAGGAGGAGGTTGGAGGAGGTAGGAGGGATTGCCACACACACAGCAGGGGAACAGCTGACGTTACTGAACCCCAATAACAGAGGAGGGACTGTTGACTGTGCGTACAGCACTTCTGGACGGCAACTGGCGGTGTTGGAGCCCAGGGACAGGTGGAAAAGCAGAGGAACACAATGTAGGCCGAAGCCTGAGAAAGTCGAAAGGGAACCTTTAACCCCCCCCCAAGGCGTTTGTAGCTGAAAGAGCCAGCTTGTGCAGCACAAAAGATGCAAAAGGAAAAGGTGGCTCTTTTCATCATGCTCCTTGCAAACACAGAACTAAACACTTATAAAATGTGTCCCCTGCAACCGTAAAACCGTCCCGGAGGTGGGACTTTCCTTCGTAATGTGACGCAGCCCAGCCGTCATTCCTACCCCCCCGGCGCCGCGCACCGGCTCCTCAGCGTTGTTTTATTCCGTCAAGGAGCCTGCGCTGTTATGTTATCCCGTGGCCAGGCACACTTAGCGCTGCCCGTCTTCTGGCATCATTTGGTGTCTGGATGGCTGCGCCTGTGCGGCCGCGCTGGCAGAGAGCCCGCCTCGCAGTGTCTTCTGATTTAATCCCACTGGGGGCCTGGGATCCATGGACATGCGCAGTGCATATCTGAACCTCCACCTCTCACTCATCTCCCTATGGCTTCTTCAGACTGTGCGGTGTCACGGCCGTGGCATGCTGTTAGGGACCAGCTGACACCGAACAGTCTGAAGAAGCCATAGGGAAATGAGTGAGAGGTGGAGGTTCAGATATGCACTGCGCATGTCCATGGATCCCAGGCCCCCAGTGGGATTAAATCAGAAGACACTGCGAGGCGGGCTCTCTGCCAGCGCGGCCGCACAGGCGCAGCCATCCAGACACCAAATGATGCCAGAAGACGGGCAGCGCTAAGTGTGCCTGGCCACGGGATAACATAACAGCGCAGGCTCCAGGACGGAATAAAACAACGCTGAGGAGCCGGTGCGCGGCGCCGGGGGGGTAGGAATGACGGCTGGGCTGCGTCACATTACGAAGTAAAGTCCCACCTCCGGGACGGTTTTACGGTATCAGTGGACACATTTTATAAGTGTTAAGTTCTGCGTGTGCAAGGAGCTAAACAAAAATAGCTACCTTTTCCTTGGGCAGCATTACTGCTGCACAAGGTGGCTCTTTCAGTAACAAACGCCTTGGGGGGGGGGGGACAGATTCCCTTACATTTCAGTTGTTGTGTCAGCGTGGCGGTCGCATGACACATTGCCGGCTACACAGCTGGGGATCAGCTGACGTTACTGAAACCCAATAACACTGGGTCGTATGTTTTGACTGTGCAGACGGCACGTCTGAGCCTCAACTGGCGGTGTTGGAGCCCAGGAATTTAAGTTCAGGTGGTAGAAAGATGAACACAACAGGAGACCTGGATAACGTATACAGTGACCTAATTATTCAATCAGGAGGAGGAGTGGCAAATTCCGGCGAGATCCAGGCCTTGTTCATTTTCAGGAAAGTAAGCCGGTCAACGTTATCGGAGGATAGTCGCATGCGACGGTCAGTTAGTACACCACCTGCAGCACTAAAGACACGTTCCGATAATACACTGGCCGCAGGGCAAGACAGCACCTCCAATGCATACTGGCTTAGCTCTGGCCATGTATCCAGCTTTGAGACCCAAAACTTGAAAGGGGAAGAGCCGTCTGGGAGTACAGCAAGAGGGCAAGACATGTAGTCTGTCACCATCTGACGGAACCGTTGCCTCCTGCTGACTGGAGCCGTCTGTGATGGTGTAGACTTTTGTGGCGGGCACAGAAAACTGTGCCACAGTTCGGCCATACTGGTCTTGCCTTGGGCAGAGGCACTGCTTCTGCTCCCTCTTTGTGCAGAGCCTCCACCACGGCCTGGACGCACTGAGCTGCTTTGGAATGCACTAGCAGCACTTCTCTCAGTTGGAATGGAGAAGATGATGGAATTGACCAGTGTGTCTTGGTACTCCCGCATTTTTCGCTCCCGGTTCAACGGTGTGATGAGGCTTTCTACGTTGTCCCGGTAGCGAGGATCGAGGAGGGTGAACACCCAATAATCAGACATGTTGAGAATGTGGGCGATGCGGCGGTCGTTTCTCAGGCACTGCAGCATGTAATCCACCATGTGCTGCAGACTGCCAACTGCCCAAGAAACGCTGTCCCCTGCTGGAGGCGTGATCTCTGCCCGCTCGTCATCACCCCACCCTCGCTGTACACACTGAGTACTGGACAATTGTGTAACTCCCTCCTCTGGACGGATGTCTTCCTCCTCCATTGACTCCTCCTCATCCTCCTCACAAACGGTCCCCTGCCTACGCGTTTGTGAGGAACCACGTGGCGCTGACTGTCCAGAAGATGATGGAAATGGTGAATCCTCATCCTCCACCTCTTCCACAACATCATCCCTTAGCGCTTGCAGTGATTTTTCAAGCAGGCAGATAAGGGGGACAGTCATGCTGACTAGTGCATCATCTGCACTCGCCATCCGCGTGGAATAATCAAAGGGACGCAAAACCTGGCAGACGTCATTCATAGTGGCCCACTCTGTGGTTGTGAAGTCTGTACGGCGCTGACTGCGACTTTTTTGCGCCTGAAGCAGCTGGTACTCCATTACAGCTTGCTGCTGCTCACACAACCGCTCCAACATATGTAACGTGGAATTCCACCTGGTAGGTAGGTCACATATGATGCGATGTTCCGGCAGGCGGTGTCGGCGCTGCAGAGCCGCAATGCGCGCTTTTGCCGTGCTGGAACGCCGCAAGTGAGCACACTCTAGGCGGACCTTGTGCAGCAGTGCATCAAGATCCGGATAGTCCCTCAAAAAGCTCTGCACGACCAAATTGAGCACATGTGCCAGACATGGGATGTGAGTGAGGTTGCCGAGGCCCAGAGCTGCCACCAGATTTCGGCCATTATCACACACTACCATGCCTGGCTGGAGATTCGCTGGCACAAACCACACATCGCTCTCCTGCTTGATGGCATTCCAGAGCTCCTGCGCTGTGTGGCTACGATTCCCCAAGAAAATTAATTTCAAGACGGCCTGTTGACGTTTGGCCACGGCTGTGCTCATGTCGGTCGTAACAGGTACACGTTCATCACGGGTCCATGTGGAGGTGGACTGTGACGGCTCCTGCAGCGATGATTCTGAGGAACTGGTGTAAGAGGAGGAGTCAATGCGTACAGAATGGATTCCTGCAATCCTTGGAGTGGGCAGGACACGTCCTGCGCCACTCGCATGGTCTGTACCCGGCTCAACGACATTAACCCAATGGGCAGTGAGGGAAAGGTATCGCCCCTGTCCATGTTGACTGGTCCACGCATCGGTGGTGAGGTGGACCTTGCTACTGACGGCGTTCAGTAGCGCGTGTTTTATGTGTCCCTCCACATGCTTCTGCAGGGCAGGGACGGCTTGCCTGCTGAAGTAAAAGCGGCTGGGCACTTTGTACTGTGGGACTGCCAATGACATGAAGTCACGGAAGCTGTCAGTCTCCACCAGCCTGAATGACAGCATTTCCAGTGACAGAAGTTTGGCAATGCCTGCAGTCAGAGCCTGTGCTCGTGGGTGGTTTGACGAGAAAGGCCGCCTTTTCTCCCATGCCTGTACTACCGATGGCTGTAGACTGGGCTGGGAGTGTGTGGATGACTGGGAAAGTGGCGCTGCGGGTGGAATTACAGCGGGTCTCTGGACAACAGGGGCAGAGGTTCTTCCACGGCGATCCTGGGAGGACGCCGAACCAGCTGCGTGTGAGGTAGAGGAAGAGGCAACACGAGCTGAAGAGGTGGTAGCTGCCGCTGTTGGTTGGCCTACCTCTTCAGTGTGTTTTTCTAACTCCGCCGGGTGCCTGTTGCGCACATGTTTCCACATGTTGGAGGTATTGAGGTTGCTGACATTTCGACCTCTTTTGACTTTTTGATGACACACGTTGCATCTGACATAGCAAATGTCATCTGCAACTGTGTCAAAAAAGGACCAGGCACTGCAAGTCTTGGGAGCGCCCTTTTTGGCTTTTGGAAGAGACATGCTCCTAACGGGTGCCAAAGCGGAGGCTGCAGGATCCGCAGTCTTCCCCCTCCCTCTCCCTCTTTGGGCCGTACGGGGAATCTCTTCCTCAGAGCTGCTCCCACCACCTTCCTGTCCCTCACGCCAAGATGGGTCGAGGACCTCATCATCTACACTACCCTCTGCCCCCAACTGCTCCTCCTGGGTAGTCTCAGCAGCAGAGCACGCACCAGTAAGTGGCACCTGAGTGTCATCATCAGCTGATGCGGCCTGCGATGTGGTGACCGGAGCCACTGGCCCACCCGCCTCTTCAGAGGAAGACAGAAAAAGCTGTTGGGCATCACTGCACCCTGCCTCTTCTTCCATTTCTCCAATGCTGCTTGGCTGGCCCCCTGTTTCCAAGCCAAGAGATTCAGAGAACAGAAGTAGAGACGGCTCCTGTCCTGGGCTCTCTGTCTGCCTGGGCAATTTGGCAGGTGGTGAAGAGACAGATGGCTGCTCTCCAGTGCTCTGTGTCTGAGAGGATGTGGCACTAATGGAAGTTGATGCATTAGCTGCCATCCATCCGACAACAGCTTCAATTTGTTCTTCACGCAGCAGCGGTGTACGGCGCTCGGACACAAAGCTTCGCATGAACGACTGTTGCCTGGTGAAAGTGGGTGCTGATGAGTCACCGGTGCCCGCAGCAGGCACAGAATCCCCACGTCCCCTCCCTGCTCCGCGACGGCTCCCACGCCCCCGTGCCTTACTCACTGCCTTCTTCATCTTGGTTGACTGATAAAGATAAGCAGAAAAGTACTAACGGATTTGTGTGCTTATTCCTGAGCAACTCCTCCTAACAGGTATAAGAAGCACTAATTATCTAAAGTGTGGACTAGACACAAATATGAGCTAATGTGGCCTACAGAAATGTAAAGTGGTGTAACTGGTGTGTTTGGTGAACTTTATTATTTATTTATTTTTTGGGGGCTGAACTGACAACAGATAGAGCTGCAGTCACACGGAGACCGTGCAGACAGACGTAAACGGCGCTACAAGGCCCAAAAACCCTCCTCTACTTTATCCTATGTAGTGTTTTTCCACAAATTAGCTGGAGACGGGTGGAAAGACACTAATAGGATTTTTTTAAATTAATTAGCAGCAGACTACACTACTTTGAAAAAAAAGAAAATTGATTTGGCGGTATGACGCAGTGAAAAACCCTGAGCTGGAGACAACCAGGCTATAGCTGCTCACAGATTACAGGGCGAGCTGCAGTCACACGGAGACCGTGCAGACAGCCGTAAACGGCGCTGCAAGGCCCAAAAACCCTCCTCTACTTTATCCTATGTAGTGTTTTTCCACAAATTAGCTGGAGACGGGTGGAAAGACACTAATAGGATTTTTTTAAATTAATTAGCAGCAGACTACACTACTTTGAAAAAAAAGTAAATTGATTTGGCGGTATGACGCAGTGAAAAACCCTGAGCTGGAGACAACCAGGCTATAGCTGCTCACAGATTACAGGGCGAGCTGCAGTCACACGGAGACCGTGCAGACAGCCGTAAACGGCGCTGCAAGGCCCAAAAACCCTCCTCTACTTTATCCTATGTAGTGTTTTTCCACAAATTAGCTGGAGACGGGTGGAAAGACACTAATAGGATTTTTTTAAATTAATTAGCAGCAGACTACACTACTTTGAAAAAAAAGAAAATTGATTTGGCGGTATGACGCAGTGAAAAACCCTGAGCTGGAGACAACCAGGCTACAGCTGCTCACAGATTACAGGGCGAGCTGCAGTCACACGGAGACCGTGCAGACAGCCGTAAACGGCGCTGCAAGGCCCAAAAACCCTCCTCTACTTTATCCTATGTAGTGTTTTTCCACAAATTAGCTGGAGACGGGTGGAAAGACACTAATAGGATTTTTTTAAATTAATTAGCAGCAGACTACACTACTTTGAAAAAAAAGAAAATTGATTTGGCGGTATGACGCAGTGAAAAACCCTGAGCTGGAGACAACCAGGCTACAGCTGCTCACAGATTACAGGGCGAGCTGCAGTCACACGGAGACCGTGCAGACAGCCGTAAACGGCGCTGCAAGGCCCAAAAACCCTCCTCTACTTTATCCTATGTAGTGTTTTTCCACAAATTAGCTGGAGACGGGTGGAAAGACACTAATAGGATTTTTTTGAATAAATTAGCAGCAGACTACACTACTTGGGAAAAAAAAAAAAAAAAGGAACAGTATGAGGCAATGAACCACCCTCCCTGAACTGAATACAACCAACTATGGATGGCCTATGTGGCTGCACTCAAACTGGAGACTGGGCTGCACTCACACACACACACACACAGACCCTGCAGATCGCTGTGAAAACAGCGCTACAAGGCAAAAGCAAGGTGAATAGTAGGTGAACACAGCGGTTGCTAAATTAGCCTTTGGAAAGCACAAAGAAGCAAATCGCTATCTCTAAACTGTCCCTCAGTCAGCAAACAGCGTCCTGTCACTAACTGAATTCACAGCAGAGTGATCGCAAAATGGCGCCAGCGACTTTTAAACTGCATCATGACATCATTACACCAGCCAATCACAGCCTTGCCAGTAGTTTCATGCCCTCCATGCTAAACAGGATGTGCCCACACTTGGAATCAATCTCATTGGCTGAATTTCTGCTTTTTGAATCTTAGAACTTCCGATTCCGGTATCCGATACGCGGCAAGTATCGGAATCCCGGTATCGGAATTCCGATACCGCAAGTATCGGCCGATACCCGATACTTGCGGTATCGGAATGCTCAACACTATTAGTAACACAGTGCGCCGTCATGGATTAAAATCCTGCATAGCATGCGAGGTCCACCTGCTCAAGCCAGCACAGTTTCAGTCCATTTCAAGTTCACCAGTGAACATCTGGATGATCCAGAGGAGGCATGGGAGAAGGCTATGTGGTCAGATGAGACCAAAATAGAACTTTTTGGTATCAACTCCACTCGTCAAGTTTGGAGGAAGAAGAATTATGAGTACAACCCCAAGAACACTGTCAAATCCGTGAAGCATTGTGGGGGAAACATCATACTTTGGGGTGAATTTCTGCAAAGGGTACAGGACAACTTCACTGTATTGAAGGGAGGATGGATGGGTGATGTATCGCAAGATTTTGGCCAACAACCTCCTTCCCTCAGAAACAGCATTGAAGATGGGTTGTGGCTGGGTCTTCCAACATGACAATAATCCAAAACACACAGCCAGGGCAGCTAAGGAGTCGCTCCACAAGAAGCATTTCATGGTCCTGGAGTGGCCTAGCCAGACGTGGGCCAAAATCCCTGCTGCAGTGTGTGCAAGCTTGGTCAAGAACTAAAGGAAACATCTGACCTCTGTCATTGGAGACAAAGGTTTCTGTACCAAATATTAAGTTCTAAATAAAACTATAGGAGAGATCAGCGCAAATAGGGTCTTATCGAAAAAATATAGCGAGCTTTATGCTCAGATTAAACTCATCTGTTGTTTAATCCAAAAAAAGAATATAGTGCAAAATTGGCTGTAGCAGATCTATGGGTCAGCCAGTGACCATCAGACAGCAATAGGTTAGAAGGGGTTTGTGGATCGTCTCCGCGCTGCCTACAGGATTTAAAACATATATCCCAGTGTAGTAAAATGAGTGGTTTATTTCAACGCGTTTCAAAGTACAAGTTCAGGAATACCAGATGAATTGACACTGATCTTAGTATTAGTAACTTAGTATTTGTTTTTATTACCACAAGTCATAGTTGTGTGATGTGGTTGGCCTTCAGAAAATTATGGGATCCTCAACTTCCACGATATCTTCGCCCATTGGGAGTTCCAGGTGGGATATATCAATGTCTTATTTTCTATCATGATTTTATCTTTGAAGAAATAGAAAACATGGCATGGATATTGTCATCCATCTGACTGATAATAATTTGCAGGTGCTGTCGCAACCACCCAGTGACATAAGCCAATGTGTTACATTTGCCACTTTGTCATGATGTTGAAAACATGTCTTTCATAACTGTATGACTCGTGCTGTTCATAAAAAAAATGCAGCGCCCCCACCGCCGCAGGGCCGAGGGGTACCCGGAGCCGGGCCTCTGAGTCGCTGCTCTGGGGTTGTCACGGTGGCTAGGCCCGGTCCGTTACCCTGCTGTGGGGCGCCCAGTGATAGGTGTAGATGATGGTGGTGGAGCGGTGAAGTGCCGGTCGCAGTAAATAACGAGGACACAGGGGTGCAGTCTCTTTACCTCTTTACTGAAGGTCTCCGGGTCCTCAGTCCGGAATACGGTCTACCAGGCTGCGCAAGTCCGGCCGGTCCAATCGCACCTCCAGAGTTCCCTTTGCAGGTGAAAATCTGTGCCTTCCTGCTAGCACTATGTGTTGTGGTCCTCCCCTGCTGTGCTTACGGGATAGTCCCCACAACTGTTGTGTCTGTTTCTCGTGTTCCCTCACAACTCGATTAGATGATGTTCTGCTAATCCACCGTCCCTCCCTGATGTTACGGTTGGGACGCACCCGTATGACGGGTAGGCTCGGAGCTCTTCCGGGACCCTAGAGTCCACCCTCTCCACAGGTTGCCCCCTGTTATGACCCCAATGGCAGAGGGTCTCAAAAGTTATTACCAAGTCTGCAAACACAAAAACCAGCTCATAGGGCAGTGGTAACTAGGCTGACCGTATACCTGATCCTAGCACCACAAATAGCAGCAGCCGGGGAACGTACCTACGTTGGTTCTAGATGTCTCGTGCCAGCCGGAGAACTAACTAACCCTAGAAGGGAAAAGATAGACCTTTCTTGTCTCCAGAGAAAAGACCCCAAAAGTTGGATACAAGCCCCCAACAAATAATAACGGTGAGGTAAGAAGAAAAGACAAACGTAAGAATGAACTAGGTTTTTAGCAAAGAGAGGCCCACTGACTAATAGCAGAATATAGGAAGATGACTTATACGGTCAGCAAAAACCCTATCAAAATTTCCACGCTGAATATTCAAGAACCCCCGAACCGTCTAACGGCCCGGGGGGAGAATATCAGCCCCCTAGAGCTTCCAGCAAAATCAGGAATCACATTTAGTACAAGCTGGACAAAAATAAGAGCAATGCAAATAACCAAAAAATAAGGAAGCAGGACTTAGCTTATTTTGCAAGAACCAGGACCAGCAGACAGGAGCAAACAGAAAGGAACTGATTACAACGATGCCAGGCACCAGACTGAAAATCCAGGAAGCTTAAATAGCAACACCCCTGGACTAACGAGCCAGGTGGGTACCAAGCTGAGGAAAGAAACTCAAAGTGTCATGTCGCTAGTGACCACAAGAGGGAGCCAAAAAATCCAATTCACAACAGTACCCCCCCCTTAAGGAGGGGTCACCGAACCCTCACCAAGACCACCAGGACAATCAGGATGAGCAGCGTGAAAGGCACGAACCAAATCGGCCGCATGAACATCAGAGGCGACCACCCAGGAATTATCCTCCTGACCATAGCCCTTCCACTTGACCAGATACTGAAGCCTCCGTCTGGAGAGACGAGAATCCAAGATCTTCTCCACCACGTACTCCAACTCGCCCTCAACCAACACCGGAGCAGGAGGCTCAACAGAAGGAACCACAGGCACAACGTAGCGCCGCAACAAAGACCTATGGAACACGTTGTGAATGGCAAACGACACTGGAAGATCCAAGCGAAAGGACACTGGATTAAGGATTTCCAAAATCTTATAAGGACCGATGAAGCGAGGCTTAAATTTAGGAGAGGATACCTTCATAGGAACAAACCGAGAAGACAGCCACACCAAATCCCCAATACGAAGTCGGGGACCCACACCGCGGCGGCGGTTGGCAAAACGCTGAGCCTTCTCCTGTGACAACTTTAAGTTGTCCACCACATGATTCCAGATCCGCTGCAACCCATCCACCACAGAATCTACCCCAGGACAGTCAGAGGGCTCAACATGTCCCGAGGAAAAACGAGGATGAAAACCAGAGTTGCAGAAAAATGGCAAAACCAAAGTAGCGGAACTAGCCCGATTATTAAGGGCAAACTCAGCCAATGGCAAGAAGGTCACCCAATCATCCTGATCTGCAGAAACAAAACACCTCAAATAAGCCTCCAGTGTCTGATTTGTTCGCTCCGTTTGGCCATTAGTCTGAGGATGAAAGGCAGACGAAAACGACAAATCAATGCCCATCTTAGCACAAAAGGATCGCCAGAACCTGGAAACAAACTGGGATCCTCTGTCAGACACGATATTCTCAGGAATGCCGTGCAAACGAACCACATTCTGAAAGAATAAAGGAACCAGATCGGAAGAGGAAGGCAGCTTAGGCAAAGACACCAAATGGACCATCTTGGAAAAGCGATCACATACCACCCAGATGACAGACATGCCCTGAGACACCGGAAGATCCGAAATGAAATCCATGGAAATGTGTGTCCAAGGCCTCTTCGGGACAGGCAAGGGCAAGAGCAACCCGCTGGCACGAGAACAGCAAGGCTTAGCTCGAGCACAAGTCCCACAGGACTGCACAAATGACTGCACATCCCGTGACAAGGAAGGCCACCAAAAGGACCTAGCCACCAAATCTCTGGTGCCAAAAATCCCCGGATGGCCTGCCAACACCGAGGAATGAACCTCGGAAATGACTCTGCTGGTCCATTTATCAGGAACAAACAGTCTGTCAGGTGGACAAGAGTCAGGTCTACCAGCCTGAAATCTCTGCAACACACGTCGCAAATCCGGAGAAATGGCTGACAAGATTACTCCCTCTTTAAGAATACCAGCTGGCTCTGAGACTCCAGGAGAGTCAGGCACAAAGCTCCTTGAAAGAGCATCAGCCTTCACATTCTTTGAACCTGGTAAATACGAGACCACAAAGTCAAAACGGGAGAAAAACAATGACCAACGGGCCTGTCTAGGATTCAGGCGTTTAGCAGACTCGAGATACATCAGATTTTTGTGATCAGTCAAGACCACCACACGATGCTTAGCACCCTTGAGCCAATGATGCCACTCCTCAAATGCCTACTTCATGGCCAACAACTCCCGATTGCCAACATCATAATTCCGCTCAGCAGGCGAAAACTTCCTAGAAAAAAAAGCACATGGTCTCATTACAGAGCAACCAGGGCCTCTCTGCGACAAAACGGCCCCTGCCCCGATCTCAGAAGCATCCACTTCAACCTGAAAGGGAAGTGAGACATCAGGCTGGCACAAAACAGGCGCCGAAGTAAACCGGCGCTTCAGCTCTTGGAAAGCTTCCACGGCTGCAGGAGCCCAGTTAGCAACATCAGAACCTTTCTTGGTCATATCCGTCAAAGGTTTAACAACGCTAGAAAAGTTAGCGATAAAACGAGGTAGAAGTTAGCAAAACCCAAGAACTTCTGAAGACTCTTAACTGACGTGGGTTGAGTCCAATCATGAATAGCTCGGACCTTGACTGGGTCCATCTCCACCGCAGAAGGGGAAAAAAATAAAACCCAAAAAGGGAACCTTCTGTACTCCAAAGAGACACTTTGAGCCCTTAACAAACAAAGCATTCTCACGCAAAACCTGAAACACCATCCTGACCTGCTTTACATGGGAGTCCCAATCAGCAGAAAAAAACAGAATATCATCCAGATAAACAATGATAAATTTATCCAGATACTTCCGGAAGACATCATGCATAAAGGACTGAAACACTGAAGGAGCATTAGAGAGCCCAAAAGGCATCACCAAGTACTCAAAATGACCTTCGGGCGTATTAAATGCAGTTTTCCATTCATCTCCTTGCTTAATGCACACAAGGTTGTACGCACCACGAAGATCTATCTTGGTGAACCACTTGGCACCTTTAATCCGGGCAAACAAGTCCGACAACAGAGGCAAAGGATACTGAAATTTAACAGTGATTTTATTCAGAAGCCGATAGTCTATACAAGGTCTCAAAGATCCGTCCTTCTTGGCCACAAAAAAGAATCCCGCACCAAGAGGGGAAGAGGATGGACGGATATGCCCCTTCTCCAGAGACTCCTTGATATACGAACGCATTGCGGTATGCTCAGGTACAGACAGATTAAATAATCTTCCCTTAGGAAATTTACTACCTGGAATCAAATCTATAGCGCAGTCACAGTCCCTATGAGGAGGAAGAGCACTGGACCTGGACTCGCTGAATACATCCTGATAATCAGACAAATACTCAGGAACTTCCGAAGGAGTAGAGGAAGCAATAGACACCGGCGGGGAATCACCATGAATTCCCTGACAGCCCCAACTTGACACAGACATTGCCTTCCAATCCAAGACTGGATTATGGGTCTGTAACCATGGCAGACCCAAAACGACCAAATCATGCATTTTATGCAGAACAAGAAAACGAATCACCTCCCGATGTTCAGGAGTCATGCACATGGTTACCTGTGTCCAAAACTGCGGCTTATTTTCCGCCAATGGCGTAGCATCAATACCTCTAAGAGGGATAGGATTTACCAACGGCTCAAGAACAAAACCACAGCGCTTGGCAAATGACAGATCCATAAGACTCAGGGCAGCACCTGAATCCACAAACGCCATAACAGGGTAGGAAGACAATGAGCAAATTAAAGTCACAGACAAAATAAATTTAGGTTGCAAATTACCAATGGCGACAGGACTAACAACCCTTGTTAGGCGTTTAGAGCATGCTGATATAACATGTGTAGAATCACCACAGTAAAAACACAACCCATTCTGACGTCTATGATTTTTCCGTTCATTTCTAGTCTGAATTCTACCACATTGCATTAAATCAGGTGTTTGTTCAGACAACACCACCAGAGGATTAGCGGCTTTGCGCTCCCGCAAACGCCGGTCAATTTGAATAGCCAGCGCCATGGAATCATTCAGACTTGTAGGAATGGAGAAACCCACCATCACATTCTTAATGGCTTCAGAAAGGCCATTTCTGACATTTGCGGCCAGAGCACACTCATTCCACTGAGTAAGCACGGACCATTTCCGAAATTTTTGGCAATACACTTCAGCTTCATCCTGGCCCTGAGAGATAGCCAGCAAGGCTTTTTCTGCCTGAATTTCAAGATTGGGTTCCTCGTAAAGCAACCCGAGCGCCAGAAAAAAACGCATCAATATTTGCCAATGCCGGATCTCCTGGTGCTAACGAGAAGGCCCAATCCTGAGGGTCGCCCCGCAAGAAAGAGATAACAATTTTAACTTGCTGAGCTGAGTCTCCAGACGAACGGGGTCTCAGAGATAGAAACAATTTACAATTATTCCTGAAATTCCTAAACTTAAATCGGTCTCCAGAGAACAGTTCAGGAATAGGTATTTTAGGTTCAGACATAGGACTACTGGTAACAAAATCTTGAATGCCCTGCACATGAGCAGCAAGCTGATCCACACTAGTAATCAAAGTCTGGACATTCATGTCTGCAGCAAGCTCAAGCCACTCAGAGGTAAAGGGGAGGAAGAAAGAGAAAAAAAAACAAAAAAAACCTCAGAATTTCCTTTCTTATTATCCCACTTCTGCAATGCATTAAACATTCACCTTCGGCCTGGCATACTGTTATGACCCCAATGGCAGAGGGTCTCAGAAGTTATTACCAAGTCTGCAAACACAAAAACCAGCTCATAGGGCAGTGGTAACTAGGCTGACCGTATACCTGATCCTAGCACCACAAATAGCAGCAGCCGGGGAACGTACCTACGTTGGTTCTAGACGTCTCGCGCCAGCCGGAGAACTAACTAACCCTAGAAGGGAAAAGATAGACCTTTCTTGCCTCCAGAGAAAAGACCCCAAAAGTTGGATACAAGCCCCCAACAAATAATAACGGTGAGGTAAGAAGAAAAGACAAACGTAAGAATGAACTAGGTTTTTAGCAAAGAGAGGCCCACTGACTAATAGCAGAATATAGGAAGATGACTTATACGGTCAGCAAAAACCCTATCAAAATTTCCACGCTGAATATTCAAGAACCCCCGAACCGTCTAACGGCCCGGGGGGAGAATATCAGCCCCCTAGAGCTTCCAGCAAAATCAGGAATCACATTTAGTACAAGCTGGACAAAAATAAGAGCAATGCAAATAACCAAAAAATAAGGAAGCAGGACTTAGCTTATTTTGCAAGAACCAGGACCAGCAGACAGGAGCAAACAGAAAGGAACTGATTACAACGATGCCAGGCACCAGACTGAAAATCCAGGAAGCTTAAATAGCAACACCCCTGGACTAACGAGCCAGGTGGGTACCAAGCTGAGGAAAGAAACTCAAAGTGTCATGTCGCTAATGACCACAAGAGGGAGCCAAAAAATCCAATTCACAACAGCCCCCTATGTCTTTGTAGGTGATTAAGGTGAGACAGCCCGCCTGTGACTGACTGTCCTGCTGTTGGTTTGAAGTATTGCTTAGAGCTATATACTTCCTCGGCGTTCCGGCCGCCGGCTGTGCGCCTCAGTAAGATGTTGCCTCAATCTTACAGCATGACTCCTACTGGTATTCTCCTTCTTGCTTTGATCTCGTTTCTCACTCAGCACAATAAATCTCGCTTCTTATCCTTTCTTGGGGCACCGCCGCTATACTGAGCAGGCACGGTCCCGTAACGTCCTTTCTCGTTGCCAGGCCTCTGTCAGGATCCCACCCCTGACAGGGACCCTACTGAATCTTCCCCCACAACACCCTCTGCCACAAGGTGTTGCCCGGTTCCAACCCAGTCAGCTTTCTCTCTAACTTCCTGCCTAACCCCCAGTTTTACCAGACTGTGAGGAGTGGCCTAATGAATAGTACCCTTAGCTCCCCCTGGAGGCTAGACTGTGAAATGTATTGGTGTATGTGATACCTGGTCAGATGAACTCCTTCAGTGCCATCAGATACACCATAGCCCCCCTTAGTGGCGGAGCAACAGTACTGCAACGACCAGGACTCTGGGGCGCTGCACTCCCCCCGGTTAAATCCAGTACTCCTGGACTGGGAAGAAAACAACAATACATGTCGGCAAAAAGACATACAATTTTGAAAATGCAATAACAATAAGAAAGTTTGAACAAGGCTTCCCTTTATGGGAGGTGAGGACACTTGAACGTTACAAACATGGTTAAATACTTTTAAAAAACTTTACTATAAATAACTTTTCTTACCCAACCGGGTATTCTACTAAGTGCAAATTCTGAACAATAGTTTAACATTGCCTTTAAGGACGTACTCGCTAAATCCACTAAAGACCTTCTTATATCACATATAAGGCTAATTAACTTTTATGCATTCTCCTACTTTAAGTCTGCAGGACCGCCTGTCCTAACTGCTCCAGATCTACTGCATCTCCTTTCTGTTACAGGACCGCTCCTTTCCACCCGAGCCTACTGTCCTTCCACTACTATATACAGTATAGAACATATTTTTCTTTCAGTTCAAGATCACTGAGCCATCCCTGTATGGCTCCTAGGAGGACTCACAAACTAACCCCGTACGGGTTCACTTTCTGCCCTCATTCTTCTATCAGCATTATTAAACATTTCTTACAATCAACTAGTCAGTTACATTTAACTTTCACATATCAACATCATCAACACTTTCTTTTCAAGACATTGTTGCCATCTAACTGTCTAAAGGCAATACCATTTGTAAGTGCAACAGGTGGACATCCCCTTTAAGAGGGGACCAAGTCTCTGAGGTAGTGCAACTCTTCCAGCTGCAAGTCCGTACGCAGCAAGGACTCCGGTGCGGGTTCCAAGAACCGTATCTTCGCAAAGAGTCCTTCTTTTATGTAAAACCAGTAGAGAGCACCTTTAAGAAGGTGCAAACTATATACAAGGAGTTTGTATCATGCATTGTGCATGATTCGGCAGTTCTTTGATAACCTGTGAAAAACGTAGAAAACAAACAAAAACAATAGGGATCCCGGGTCAACAAAGGGATCCCTTTAAGAGTTAACCCTGGACAGGTCTTAGCAGCAAAATCAGGAAAACAAACAGTTAAATGAACTATTTACAGTCATTAAAGCATTTTTGCTTACTCTGATGGTGGCTGTGCAGGGGGTGGTCTCCTTCCAGGCCTCACCCGGCCAACGGGCCGCATTGGTGCAGCAAGGGCCGGTCCTGGCTCCAGCAGCGACAGGATCCCTCGTCGGGATGCCCTCCTTGCTTGTGAGCGAGCGCGACCCAGAGGCACGCGGTGGACCCGGACCTCCTGAGGTTCTGTGGGAACGGGCTCCGGCATCTCCCCTGCAGAAGGCTCGTACTCTGACGTCCCGGCCGCAGCCTGGAGGGCGAAGCACCACTGGATGCCTCGAGCTATCCAGCCAATCTCGCCAGCTTCCCTCCTCCACCGGGTGTAGGTCACTGCATCGCCAGGCTCCAGGTCTGAATCGTACCTTCCCCCGCAGGGCTCCACTTCTTCCCGATCCACACGGACCTGCAGTGGCTCCCCGATCTCCTGGATAACTCCTCTTCCTTTCCGGGAGTTAAAGGATATTACTACACCCCAGTGTGACGGTGGAACCTCCTCAACACTCCTCAGATCGACCTGGGCTGCCGGTTGGGGTCTATTCCACCACGCTGTCATCAGGCGCTGCAGGTGCTCTGCCTCCGGCATGATCCTCAGGCCCTGTGTCTACAACTCACACTCTGCCACGGTCGGGACGAAAGAAGCAGGGGACACCGGAGACAGGCGGACCTCCGTAGGTTGGCCCAGCCGAGTGATCACACGGGCATCGGCTTCCAGGCGGTAGGCTATCTGCCGGGCCTCGGATGCAGCCACACACTCTTCGGACATCGGCCATGGGGGTCGGCCCATCGGTAGCTCCGTAAGGGCCAGTCCCCGCAACGATGGCGCCTCCGAGGCTGTGTCAGGTGGTGCGGCTTCATGCCGAGTCAGGTCATCCCCACGCAGTGCTTCCGGCGTCGCCATCTTTATCTCCTCTCCAGTGTCTTCTTCCCGCGGTCTCTTTCGTGGGCGGCCCCGTCTCTATGGTCTCCACCCTCCAAAGAGAATGAGGAGGCGGACCTCGGCTGCTGACGGACATGTCCTCAGGACACAGAAATCTTTAGACTGGGCGGCTACTGTCTTTCGCGCTCTCCAGCTTGTCTACGCCCACTCCACACCCCTCTTCTTCTCCTGCGCTTCTCCTCAGCGCTGCAATGGCGGCGGTTTTGGCGGTAATCCTTGTAGCGATGGCAATACACAGTCTTTGCAATAAATCACAGTTCCAAGGCACACATGACCTGATTCTTCAGGCTTAAGTAGATCCTGTTCGTGACGCCAAGTTTTGCAGCGCCCCCACCGCCGCAGGGCCGAGGGGTACCCGGAGCCGGGCCTCTGATTCGCTGCTCTGGGGTTGTCACGGTGGCTAGGCCCGGTCCGTGACCCTGCTGTGGGGCGCCCAGTGATAGGTGTAGATGATGGTGGTGGAGCGGTGAAGTGCCGGTCGCAGTAAATAACGAGGACACAGGGGTGCAGTCTCTTTACCTCTTTACTGAAGGTCTCCGGGTCCTCAGTCCGGAATACGGTCTACCAGGCTGCGCAAGTCCGGCCGGTCCAATGGCACCTCCAGAGTTCCCTTTGCAGGTGGAAATCTGTGCCTTCCTGCTAGCGCTATGTGTTGTGGTCCTCCCCTGCTGTGCTTACGGGATAGTCCCCACAACTGTTGTGTCCGTTTCTCGTGTTCCCTCACAACTCGATTAGATGATGTTCTGCTAATCCACTGTCCCTCCCTGATGTTACGGTTGGGACGCACCCGTATGACGGGTAGGCTCGGAGCTCTTCCGGGACCCTAGAGTCGCCCCTCTCCACAGGTTGCCCCCTATGTCTTCGTAGGTGATTTAGGTGAGACAGCCTGCCTGTGACTGACTGTCCTGCCGTTGGTTTGAAGTATTGCTTAGAGCTATATACTTCCTCGGCGTTCCGGCCGCCGGCTGTGCGCCTCAGTGGGATGTTGCCTCGATCTTACAGCACGACTCCTACTGGTATTCTCCTTCTTGCTTTGATCTCGTTTCTCACTCAGCACAATAAATCTCGCTTCTTATCCTTTCTTGGGGCACCGCCGCTATACTGAGCAGGCACGGTCCCGTAACGTCCTTTCTCGTTGCCAGGCCTCTGTCAGGATCCCACCCCTGACAGGGACCCTACTGAATCTTCCCCCACAACACCCTCTGCCACAAGGTGTTGCCTGGTTCCAACCCAGTCAGCTTTCTCTCTAACTTCCTGCCTAACCCCCAGTTTTACCAGACTGTGAGGAGTGGCCTAATGAATAGTACCCTTAGCTCCCCCTGGAGGCTAGACTGTGAAATGTATTGGTGTATGTGATACCTGGTCAGATGAACTCCTTCAGTGCCATCAGACGTACCATAGCCCCCCTTAGTGGCGGAGCAACAGTACTGCAATGACCAGGACTCTGGGGCGCTGCAAAAACAATATTTGTAACTGGAATAAAACAAAGGATCACAAATTAATCTGCTTGCCTTTCTGTTCAAGCTGAGGCTAGAGGTGATAGGTTATCTCTACTAGCCATAATCTGCTGTATCCCAAAATTTCAAAAATCAGCCCTCTTTAAATATTTGTTAACATTAGGGGAATCCCCTTGAATTGGGGTCATCTGAAGGACATAGCCTTGCTTCAATATTCTCTATCAACTATGAAATGGCTTATTCACTTTGCAATTACAGATATGACAATATGCGTATTTATCAGCAGAACTAAGAATTTTTAACTCTTCATGGGTCTCTTTTGTCACAATTAGAATAGAGTGTCAGCGCGCACGCCTGACCGTGGCTCCATTCATTCTCTATATGGCTGTCGGAAAAAGACGAGTACTGCACTCGGCAGCCACTTAGGCAATGGAGCAGTGGTTAAGCATGTTCATGGCCACTACACTCTGATGGGATAAAGTGCTGTGTGCTGGCAATTGGTGCAGGCCCCAATGGTCCGACCACCCCCATATTACGGAAAAATAATAACTAGTTTTCATTTGACTACCCCTTTTAGATAGGCTCTATACTTTCCATAGACCCTCATACTTTATCTTTTTTTGGAGATGAGGGTCTTTGCACCTGTTTTCTGTCTAGTTTGCATGTTTTTTCCTGCTTGCACTCAATTCGTTATTCTATTTATGCCTTTTTTAAGTTTATTTTATACCGTACGGGCTCACCTGTGGGTTTGTCTTGCTTTGTCTAGCAATTCCAGGTGTTTTCGTCTGATTCATTAATGGCGACTTTTTAAAAAGTCATAAAATTTGGTGCAATTTCACTCCAGTCTCCCCTATTGTATTTTTAAATACACCAAAAGATTAACGCAATATTTGTGACTTATGGAGCTAAAAGTTCCAAAAGCAGTTCAAGACAGGAAAAAAAAGGCTAAAATTTGACTTTGATTCATGAATCACGAGCACCATTTCGATGAATTTGTCACCAAAAATGGCAACTAGTACCCCAAGACAAAAAAGGAAAGTGACTTTAAAAGAAAAATACAAATGAATAGGGGCCAAAATCTTCTCATATCCGAAGTAACGTCAACAAACAAAAAGCGTCCCTATCAATGACAGCAATGTTACCGCATAGTATAAATATAGGATTTATTAATTCCAATGATATCTTATATCCTGGCTGTTCCACGGTCTGATCTACAAACTGTGAAAAATTGGAAATATGAGTGTCAAAGTGGGCCCTTATTACTAAGCACAGGGATGTGATGCGCTCGTGGTTGTCATGGCAGCACTGCCGTCACATACAGCGGCTGCAAAGGAGTAGAAGGACAGAGAGATATATGACAGTGAAAACATTGATATCATAAGTGCAGAACATATAAACCACCGATGTTTGTCGGAAAATAAACTTCAACCACAAGTGGAAATATACCCGTCTCTGAATATGTGTGTCAAAGACGGGCTTGGCAGTGTTTACTCATGTTTAGTCTATAAATGGCAGCCCTTCTTCCTTCTTATTTTAATACCAATAATTGCACATACATAATCTCTAAAAGATATTTGGAAGCCTACAAAAACGCCTACACCTACACATAAGCCTCCAGGCCTAAGCTGGAAATATGACAGTCGACTTGTTCTAAAAATGGGCATGCCAGCCGTACCGCCCTGTGTTTAGTGAAAGACTTGCGGGATACTATCGCGGTTCAATCTGCCCATAAATCTGCTATGGATGTAGGTTGGCATTACTGTAGTATAAAGATGCCATAGGAGGCACGTGCCTTTCCTAGCTTATTCTGATTGTTATGTCCGTCAGACAGGCACACAACTGGCTCTACGAGAGGCAATTTGTCTGATTTTCAGAAACATTGGGCCCCTGAGTTATTTAATGAGAAGATCTTTTCTCTGGAATCAATGGAGCCTACTGAAATGTACTGGCAGGTACCAGTAACTTGGTCCCCTCAATGCTTAAAGGGAACCTGTCATGTGAAAAAACACTATTGACCTGCAGATACGTATGTCTGTAGGTCAATAGCGTTCTGAAGCCATGCTGCAGCCACAATGAGAGCCCCACTGCCAGGAGGAAATGAACCTTATTCCTCCCAGCATGCTCTGGCTTTCAGTTACAGGGTTGTTGCCGGCGCAGCTTCAGTTACCACTCAATGCATATTGAGTGGCAGCTGTAACTGCATCCCTGACTGACAGCCAGATGTGGACAGCCAGATGTGGGCAGCACAGTGGCGCAGTGGTTAGCAGCCTTGCAGCGCTGGAGTCCTGGGTTCTAATCCCACCCAGGACAACATCTGCAAAGAGTTTGTATGTTCTCTCCGTGTTTGCGTGGGTTTCCTCCGGGTCCTCCGGTTTCCTCCCACATTTCAAAGACATACTGATAGGGAATTTAGATTGTGAGCCCCATCGGGGACAGCGTTGATAATGTGTGCAAAACTGTAAAGCGCTGCAGAATATGTTAGCGCTATATAAAAATAAAGATTATTATTATTATAGTGCATCAGTACAGAGCCGGCTGTCTATGCACTGAGCGGTGACTGAAGGCATGCTAGCCACGCCTCTATGATCGAAAACCAGAGGCTGCAGGGAAGAATGAAAGTAATTTCCTCCCAGTAGCTGGGCTTTCAGTGTGGAGGCCGTACAGCTCAGAATGCTATTAACCAGGAGCTAAAGCCCATATCTTCTGGTTGTTAGCGTTTTATTCACTTGACAGGTTCACTTTAAATGGGCCCTCTGATATCTTACATTTTTTTAAAAAGGTAAACTGTGTTCAGTGATGCAAGGTTCATTTTCAGTCCTCTCATGTGTGTATATATGATCTACTGAATAAAAACAAAAGAATGGGGAGGTGCTACAATCCCCTACAGGGACAGGAGCCATAGATGTGGCCATCTTTGTCCTCAGCATTGATAGGATTCCAGTAGACAAAGGGGTTTTCCAGTCTTGGAAAACACCTGTCCTTTGGGTGCAGTTTGTGCACCTAGTCTTACATCAGGGGTGCCAGCTGTGTTGTGCAGCTGTCACCCAAGACTAACTGCAGTGATCGGAGCTAGCTCAGATGCAGCAGTTTAACCTCTCATATTCCACAGCATTTAAGTAGTTACAAGGTGGAGGAGGTGTCTATTCTGACACTCAACACCTTCCACCTCATAATATGATGGCAGGGTGGCAATAGTGTCATAGCAGCTGGGGTAGTCCTGAATGTCCTCATTCCTGCCATGTTTGTACATATACAGTATGTAATCTAGCTGGTTTCATAAAAGAAAGACAATTTTACATGACTCTGGCATTGTCGATCATCTGGTGTAATGCCTGCATCATCTATCCCGAACTATCCCTCACTATCCCCCATTCCAACCTCGTCCATTACCAAAATTACCAATAAAAACATGATACATAAGTTTAGATAATTTGGCCACAACAGTCTTTATTTAAACAAATAATAAAACTTCAAATGTTCAATTATTAACATTGGTAAGGACCTTGTAGATACCAAAATCTGATGTTTACCAAAGCAAAACCATAAACCATACTTACTCCCTACCGGTACTCCACTGGCTCGGGAGCACCATAACCCAAAGGGTTTCTTTCAATAGCAAAACTTTCATTGTTCTAAGTCCCCCTTAAATCACCAGACCATAGACAATTTTTTGCCAGTTGGGGAATCCATATCCTAATGAATCCCCCAGAACAATTTTGAACCAACTTTAAGGACCCACCAATCACCATTAGCCACCATGACTCAAAAACTGTCCCTAAGTAACACCAATCCCTAATATCCAATAAAATTACACACACATACAGATACATTTGCTCTCACTGTATATCACTGGTCCCCCCCCCCAAAAAAAAATGGAATTAAGTGAGATGAAAAAGTTATATAAACGCCAAAATTCAACTATTTCGACCAAAACATACAAAAGTCATAGCACTTTGAAGGCAAGAAGGAAATATAGAAAGCAAAGAGGGGCTCACTGTCAGCCAGGGGCCCGTACATTCCTGGAGAGGGCCCTGCCTGACCCTAAAGATCCCATTCTGTGCCCTTAGCTCAAAATATCATTTATTATATAAAGTTGAGGACTCTGGGCGGCAGCCGCATGGACGGATGTGTCATATCCACACTGCACCTGTGGCTGCATGACTCAACCATGATGAGTTGTCCACCTAAAATAGCAGCTATGTACAATAAGTAGTGGGTTGAAGACAAAAACATTGGATATACAATGAACAGTCCCTTAAATTATGATGGATTCCCAAGAAAATTCTAACTGAAGGGATTTTCCTGGTTTACCATATTGAGTAAGGGTACTGTCACACAGTGCAATTTTGATCGCTCCAGCGTCGTATACTGCGGTCACACGTTGCAATACACTGCGCTGGAGCGATAATTTCATGACGTATTTGCGATGTAGAAGCCGTTGGTTACTGTGCGCACATCGTATACAACCTGTGTCACACGATGCAATCATGCCGCCACAGCGGGACACTAGACGAAGAAAGAAAGTTTCAAACGATCTGCTACGACGTACGATTCTCAGCGGGGATCCGGATCGCAGTAGCGTGTCAGACACAACGATATCGTAACGATATCGCTAGAACGTCACGAATCGTGCCGTCGTAGCGATCAAAATTGCACTGTGTGACAGTACCCTAACTCTTTTAGGATAGATCATCATTATCAGATCAATGGGGTCTGACACCCCCACCAGTCAGCTGTTCAAAAAAGCCCAGTTTACTACACTGTATATTGGTGGTTCTTAGGTACTGCAAGTCAGTTCCTATTAAAGTGAATAGGGGCTGAGCTGTAGTACCCTGGAAAGACCACTATACAGTGTATGGTGCTGTGTTTAATCTCATTTACAAAGACCAGAGGCAAGCAGAGATGCTGGGGAATCACAGACCGGAGGCAGGCGGTGGGGCTGGGGAATCACAGAATGGACGCAGGTAGAGGGGTTGGGGAATCACAGACCAGAGGCAGGCAGAGGGGTTGGGGAATCACAGACCGGAGGCAGGCGGTGGGGCTGTGGAATCATAGACCAGAGGCAGGCGGTGGGGCTGGGGAATCACAGAATGGAGGCAGGTAGAGGGGTTGGGGAATCACAGACCAGAGGCAGGCAGAGGGGTTGGGGAATCACAGACCGGAGGCAGGCGGTGGGGCTGTGGAATCATAGACCAGAGGCAGGCGGTGGGGCTGGGGAATCACAGAATGGAGGCAGGTAGAGGGGTTGGGGAATCACAGACCGGAGGCAGTCAGAGGGGTTGGGGAATCACAGACCAGAGGCAGGCCGAGAACCTGGGGAATCACAGACTGGAGGCAGGCAGAGGGGTTGGGGAATCATAGACCGGAGGCAGGCAGAGGGGCTGGGGAATCACAGACCGGAGGCAGGCAGAGGGCCTGGGGAATCACAGACCGGAGGCAGGCGGAGGGGCCGGGGGATTAAAGACCGGAGGCAGGTGGAGAGGACGGAGATCACAGACTGGAGGCAGGTGGAGGGGCCAGGGATCACAGACTTGTGGCAGGCAGAGGGGCTGGGGGATCACAGACTGGAGGCAGTCGGAGGGGCTGGGGGATCACAGACTGGAGGCAGGCAGAGGGGTCGGGGAATCACAGAATGGAGGCAGGCGGAGGGGCTGGAGGATCACAGGCTGGAGGCAAGCGGAGGGGCTGCGGTATTAAAGACTGGAGGCAGGCAGAGGGGTCCGGGAATCACAGAATGGAGGCAGGCAGTGGGGTCGGGGAATCACAGACAGGGAGGAAAAAGCCCAGTGAACAGTCCGACCCCTGTGCACCGAAATCTAATAAGAGAAAACTTCAAATGTGGATTAAAGAAGAACCACAAAGCGGATTTCTTCACCAAATGTATCAATATAATCAATATTACAGCATAATTCGAGCTACGTCTTTACTTCTTATTACAAAATCGTGCTGACAGCTGGTGAAGGAAACTCCAGCCTTGATGAATCCTCCCTTCTTTTTCTTGACGTGGCGTAGGGAGCTAAAAGCTGCGCAGTGATTTGTCGCAATAAGTAACAAGATCTTTTTTACGTAGTTTTGGTAAATCAGGCCTTTTGTGTTTAGATTAACGTACCTAAAAATTATAAGGAAAGCTAAATGTAATTCCCATATTTTGACATGTAACCCATAGCTTCTAAATTCTGTAGATTCCCTTTACAGGGGCTACAGACTGTGGTGCATAAAGCATTTCAACTAAAAGTTTGTAGCATAGCCATGGACCTTTTCAGGTCACTCTCCCTCTATGCCATTTCCACAACAAAACAACAAACCTCCCTATTAACTATACTTAGAACACATCCATGATATTTGCTGGCCATTGTTTCAGGTGGCGCAGCACCTTCCAGAGTTTAAAGGTAACCTGTCACCCCCCCAGGCGTTTGTACCTAAAAGAGCCACCTTGTGCCGCACTGATGCTGCATTCTGACAAGGTGGCTCTTTTAGTTCAGGTTCCTCTCACTGCTGCAATAATCGCTTTTGAAGTTTGTCCCTCATACCTGTGAAATTGTCACGGGGGGGCAGGTCTGTCCCCCCTAATTCAGATGCCTCGCAGCCGTCAATCATGGCCTCTGGGTGGGTGACAGGTTTCCTTTAATAGCTTCACTCCATACCCGGTGTGAGGACAGACAGTGGAGCTCTCACATCTTGTTAAATATCTGTTGCTTCATCGGGGCATTGTGCCTGTTATTGAGCAGTTCTTATGTACACTGCTCAAAAAAATAAAGGGAACAGTTAAACAACAGAATCTAAGGGTACTGTCACACAGTGCAATTACGATCGCTACGACGGTACGATTCGTGACGTTCTAGCGATATCGTTACGATATCGCAGTGTCTGACACGCAGCAGCGATCAGGGACCCTGCTGAGAATCGTACGTCGTAGCAGATCGTTTGAAACTTTCTTTCGTCGCTGGATCTCCCGCTGTCATCGCTGGATCGTTGTGTGTGACAGCGATCCAGCGATGCCTTCGCTGGTAACCAGGGTAAACATCGGGTTACTAAGCGCAGGGCCGCGCTTAGTAACCCGATGTTTACCGTGGTTACCAGCGTAAAAGTAAAAAAAAAAAAACCGTACATACTCACCATCTGATGTCCGTCAGGTCCCTTGCAGTCTGCTTCCCGCTCTGACTGTGAGCGCCGGCCGGAAAGTGAGAGCAGATCACAGCGGTGACGTCACCGCTGCGCTCTGCTCTCACTGTACGGCTGCACTCAGTCAGAGCGGGAAGCAGACGGCAAGGGACCTGACGGACATCAGATGGTGAGTATGTACGTTTTTTTTTTTTTTACTTTTACGCTGGTAACCACGGTAAACATCGGGTTACTAAGCGCGGCCCTGCGCTTAGTAACCCGATGTTTACCCTGGTTACCAGCGAACCTCGGCATCGCTCCAGCGCCGTGATTGCTGTTGTGAATTAGACTTTTTTGGCTCCCTCTTGTGGTTACTAGTGATATGACTCTGGGATTTCCTTCCCTCAGTTTGCACCCAGCTGGGTCGTTACTTCAGGGGTGTTGCTATATAAACCTCCTGGAACCTTAGTCCAGTGCCTTGCATCGGTGTTATCAGACACATTCTGTTTGCTCCTGTTTGCTGGTCCTGGTTTGTGCAAAATTAAGCTAAGTCTTGCTTCCTTGTTTTTTGGGTTATTTGTTTGCTATCATTTTTGTCCAGCTTGTACTAAATGTGATTCCTGACCTTGCTGGAAGTTCTAGGGGGCTGGTGTTCTCCCCCCGGGCCGTTAGACGGTTCGGGGGTTCTTGAATTTCCAGTGTGGATATTTTTGATAGGATTTTTTGCTGACCATATAAGTTATCTTTCTATATTCTGCTATTAGCTAGTGGGCCTCTCTTTGCTAAATACCTAGCTCATTCTTATGTTTGTATTTTCCTCTTACCCCACCGTTATTATTTGTGGGGGGCTTCTATCCAACTTTTGGGGTATTTCCTCTGGAGGCAAGAAAGGTCTTTCTTTTCCCTTCTAGGGGTAGTTAGCTCTCCGGCTGGCGCGAGACGTCTAGGATCAACGTAGGAACGTTCCCCGGCTGCTGGTATTTGTGGTGCTAGGATTAGTTATATGGTCAGCCCAGTTACCACTGCCCTATGAGCTGGTTTTCTGTATTTACAGACTTAGCATTATTCCTGAGACCCTCTGCCATTGGGGTCATAACAGTATGCCAGGCCAACATTGAATGTTTAAAGCATTGCAGAAGTGGGATAATAAGAAAGGAAATTCTGAGGTTTTTTTTTTTCTTTCCTTCTCTTCCTCCCCTTTACCTTTGAGTGGCTTGTGCTTGCTGCAGACATGAATGTCCAGACCTTGATTACAAGTGTAGACCAGCTGGCAGCTCGTGTGCAGGGTATACAAGATTTTGTTACCAGTAGTCCTATGTCTGAACCTAAAATACCTATTCCGGAACTGTTTTCTGGAGACCGATTTAGGTTTAGGAATTTCAAGAATAATTGAAAATTGTTTCTTTCTCTGAGACCCCGTTCATCTGGAGATTCAGCTCAACAAGTTAAAATTGTTATTTCTTTTTTGCGGGGCGACCCTCAGGATTGGGCTTTCTCGCTAGCGCCAGGAGATCCGGCATTGGCGAATATTGATGCGTTTTTTCTGGCGCTCGGATTGCTTTACGAGGAACCCAATCTTGAAATTCAGGCAGAAAAAGCCTTGCTGGCTATTTCTCAGGGTCAGGATGAAGCTGAAGTGTATTGCCAAAAATTTCGGAAATGGTCCGTGCTTACTCAGTGGAATGAGTGTGCTCTGGCCGCAAATTTCAGAAATGGCCTTTCTGAAGCCATTAAGAATGTGATGGTGGGTTTCCCCATTCCTACAAGTCTGAATGATTCTATGGCGCTTGCTATTCAAATTGACCGGCGTTTGCGGGAGCGCAAAACCGCTAATCCTCTGGTGGTGTTGTCTGAACAAACACCTGATTTAATGCAATGTGATAGAATTCAGACTAGAAATGAATGGAAAAATCATAGACGTCAGAATGGGTTGTGTTTTTACTGTGGTGATTCTACACATGTTATATCAGCATGCTCTAAACGCCTAACAAGGGTTGTTAGTCCTGTCGCCATTGGTAATTTGCAACCTAAATTTATTTTGTCTGTGACTTTAATTTGCTCTTTGTCTTCTTACCCTGTTATGGCGTTTGTGGATTCAGGTGCTGCCCTGAGTCTTATGGATCTGTCATTTGCCAAGCACTGTGGTTTTGTTCTTGAACCGTTAGTAAATCCTATTCCTCTTAGAGGTATTGATGCTACGCCATTGGCGGAAAATAAACCGCAGTTTTGGACGCAGGTGACCATGTGCATGACTCCTGAACATCGGGAGGTGATTCGTTTTCTTGTTCTGCATAAAATGCATGATTTGGTCGTTTGGGTCTGCCATGGTTACAGACCCACAATCCAGTCTTGGATTGGAAGGCAATGTCTGTGTCAAGTTGGGGCTGTCAGGGAATTCATGCTGATTCCCCGCCGGTGTCTATTGCTTCCTCTACTCCTTCGGAAGTTCCTGAGTATTTGTCTGATTATCAGGATGTATTCAGTGAGTCCAGATCCAGTGCTCTGCCTCCTCATAGGGACTGTGACTGCGCCATAGATTTGATTCCAGGTAGTAAATTTCCTAAGGGAAGATTATTTAATCTGTCAGTACCTGAGCATGCCGCAATGCGTTCATATATCAAGGAGTCTCTGGAGAAGGGGCATATCCGTCCATCCTCTTCCCCTCTTGGTGCGGGATTCTTTTTTGTGGCCAAGAAGGACGGATCTTTGAGACCTTGTATTGACTATCGGCTTCTGAATAAAATCACTGTAAAATTTCAGTATCCTTTGCCTCTCTTGTCGGACTTGTTTGCCCGGATTAAGGGTGCCAAGTGGTTCACCAAGATAGATCTTCGTGGTGCGTACAACCTTGTGCGCATTAAGCAAGGTGATGAATGGAAGACTGCATTTAATACGCCCGAAGGTCATTTTGAGTACTTGGTGATGCCTTTTGGGCTTTCTAATGCTCCCTCAGTATTTCAGTCCTTTATGCATGATATTTTCCGGAAGTATCTGGATAAATTTATGATTGTTTATCTGGACGATATTCTGGTTTTCTCTGAATATTGGGACTCACATGTGGAGCAGGTCAGGATGGTGTTTCAGGTTTTGCGTGAGAATGCCTTGTTTGTTAAAGGCTCAAAGTGTCCCTTTGGAGTACAGAAAGTTCCCTTTTTGGGATTTATTTTTTCCCCTTCTGCTGTGGAGATGGACCCAGTCAAGGTCCGAGCTATTCATGAGTGGACTCAACCCACGTCAGTTAAGAGTCTTCAGAGGTTCTTGGGTTTTGCTAACTTCTACCGTCGTTTTATCGCTAATTTTTCTAGCGTTGTTAAACCTTTGACGGATATGACCAAGAAAGGTTCTGATGTTGCTAACTGGGCTCCTGCAGCCGTGGAGGCGTTCCAGGAGTTGAAGCGCCGGTTTACCTCGGCGCCTGTTTTGTGCCAGCCTGATGTCTCACTTCCCTTTCAGGTCGAGGTGGATGCTTCTGAGATTGGGGCAGGGGCCGTTTTGTCACAGAGAGGCCCTGGTTGCTCGGTAATGAGACCATGTGCTTTCTTCTCTAGGAAGTTTTCGCCTGCTGAGCGGAATTATGATGTTGGCAATCGGGAATTACTGGCCATGAAGTGGGCATTTGAGGAGTGGCGTCATTGGCTCGAGGGTGCTAAGCATCGTGTGGTGGTCTTGACTGATCACAAAAATTTAATGTATCTCGAGTCTGCTAAACGCTTGAATCCTAGACAGGCCCGCTGGTCATTGTTTTTCTCCCGTTTTGACTTTGTGGTCTCGTATTTACCAGGTTCAAAGAATGTGAAAGCTGATGCTCTTTCAAGGAGCTTTGTGCCTGACTCTCCTGGAGTCACAGAACCGTTTGGTATTCTTAAAGAGGGAGTTATTTTGTCAGCCATTTCTCCTGATTTGCGACGTGTGTTGCAGAGATTTCAAGCTGGTAGACCTGACTCTTGTCCACCTGACAGACTGTTTGTTCCTGATAAGTGGACCAGCAGAGTCATTTCCGAGGTTCATTCCTCGGTGTTGGCAGGTCATCCAGGAATTTTTGGCACCAGAGATCTGGTGGCTAGGTCATTTTGGTGGCCTTCCTTGTCACGGGATGTACGGTCATTTGTGCAGTCCTGTGGGACTTGTGCTCGAGCTAAGCCTTGCTGTTCCCGTGCCAGCGGGTTGCTCTTGCCCTTGCCTGTCCCGAAGAGGCCTTGGACACATATTTCCATGGATTTCATTTCTGATCTCCCGGTGTCTCGGGGTATGTCTGTCATCTGGGTGGTATGTGATCGCTTTTCAAAAATGGTCCATTTGGTGCCTTTGCATAAGCTGCCTTCCTCTTCCGATCTGGTTCCTGTGTTCCTTCAGAATGTGGTTCGTTTACACGGCATTCCTGAGAATATTGTGTCTGACAGAGGATCCCAGTTTGTTTCCAGGTTCTGGCGATCCTTTTGTGCTAGGATGGGCATTGATTTGTCGTTCTCGTCTGCCTTTCATCCTCAGACTAATGGACAAACTGAGCGAACTAATCAGACTCTGGAGGCTTACTTGAGGTGTTTTGTTTCGGCAGATCAGGATGATTGGGTGACCTTCTTGCCGTTGGCTGAGTTTGCCCTAAATAATCGGGCTAGTTCCGCTACTTTGGTTTCGCCATTTTTCTGCAACTCTGGTTTCCATCCTCGTTTTTCCTCGGGACATGTGGAGCCTTCTGACTGTCCTGGGGTAGATTCTGTGGTGGATAGGTTGCAGCAGATCTGGAATCATGTGGTGGACAACTTAAAATTGTCACAGGAGAAGGCTCAGCGTTTTGCCAACCGCCGCCGCGGTGTGGGTCCCCGACTTCGTGTTGGGGATTTGGTGTGGCTGTCTTCTCGATTTGTTCCTATGAAGGTCTCCTCTCCTAAATTTAAGCCTCGCTTCATCGGTCCTTACAAGATATTGGAAATCCTTAATCCAGTGTCCTTTCGCTTGGATCTTCCGGTTTCGTTTGCCATTCACAACGTGTTCCATAGGTCTTTGTTACGACGCTACGTTGTGCCTGTGGTTCCTTCTGCTGAGCCTCCTGCTCCGGTGTTGGTTGAGGGCGAGTTGGAGTACGTGGTGGAGAAGATCTTGGATTCTCGTCTCTCCAGGCAGAGGCTTCAGTATTTGGTCAAGTGGAAGGGTTATGGTCAGGAGGATAATTCCTGGGTGGTTGCCTCTGATGTGCATGCGGCCGATTTAGTTCGTGCCTTTCACGCTGCTCATCCTGATCGCCCTGGTGGTCTTGGTGAGGGTTCGGTGACCCCTCCTTAAGGGGGGGGTACTGTTGTGAATTAGACTTTTTTGGCTCCCTCTTGTGGTTACTAGTGATATGACTCTGGGATTTCCTTCCCTCAGTTTGCACCCAGCTGGGTCGTTACTTCAGGGGTGTTGCTATATAAACCTCCTGGAACCTTAGTCCAGTGCCTGGCATCGGTGTTATCAGACACATTCTGTTTGCTCCTGTTTGCTGGTCCTGGTTCGTGCAAAATTAAGCTAAGTCTTGCTTCCTTGTTTTTTGGGTTATTTGTTTGCTATCATTTTTGTCCAGCTTGTACTAAATGTGATTCCTGACCTTGCTGGAAGTTCTAGGGGGCTGGTGTTCTCCCCCCGGGCCGTTAGACGGTTCGGGGGTTCTTGAATTTCCAGTGTGGATATTTTTGATAGGATTTTTTGCTGACCATATAAGTTATCTTTCTATATTCTGCTATTAGCTAGTGGGCCTCTCTTTGCTAAATACCTAGCTCATTCTTATGTTTGTCTTTTCCTCTTACCTCACCGTTATTATTTGTGGGGGGCTTCTATCCAACTTTTGGGGTATTTCCTCTGGAGGCAAGAAAGGTCTTTCTTTTCCCTTCTAGGGGTAGTTAGCTCTCCGGCTGGCGCGAGACGTCTAGGATCAACGTAGGAACGTTCCCCGGCTGCTGGTATTTGTGGTGCTAGGATTAGTTATATGGTCAGCCCAGTTACCACTGCCCTATGAGCTGGTTTTCTGTATTTACAGACTTAGCATTATTCCTGAGACCCTCTGCCATTGGGGTCATAACAGTATGCCAGGCCAACATTGAATGTTTAAAACATTGCAGAAGTGGGATAATAAGAAAGGAAATTCTGAGTTTTTTTTTTCTTTCCTTCTCTTCCTCCCCTTTACCTTTGAGTGGCTTGTGCTTGCTGCAGACATGAATGTCCAGACCTTGATTACAAGTGTAGACCAGCTGGCAGCTCGTGTGCAGGGTATACAAGATTTTGTTACCAGTAGTCCTATGTCTGAACCTAAAATACCTATTCCGGAACTGTTTTCTGGAGACCGATTTAGGTTTAGGAATTTCAAGAATAATTGAAAATTGTTTCTTTCTCTGAGACCCCGTTCATCTGGAGATTCAGCTCAACAAGTTAAAATTGTTATTTCTTTTTTGCGGGGCGACCCTCAGGATTGGGCTTTCTCGCTAGCGCCAGGAGATCCGGCATTGGCGAATATTGATGCGTTTTTTCTGGCGCTCGGATTGCTTTACGAGGAACCCAATCTTGAAATTCAGGCAGAAAAAGCCTTGCTGGCTATTTCTCAGGGTCAGGATGAAGCTGAAGTGTATTGCCAAAAATTTCGGAAATGGTCCGTGCTTACTCAGTGGAATGAGTGTGCTCTGGCCGCAAATTTCAGAAATGGCCTTTCTGAAGCCATTAAGAATGTGATGGTGGGTTTCCCCATTCCTACAAGTCTGAATGATTCTATGGCGCTTGCTATTCAAATTGACCGGCGTTTGCGGGAGCGCAAAACCGCTAATCCTCTGGTGGTGTTGTCTGAACAAACACCTGATTTAATGCAATGTGATAGAATTCAGACTAGAAATGAACGGAAAAATCATAGACGTCAGAATGGGTTGTGTTTTTACTGTGGTGATTCTACACATGTTATATCAGCATGCTCTAAACGCCTAACAAGGGTTGTTAGTCCTGTCGCCATTGGTAATTTGCAACCTAAATTTATTTTGTCTGTGACTTTAATTTGCTCTTTGTCTTCTTACCCTGTTATGGCGTTTGTGGATTCAGGTGCTGCCCTGAGTCTTATGGATCTGTCATTTGCCAAGCACTGTGGTTTTGTTCTTGAACCGTTAGTAAATCCTATTCCTCTTAGAGGTATTGATGCTACGCCATTGGCGGAAAATAAACCGCAGTTTTGGACGCAGGTGACCATGTGCATGACTCCTGAACATCGGGAAGTGATTCGTTTTCTTGTTCTGCATAAAATGCATGATTTGGTCGTTTGGGTCTGCCATGGTTACAGACCCACAATCCAGTCTTGGATTGGAAGGCAATGTCTGTGTCAAGTTGGGGCTGTCAGGGAATTCATGCTGATTCCCCGCCGGTGTCTATTGCTTCCTCTACTCATTCGGAAGTTCCTGAGTATTTGTCTGATTATCAGGATGTATTCAGTGAGTCCAGATCCAGTGCTCTGCCTCCTCATAGGGACTGTGACTGCGCCATAGATTTGATTCCAGGTAGTAAATTTCCTAAGGGAAGATTATTTAATCTGTCAGTACCTGAGCATGCCGCAATGCGTTCATATATCAAGGAGTCTCTGGAGAAGGGGCATATCCGTCCATCCTCTTCCCCTCTTGGTGCGGGATTCTTTTTTGTGGCCAAGAAGGACGGATCTTTGAGACCTTGTATTGACTATCGGCTTCTGAATAAAATCACTGTAAAATTTCAGTATCCTTTGCCTCTCTTGTCGGACTTGTTTGCCCGGATTAAGGGTGCCAAGTGGTTCACCAAGATAGATCTTCGTGGTGCGTACAACCTTGTGCGCATTAAGCAAGGTGATGAATGGAAGACTGCATTTAATACGCCCGAAGGTCATTTTGAGTACTTGGTGATGCCTTTTGGGCTTTCTAATGCTCCCTCAGTATTTCAGTCCTTTATGCATGATATTTTCCGGAAGTATCTGGATAAATTTATGATTGTTTATCTGGACGATATTCTGGTTTTCTCTGAATATTGGGACTCACATGTGGAGCAGGTCAGGATGGTGTTTCAGGTTTTGCGTGAGAATGCCTTGTTTGTTAAAGGCTCAAAGTGTCCCTTTGGAGTACAGAAAGTTCCCTTTTTGGGATTTATTTTTTCCCCTTCTGCTGTGGAGATGGACCCAGTCAAGGTCCGAGCTATTCATGAGTGGACTCAACCCACGTCAGTTAAGAGTCTTCAGAGGTTCTTGGGTTTTGCTAACTTCTACCGTCGTTTTATCGCTAATTTTTCTAGCGTTGTTAAACCTTTGACGGATATGACCAAGAAAGGTTCTGATGTTGCTAACTGGGCTCCTGCAGCCGTGGAGGCGTTCCAGGAGTTGAAGCGCCGGTTTACCTCGGCGCCTGTTTTGTGCCAGCCTGATGTCTCACTTCCCTTTCAGGTCGAGGTGGATGCTTCTGAGATTGGGGCAGGGGCCGTTTTGTCACAGAGAGGCCCTGGTTGCTCGGTAATGAGACCATGTGCTTTCTTCTCTAGGAAGTTTTCGCCTGCTGAGCGGAATTATGATGTTGGCAATCGGGAATTACTGGCCATGAAGTGGGCATTTGAGGAGTGGCGTCATTGGCTCGAGGGTGCTAAGCATCGTGTGGTGGTCTTGACTGATCACAAAAATTTAATGTATCTCGAGTCTGCTAAACGCTTGAATCCTAGACAGGCCCGCTGGTCATTGTTTTTCTCCCGTTTTGACTTTGTGGTCTCGTATTTACCAGGTTCAAAGAATGTGAAAGCTGATGCTCTTTCAAGGAGCTTTGTGCCTGACTCTCCTGGAGTCACAGAACCTGTTGGTATTCTTAAAGAGGGAGTTATTTTGTCAGCCATTTCTCCTGATTTGCGACGTGTGTTGCAGAGATTTCAAGCTGGTAGACCTGACTCTTGTCCACCTGACAGACTGTTTGTTCCTGATAAGTGGACCAGCAGAGTCATTTCCGAGGTTCATTCCTCGGTGTTGGCAGGTCATCCAGGAATTTTTGGCACCAGAGATCTGGTGGCTAGGTCATTTTGGTGGCCTTCCTTGTCACGGGATGTACGGTCATTTGTGCAGTCCTGTGGGACTTGTGCTCGAGCTAAGCCTTGCTGTTCCCGTGCCAGCGGGTTGCTCTTGCCCTTGCCTGTCCCGAAGAGGCCTTGGACACATATTTCCATGGATTTCATTTCTGATCTCCCGGTGTCTCGGGGTATGTCTGTCATCTGGGTGGTATGTGATCGCTTTTCAAAAATGGTCCATTTGGTGCCTTTGCATAAGCTGCCTTCCTCTTCCGATCTGGTTCCTGTGTTCCTTCAGAATGTGGTTCGTTTACACGGCATTCCTGAGAATATTGTGTCTGACAGAGGATCCCAGTTTGTTTCCAGGTTCTGGCGATCCTTTTGTGCTAGGATGGGCATTGATTTGTCGTTCTCGTCTGCCTTTCATCCTCAGACTAATGGACAAACTGAGCGAACTAATCAGACTCTGGAGGCTTACTTGAGGTGTTTTGTTTCGGCAGATCAGGATGATTGGGTGACCTTCTTGCCGTTGGCTGAGTTTGCCCTAAATAATCGGGCTAGTTCCGCTACTTTGGTTTCGCCATTTTTCTGCAACTCTGGTTTCCATCCTCGTTTTTCCTCGGGACATGTGGAGCCTTCTGACTGTCCTGGGGTAGATTCTGTGGTGGATAGGTTGCAGCAGATCTGGAATCATGTGGTGGACAACTTAAAATTGTCACAGGAGAAGGCTCAGCGTTTTGCCAACCGCCGCCGCGGTGTGGGTCCCCGACTTCGTGTTGGGGATTTGGTGTGGCTGTCTTCTCGATTTGTTCCTATGAAGGTCTCCTCTCCTAAATTTAAGCCTCGCTTCATCGGTCCTTACAAGATATTGGAAATCCTTAATCCAGTGTCCTTTCGCTTGGATCTTCCGGTTTCGTTTGCCATTCACAACGTGTTCCATAGGTCTTTGTTACGACGCTACGTTGTGCCTGTGGTTCCTTCTGCTGAGCCTCCTGCTCCGGTGTTGGTTGAGGGCGAGTTGGAGTACGTGGTGGAGAAGATCTTGGATTCTCGTCTCTCCAGGCAGAGGCTTCAGTATTTGGTCAAGTGGAAGGGTTATGGTCAGGAGGATAATTCCTGGGTGGTTGCCTCTGATGTGCATGCGGCCGATTTAGTTCGTGCCTTTCACGCTGCTCATCCTGATCGCCCTGGTGGTCTTGGTGAGGGTTCGGTGACCCCTCCTTAAGGGGGGGGTACTGTTGTGAATTAGACTTTTTTGGCTCCCTCTTGTGGTTACTAGTGATATGACTCTGGGATTTCCTTCCCTCAGTTTGCACCCAGCTGGGTCGTTACTTCAGGGGTGTTGCTATATAAACCTCCTGGAACCTTAGTCCAGTGCCTGGCATCGGTGTTATCAGACACATTCTGTTTGCTCCTGTTTGCTGGTCCTGGTTCGTGCAAAATTAAGCTAAGTCTTGCTTCCTTGTTTTTTGGGTTATTTGTTTGCTATCATTTTTGTCCAGCTTGTACTAAATGTGATTCCTGACCTTGCTGGAAGTTCTAGGGGGCTGGTGTTCTCCCCCCGGGCCGTTAGACGGTTCGGGGGTTCTTGAATTTCCAGTGTGGATATTTTTGATAGGATTTTTTGCTGACCATATAAGTTATCTTTCTATATTCTGCTATTAGCTAGTGGGCCTCTCTTTGCTAAATACCTAGCTCATTCTTATGTTTGTCTTTTCCTCTTACCTCACCGTTATTATTTGTGGGGGGCTTCTATCCAACTTTTGGGGTATTTCCTCTGGAGGCAAGAAAGGTCTTTCTTTTCCCTTCTAGGGGTAGTTAGCTCTCCGGCTGGCGCGAGACGTCTAGGATCAACGTAGGAACGTTCCCCGGCTGCTGGTATTTGTGGTGCTAGGATTAGTTATATGGTCAGCCCAGTTACCACTGCCCTATGAGCTGGTTTTCTGTATTTACAGACTTAGCATTATTCCTGAGACCCTCTGCCATTGGGGTCATAACAGTATGCCAGGCCAACATTGAATGTTTAAAGCATTGCAGAAGTGGGATAATAAGAAAGGAAATTCTGAGTTTTTTTTTTTCTTTCCTTCTCTTCCTCCCCTTTACCTTTGAGTGGCTTGTGCTTGCTGCAGACATGAATGTCCAGACCTTGATTACAAGTGTAGACCAGCTGGCAGCTCGTGTGCAGGGTATACAAGATTTTGTTACCAGTAGTCCTATGTCTGAACCTAAAATACCTATTCCGGAACTGTTTTCTGGAGACCGATTTAGGTTTAGGAATTTCAAGAATAATTGAAAATTGTTTCTTTCTCTGAGACCCCGTTCATCTGGAGATTCAGCTCAACAAGTTAAAATTGTTATTTCTTTTTTGCGGGGCGACCCTCAGGATTGGGCTTTCTCGCTAGCGCCAGGAGATCCGGCATTGGCGAATATTGATGCGTTTTTTCTGGCGCTCGGATTGCTTTACGAGGAACCCAATCTTGAAATTCAGGCAGAAAAAGCCTTGCTGGCTATTTCTCAGGGTCAGGATGAAGCTGAAGTGTATTGCCAAAAATTTCGGAAATGGTCCGTGCTTACTCAGTGGAATGAGTGTGCTCTGGCCGCAAATTTCAGAAATGGCCTTTCTGAAGCCATTAAGAATGTGATGGTGGGTTTCCCCATTCCTACAAGTCTGAATGATTCTATGGCGCTTGCTATTCAAATTGACCGGCGTTTGCGGGAGCGCAAAACCGCTAATCCTCTGGTGGTGTTGTCTGAACAAACACCTGATTTAATGCAATGTGATAGAATTCAGACTAGAAATGAACGGAAAAATCATAGACGTCAGAATGGGTTGTGTTTTTACTGTGGTGATTCTACACATGTTATATCAGCATGCTCTAAACGCCTAACAAGGGTTGTTAGTCCTGTCGCCATTGGTAATTTGCAACCTAAATTTATTTTGTCTGTGACTTTAATTTGCTCTTTGTCTTCTTACCCTGTTATGGCGTTTGTGGATTCAGGTGCTGCCCTGAGTCTTATGGATCTGTCATTTGCCAAGCACTGTGGTTTTGTTCTTGAACCGTTAGTAAATCCTATTCCTCTTAGAGGTATTGATGCTACGCCATTGGCGGAAAATAAACCGCAGTTTTGGACGCAGGTGACCATGTGCATGACTCCTGAACATCGGGAGGTGATTCGTTTTCTTGTTCTGCATAAAATGCATGATTTGGTCGTTTGGGTCTGCCATGGTTACAGACCCACAATCCAGTCTTGGATTGGAAGGCAATGTCTGTGTCAAGTTGGGGCTGTCAGGGAATTCATGCTGATTCCCCGCCGGTGTCTATTGCTTCCTCTACTCGTTCGGAAGTTCCTGAGTATTTGTCTGATTATCAGGATGTATTCAGTGAGTCCAGATCCAGTGCTCTGCCTCCTCATAGGGACTGTGACTGCGCCATAGATTTGATTCCAGGTAGTAAATTTCCTAAGGGAAGATTATTTAATCTGTCAGTACCTGAGCATGCCGCAATGCGTTCATATATCAAGGAGTCTCTGGAGAAGGGGCATATCCGTCCATCCTCTTCCCCTCTTGGTGCGGGATTCTTTTTTGTGGCCAAGAAGGACGGATCTTTGAGACCTTGTATTGACTATCGGCTTCTGAATAAAATCACTGTAAAATTTCAGTATCCTTTGCCTCTCTTGTCGGACTTGTTTGCCCGGATTAAGGGTGCCAAGTGGTTCACCAAGATAGATCTTCGTGGTGCGTACAACCTTGTGCGCATTAAGCAAGGTGATGAATGGAAGACTGCATTTAATACGCCCGAAGGTCATTTTGAGTACTTGGTGATGCCTTTTGGGCTTTCTAATGCTCCCTCAGTATTTCAGTCCTTTATGCATGATATTTTCCGGAAGTATCTGGATAAATTTATGATTGTTTATCTGGACGATATTCTGGTTTTCTCTGAAGATTGGGACTCACATGTGGAGCAGGTCAGGATGGTGTTTCAGGTTTTGTGTGAGAATGCCTTGTTTGTTAAAGGCTCAAAGTGTCCCTTTGGAGTACAGAAAGTTCCCTTTTTGGGATTTATTTTTTCCCCTTCTGCTGTGGAGATGGACCCAGTCAAGGTCCGAGCTATTCATGAGTGGACTCAACCCACGTCAGTTAAGAGTCTTCAGAGGTTCTTGGGTTTTGCTAACTTCTACCGTCGTTTTATCGCTAATTTTTCTAGCGTTGTTAAACCTTTGACGGATATGACCAAGAAAGGTTCTGATGTTGCTAACTGGGCTCCTGCAGCCGTGGAGGCGTTCCAGGAGTTGAAGCGCCGGTTTACCTCGGCGCCTGTTTTGTGCCAGCCTGATGTCTCACTTCCCTTTCAGGTCGAGGTGGATGCTTCTGAGATTGGGGCAGGGGCCGTTTTGTCACAGAGAGGCCCTGGTTGCTCGGTAATGAGACCATGTGCTTTCTTCTCTAGGAAGTTTTCGCCTGCTGAGCGGAATTATGATGTTGGCAATCGGGAATTACTGGCCATGAAGTGGGCATTTGAGGAGTGGCGTCATTGGCTCGAGGGTGCTAAGCATCGTGTGGTGGTCTTGACTGATCACAAAAATTTAATGTATCTCGAGTCTGCTAAACGCTTGAATCCTAGACAGGCCCGCTGGTCATTGTTTTTCTCCCGTTTTGACTTTGTGGTCTCGTATTTACCAGGTTCAAAGAATGTGAAAGCTGATGCTCTTTCAAGGAGCTTTGTGCCTGACTCTCCTGGAGTCACAGAACCTGTTGGTATTCTTAAAGAGGGAGTTATTTTGTCAGCCATTTCTCCTGATTTGCGACGTGTGTTGCAGAGATTTCAAGCTGGTAGACCTGACTCTTGTCCACCTGACAGACTGTTTGTTCCTGATAAGTGGACCAGCAGAGTCATTTCCGAGGTTCATTCCTCGGTGTTGGCAGGTCATCCAGGAATTTTTGGCACCAGAGATCTGGTGGCTAGGTCATTTTGGTGGCCTTCCTTGTCACGGGATGTACGGTCATTTGTGCAGTCCTGTGGGACTTGTGCTCGAGCTAAGCCTTGCTGTTCCCGTGCCAGCGGGTTGCTCTTGCCCTTGCCTGTCCCGAAGAGGCCTTGGACACATATTTCCATGGATTTCATTTCTGATCTCCCGGTGTCTCGGGGTATGTCTGTCATCTGGGTGGTATGTGATCGCTTTTCAAAAATGGTCCATTTGGTGCCTTTGCATAAGCTGCCTTCCTCTTCCGATCTGGTTCCTGTGTTCCTTCAGAATGTGGTTCGTTTACACGGCATTCCTGAGAATATTGTGTCTGACAGAGGATCCCAGTTTGTTTCCAGGTTCTGGCGATCCTTTTGTGCTAGGATGGGCATTGATTTGTCGTTCTCGTCTGCCTTTCATCCTCAGACTAATGGACAAACTGAGCGAACTAATCAGACTCTGGAGGCTTACTTGAGGTGTTTTGTTTCGGCAGATCAGGATGATTGGGTGACCTTCTTGCCGTTGGCTGAGTTTGCCCTAAATAATCGGGCTAGTTCCGCTACTTTGGTTTCGCCATTTTTCTACAACTCTGGTTTCCATCCTCGTTTTTCCTCGGGACATGTGGAGCCTTCTGACTGTCCTGGGGTAGATTCTGTGGTGGATAGGTTGCAGCAGATCTGGAATCATGTGGTGGACAACTTAAAATTGTCACAGGAGAAGGCTCAGCGTTTTGCCAACCGCCGCCGCGGTGTGGGTCCCCGACTTCGTGTTGGGGATTTGGTGTGGCTGTCTTCTCGATTTGTTCCTATGAAGGTCTCCTCTCCTAAATTTAAGCCTCGCTTCATCGGTCCTTACAAGATATTGGAAATCCTTAATCCAGTGTCCTTTCGCTTGGATCTTCCGGTTTCGTTTGCCATTCACAACGTGTTCCATAGGTCTTTGTTACGACGCTACGTTGTGCCTGTGGTTCCTTCTGCTGAGCCTCCTGCTCCGGTGTTGGTTGAGGGCGAGTTGGAGTACGTGGTGGAGAAGATCTTGGATTCTCGTCTCTCCAGGCAGAGGCTTCAGTATTTGGTCAAGTGGAAGGGTTATGGTCAGGAGGATAATTCCTGGGTGGTTGCCTCTGATGTGCATGCGGCCGATTTAGTTCGTGCCTTTCACGCTGCTCATCCTGATCGCCCTGGTGGTCTTGGTGAGGGTTCGGTGACCCCTCCTTAAGGGGGGGGTACTGTTGTGAATTAGACTTTTTTGGCTCCCTCTTGTGGTTACTAGTGATATGACTCTGGGATTTCCTTCCCTCAGTTTGCACCCAGCTGGGTCGTTACTTCAGGGGTGTTGCTATATAAACCTCCTGGAACCTTAGTCCAGTGCCTGGCATCGGTGTTATCAGACACATTCTGTTTGCTCCTGTTTGCTGGTCCTGGTTCGTGCAAAATTAAGCTAAGTCTTGCTTCCTTGTTTTTTGGGTTATTTGTTTGCTATCATTTTTGTCCAGCTTGTACTAAATGTGATTCCTGACCTTGCTGGAAGTTCTAGGGGGCTGGTGTTCTCCCCCCGGGCCGTTAGACGGTTCGGGGGTTCTTGAATTTCCAGTGTGGATATTTTTGATAGGATTTTTTGCTGACCATATAAGTTATCTTTCTATATTCTGCTATTAGCTAGTGGGCCTCTCTTTGCTAAATACCTAGCTCATTCTTATGTTTGTCTTTTCCTCTTACCTCACCGTTATTATTTGTGGGGGGCTTCTATCCAACTTTTGGGGTATTTCCTCTGGAGGCAAGAAAGGTCTTTCTTTTCCCTTCTAGGGGTAGTTAGCTCTCCGGCTGGCGCGAGACGTCTAGGATCAACGTAGGAACGTTCCCCGGCTGCTGGTATTTGTGGTGCTAGGATTAGTTATATGGTCAGCCCAGTTACCACTGCCCTATGAGCTGGTTTTCTGTATTTACAGACTTAGCATTATTCCTGAGACCCTCTGCCATTGGGGTCATAACAGTATGCCAGGCCAACATTGAATGTTTAAAGCATTGCAGAAGTGGGATAATAAGAAAGGAAATTCTGAGTTTTTTTTTTCTTTCCTTCTCTTCCTCCCCTTTACCTTTGAGTGGCTTGTGCTTGCTGCAGACATGAATGTCCAGACCTTGATTACAAGTGTAGACCAGCTGGCAGCTCGTGTGCAGGGTATACAAGATTTTGTTACCAGTAGTCCTATGTCTGAACCTAAAATACCTATTCCGGAACTGTTTTCTGGAGACCGATTTAGGTTTAGGAATTTCAAGAATAATTGAAAATTGTTTCTTTCTCTGAGACCCCGTTCATCTGGAGATTCAGCTCAACAAGTTAAAATTGTTATTTCTTTTTTGCGGGGCGACCCTCAGGATTGGGCTTTCTCGCTAGCGCCAGGAGATCCGGCATTGGCGAATATTGATGCGTTTTTTCTGGCGCTCGGATTGCTTTACGAGGAACCCAATCTTGAAATTCAGGCAGAAAAAGCCTTGCTGGCTATTTCTCAGGGTCAGGATGAAGCTGAAGTGTATTGCCAAAAATTTCGGAAATGGTCCGTGCTTACTCAGTGGAATGAGTGTGCTCTGGCCGCAAATTTCAGAAATGGCCTTTCTGAAGCCATTAAGAATGTGATGGTGGGTTTCCCCATTCCTACAAGTCTGAATGATTCTATGGCGCTTGCTATTCAAATTGACCGGCGTTTGCGGGAGCGCAAAACCGCTAATCCTCTGGTGGTGTTGTCTGAACAAACACCTGATTTAATGCAATGTGATAGAATTCAGACTAGAAATGAACGGAAAAATCATAGACGTCAGAATGGGTTGTGTTTTTACTGTGGTGATTCTACACATGTTATATCAGCATGCTCTAAACGCCTAACAAGGGTTGTTAGTCCTGTCGCCATTGGTAATTTGCAACCTAAATTTATTTTGTCTGTGACTTTAATTTGCTCTTTGTCTTCTTACCCTGTTATGGCGTTTGTGGATTCAGGTGCTGCCCTGAGTCTTATGGATCTGTCATTTGCCAAGCACTGTGGTTTTGTTCTTGAACCGTTAGTAAATCCTATTCCTCTTAGAGGTATTGATGCTACGCCATTGGCGGAAAATAAACCGCAGTTTTGGACGCAGGTGACCATGTGCATGACTCCTGAACATCGGGAGGTGATTCGTTTTCTTGTTCTGCATAAAATGCATGATTTGGTCGTTTGGGTCTGCCATGGTTACAGACCCACAATCCAGTCTTGGATTGGAAGGCAATGTCTGTGTCAAGTTGGGGCTGTCAGGGAATTCATGCTGATTCCCCACCGGTGTCTATTGCTTCCTCTACTCGTTCGGAAGTTCCTGAGTATTTGTCTGATTATCAGGATGTATTCAGTGAGTCCAGATCCAGTGCTCTGCCTCCTCATAGGGACTGTGACTGCGCCATAGATTTGATTCCAGGTAGTAAATTTCCTAAGGGAAGATTATTTAATCTGTCAGTACCTGAGCATGCCGCAATGCGTTCATATATCAAGGAGTCTCTGGAGAAGGGGCATATCCGTCCATCCTCTTCCCCTCTTGGTGCGGGATTCTTTTTTGTGGCCAAGAAGGACGGATCTTTGAGACCTTGTATTGACTATCGGCTTCTGAATAAAATCACTGTAAAATTTCAGTATCCTTTGCCTCTCTTGTCGGACTTGTTTGCCCGGATTAAGGGTGCCAAGTGGTTCACCAAGATAGATCTTCGTGGTGCGTACAACCTTGTGCGCATTAAGCAAGGTGATGAATGGAAGACTGCATTTAATACGCCCGAAGGTCATTTTGAGTACTTGGTGATGCCTTTTGGGCTTTCTAATGCTCCCTCAGTATTTCAGTCCTTTATGCATGATATTTTCCGGAAGTATCTGGATAAATTTATGATTGTTTATCTGGACGATATTCTGGTTTTCTCTGAATATTGGGACTCACATGTGGAGCAGGTCAGGATGGTGTTTCAGGTTTTGCGTGAGAATGCCTTGTTTGTTAAAGGCTCAAAGTGTCCCTTTGGAGTACAGAAAGTTCCCTTTTTGGGATTTATTTTTTCCCCTTCTGCTGTGGAGATGGACCCAGTCAAGGTCCGAGCTATTCATGAGTGGACTCAACCCACGTCAGTTAAGAGTCTTCAGAGGTTCTTGGGTTTTGCTAACTTCTACCGTCGTTTTATCGCTAATTTTTCTAGCGTTGTTAAACCTTTGACGGATATGACCAAGAAAGGTTCTGATGTTGCTAACTGGGCTCCTGCAGCCGTGGAGGCGTTCCAGGAGTTGAAGCGCCGGTTTACCTCGGCGCCTGTTTTGTGCCAGCCTGATGTCTCACTTCCCTTTCAGGTCGAGGTGGATGCTTCTGAGATTGGGGCAGGGGCCGTTTTGTCACAGAGAGGCCCTGGTTGCTCGGTAATGAGACCATGTGCTTTCTTCTCTAGGAAGTTTTCGCCTGCTGAGCGGAATTATGATGTTGGCAATCGGGAATTACTGGCCATGAAGTGGGCATTTGAGGAGTGGCGTCATTGGCTCGAGGGTGCTAAGCATCGTGTGGTGGTCTTGACTGATCACAAAAATTTAATGTATCTCGAGTCTGCTAAACGCTTGAATCCTAGACAGGCCCGCTGGTCATTGTTTTTCTCCCGTTTTGACTTTGTGGTCTCGTATTTACCAGGTTCAAAGAATGTGAAAGCTGATGCTCTTTCAAGGAGCTTTGTGCCTGACTCTCCTGGAGTCACAGAACCTGTTGGTATTCTTAAAGAGGGAGTTATTTTGTCAGCCATTTCTCCTGATTTGCGACGTGTGTTGCAGAGATTTCAAGCTGGTAGACCTGACTCTTGTCCACCTGACAGACTGTTTGTTCCTGATAAGTGGACCAGCAGAGTCATTTCCGAGGTTCATTCCTCGGTGTTGGCAGGTCATCCAGGAATTTTTGGCACCAGAGATCTGGTGGCTAGGTCATTTTGGTGGCCTTCCTTGTCACGGGATGTACGGTCATTTGTGCAGTCCTGTGGGACTTGTGCTCGAGCTAAGCCTTGCTGTTCCCGTGCCAGCGGGTTGCTCTTGCCCTTGCCTGTCCCGAAGAGGCCTTGGACACATATTTCCATGGATTTCATTTCTGATCTCCCGGTGTCTCGGGGTATGTCTGTCATCTGGGTGGTATGTGATCGCTTTTCAAAAATGGTCCATTTGGTGCCTTTGCATAAGCTGCCTTCCTCTTCCGATCTGGTTCCTGTGTTCCTTCAGAATGTGGTTCGTTTACACGGCATTCCTGAGAATATTGTGTCTGACAGAGGATCCCAGTTTGTTTCCAGGTTCTGGCGATCCTTTTGTGCTAGGATGGGCATTGATTTGTCGTTCTCGTCTGCCTTTCATCCTCAGACTAATGGACAAACTGAGCGAACTAATCAGACTCTGGAGGCTTACTTGAGGTGTTTTGTTTCGGCAGATCAGGATGATTGGGTGACCTTCTTGCCGTTGGCTGAGTTTGCCCTAAATAATCGGGCTAGTTCCGCTACTTTGGTTTCGCCATTTTTCTGCAACTCTGGTTTCCATCCTCGTTTTTCCTCGGGACATGTGGAGCCTTCTGACTGTCCTGGGGTAGATTCTGTGGTGGATAGGTTGCAGCAGATCTGGAATCATGTGGTGGACAACTTAAAATTGTCACAGGAGAAGGCTCAGCGTTTTGCCAACCGCCGCCGCGGTGTGGGTCCCCGACTTCGTGTTGGGGATTTGGTGTGGCTGTCTTCTCGATTTGTTCCTATGAAGGTCTCCTCTCCTAAATTTAAGCCTCGCTTCATCGGTCCTTACAAGATATTGGAAATCCTTAATCCAGTGTCCTTTCGCTTGGATCTTCCGGTTTCGTTTGCCATTCACAACGTGTTCCATAGGTCTTTGTTACGACGCTACGTTGTGCCTGTGGTTCCTTCTGCTGAGCCTCCTGCTCCGGTGTTGGTTGAGGGCGAGTTGGAGTACGTGGTGGAGAAGATCTTGGATTCTCGTCTCTCCAGGCAGAGGCTTCAGTATTTGGTCAAGTGGAAGGGTTATGGTCAGGAGGATAATTCCTGGGTGGTTGCCTCTGATGTGCATGTGGCCGATTTAGTTCGTGCCTTTCACGCTGCTCATCCTGATCGCCCTGGTGGTCTTGGTGAGGGTTCGGTGACCCCTCCTTAAGGGGGGGGTACTGTTGTGAATTAGACTTTTTTGGCTCCCTCTTGTGGTTACTAGTGATATGACTCTGGGATTTCCTTCCCTCAGTTTGCACCCAGCTGGGTCGTTACTTCAGGGGTGTTGCTATATAAACCTCCTGGAACCTTAGTCCAGTGCCTGGCATCGGTGTTATCAGACACATTCTGTTTGCTCCTGTTTGCTGGTCCTGGTTCGTGCAAAATTAAGCTAAGTCTTGCTTCCTTGTTTTTTGGGTTATTTGTTTGCTATCATTTTTGTCCAGCTTGTACTAAATGTGATTCCTGACCTTGCTGGAAGTTCTAGGGGGCTGGTGTTCTCCCCCCGGGCCGTTAGACGGTTCGGGGGTTCTTGAATTTCCAGTGTGGATATTTTTGATAGGATTTTTTGCTGACCATATAAGTTATCTTTCTATATTCTGCTATTAGCTAGTGGGCCTCTCTTTGCTAAATACCTAGCTCATTCTTATGTTTGTCTTTTCCTCTTACCTCACCGTTATTATTTGTGGGGGGCTTCTATCCAACTTTTGGGGTATTTCCTCTGGAGGCAAGAAAGGTCTTTCTTTTCCCTTCTAGGGGTAGTTAGCTCTCCGGCTGGCGCGAGACGTCTAGGATCAACGTAGGAACGTTCCCCGGCTGCTGGTATTTGTGGTGCTAGGATTAGTTATATGGTCAGCCCAGTTACCACTGCCCTATGAGCTGGTTTTCTGTATTTACAGACTTAGCATTATTCCTGAGACCCTCTGCCATTGGGGTCATAACAGATTGCAAAGTGTGACCGCAGTCTACGACGCTGGAGCGATACTCATACGACGCTGCGACGTCACGGATCGTGCCGTCGTAGCGACGAAAATTGCACGGTGTGACGGTACCCTAACTCCAAGTAGATCAAAATTCTGTGAAATCAAACTGTCCACTTCGGAAGCAACACCGTTTGACAATCAATTTCACATGCTGTTGTGCAAATGGAATAGACAACAGATGGAAATTATTGGCAATTATGAAGTCACCCTCAATAAAGGAGTGGTTCTGCAGGTGGGGACCACAGACGACATCTCAGTACCAATGCTTTCTGGCTCATCTTTTGGTCACTTTTGAATATTAGTTGATCTTTCACACTCGTGGTAGCATGAGACGGACTCTGAAACCCACACAAGTGGCTCAGGTAGTGCAGTTCATCCAGCATGGCACATCAATGCGAGCTGTGGCAAGAAGGTTTGCTGTGTCTGTCAGCGTAGTGTAAAGAGGCTGGAGGCGCTACCAGGAGACAGGCCAGTACACCAGGAGACGTGGAGGGGGCCGTAGGAGGGCAACAACCCAGCAGCAGGACCGCTACCTTAGACTTTGTGCAAGGAGAAACAGGAGGAGCACTGCCAGAGCCCTGAAAAATGACCTCCAGCAGGCCACAAATGTGCATGTGTCTGCACAAATGTTTAGAAACTGACTTCATGAGGATGGTCTGAGTGCTCACAGCCCAACATCGTGCATTTGCCACACAACACCAGGATTTGAAAGTTCACCACTGGTGCACTGTGCTCTTCACAGATGAAAGCAGGTTCCCACTGAGCACATGTGACAGACGTGACAGAGTCTGGAGACGTTGGTGAGAGCGATCTGCTGCCTGCAACATCCTTCAGCATGACCGGTTTGGCAGTGGGTCAGTAATGGTGTGGGGTGGCATTTCTTTGGAGGGTCATACAGCCCTCCATGTGCTCGCCATAGGTAGCCTGACTGCCATTAGGTACTGAGATGAGATCCTCAGACCCCTTGTGAGACCATATACTGGTGCGGTTGGCCCTGGGTTCCTCTTAAAGCAGGACAATGCCAGACCTCATGTGGCTGGAGTGTGTCAGTGTGTCAGCAGTTCCTGCAAGATGAAGGCATTGAAGCTATGGACTGGCTTGCCCGTTCCCCAGACCTGAATCCGATTGAGTACATCTGGGACATCATGTCTCACTCCATCTACTAACATCATGTTGCACCACAGACTGTTCAGGAGTTGGTGGATGCTTTAGTCCAGGTTTGGGAGGAGATCCCTCAGGAGACCTCATCAGGAGCATGCCCAGGCATTGTAGGGAGGTCATACAGGCACATGGAGGCCACACACACTACTGAGCCTCATTTCCTTGTCTTGAGGCATTTCCACTGAAGTTGGATTAGCCTGCAATTTGATTTTCCACTTTGATTTTGAGCATCATTACAACTCCAGACCTCCATGGGATATTAGTTGTGATTTACATTGATCATTTTTAGGTTTTACTGTTCTCAACGCATTCCACTATATAATGAATAAAGATTTACAACTGGAATATTCAGTGATATCTAGGAAGTGGGATTTTAGTGTTCTCTTTGTTTTTTTGAGCAGTGTATAATATCATACAAGACTTATTTATCAAAATTAGAAAAAAAACATAAGGTTTTTTTCTAGAAATGACGTCTCTGTAATCCATAAACTAATGCAGCTCAGCACCACTCATTTGCCAATATATTATAATCTAAATATAATGAGTGCAAAAAAACAGACAAAAAAGTAGAGGTGAGACAACTTGTAAAAATGTGTTTCAAGTTCCATTAGTCCTTATTGACAGAAAATTTTGATTTGTCATGAATCGAAAGTGCCCCAAAAAAGAACATTTACTATGCTCAGAAGTCTCTCCAGATCCAAGAGCATAAATAATGGAGAGCAGAGTTTAAAAATCAATGAACGATTATGCTCATCTTCATAGGCCTGCCCCTCACCTGTCCTGCTGCTGCAGCTCCCCACCTATGCTTATGATCTTTGCTTCAGATCTTGTGGCCTCCTGATATTCTAGTATTGGCTCTACTGGCCTCCAATCTTCAGACTCTTTGATCTTCAGATCTTTCAGCTTCTGGTCTTTAGATCTTCTGACCTTAGGATCCACTGGTCTTTGGATCTTTCGCCTCTTGATTTCACATCTTCCGACCTTCGAATCATCTGGTTTTTGGATTTTTCGGCCTCCAGTCTTCAGATCTTCCCACTTCTTGTTTTCAAAACCTCTGTTCTTTAGAATTTTCTACCTCCGGTCTTCCAATCTTCCGCCTTCTGTCTTCCAATGCCGACTAAACTTCACGTGGTCATGTGGGGAGTGATGCATATCAATAACCAGAGGCCATAATATCTGAAGTGAAGATTGGAGGACCAAGTGGGAAGCTGTGGTGGCAGGACAAGTGAGGTGCTGACCTACGACAGGTGTGTATAATCTTTTTAAGTTTTATTAACCTCTTTTGAGCCCTAAAAAATGGTCCCAAAATGTTTGTGACACATTGGATTCATTATTAGTTCTCTCAACTCTGTAAATAACCTATAACAAGTTGCATAGACATATTTGCTGTTCGCATAAACTCATTTTTACCACAGTGTCAATGTGGAAAGTTATGACTGTCAAAATGGAAAAAAAATCTGTTTGTAAAAGGTTAAAATCAGGTGTGAAAAAACCCATCTGCTCTGTAGGAGTATCATGTGCCGCACAAAGGGTTCAGCTTCCGTTCTCACACAGTCAGTCATGATGTGGAAGAATGAGCAGGCGGCTGCATTCCAGAACACTTCCTTCCTTCTAATATTTCTTTTATTTGCCATTGTGTTGCCCGTAAATCATAGTATCCAGTCAAAGGAAACCTGACTGCTATGTAATTTCAACCCGGACACCTGCAGAACATTTACTGAGCAGATGATTTCACTGTAGTCTCCATCATGCAGAACATCATACCCATATATAACATATCAGTAGTGTTGAGCATTCCGATATCGCAAGTATCGGGTATCGGCCGATACTTGCGGGTATCGGAATTCCGATACCGAGATCCGATACTTTTGTGGTATCGGGTATCGGTATCGAAACAACATTAATGTGTAAAATACAACATTAATGTGTAAAATAAAGAATTAAAATAAAAAATATTGCTATACTCACCTCTCCGACGCAGCCTGGACCTCACCGAGGGAACCGGCAGCGTTGTTTGCTTAAAATCCGCGCGTTTCCTGCCTCCCGCGACGTCACGGCTTCTGATTGGTCGCGTGCCGCCCATGTGGCCGCGACGCGACCAATCACAGCAAGCCGTGACGTAATTTTAAGGTCCCGGATGCCTAATTCTAGGCATTCAGGATTTTAAAATTACGTTCCGGCTTGTGATTGGTCGCGTCGCGGTCACATGGGCGACGCGACCAATCACAAGCCGTGACGTCACGGGAGGCAGGACACGCGCGCATTTTAAAATTATGTCACGGCTTGTGATTGGTTGCGTGCCGCCCATGTGGCCGCGACGCGACCAATCACAGCAAGCCGTGACGTAATTTTAAGGTCCCGGATGCCTAATTCTAGGCATTCAGGATTTTAAAATTACGTTCCGGCTTGTGATTGGTCGCGTCGCGGTCACATGGGCGACGCGACCAATCACAAGCCGTGACGTCACGGGAGGCAGGACACGCGCGCATTTTAAAATTACGTCACGGCTTGTGATTGGTTGCGTGCCGCCCATGTGGCCGCGACGCGACCAATCACAGCAAGCCGTGACGTAATTTCAGGTCCTGAATGCCTATTTCTGCATTCAGGACCTGAAATTACGTCACGGCTTGCTGTGATTGGTCGCGTCGCGGCCACATGGGCGACGCGACCAATCACAAGCCGGAACGTAATTTTAAAATCCTGAATGCCTAGAATTAGGCATCCAGGACCTTAAAATTACGTCACGGCTTGCTGTGATTGGTCGCGTCGCGGCCACATGGGCGGCACGCGACCAATCAGAAGCCGTGACGTCGCGGGAGGCAGGAAACGCGCGGATTTTAAGCAAACAACGCTGCCGGTTCCCTCGGTGAGGTCCAGGCTGCGTCGGAGAGGTGAGTATAGCAATATTTTTTATTTTAATTCTTTATTTTACACATTAATATGGATCCCAGGGCCTGAAGGAGAGTTACCTCTCCTTCAGACCCTGGGAACCATCAGGAATACCGTCCGATACTTGAGTCCCATTGACTTGTATTGGTATCGGGTATCGGTATCGGATTAGATCCGATACTTTGCCGGTATCGGCCGATACTTTCCGATACCGATACTTTCAAGTATCGGACGGTATCGCTCAACACGACATATCAGATGTGACAGAAGAAGTATCCTGCACTGGAAAAATTGGAAAGCCGCCATACAGAGGTGACAAATCAATTATCATGAGGCCATGCAAGTGGAAATTCTTCAGCTGCTGAGTATTTTTGATTAAGGCCATGTTCACACGTTTAGTATTTGGTCAATATTATACATGAGTATTTATAAGCCAAAACCAGGAGTGGGTGAAAAATACCGTAGTGGTGATGTTTTTCTATTATACTTTTCCTCTGATTGTTCCACTCCTGATTTTGACTTACGAATACTGATGTAAAATACTGACCGAATACTGAATGTGTGAACTTAGTCTATGGGGCTTAGAACAATATAGATTATTAATCCTTCGTTTTAGGGCTCGCTCACGAAATTAGCGATTATTTTTTTATCATAATTTTAGAGTTTATGCAGATAATGTCCTCATATCAGAATTATGGGCCATAGACATGGATCTGATATACTAATCATAATGATTTATGATGGTTTCCTAATGCGTCCGCTAAAAAAATTATTTGTCTGTGATTTTTTAGATAAGCTGTCAAGAATCAATAAAAAGTCATGTTGGCGACCCTGGTCCGCACTGTGTCTGTGCCCACTGTCAGACATATATATTCAGCAGGAAGGCACCCAAAAGTGTATACAGTCCGGATGGATCCCACGGCATCTGTCCACCATAGGGACCCATTGTAAAGAAATATATGCCGAGTGGTCAAGAAGCCCCAGAATGCCAGACAATATTAGGTTTTGAGATTATATGCAACAGGTCAGATTTCTTCCTGGTTACACGGTTTTCTTCTCACCTATGTGCTTTAATTTTGATTGTGTAGAAGAGATGAGTGTCACCTGCCTCTTCCTGCTTGAGGCAGGAATAACACCTTTACCCCCTAACAATGGCCCATGAGATAACATAGAATACTAGGATGAGATTAGGATTAGGATGTGAACCTCATATGCGAGTTAATGCATTCTGCAAACGCCAATAAAATGATTGGGACAGTTAAAAAAGTTTATGTCACATCTCATGGTGATACAGTGCTTTGAAAAACTATGCATACCAACTTTTCCACATTTTTTCACCTTACACCTGTAATCTTAAATGTATTTTATTGGGATTTTCTTTGATATACCAACACAAAGTCACAAGTATTTGTAATACATGTGGAGCACCCGCTAGGGCAGTGGGATACTCTGTACTGGGCCAGTTCTTAAAGGGATGTGTCATGGCGGCAGTGACCCGGTCCGTGGCCCTGGGCGTCTAATAAAAGGGGATGAATGGCAGAGGAAATAAAGTCTAACTTAGGAGTGTTCTTGACTCCACCTGTGGTACTCGGCCAGGGATGGCCGACGCTGCTTAAAGGGGTCCACTGGGGCTGATGGTACTGCAGCAGGGTTGATGTATAGCTCCCCACAGGTAGAGCTGAGTCCCCAGGGCTACCAGGACAGTCTATGAGGGGTTGTAGATGTTGGGGTGCAGGAAACAATTGGAGGACACTGGATTTGCAGTCTCTTTACCTTTTTACTGGTGAAATTGCCGTCCAGGGCACAGATTACAGGTGATCTTTGAAATATGGGCAGCCTGGAAGCTGTTCGAAATCCTCCTAGCCAGGTGGGGTTGGAAGCCTTCCTTTCTGCCCTGAATTCTCTCCCTTGCTGCCTGAGGCTTCACACAAGGTCCTTTCTCAATCTGAACTATTAGGTGGACACTAACCGCATGGCAGGCAACTCGAGCCTTTTTACAGGTGTCCCTTCTTTCGTGGTGACTCTGGGCTCTAATCTGCTGCTGTGCCTTCGGGTGTCAGTGGTGGCCAGGAGACCTGCAATCTCCTGCCCTCCGGTTTCTGCTGTGGGGCATACAGTTCCCACACAACCTCAGGCCCCGATGTATGGCTTCTTGCGCTCAATCCTGGGAGGGAGCTCAATTGCAGCTCCACTCCCAGTTCTCCTCTCCTCACATGCTTCCTCTTCCTCTGACTAGCTCTGACTGACTAACTCCTCCTCCAGACCAGAACTTATAGGGATGCTACCCTGAAACTGTGTTTAGAGCTCCCCTTTCTGGCCTGGAGTCAGGAAAGTGTTGTATGCTAGTGTTACCTGCTAAGGGGATTCCTTCTCGCTCCCAGGCATGGCATCACCCTCCCCGGGAGGCAGGCAATACCACTGTGGCATCCGGACTCCTGGGGTGCCACACATGGGTTTTTAAATATTTTAAAAATATTATTATGAAAATTGTGATGTGCATTTGTATTCAGCCCCAAGGGAGGTGGGAGCCAACCAACATCAGCTGACCAGCCTAAAATATACTATACCTGTACTCTCCACAGACTTTTCATAAATCAATAGTACATGGTAATATAAGAAACGTTATAATACACTGCTCAAAAAAATAAAGGGAACACTTAAACAACAGAATATAACTCCAAGTAAATCAAACTTCTGTGAAATCAAACTGTCCACTTCGGAAGCAACACTGTTTGACAATCAATTTCACATGCTGTTGTGCAAATGGAATAGACAACAGATGGAAATTATTGGCAATTATCAAGACACCCTCAATAAAGGAGTGGTTCTGCAGGTGGGGACCACAGACCACATCTCAGTACCAATGCTTTCTGGCTGATGTTTTGGTCACTTTTGAATATTGGTTGTTCTTTCACACTCGTGGTATCATGAGACGGACTCTATAACCCACACAGGCTCAGGTAGTGCAGCTCATCCAGGATGGCACATCAATGTGAGCTGTGGCAAGAAGGTTTGTCGTGTCTGGCAGCGTAGAGTCCAGAGGCTGGAAGCGCTACCAGGAGACAGGCCAGTACACCAGGAGACGTGGAGGGGGCCGTAGGAGGGCAACAACCCAGCAGCAGGACCGCTACCTTAGACTTTGTGCAAGGAGAAACAGGAGGATCACTGCCAGAGCCCTGCAAATTGACCTCCAGCAAGCCACAAATGTGCATGTGACTGCACAAATGGTTATACACCGACTCCATGAGGATGGTCTGAGTGCCCAACGTCCACAGATGGGGGTTGTGCTCACAGAACACCAGGATTGGCAAATTTGTCACTGGCACCCTGTGCTCTTCACAGATGAAAGCAGGTTCACACTGAGCACATGTGACAGATGTGACAGAGTCTGGAGATGCCGTGGAGAGCGATCTGTTGCTTGCAGCATCCTTCAGCATGACCGATTTGGCAGTGGGTCAGTAATGGTGTGGGCATTTCTTTGGAGGGCCGCACAGCCCTCCATGTGCTTGTCAGAGGTAGCCTGACTGCCATTAGGTATCGAGATGAGATCCTCAGACCCCTTGTGAGACTCATGTGGCTGGAGTGTGTCAGCAGTTCCTGCAAGATAAAGGCATTGAAGCTATGGACTGGCCCGCCCGTTCCCCAGACCTGAATCCGATTGAGCACATCTGGGACATCATGTCTCGCTCCATTCACCAACGTCACATTGCACCACAGACTGTCAAGAAGATGGCTTTAGTCCAGGCCTGGGAGGAGATCCCTCAGGAGACCATCCGCCGCCTCAACAGGAGCATGCTCAGGCGTTGTACAGTAGGGAGGTCATACAGGCATGTGGAGGCCACACACAACACTGAGCATCTTTTCCTTGTCTTGAGGCATTTCCACTGAAGTTGGATCAGCCTGTAATTTGATTTTCCACTTTGATTTTGAGGATCATTCCAAATCCAGACCTCCATGGGATATTCATTTTGATTTACACTGATAACTGTTGTGTTTTATTGTTCTGAACACATTCCACTATGCAATGAATAAAAATTTGCAACTGGAATATTTCATTCAGAGATATCTAGGATGTGGTACTTTAGTGTTCCCTCTATTTTTTTGAGCAGTGTATATCTTATCAGATAAATCTGCTTTCTTCCCCTCTTATGAGCCATTTCTCACCTCTCCCCTTGCCACCTTATCTCATCATTCACTCTGAAAAAAACATCTTGACTCTAGTCTAGGTGCAGACAACCATGTAATCTCTCATCTGAGAGAATTGGGTCGATTATGCTAATCACACTTTGATCAGAGTGTCAGCATAGTGTGATCCGATTCTCTCGAATGAAGAGAAGATGGAGAAAATGTTTTCTCCATCTTCTCCTTTCTGTCAGTCTGTCGAAATTGGACCACACTCAGCTGTCATTCGAGTGCAGTATGACAGTTTTCATTCACTCATTGACTTGCATGGCCCAGTGCGATTCGAATATCGGAGCAAGCTCGGTCATGCAGTGATTTTTTTCCATGGACTGGCTCAGTGTGGGGAAAAAATCTGACACGTGCAATGCCCCATAGACTAACATTGGTTCAAGTATGATCCTTTGTTTTGTCAGATTGCACTCAGATCGAAAATACAGCCATATGCAGAAGTCATGTTACTCAGCCAATTATATGCTTTGGAAACAGGAAGTGAGGATGAGCTAGGAAATAAGCAGAGCAAGACAGATAAAGATTGTGCTGAGATTTCTAACAAGTCTTTTACCTCAGCCAAGACCTGTAATCAGAGCCACACATATCAGTACTAATATGCAGCTACTGGATTTTGTGATAAATAAAAAATGAAGAGGAATCCCTTATATTTGTATGCTGTGCATTGGAGACATCATAGCAGCTAATCTTTTTCCACCAGCTCAGAGTTAATTGTAAATTAGAACTAGATCCTGCAGAGGGGAAAACTGTGGAAAATGACTCCTCCTTTACAGTATGCACACAGGACAGCTTAATATGAAAAGTTACTTGAAAGTATCGCTACCATTTAAACGACTGCCAATAGCCCAGGATATAGCCAATTGTCAGTCATTTAATGGCCACGGATGACTGGTCTAAATGCACCATTACACAATAGTGTTAAAGCAGGGGCTAAATTAATTATCCGGCATTTTTAGACTGTCTGTTCTTAGTCTGCATTTGAATTTAACACTATTAATGGGTCTGTATCATAGAATTCTGTGCAGGATAAAAAAAGATGTGGTTGCTATGAGTAACACTAATCCAATTGATATATATATATGTATATATATATATATATATATATATATATATATATATATATATATATATCTATTGTGTATATATATATATATATATATATATATATATATATATATACTGTATATTCAATGCTGGAATAGTTGGACAAATCTAAATTCCCTGCCCCAGTCTCATATACTTACCAGCCGCCATCTACTACTATCCATATCGCTGGAGTGTTTGCTGGGCATTCCAGAAGTCACAACTCAATGAAGGTGTATGAGAGCCAGATTGAGGCCAGAACAAGGCTTTCATAGACTAAGGCTGGGTTCACATAGCGTCAATGCGGTCCATTGAACGGGCTGCGTTACACCGTAACACAGTCCGTTAACGCTGCCATTAACCCCTATTATCGGGCGCATTGCCAACGCATGCCATAATCGGCAAGCGTTAGCAATGTGCCATCATTCAGTGACAGAGCCTCGGACACGGGTTGCTGCGTCTGAGGCTCCGTCACCGCTAGCGCAGATGAATCATCTGCACTAGCAGTATAGCATAACGCGATGGCGTGTATGCTATAGCGTTAACGCAGCCCGTCAACGCTATGCGTTGAACGTGGTGATGAGCGAAAATACTCGTTACTCGAGATTTCCTGAGCACGCTCGGGGGTCCTCTGAGTATTTTTTAGTGCTCGGAGATTTAGTTTTTTTCGCCGCAGCTGGATGATTTACAGCTACTAGCCTGCTTGATTACATGTGGGGATTCCCTAGCAACCAGGCAACCCCCACATGTACTTATGCTGACTAACAGATGTAAATCATTCAGCTGAGGTGATGAAAACTAAATCTCCGTGCTCGGGAAATCTCGAATAACGAGTATATTCGCTCATAACTAGTTGAACGGGCTGCTTTAACGCAATGCTTTACATGAACACCCGAGCCTTAAGGTACCTTCACACTAAACGATATCGCTAGCAATCCGTGACGTTGCAGCGTCCTGGATAGCGATATCGTTGTGTTTGACACGCAGCAGCGATCTGGATCCTGCTGTGATATCGCTGGTCATTGCTGAAAGTTCAGAACTTTATTTGGTCGTCAGACCGGCGTGTATCGTCGTGTTTGACACCAAAAGCAACGATGCCAGCGATGTTTTACACTGGTAACCAGGGTAAACATCGGGTTGCTAAGCGCAGGGCCGCGCTTAGTAACCCGATGTTTACCCTGGTTACCAGTGTAAAATGTAAAAAAAACAAACAGTACATATTCACCTTCGCAACCCCCGGCGTCCGCTGCAGATGAAGATCAATGGGTGAACTCCTATCACACAGTGCGACTAGAGAGCTAGGAAACAAATGTAATAAATCTGGAAGACTCTTCTTCCCCTGGGTCTATACAGATAGACGGATAATTTTGATCATGAAGCTACAGGCTTGGTGTCTGCAGAGAAGCGTCAGGCACTTCTGTTCCACTATAGGACCAGTGTTACAAAATTGATAACGTCCTGGATCCATTGCACAACAGGTATCAATGCATTCTTCATTATTCTTCCCATCGAATGTGAAACAACCTGCGATGACGGCTCTCGACTGTACACAAAAAGCTGGTGTGGGCGGGGTTATACAGGGCTCAGCATTCACAGAACTTGTAGATCTGCAACGGATAAAATGGGGATTTTATCAAAGCAACATCCATCAGCCCGGTAACAGACACATTTCTGGAATCGGAGTCTCTGTGCCTACATTATGCTGCTCTCACAATGGGTAACAAAATCCTAGTGACATAATCACTTTAAGTAAAAATTAAAAAAATGCCCCAAAAAAGTAGATAATCCCTTTGTTAAAGTAATGGCCGGAGCTGAGCCGCCCCTCCCCCCCGCGGCGTAAGTGTAGGACAGCATGACCGTGGGATGGAGGGAGGGGTTAGGGTTAACTGTGCAGGGGGTTATGGGTAGAAATTGAAAGGTTAACTAGTGGTGGGGGGGAGTGGCCTGGTCAGTTCCCGCTCTCTGGGCAACTGGTGTGTACTTACTATGTCCACCGTGGATCGACTCCTGGAGAGCCTGAGGGCTGCAGCGGCTGTGCACCCTCCAGGCTGGCTCGAACAGCAAGTTGCTGGCATCGTGGGGAGCGGAGGGTCAGTGGCGGGGCCGGCGTCCCCGGTGAGGCGTTCGCGTCAGACTAGGCCTCCGGAACGCCTGTCGCCCGACTTAGCTCCGCGGGCCCCCCGGCGGCGCAGGAGCCCCTCAAGGGACCCTCCAGGCCGGGCGCCTCCGAGTCGCCGTGCCAGCGTGCCCCGGCCTGGGAGGAATCCTACTGCCCGGCGGGGTCCGTCGGCGGCTGCTAGGCCTTCGCCTCGCGCTGGTGTGGGGGCGGAGCCTAGACGAGCTGGTCAGCGTGCGAGGCCTAATGCAGCGGGGGGCCGCGGCGGTGATGTCCCTGCCGCGCGGCCTGCCTCTTCATCGCCTGTGAACAGGAGAGGGAGCAGCGGTGGATCGGGCGGCCCAGCAGGACCCGGGGCTGGGTCGGCCATGTTTACTACGGCGGGGTCTGATCCCGCAACTGGAGTTATGGATGTGGCGGCGGTGTCCCCAGGGGGGGATGTGAGCCCGGGCGCTTGGTCAGCAGCACCACAGTTGCAGCAGCCGTATGGAGTTCAGCAGTCGGCGGTGTCCTCTTCCCCGGCTTCTACAGCGCAGCAGGATCCTTCTCAGGCCTCCCGGTGGCAGTTTTCGCAGGATGGCATGGACTTACGTGGACAGCGGCGTCAGGACCCTGGGAATCCGGCTGGAGGGATCACAGCTCCCTCGCAGCCTGGTGAGTGTGTGTCTTTGTTATCTTCTCAGATTTTCTCTTCTCCTGTAGTTTCTGGGTTACAGGATGATTCGGGGCCCGTGGTTGGGATGAGTGTGTCGGGTGCGGCTGATGTGGGGGGGGTTGGTGCTGTGTTAGCTAGTGTGAGGGATTTATTGGCTAGGTTAGAGAGGGGTATGAGTGATCAACGGCATTTGGCGGCGTGGGTTGGGTCACAAAGGGGGATTGGGGGTGTTACGGATGTGGCGGTAGGCCCCTGGGCTCCAGTTTCGGTTTCGGTTCAGACGGAGAAAGAGAAGGAGTGTCGTATACATTTGGATGATAGGGCTCACGGGGAGGTGTATGTCTGTTTTGAGGGGCCTTTGGGGGCGCATCTTAAGAAGGAAGTGAGGGAGAAGATTGTTAAAGATGAGTATGTGGAAATATTTTCACTACTTCCGTTGGAAAAGTTTAACCTCGATAAGGGGAAGAAAGAGGACAGTAAGAAGGAGGAGGAGGAGAAACGCAGGTGGCGTTTGATTCCTCAAACTTTCGTAAATTGGTTGCAGGCGTTCGCCATTCTAGCAAGTGTAATTGGCGAAAAGGCGCCGGAGAATTGTTCGGGCTTGTTTTGCTATATGGACTCTATTGGGGAGGCTCATAGGGTTTATGGTGGGCAGGCTTGGCTGAGGTACGACGAGCAATTCCGGCAGCGGAAGGCTATACGTCCGACTCTTCGGTGGGACCAAAAGGATATTGGGCTCTGGCTTCGGGTGATGGCGCAGTATAAGTTTGGTCATTCCTTTCAGGGGGGGACCGGTGGTTCCGGTCAGAGCGGTCGGTCCAGTTCGGCAGGAATGTCGGGACAGTCCAGTCAGTCAGGGGGTCAAAAAGCGGGATTGTGTTGGCAGTTCAACGATGGGCAATGCAAGTTTGGGGTTAACTGCAAATTTAAACACTTGTGTTCCCATTGCAGCGGGTCCTCTCACGGGGCTTCAAAATGCTTTAAAAAAGCCAAGTCGAAGTCTGGGGACGGGAATTCTCATGGGGGTGACGCCGGTGAGGCTGGAAAAGATGGTCCCCTATCTAGATAGGTATCCCAAGGCAGAGGCGTCGGTTTTGTTGTATCATGGTTTTCGGGATGGTTTTGTGATTCCTGCCCCTCCGTTTGTGGTTCCTCGGGTGTTGAAGAATTTGCAGTCAGCAGTATTACATGGGGGGGTGGTGTCAGAGAAATTGAAGAAGGAAGTGGCGTTGGGGCGGATGTCTGGCCCCTTTGAGTCTCCTCCAGTTGAGGACTTGGTTGTTTCCCCACTTGGTGTGGTTCCCAAGAAGGAAGCGGGAAAATTTCGTTTGATACACCATTTGTCTTATCCACGTGGGTTGTCTATTAACGACGGTATCGCGCCGGAGCTTTGCTCGGTGGTTTACGCGTCTTTCGACGAAGCTGTTGCGTGGGTATGTAAGTTCGGACGAGGGGCCTTGTTGGCCAAAACGGATATTGAGGCGGCGTTTCGGTTGCTACCGGTGCATCCTGATAGTGTTCGTCTGTTGGGTTGTTTTTGGGAGGGGGGTTTCTATGTTGATAGGTGTTTGCCTATGGGTTGTTCCTTATCGTGCGCATTGTTTGAGACGTTCAGTTCATTTTTAGAGTGGGTTGTTAAGCATGTTTCGGATTGCGATTCAATTATGCACTATTTGGATGATTTCTTGTGTGTAGGCCCGGCTGGGTCTGATCGTTGTTATCGGCTTTTGCGGGCTGTTGAATGGGTTTGTGAGCGTTTTGCGGTTCCCCTGGCGCCTGGAAAGACGGAAGGCCCGAGTACGTGTTTGAGTTTTTTGGGTATTGTCATCGATACGGTTGAGTGGGAGTTTCGGCTGCCGGTGGACAAGATTGAGGGATTGCGTGAAGATTTGGCGCGTGCGCAGCGTTTGAAGAAGTTGACTTTGCGTGAGTTGCAATCGTTGCTTGGTAAACTCAATTTTGCTTGTCGGGTGATGCCGATGGGGAGAGTGTTCTCCAGGAGATTAGCGAGTGCTACGGCCGGAGTTCGGGCACCGCACCATTTTATTCGCTTGTCATCTGAGCTGAAAGAGGACTTGGCAGTGTGGAGCTCCTTTTTGGGTTCGTATAATTGTCGGTCATTGTTGATGGAAGAGGCGATTGACAATGATTCGCTTGATTTGTTTACGGATGCAGCTGGTGGTAGTGGTTTTGGAGCTTATTTCAAGGGGCAGTGGTGTGCGGCACCTTGGCCTGCTGAGTGGATCGCGGCGGGGCTAGTTCGCAACATTGCGTTGTTGGAAATTTTTCCGATTCTGGTGGCGGTTCATTTGTGGAAGGATGAATTCCGTAACAGGCGCATTCGTTTTAACTGTGACAATATGGGGGTCGTGTGTGCTGTGAATGGACTCACGGCGTCGTCACCTCCCATGGTGCGAGTTCTTCGCCGACTGGTGTTAGCTTGTTTGGAGTTGAATTCTCAGGTTACGGCAACTCATGTGCCTGGGGTGCGTAATTCAATAGCGGATTCTCTTTCTCGTTTTCAGTTCGAGCGTTTTCGGGTATTGGCTCCAGAAGCAGAGACCGTCGGCTTGGATTGCCCTGCGGACCTTTGGATTGTGGCATCTGGGACGCTGAAGATTTGATACGGTCATCGTTGGCTCCCAAAACATGGGAGGCGTATCAAGCGGTTTGGTTGTATTGGGAGGGGATGTTAACAGCTTGCCCGGGTGTAGTTAGTTCGGATGATCAAGTGGGTGTTCTGCTGTCTTGGTTAAGTCGAGGTTTTTCGGAAGGTTGGTCGTGGACGAAGGTATCGCGCTTGCTGGCTGCTCTGGCTTTTGGTTTTAAGTTAAGAGGGCAACGGGATTTGTCCAAAGTGTTTTTGGTGAGGCAAGCAGTTAAAGGTTTCCGTAGGCGATGCGGGGGGTTGGACTCGCGGCGTCCTGTGTCTTTTGCTATGTTGGAACGGTTGGGTGAGGCATTGGGGAAGTGCTGCGTGTCAGCTTTTGAGCATTGTTTATTCCGTTTGGCATTTTCCTTCGCCTTTTTCGGTGCGCTGAGGATTGGTGAGTTGGTGTCTCCTACCAAAAAAGTGGTGGGAGGGATTTTGGCGCGTGATGTGTTATTGTCGGAGGATAGGGTGGAGTTCTGGTTACGTCGCTCAAAGACTGACCAGGTGGGCCGCGGCAAGAAGGTGGTGCTAGGTGTAGTCGCCGGCTCGCGTATGTGCCCAGTTACTTGTTTAACAGTTTTTTGGGGGCTCATGCCTCTCAAGGCTGGATCGTTGCTCTGTCACGAGGATGGTTCCTCTTTGTCAAGGTATCAGTTTTGCATGATTTTCAAAAAGGCGATTAATGAATTGGGGTTGGATGGGTCGCGCTTTACTCCTCATTCGTTTCGGATTGGGGCGGCAACTGACGCGGCTGCGGGTGGTTTGGATGCGGAAGTGATTAAACGTATTGGCAGATGGAAGTCAAATAGATACCGTAGTTATGTGAGGTGTTAGTGGGGTATGATTACGTCATTTGGTACGGTCCGGTGTTATGGTTATTTGTTTTGTGATACGGTGGGGATTTGATTACTTGTGTTTGTATTTTTCAGGTTTTCCACCTTTATTGGTGTGGATTTTCGGTCATTCCTATGTGCATTGGGGAGCCCTGCGAGCTGACGTACGGTCGGAGGGTAGGCAACTGGGTTTCGATCGGTCGGTGGCGGTGGTTCGGTGGCTTGGCTTTCGGGGCATGGCCTGGAACAGGGTCCTGAAGGAAATTCATGCTGCGGTAATTTTAGACAAGTCGCCTGATGTTTTGGTATTGCACGTGGGAGGTAATGACTTGGGGATACGCCCCTTTCGAGAATTAATTAAGGATATAAAGCAAGACATGTTGCGGTTGTGGGTTTTATATCCTGGATTGTCGGTAGTTTGGTCAGAGATAGTACCGCGTAAACGCTGGAGGCATATGCGGTCACTGGATAAAATTAACAAGGTGAGGATTAAGGTTAATAGGGCCGTGTCGGCTTTTGTGACCAGGAATGGTGGAGTTGCCGTGAGGCATTTCGAGTTGGAAAAAGGGGTTGGGGTGTTCTGGTTGGCAGACGGAGTGCATTTGAACGCTGTTGGAATGGATTTTTGGGCGCTTGGTCTGCAGGAAGGCGTAGAGAAGGCCATAGCGTTTCGTTTTGGTGGGGTCTCGGGTCTTTGAGGTATTCAAAGTCCCTCATTGTGGTGGCTGGGTGGAGTCCTTGGAGTTGGTGGAAATTGGGTTGGGGGATCCATTGGCTTATGGCTCCTCTGGATTTAGTGGTAAACTGGTTTTGGATCTGGTGAATTGGTGGGGGGTTCCGGCAGAGGTGGTCGGTTCCCCGGAAAGTGTGGCGTGAACAGTGAACCCTCTGGGGTTTTTGGTGCTCCCGAGCCAGGTGGTATCGGCTGGGAGTAATGTTGGTTTTGTTAATGTTCACGCTATGCAGGGTTTTGATCACCAGATTCTTGGGAGCTCCAAGGACTCCTCCTAGTTTAAAGTTATGGGATGTTTATTTCATATATGTTTTGTTTGTATTAAATAAAAAGGCTGCTGTGGCCGATATTATTCCAAATAATTATTGTATGCTGTTTTTATTTCAGGTCAAGGGTATGGGACATTGGGAAAGTCATTCGGTGGGTGGGGGTGGGTTTTTTTTCTCTACCCCAACGGCTCGACATTACCAGGGTCAAGTAATGGCCGGAGCTGAGCCGCCCCTCCCCCCCGCGGCGTAAGTGTAGGACAGCATGACCGTGGGATGGAGGGAGGGGTTAGGGTTAACTGTGCAGGGGGTTATGGGTAGAAATTGAAAGGTTAACTAGTGGTGGGGGGGAGTGGCCTGGTCAGTTCCCGCTCTCTGGGCAACTGGTGTCCCGCCCTCCCGCCCTATTTGTTTACGGTTTTTCTTTTGGGATTGTGGGGTTTTGGGTTGACGGTATTTTAAGTGTTCAAGGGTCATTGTGGCCGTGGTGGCTGGGTGGAGTCCTTGGAGTTGGTGGAAATTGGGTTGGGGGATCCATTGGCTTATGGCTCCTCTGGATTTAGTGGTAAACTGGTTTTGGATCTGGTGAATTGGTGGGGGGTTCCGGCAGAGGTGGTCGGTTCCCCGGAAAGTGTGGCGTGAACAGTGAACCCTCTGGGGTTTTTGGTGCTCCCGAGCCAGGTGGTATCGGCTGGGAGTAATGTTGGTTTTGTTAATGTTCACGCTATGCAGGGTTTTGATCACCAGATTCTTGGGAGCTCCAAGGACTCCTCCTAGTTTAAAGTTATGGGATGTTTATTTCATATATGTTTTGTTTGTATTACATAAAAAGGCTGCAGTGGCCGATATTATTCCAAATAATTATTGTATGCTGTTTTTATTTCAGGTCAAGGGTATGGGACATTGGGAAAGTCATTCGGTGGGTGGGGGTGGGTTTTTATTCTCTACCCCAACGGCTCGACATTACCAGGGTCATGTAAATGCAAAAGGGTTGCTGTGTCAAATTGCTTGTCCTCAGAGCAGAGATAAGTTGGGATAGCGAACCATCACATTGTTGAGCTTATCGGTTGCTATTCTCTGATAATGCAACCCTTCACTGATGTTTCATCTCTTTGGATGCAATTGTGTGTCTTTCCTTCCTTTGTCTGCCTTCAGTGAAACATCTTTGCTCTTCACAGCCTAAAGGTACCTTCACACTAAGCGACGCTGCAGCGATACAGACAACGATGCAGATCGCTGCAGCGTCGCTGTTTGGTTGCTGGAGAGCTGTCACACAGACAGCTCTCCAGCGACCAACGATGCCGAAGTCCCCGGGTAACCAGGGTAAACATCGGGTTGCTAAGCGCAGGGCCGCGCTTAGTAACCCGATGTTTACCCTGGTTACCAGTGTAAAATGTAAAAAACAAACAGTACATACTCACATTCGCGTTCCCCGGCGTCCGCTTCCTGCACTGACTGAGTGCCGGCCCTAACAGCAGAGCGGTGACGTCACTGCTGTGCTGTGCTTTCACTTTACGGCCGGCACTCAGTCAGTGCAGGAAGCGGACGGCGGGGGACGCGAATGTGAGTATGTACTGTTTGTTTTTTTACATTTTACACTGGTAACCAGGGTAAACATCGGGTTACTAAGCGCGGCCCTGCGCTTAGCAACCCGATGTTTACCCTGGTTACCCGGGGACCTCGGCATCGTTGGTCGCTGGAGAGCGGTCTGTGTGACAGCTCTCCAGCGACCAAACAGCGACGCTGCAGCGATCGGCATCGTTGTCTGTATCGCTGCAGCGTCGCTAAGTGTGAAGGTACCTTTACACTATGGCTGGTCCAAATAACTAAAGCAATTGTTACCATCCACCTCTCGTGTCTCCCCTTTTCCTCATAGTTTGTAAGCTCGCGAGCAGGGCCCTCACTCCTCCTGGTATCTATTTTGAACTGTGATTTCTGTTATGCTGTAATGTCTATTGTCTGTACAAGTCCCCTCTATAATTTGTAAAGCGCTGCGGAATATGTTGGCGCTATATAAATAAAATTATTATTATTATTAATGTGAACCTGGCCTTACAGTGATAGCTTGTTACAGTTACTTTTGACGTCCTTTCAGTCAGGTGTTGCAGTCACAAGATGGCGGATCGAGACAGAAGTGGCGCAGGGAACAGCTGAAGATGGCAGGTGGTGAGTATCAGACTAAGGTCAGGGAACTTTAGAGTAATGACACCATTCCAGTTCTAAAATATAATAAAATGCTGGAGGGAGTGGTTCTTTAATGGCTTTCCAAGTGGTATAGGCTTTAAGAGGTTAACCCTTGAAGTGCGTGGTGGGGTATATATAATTGCAAGTTTATTAAGAAGACTATAATCATAATACACAACTCCCAATAGAAATGCAAAAAAAACACAAGCCAAAAATGTATTTAAAAAAATATTTATTAACTTAACAGTTTAATACATTTAAATACACAAAAATCAATGTATTTACCAGAAATACAATGTATCCATTGCACACAGACATACTCTGTATACAGATATCGTACAGATGTAAAGGTACTGTAATGGGGTCGCTGCCCACGCTCCAAACAAATTCAACAAGTGTCTGTTTCCTGTTTGCTGAAGCCCTGAGTCCAGGAATGTGGCTCACATTATACATAGTTTCCTATTTCCTCACATTCTTCTTGCTATAGTAATTGGATACCATTATTACTACCGCTAATATACTTGGCAGCCTCCAAGTCTCAAGTCTCAAGACCATTTCCCGATGATTGACCAATTAGTCTTCTACCTCGCCATTGAAAATAACAATTTCTTTCCTGGCAGTAGGAAAAAAAAAACAATTGCGGAAGGATGTGACACTTATCAGCCCAGACACATAGCACACACATGGAGACAAAAGATAGGGATCTCAGTGAGACTTCTGGAGTCTCCTGGAGAAGATGGTGTCAGTCCTGGAAATATCCCCATGCTAATAAAGGATTAGAGGTGTCAGCTTGTGTAAGCACCATCACATCATGGCGGATTATGGATGAGAATAAGGCGCCACCGATTCTTAAACTCATTGTGGATCTTCTTTTGGGTCCCCAACATGATGAATTCTTTGCTCTCCGATCAGTGCCCAGTCTCCAGAATACATGGCGTGGGGTGATGTCAGGAACCAGGTGGAGGTTCATCTACTGTGACCACGATGATGTCACTTCCATCAGATTGTTCATTCCGCTTCATGTCAAAGATATTTTTAATTTCCTAATTGATGACTGTGTTAGGACTTGCTGATAGAGGGGTGATTTTAGGAAACGTGGGTAAGAGTCCTTCTCCATTAGTACTCTGGTCTGTTCCTGTGCTGCGTCGAAACAATTTCGACAGGCGACTGCTACTTGCTGACGTGTGAATTCTCTGGTCTGGTGATCAATATTCACCTATAAAGGAGAAAACACAAAGACGTTACATTGTGAGACTTCGATATGGAGCAAACAATTCTGCAGAGCTGAGCTTGTCGTGGATTGCATGGTTTGACGATGCGATAGGTTAGGTTGACTTGCAATTCTATTTCGCACCACACGTAGCACATAGAGATGTAAATCCGCAGAACACAAAGCGTAGAACACTCCAGCACTAGATCTGCACCAGCGCAGTGCATCGAGCCTATACTATGAGCTGCTTTTCATACAACCAAATCCTGGAGGTTAACTTCACACATCGCGGATTTGGTGCGGATTTTCCATACCTAAAATCCATCGCATTTTACAGTAACAGCAAAGAGTTTTAATCTCATCTGCATTCTTGGTGCAGAATCTGCTCAGACTTTTTTTTTAAAAATGTCAATTTTTTTGTGCAGAATTAGAGTGAATTTTACCCTCTGCCATGAAAATAAAACAGCTGCATGTAACACACTCCTTTGGAAAAATCCACACCAAATAAACCCTAAGATTACGTTCCCACAATGACTTTTTTATGTAAAAACAAAAATGCAAGTAACCTATTTTACTTACTGGGTGCAGAAAATCTGCACCAAAACCTCATCATGGGAACATAGCCTTATTGATTCTTTAAATCAGTCCTATATCGTGCAAATCCTACATTTTGGAAATCAATTCTGCTTTAAACATTCCTTTGCTAAGTTATCTGTTTTTTTTTCCATTTCAGATGAATGAGCAAAGCTGCCTTACGAAGAATGTACAGTCTTAAATGCATTCTGTTGTTCCCTGTTGTCAGCCACTTCAGGCTTGGAGAAATTGACTTTACTTTAACAAGGTAAATGGTGGAACGTCCAGGAAACATCTACCCCCATGACTTATAATAAATGATACTATTAGGATGTATATTATTCCCGTGGCGACTATTCAGCTCTACCATTCCAGGATATTTGGGATTCCGCTGCGGGAGCCTCATTTTTTGTTATCATGACTAATTATAGCTCATTTCCTACCTCTCTTGGGGCTCCGATCTGCAGGAATTCCTGAAATATGCACTGAGCTTTGCCAGGAAGTTTATTCGCCGAAGGCGTCTTTTTGTAGTCTTCACAGGCGACCCAGAACTCCAGGTTCTCCTCGCTGAATTCTGTCTTCAGGAAGGTGCGAAAAGCCGACAGACCATCTATAGAAACAGGCAAAGGGCAAGACCTTAGATAATGATTCCATCGCTCCTTTCCTCTATACATTTTACGCGTTTTACCCCTATATTACTAATCGCTATTTTTCACGCTGCAACATAATACTATATAAAATAACATAGTGCGATATTATTGATTTCATTATTTCTATGCCACCAATGCATTTGTGCCCTTCTCCATGTAGACGGCACTCACCTACATGCATTTTCTTAACCCCCCCTGAAACATTTTATTCTGAAAATCTCACCTTTGCTGCTAAGCAGTTGATTGAAAGATTCTTTCCATTTCATGGCTTCTTTCGTACAGTTTCTGGGAAGAGAGAGGAATAAAGGTCTCATTGATACAAAATCCTTAATAACAAATTGATTAACCATTAATTTTGCTTTTTTTTTGAGCCAAGACTTGCAAGGACTAAACTGAGCGCCATGAAAATCAACTGCCTTTTTCCGCAGCACCGTGTATATCTTCAGAGCATATACAATGACTTCATAGCGTTCTGCGCAGATGGGGGAGAATTAACCCACGCACATCCTAGTCAGTTATGAACGGCGCTACAACAAAACCCACTCCATCTGCAGCTGCCGAGAGCAGAGAATAACACTGCATCGAATGACCTGCTGCACATGGACGATATCAGTGATCTGATGGGAAATAATCATTTTATTTCCATAGCGCCAACATATTCTACAGTTCCGAGCGGAATCGTTTCGTATGAGCGGATCATTTTCCGTCGACTGTAGCATCCATTTTCTGCATGCATAGCAATCGGCGCCTCAGTCCTTATCTTACCTGTGATTGTCCTTCTTCTTGTACAAGCCGGAGGGCATGAGCTTGTGCCCAACGTCCACTTTGTGAATGAAAGTGCCAATGGATGATCTTAGCTCCTTCGCTTTGTCACATAAAAAGGCATCTGGATTAAAGGAATTCAGGTACATCATTGTCCTCTGCGGGGTACGGATAGGTGTCGGGGTGGTCTTCTCGCAGGTATCAGTGTAAATCCCTAGCAGAAGATTGGAATACTGATTCCCCGGCAGATGGATCCTGCCTTATATCTGTGTGTGCACAAGGCTCAGCCCCCTGGGAGGAGGATCTGAGCGGAACATGCAGGGGAGGAAAATGAGGCTCAAGAGGCTGAAACCTCCTCCTCCTCCCACGCCTGCTGTCTCAGGGCAGGTCGTACTGTGTGATACCAAGAGCAGGAACCCGACTTTCCGCAGCTCTTTTGTTCCAGGCATTCTGAAAATCAGAGAGGAGAACAATGAAGGACGCTACTAAAAGATGAAGACGATAAAGACGTATTAATACAGTCGCCCCATGAATACGCATAGACTACCTATGGAAGATGATCACACCGCGCTTCTCGGGCTCCGCGCTTCTCGGGCTCCGCTCACACGTCCGTTCAGAAATTCCGTCTTTTTCCGTTTTAGGGATAAATGATCTTCTGCATTAATTATGCAAATGCCAGCAGAAGAGATTATCCTTTATTATGTCGTTTGTCTGGATTACTATATTTAAGAATAGAGAAAAAGACTGCAATCAGGATTATATTTTTCATTCTAAAGACAACTCACCAAACGGACTCCCTATTAATCAGTGGGGTCTTCTCTGTGTCCACTTGCATGACAGTGTGTTTTTCACTTTGTCACTTTAGATAGATAGATAGTAGATAGATAATAGATAAATAGATAATAGATAGAAAGATAGATAGATAATAGAAAGATAAATAAATAAATAGTAGATAGATAGATAATAGATAGAAAGATAGATAGATAATAGAAAGATAGATAAATAATAGATAGATAATATATAGATAAATTGATTGATAGATGATAGATAATAGATAGATAGATAGATAAATAATCAGATAGATAGTAGATAGGTAGATAGATAATAGATAGATAGAAAGATAGATAGAGAATAGATAGATAGATAATAGATAGATAGAGAATAGATAGATGATAGATAATAGATGGATAGATAGATTAATAGATAGACAATAGATAGAAAGTTAGATAATAGATAGATAGATAATTGATAGATAGATGATAGATAGATAATAGATAGATGATAGATAGATAGATAGATAGATAGATAGATAGATAGATAGATAGATAGATAGATAGATAGATATGGGATAGATAGATAGATGATAGATAGATAGATAGATAGATAGATAGATAGATAGATAGATAGATGATAGATAGATCTATAGATAGATGATAGATAGATCTATAGATAGATAGATAGATAGATAGATAGATGATAAATGATAGATAGATCTATAGATAGATAGATCTATAGATAGATAGATAGATAGATGATAGATAGATCTATAGATAAATAGATAGATAGATAGATAGATAGAGAATAGATAGATAATAGATAGAGAATAGATAGATGATAGATAATAGATGGATAGATAGATTAATAGATAGACAATAGATAGAAAGTTAGATAATAGATAGATAGATAATTGATAGATAGATAGATAGATGATAGATAGATAGATAGATAATAGATAGATGATAGATAGATAGATAGATAGATAGATAGATAGATAGATAGATAGATAGATAGATAGATATGGGATAGATAGGTAGATAATAGATAGATAGATAGATAGATAGATAGATAGATGATAGATAGATCTATAGATAGATAGATAGATAGATAGATAGATAGATAGATAGATGATAGATAGATCTATAGATAGATAGATAGATGATAGATAGATCTATAGATAGATAGATAGATAGATAGATAGATAGATAGATAGATAGATAGATAGATAGATAGATAGATAGATAGTGCTGTGCTATGCTGGCATAATACTTATATAAATAGATAGAAATGTGTCAGTATGACATTACACAAGCAGGGCACAGTGTATCTACTTGCTTTATTGGCTTTGGGTTCAGCCTTCCCTCTCCCTGATCAGAATATTAGGGGATTGGAGTCACATAGAGGTGTACGGGGTCATACAAGGCTCTGACATACCGTTAATCCTCACTTTTATACCTCTCGACGCCTGTTCCTTCTATAAGGATGCGCCGCCACGAGAGCTCTCAGCCTTTGAAGCATAAGTCTCCTCCGCTCGATGGCGGTGAGTGGTATAACGGGTCTTTCTTGTGCCTGGATTTGCCCTAGCACTACATTAATGCCTGTAGAAAATAAATATTAAAATTATGACTTACAGTGGAAGATATGGAAAATACACAGAGAAATCATGGTGTCAATCTTTTTTAGTTTTAGATATTTCAGGAATGATTACAGTTTTACGTAGGTTTCTAAATTATAGTACACAATGCCAGTCTGCTGCAACTTAAGGTACCTTCACACGAAGCGACGCTGCAGCGATAGTGACAACGATGTCGATCGCTGCAGCGTCGCTGTTTGGTCGCTGGAGAGCTGTCACACAGACCGCTCTCCAGCGATCAACTATGCCGAGGTCCCCTGGTAACCAGGGTAAACATCGGGTAACTAAGCGCAGGGCCGCGCTTAGTAACCCGATGTTTACCCTGGTTACCAGCGTAAAATCTAAAAAAAACAAACAGCACATACTTACATTCACGTCCCCCTGCGTCCACTTCCTGACTGACTGAGCGCCGTACAGTGAGAGCAGAGCGGTGACGTCACCGCTGTGCTGCTTTCACTTTCACTTTGCGGCGCTGAGTCAGAGGAGGAAGCAGACTGCAGGGGACGCAATGTGAGTATGTGCTGTTTGTTTTTTTTACATTTTACGCTAGTAACCAGGGTAAACATCGGGTAACTAAGCGCGGCCCTGCGCTTAGTAACCCGATGTTTACCCTGGTTACCAGTGTAAAATATCGCTGGTATCGTTGCTTTTGCTTTCAAACACAACGATACACAGCGATCGGACGACCAAATAAAGTTCTGGACTTTATTCAGCGACCAGCGACATCACAGCAGGATCCTGATCGCTGCTGCGTGTCAAACGAAACGATATCGCTAGCGAGGACGCTGCAACGTCACGGATTGCTAGCGATATCGTTATAATGTCGTTTCGTGTGAAGGTACCTTAAAGCTAAAGGATGATTGCCTTGTATTAGATCTTTATTCATCTTCAAATGTATTTATTTATTTTTATGTGTTTTATATAGCACCATTGATTCCACAGCGCTTTACATTCATCATCATCACTGCCCCCATTGGGGCTCACAATGTACATTCCCTATCAGTAGGTCTTTGAAGTGTGAAAGAACCTGGAGAAATCGGCAGAAACCCAAGATAACACGGAGAGAACATACAAACTCCTTGCAGATGTTGTCCTTGGTGGGATTTAAACCCTTATAGTGATGAGCAAATGTGCTGGGAAAAGGTGTTATCTGAGCATGCTCGGGTGCTATCTGAATGTCTACAGCGTGCTAGAAAAATATGTTTGAGTCCCCGCGGCTGTTCGATAGCTGCAATACATGCAGGGATTACCTTACAAACAGGCAATCCCTACATGTGTTGCGGTTGTCGAACTTAAATGAGACATGCAACCGCAGCGACTAGAACATATTTTTCGAGCACGCTGAAGACACTCAGATAGCACCCGAGCATGCTCAGATAACACCTTATCCCATCACATTCGCTCATCCCTTATCCATCGGTTTCGGTATTAATAGGTCATTTCTTTACACTTTTTAAGAAATGATGGTGGAAAATGTGGATGAAGTTAAACCTACCACTCAAAATATTGATGTAAGTGAACAATCATCTTAATTACAGTAGTAATTTGATCATTACATTTATTTTAATGACCATTTTAAAGGAATCATTTGATACCAGACATGGAGCTGAAATATTTTTTTTTTTAAATTGTAGCTGTAAATAAGAGAGGGCGGCCGTGAGAAGCCACACTGGCCATTTTGGGGCAGTAAAAATTGGTCATAGTTACTTGTTTTTTTGTAGTTTCATAAGTGTCATGGAAGAGCCCAACGACCGTTGGTTGCCTCCTTATGTCAGACATTTATGACCACATACATTTTACCTGGTAGCTATATATCATGGCTTTACCTGACTTTGAAATACTTTTTAAAAGAGATTTGTCATTTGCCACCATCATGACTTGTTTTGAGTGATTTAAATGCCGCTCTTCTCCTGAATCTGGCGTTCTTTTTTTTTCTTCCTGCTCCTCCCTGTTCCTGAGATACGGCCCTCTCTTTGTAAACTAGTCTTATTAGCCAACCGGGCATGATTCTCAAGAACACACCCACAGACAAGAGTTGAGGATCACGCCTACTTGGCTAAAAAAAAAAAAGAATTTATATTCAGAGAAAAGGAGGCCATATCTCAGAAACGGAGAGGAGCAGAAGCAAAAGAAAAACAGAGTCAGATTCAGGAGAAAGGAGCCATTTATACCAGGTAAAGAAAACCCAATTATGTATGACATATAAAGTGACAGGTCCTATTCAATATTCATCCTATATGAAGTATATATATATATAAGTATAAGTATAAGTATATATGTATATAAGTAGTGACAGTGACACATCATATTACTAGCCTTATGATCTGACCTGACATGATGGCTTTCTCTCCTGCTAAAAAATCTCAACTCAATAAATGAGGAGAAAAGTCCTGATAAAAACTCTCAACTCAATAAATGAGGAGGAAAAAAGAAATAAATGCAAAAAAGTGTAAAAAGTATGGGAAATCGCAAATAGAGATGCTGTCTCTTCAACCGCCGTCGCTGCCTCAGCAGTTTGTTTCCACGACGACAGTTACGAAGTACTCAAACATTCTAAAGAGGAGGGACATCCAGCAGCCAATAGGAATCAGGTATTCAAAATAGTCTATATAGATTGGTCGTTTACTAAAACGGCCACCTGATAACTTGACTTATTTTAAATGTAAATGGTCCATTAGCAAAATAAATTAAAGCGATGAATATGTTACAGCATCCATTAGTTCTATGCATGAACAAAGCGGCCATAAGTGTTTTTAATCTATGATATTTTACAATCTGCCAATCGAACCACTTTTTTGGTGACCATAGTGGCTGCTACAGGGCCGTTTGGAAAATGTGGGCCTTCTTGGTTTTATTTTCTCCTCTCTATAGAGGGGCGGCATTTTAACAAACAAGGCTTAGGGTACTTTTTAAAAAGTTCCATTTTTATACAAATGTTTTCTAGTCCATGCCTGACGTTTTGCACAAATGTTACACCATTTTAGATGAACATACGGCTTTTTCTGCTAAAAAGTTTCCAAAACTTAAAAAGAGAAAACAAAAAACATTTTTGATTATGTGCAAAATCCCCAAACCGCGTTCCCTATTTTGAAGAATTTGGTGCAAAATAGTCAATGAATACCACAGGACAAAAAAATGAAAAGTGATTTAAAAAAGTTGCAAATGATGAATAGCTTATCACAGTGTTATGGTCCAAATATTTACCAATATCGCGCTGGTCGCTTCGGTGTGGACATACGCATACGTGATGCTTCTTAGGCTTCTTTCACATTTCCGTCGGAACTCTCCCGTCCTGCTGCGTCGCCGAGACGTAGCGACGGACGTTAACAAAATAGTGTCAAAACGTATGTGACGGGTGCACTGGGCCCGTCTTTCTGACGGACCCGTCGAGCCTATGTGCACCTGTTGTGTATGTGTCTTCAGTGTGGTTTTACGCTGCGAAAACGCATACACAACACAAACCAGGTTAAAAATAATTTAAAAAAAATAAAAAATATCAATATTCTCACCTACCGTCATCCCGCGCAGCGTTACCGATGTTCCCGGCAGCTAGCGTTCCTAGTAATACATTGCGAAATCTCGCGAGAAGTCGCGGTCTCGTGAGACCCCGACTTCTCGCGAGATTTCGCAATATTTTGCTAGGAAAGCTAGCTGCCGGGAGCATCGCTGCGCGGGATGCCGGTAGGCGAGAATACTGCGATTTTTTTATTTTTGTTATTATTTTTCACATTATATCTTGTTGCTATTGATGCTGCATAGGCAGCATCAATAGTAAAAAGAGAAAGAGAGCAAGCGAGAGAGAATTTCCCTAACGGGAAATTCTTCCACGCATGCTCAGTTTGAAAAGGCGGGACCCGTCACTGGATTCCTGCTTTTCACTGTCAGCGACACATCCTGCGCCCATAGGCTTCCTTTGTAGCCAGTGACGGGCAGCGCAAGATGCATTGCTGACCGATTTTCCGGCGTGCAGAAAAAAGGTTCCTCTGAACGTTTTCTCTGCCCAACGGACCGTTTTTTTTACACAGGATCCAGTGCACAACGGATGAAACGGATGGCCATCCGTCACGATCCGTCGCTAATACAAGTCTATGGGAAAATGCAGGATCCTGCCTTCTCAAAAATCGACGTATCTCGACGGGAGCTGAAAGACGGAAGTGTGAAAGAGGCCTTACTGGGAGCGATGATTTCATGGACATGCGCAGTAAAGATTGTTAGATGCCGATGGCGGTGATATAAGAATGTAACGTGCATTACCAATGGGGCGAGTCTGGATTGTGATTAATTCTACGTGTGTCTTATTTTGAGTAATTATATTTGCATCGCACTTTAATAACTGTTAAATGCAGTATGCGCTTTGGTCCATGACTGTCATGATGGATTATTATTTACTCAAATATGAGATTATATGTAACACACAAATCACTTTATATTTTTGCGTATTCTTAACGATTATTCACTTAATTGATGTTCGGCGAATAAACACCATCATTTTGGGGGGAATTGGAGTGCTGAGATACATAGATGGATAGATAGATAGATAGATAGATAGATAGATAGATAGATAGATAGATAGATATGCAGCGCCCCAGGGTCCTGGTCATTGCAGTAATATCATTCTCCTCTAGGGGGGAGTGATGTTACTTTTGGAGGCAATAAAGGAGAACTCTTTGTCAGGTAACACAATGCATGCAACAAGTTCACACTCCAGACCAGAAGGGGGAGCTCTAAGCCTGTTTAAGATGACCTCCCCTATAAGAACATCCTGATCTGGAGGGAAAGGGTTCAGTTCTGATCAGGAGGAGAGAGGAGCCTGTGGCCTGAAGTGCTTCAGCTCCTAGGAAACAGACGGATAGAAAGCAGGACATATTGCAGTAAGCGTGAAGGAAAGCAGAGCAAAGGAGAGGATATCAGAGGGAGATCAGACAGGAGCAGGCTGCTTCCTTCTGAGGTGCAGGATCCCGGTAGCCGGAACACCGAGGGAGCAACAGTCCTTTATGCCTTGCTCTAGAGACCGGCAGGACAGCTAATTGCAAATTACTGATCCGCCCCATACCCAGGAGGCAAGGTGGCACCCACGAGATGCATGATAGAGTCAATGTAAAAAGCCTCATGCCACCGGTCATACGGGTTTGTCCTATCCATCAGGGGGACAGAGAGAGAGACATAACATCGATAACATCTTCAATAGTTGTGAGGACCTTATGAGAAGCTCAGCAGTAAGGTACTACAACACCACGGCACTAGAGGAATGCTACTGATTTCCACCTGGATAAGGGGACTCTGGATTTGCCTCCAAACCGGCCGGACTCTGCCTGCCCTGTCATCTGGTGCTCTGGACTGTGGATACTGAAGCCTTCAGTAAAAAGGTAAAGAGACTGCACCCTTGTGTCCTCGTTCCTCACTGCGCCTCTCACCATCCACCATCTACACACTGGGAAGCCCTGGGGACATACTTCACCTGTGGGAAGGTATACTATCTAGCTGCCATAACATCACCCCAGCGGATCCCTAAGCAGCGTCGGTCACCCTGACCGAACACCACAGGTGGCGTCACGAACATTATCCCTTTAAAGGATTTTCCCTTTTACAACAGACCTCCCGAGGGCCACGGACCGGGTCAGCCACCGTGACATCCCCCTTGAGAACCGAAGGACCCGATACCGAGTACCCCTTGCCCTACACGGGGTCGATCCAGATAGATAGATAGATAGATAGATAGATAGATAGATAGATAGATAGATAGATGATATGTGGAATATGATGGAGCTATACATAAGTATAATTAATAAATAGATAATATTTGTTTATTTAATCGGTTTCACGTCTATTTTATGTGTTATTAGCTACTTATCCGTTTATCACTATCACACGCTCCATACAACACGTTTTTAGAAACTGCAGTCTGTTGGCAAAGCAAGTTAGGACATGTCAGATCCAATTGTTTTTTCAGGGAAAGGCCTCAGAAGACCACCAAGAGGGCCGGCTCCTCTGTTCTCTGCTTGTACACATAGGAGACAAATGCAGGAATGCAAATAAACATCTCCTGAAATACAGCCCAAGATAAATGAGGACAAAGGACAAAATGATTTTCCATTGTCACGGGCCTTATCTAGAGGGATAAGCTGTTTTTGCCTGTAAGCTATGGTGATGGTAGGGGATGGCGTACAGTATAACGTCCTTTACATCTAATTACGTGAAAATGCTGGAGCAGCTGCCCTATCACCAGTGCCTGCGTCATCCATAAACATGTAAAATCAATCAGATCAATTTTTCCTAATCTCTTCATGAAAGCATCTGCCTCTAACAACAGCTATCCAAGAGAGCTCCGATGGCTACTGTTTAACCACTTAAATGCTAAAATCCATCTCAGTAGCACTTAAGCCACGCTATACCAATGGTGCATTCATTTTGTCGTGGCGCCGAAGGGTTGTAATGGGAGCCAGTGACATGATCAAGGTCCCTGTCACTGCCATCTTTGTACTCCTTGGAATCCCAGTTACTGGAAGTCATAAGAAAGCGTGATTTGTGTTATATTAAGTGTCCAATGAGAATTGAAAAGAGTTGGCGTCATATAATTATACAAACCTATATTCACATTACAACTTTAGTAAAATATATCTGAAATCTATCTATATCATAACTGTATGGCCCCGATTCATTAGCACTGGCATTTCAAAGATGGACATGCAGGAATATGATGTTCCTTTGGCATATATGTGGTCGAGAATGACGTCAAAATACCAACAGTCACAAAGTTATTGTACAACGTTGAGTTGCTAACAGCCATCTCAGTTGACTCCCCCATACGCAGGAGAACTTGCTCAGCCAAGGCCTCCTGTGTTCTTTATGAGAAAGCCATTTGGCAACAATTTAGCTCAATCCATTTGGGACATCAGGAACATGGAAGAATTGGGACGTTGTCTGATGTAACACAATCCTGTAAGCTTGAGACATCAGATATCTGCTATCAGCCATGTTCTGGATCAAGACATGATTCATGATGTCCAGTGCCAGCAGAATACTGTGCCACAAAGCTTCTATTTCGATTTGTTGTAAAGATTAAATGCCAAATGTGTTTGTGGGTCATTCCAGCCCGAAGCTCTATCCTGTAATTAAGCGTCCAATTGATTGGTTAACTGATGACGTCTAGGATCTTTGTATTTATCTAACAATAGCCAGAGGCTACAAAGAACATCCCCGTGTATGCATGAAATGTGAAAAATGGAGCAGTGAAAGAAACATCAGCTATTTCGTAACAACCCTCAGACCATGATGAAGATGTCTGACTGCAAAGTGCTCAGTGACAAATCCTCTATACAGACGCAGAATTGGAGAAAGCCAACTGCTGCTTGGTGTAGGAAGGTGAAAAGACACACACTTGACCAAATAATAGACAGGAAAATTGAATGGACATGTGGTGGATGAAGCGTAGAGGACTCATACACATTAAAAAAAAAACTTGGCCAAAATAGCAGATATTGACATAGTTGGATGACAGATTAATTTGTATGGGAGCCTCCAGACTCTCCCCCAACAGAGAATGTCAGGGGAGATAAAGGTTGGGCAATTTGAAGTTTAACGCTCAGCCATTTTCTTCTTCAGGAGATAAGTTGCTTCTAGAGCCATTTGGAAGCTGCTTTATCTAGAGGCCACTCGGCCACTGAAAATTCCTGTGTATGGTAGAATTGGCAGAGATAGCTGTCTGCTGAGTGATCATTCATCTAACAGTTATTGAATGTGTATGTCAACTTAAAGGTCCCCATACACATCAGACTAAATTGGGCAGAACCCTCTGATATCGGCAGGTTGGCTGACTGTCTAATGTGCATGCTCCTCTTCCAACTCTTCCCTAACACATGAATTTTGAAGCAAAGAAGGAATAGCATGTTAAGGCCCCATTCACATACACTAATGTTCAAACCTGCCTAAATCAACAGATTCAGCCTAATGTGTATGGGGGCGCCAGCCAACTGATGGTCAGAAGAGAAATGTCTAGTGGGCATGTCCGACATTGTTCTCCCGGAGATAAGCCCCTGGCCAATGTGTCAGCTGGCCGCTTTCTCATAGCGAAAATATACACCCAGTGTGGACAAACCTTTACAGCATCTATTCTTGACACTTGGAGGTTTGTTAGTTATGAGGAGAAACATTGATAATAAATTAGGAAAGTTATGATGATCATGAAACTGTACACGAACATTGTTAATTAAAACTTATTTCATAGGGAGCAGACCCTTAAATTGTTCATTTTGCCTTTCTACCCAGCTAATTCTTTGCTTTTCTCTGCTGTGTGTAGAAACAGGAAGTCTCTTTTCCCTGCAGAAATCATTTCCCTCTTCACCTCCTGACCCAGCTGCTCTGCTCTTCTCCCCTGCCAGAATTAGAATTGTAGTTCTACTCATTGCTCATGCAGAGAAAATTAACTTATTGTTTCTAAATAGAGCTCAGAAGGATTAAGCTACTTAATTTTTAATCATGTGATGCCACAAATCTAATGGAAAAGAGAAGAATTAAAGTGTTTGTCCAGTCCAGTCCAAATCGATAAGTCTGCAGTCACTCTGTGTGACTGCAGGCTTATCAATCCCCCAGTGCACGAGTGTGTGCACTGAGGGGATTCATAAGTCTGCAGTGATTACAGACATCAATTTTGCCCCGATAACACCTTTATCTTGATATAAGGGCAAAATGAGTAATTTTAAGTACACAGTGCCATGTAATATGATTATATATATCAGCAGTGAATACACTGAATATATAAGTGCAGCTCAGCAGTGAATAAACTGTATGTAGGAGGAACGTTTCTCCTTGTGGAGAGTGACATACTGGCTCTGGAATGCCAATGTAAGGAGGTTTATTCGCCGTGCAATGCAACACTGGGAAATTTAATATGCAAATTGCCACTTCAGAGAGGAAGAGGACTTGAACTCTATGGTGCCACCTGTTGAAAGCAGAAATCTGAAGAGGCAATTAGCATATTATACTGAATATATGAATACATACCAGCAGTGAATAAACTGTATAGAGAAATACATACCAGCAGTGAATAAACTGTTTATATAAAAGCATGTCAGCAGTGAATAAATTGTATATATAAATACATGCCAGCAGTGAATAAACTGTTTATATAAATTCATGCCAGCAGTGAATAAACTGTACATATGAATACATGCCAGCAGCGAATAAATTGTATATATAAATACATACCAGCAGTGAATAAACTGGTATATATAAATACATGCCAGCAGTGAATAAACTGTATAGAGAAATACATGCCAGCAGTAAACATATATACCAGCAGTGAATATACAGTATACATAAATACTTTCTAGCAGTAAATAAGCTGTATATATAAATGCATACCAGCAGTGAATAAACTGTAGATAGAAATACATGTCAGTAGTGAATAAACTACATGTTAGGGGTCGAGTTACCGCCTCTGCACAGGGGGAATCTTAAGCCTTCTCCGCTGCGGTCTCCCTTTCTTCTCCTGCCGCAGTGGAGTCTGCTCAGCAGAGACGTCAGTCCCAGCCTCTCGCTCAGTCTGACTCTGTAGAAAGAGTTACTGCTGCTTTTCCAGCTTCTGCCATTGAAGCCAGTGCTGGGCAGCGGCGAGCAGACACTTCTGGGACTAAGTCCTGCTTTTCTCGTTCTGAGCATGCCCAGAGTAAGATCTCTTAGTGGAGATCGAGGGTCACATGTTCAGATACTGCAGCAAAGCCCATAGGTCCTCCAGGAAGGTCCTGAAGGTGCTCAGGCTCTGTAGCAGCCCCTCATTGGTCCTTCTAGGAAGGTCCTGTACTTGCTGCAGCTATTTAAGGCTCTCATGACCGCACGGCCATGCGCTAGTATTGAATCTGTTATGTGCATGCGCCAGTGTGGTCATTTATGTGTGTTCAGGGACTCGGCTGAAATAAGCCCCTAGAATGCCGGCACCTCTGGCGAGGAGATTGTGGGCGTGGATTTAGGGCCCCAGCTGAAATAAGCCCCTAGTATACCGGCTTCTCCGGTGAGGAGATTGTATGTTTGCATGACCACTCACTGCTCTCTGATGGGCAGTTAACCTGTGCTCCTGTGAAGTCTAACAGGGTGCAGAGCTTTCCTTTCTTGGCTACTCTGTGAGGTAACAGAGCTAGTCTATACCGCCAAATAGTGCCACCATTTACTAGCAGCAGGTTTCCCTGCACGGTGGACCCCAGGCTGCGAACGCATCAATAATAATAAACATCTATATTTACTCGGTGCGTTCCGCTAGCCCTAACACTACCTATATACATATATGCCAGCAGTTAATATACTGTATATATAAATATATACCAGCAGTGAATAAACTGTATACAGAAATGCATACCAGCAGTGAATAGACTGTATTCAGAAATACATACCAGCAGTGAATAGACTGTATACTGAAATACAGAAATTGCATATATAAGTATGTACTAGCAGAAAATGAATGATATACATGAATATATACAGTACTAACAGTACTTCTAGAACTGTACTGGACATGACTAATATAAATAGCAGTAAAGTGTATAATGTAATTAAAATAAGTTGATGTTACCTATAGAAAAAAAAAATGTTTCAAGTAGCCTTGATTCGATCATGATTTTTTTTCACATTTCTCCAAATTGGCAATAGTACAAAAAAGTAGTGATAGAAAAAAAAGTTTTTGAGTGCAGTTTGTCCGTGGCGTTCTCATGAAAATTACTAAGAAAATCAGTAAAGAATAACTTATTTTGAATAACTTACTGTAGCTTATATAACATTTTAGTTACCGGATCTTATTATGTAACCATCCACCACCTGCAGCACGGAGTCAGAGTGATTCTGAGGTTACAGTGGTTTGGTACAAGATGTCCTAATAAGAAGCAAGTCAGCCAACACAATGCCACACTGATTGTCGTATATGCAGTCACTCTTTGCCCCAATTTAGCACATTTGCTTCAGGCAGTTTGGCTCTGAGGATCCTTCCCAGGTAACCAAACACAATGAGGTTTATGTATCGGTAAAATTAAGCACTGAATTGCTGAGCGGTCACATGCATATAATAGAATATATTCATAATATATGTTTATACGCAGCCTTATCTATCTACCAATCTACTGGCAATTACTTAATTTTAAAAAAAGGAAAAAAATTAGCTTGTGTAAACGAACAGCACTTAATACTTGGAAATTGTCAATTAGCTGCATAAACATACACTTTAAAAAAAAACATGAACCCCTAAGAGAACTTGTGAGAGTTCATCAAAGGGTGCACATGTTATATATTCAGCAATATGTACTGGTGTATTAAAAAAAATTACCATTAGGCGAGTACGAGGGCTGTCTGTGGTTTTGGTGATCTATGGGGCCATTCACATGTCCGATTTTTTCCTCAGACCGAGTATTGGAGAGATGTCTGATTTTGAGCCGAAAGTCGGATTAAAATCAGCAATGGTTCTTGTGAAAAAAATTGGACTGTACTTGGATGACAAATGGAGTCTGATTTTCACGGAGTGTCAGAGTGGAGAATTTTTTTTTTCATTTCTTCACATACAAGAAAATCAGATGACACTCATAGCACACTCTGATCCAAATCTGATCAAAGTCTGATCAGAATAATCCGTCCGATTTTCTCATACATGGAAAAATCGAACATCTGAATGAGGACTATAATGGGGGCAGAGGTGTAGTCGGACCAAGGCCCTAGAGTCTAGCAGGGCTTAGAAGGCCACTTTCACCCATATGAGTAGATATTATGACTCACTTAGTGAAGTGGATCCTTGAAGCCATTGGTGTGGATGAGTAGTTGTTATGCAGCACGGACAGATAACGTTGGTGCAGCAGAGAGACCAAGACTGAACAAGGGACACAGTGAAGGCTGAATAGCAATAGGGGAGCAAACAGTAGGCAGTGGTACGTGAACCGATGAAGTAAAGTTGGTCTGTAATCCGCAAAAAAGAGGAAACTCAGTGATGAGAAACTGATTGATCCCATCTGAGTTGAACAACAATAATAATGACTTAGCTGTTTGGTAGGGTTGAGTTTGTCACAGAGTCCAATGCAGCGCTGGCAGCAGTATGGGAGAGATGACTCAGTTATACTGCAGAGTTGAGTTTGTCATACTGTCCAGTGCAGAACAGACAGTGGTACGGCACAGTTGTGTTTGTCACAGAGTCCAGTGCAGAACAGACAGTGGTATGGCAGAGTTGACTCAATGATATATCAGAGCTAAGTTGCAATACAATACAGCAGAGCTGACTCAATAGTAAAGCAGTGCTGAATTTGTCACAAAGTCCAGTGTAGAGCTGGAAGTGACACGGCAGAGTTAACTCAGAGGTGAGTTTGTCACAAGATCCAAGGCAGAACTAGCCAGTAGCAGAGATGATGTCAGGAAGTTCTAGACAGAGAAGGAACACAGTCTTCACCTGAGCCGGCCTATGAGGCCTGGAAGCATGGTGTCAGAGATTAATTACAAGCAGACATGGCAGCCTAACATGTCAAGAAGCAGCGGAAGCCAGCTAGACGAGAAGGGTGCAGTGACCAGCACTTGGTCAAGGAGAGTAAGAGAAGAACAGTATTCTTAAAGATCAAACTAATGAAAAGTGCAAGCCTGGCAAAGCCTCCTCGGCACTGCAAGGAGATAGGACTCCATGGTAGAGAGTTGTCCATCACATCCATTACCTCCTCTTTGTATTTGTACCAGTGGCCAGGCCACACAAATATAGGCTGAATAGCTGGACACAAACTCAAATATTACAGAAGTAGATAGATCCCACTGATAATTGTTTTCACTAGATAACCCCTTTAAATGATTTTTATGCATTGGGCAATATATTTTGATAAGAAGCTTCCTCAGATGATAAACTGATTTGCAGCTGTGATATTTTCACAGAAGTGTTCAATTTCCATGCACCACAGGAGAAATAAAATATTGGACAGTTCCCGTCTAAATCAATGCTGGTTCCTCCCGTATGAGAGATGGCAAATGGCAACATCCAAATTTAGTAAAAAGTGTCATCATGCCCACTAAGCACTTACGGATAACTTATTAATGGCCCTAGTCCCTAGTTGGGACTAGAGGGTATGTATGAGTTATACATACTACCGCCCAGTGGGTGTGGCCCCACTCACCATACCATCGATCGCCAAACCGCTGCATGACCAGCTCTATCCTCACCTACTGTATTCTCACCCATCCCTTGTAGATTGTGAGCCTTCGCGGGCAGGGTCCTCACTCCTCCTGTACCAGTTATGACGTATTGTTTAAGATTATTGTACTTGTTTTTATTATGTATACCCCTCCTCACATGTAAAGCGCCATGGAATAAATGGCGCTATAACAATAAATAATAATAATAATAATACACTTGTATGGAGTGAGGCCAAACCCTGTCTAGTGATGTGGCCTACCAGTGGGCGTGCATGACTAGAAGCCGTGCCCACTGGCCGGGAGTATGTATAACGCATACATTCCCTCCAGTCCCGGGTCAGAAACTGGCGAATGCCTCCAGCATACAATGTGTGCACTGGGGGGATTCATAGGTCTGCATTCACACACAGTGACTGCAGACTTATCAGTTTTGACCCTTTAAGAAGAAAAAATCTTTCTTTAAATGTTGTGATGCTGTATGTCAGTATCCCATTCAATAAAGACCATTGAAGGGAATCTGTCATGTAAAAAGTGCCAACACTGAGAACCGCACTCCTGTGATGAAATGAACTTTATTCCTCCCGGCAGCCACAGGCTTCAGTCATAGGGGTGGCTCCGGGACAGTTTCAGTCACCTCCCTGTGTATAGAGAGCGGAAGCTGAAACCGCACCCTCGGCACTGGCTGACAGCCGGCTCTAGTGCACTGAACAGTGACTGAAGCCAAGGCAGCACATCATCTATACATTTCAAAAAACTGACCGTCACAGCCAAACATAGACTAAGTGTGACCAGGTGCTGAACCTAGAGTCACCAACTCGTATATAGTCAAATAAATAAGGCAGCACACTGCGGCGCCAAAACATGCAAACATGAAACATGAAAATTGAACTGCATTACTGCACTAGAAATATGAAAAAATTAGAGCATTTAGCGCATAAATTGGCCAATTCATGTGTACCTGGTAGCCACATTAAGGCATCTCTCGTATACCAGGTCCTAGACTTTCCTTTTCTCACTGAGAATAAATGTCTTCATCTGAATGGCAACCTGTGAATCCTCTTCTTAGACTACACTTCTCTCTCTCTGTGGGGTAATGGACCTGCTGCGATTAACACACCTGTGGCTAAGAGTTCAATTTTCATGTTTCATGTTTGCATGTTTTGGCGCCGCATTGTGATGCCTTATTTATTTGAGCACATTATCTATGACTGAAAGCCCAAGACTGCTGGGAGGAGTAAAGTATTTCATATTTCATCCTGGCAGTGGGGCTCTCAGTGTGGGCACCACATAGTGTAAGAGTGCTATTAACCCCACATTTGCAGGTTAAGGCCGGAGTCACAATACCGTTGAATACAGAGGAGTGCTATGCGATAAAAAATCGCATAGGACTCGCACCAGTATTCATCTATGGGGCAGCTCACATCACCGTATTTTTTCTCAGCCGTTTTCAGTGTGTAAGTGAAATTGCAGCATGCTGCGATTGTCACCGACACTCGGCCGAGACTCGGCTCACTCGCACCCATATAAGCCTATGGATGCGAGTGAGACAACACACGTCACTCGGATATCATCCGAGTGATGTGCGATATACGCTGACCCCAGCAATGGAGGAGATGGAGAAAGTAATTTCTCAGCAGCTGTGCCCCGATCCGCTCTGTGCGAGAGGCTCGGAGCACAAACGCATGACACTCTGCTCCTGCTCGCAGCACAGCAGGAGCCAAGGGTCATTAGCATATCGCATCGGATACCATTTGCTAGTGTGACACCGGCCTAATAGTGTTTTTTTACATGACAGGTTCCCTTTAAGAGTTACTGAGATTTTAGCCAAGAGAAATCTGCAGCGCCCCAGGGTCCTGGTCATTGCTGTAATATCCCTCTCCTCTAGGGGGGAGTGATGTTACGTTTGGAGGCAATAAAGGAGATCTCTTTACCAGGTATCACAAACATACAACACATTTCATACTCCAGTCCACCAGGTGGAGCTATACTCCGATTTATTAGGGCACTCTCCACACTTAGGTAAAACCGGTGGCCTGGAGAGGAAGTGAGGCAGTTGCTATCTGAGCTCCGCTCAGGTAGTTGGTCCCTGACAGGGGTGGTAGCCTGTCAGAGGCCCAGACAGAAGGTCACGGAGCTGCGCCTGCCCCACGTGCAGCAGTTCCTAAGAAAGGACACGAACAGAGAACTGTATTGTAGAGAGGGTGAGAAAGAAGTCATAGCAAAGGAGTGGATACCAGAAGGAGTTCTGCCCTGCACAGGCTGCCTCCTTCTGAGGCGCAGGATCCCGGTAGCTGGAGCACCGAGGGAGCAACAGTCCTTTATGCCTTGCTCCAGAGACCGGCAGGACAGCTAATTGCAAGTTTCTGATCCGCTCCATACCAAGGAGGCAAGGTGGCACCCACGAGAGGCTGGGGCATGATAGAGTCCCTGTAAAAAGCCTCAAGCCACCAGTCATACGGGTTGTCCTATCCATCTGGGGGACAGAGAGAGAGGCATAACATCTACAACATCTGTGAGGACCTTATGAGAGGCTTAGCAATAAGGTACTACAACACCAAGTTGCTAGAGGAAGGCTACTGATTTCCACCTGGATGAGGGGACTCTGGATTTGTCTCCAAACCGGCCGGACTCTGTCTGCCCTGTGATCTGGTGCTCTGGACTATGGATGCTGAAGCCTTCAGTAAAGGTAATGAGACTGCAACCTTGTGTCCTCGTTCTTCACTGCGCCTCACACCATCCACCATCTATACACTGGAAAGCCCTGGGGACACACTTCACCTGTGTGAAGGTATACCATCTAGCTGCCATAACATCACCCCCAGCGGACCCCTTAAAGCAGCATCGGTCACCCTGACTGAATACCACAGGAGGCGTCACAAACATTTCCCCTTTAAAGACCTTTCCCTTTTACAATGGACGTTTCGAGGGCCACGGACCGGGTCAGCCATCGTGACATCCCCCTTGAGAACCGAAGGACCCAGTACAGAGTACCCCTTGCCCTTGGGGGCCCTCCATATCCATTGGTAGGCAATTGTTTTTGAGACTCTTTCATGTCATTAGAATATAGCAGGGTAATATTTGGCTGGGTGAGAAGATTTTAGTATTCCTTTCAAGGGGTGTTGTTTCACCTTGTAAAATGAGACCTGTTTGTGTCACACATGCCTGTGTGTATGAAAGTGTGCAGTTCTCCTGGATTGAGTGCCTTTGCTAAAGGACTTAAACTGGATTTTAAGCCAGGCAGGCTATCCAGCCCTATTGTACTATTGTATGGATACCTCATATCGCTCTCCAGTGAGTAGCATCGTTACAATATACAGTATACAGTATGTGTATATATACATATATACAGTATATATATAGTGTTTTTTCTCTTAAGTTTTTGTTATTTTTATATATTTGTAACTGTTTTACTAATTTTCATTTCCTGAAAACATCCCTGCAAAACAATTAAGCGTTCCTAGAATGAATGTGTTTGCAGATTATTGTCATATAAAATAATGAAAACGCCGACTAAGGTGCGAACAATAGATCAAAACGTCCAAACTTGCTGAAGAGTTTGTACACACATGCTTGGGATGTGAATGGAATGTAAGAGAGGACAGAACAGTGTGATCTAATTCTTCACAATGCTTTATACTTTCACATAAATCAACAGCAATAAAATTAACAGAATATGATGGGCTTACGTGTGGAATGAGCAGAAAACATGTGTTTTCAAATCATTTCAGGAAGCCTATGTTGTTTTAGAGTAGTGGTCTCCAATTCATGGATCTCCAACGGTTGCATATCTCTTACAGATTCAGTCTTAGAATATATCTACGCAGAAATTAGTAGGACTTTTGAAAAAAGGTTAAAATTGTTCATATTCTTGTTCTAGTTTGCCCCATATCTTTTCCATCAATTTTGTGTTAAGTCCCCATAACCTTGTTCTTGAAGGACCAATGGAGAGGGGATTGCTTCAGAGGTTTTCAAAATGCTTTAAAAATGAGGTAAAGTTAACCTGATCTTGGTTCCCTCGTATCAGTGACTCAATTTGAGAAGTAAGTGTTGAAAAAAGAGAAGGCAAGGCCCCTGTAAACATTAAATGAAAGTCAACTGAACTTGCCCATTTTGGTGAGATTGTCCAACAATCTAAAGCCAACACTTTGCCTAAATATAATGTCAGTACTCAGTAGTGATAAGGGTTAGGTAGTTTGGAACAGAACGACCAAACACTTTTGTTCTCTAGGCAATAACCCACCACTAGAGTTGTCTGAAAGAGGCTTTCTCCTATTTCCCCATTAAAATGCATGCAAGCTTGGCCAAATGTTCATGTGTATGGGGGTCAGGAATCACGGGATACAACATAGCTATCGGCCAAATGAGTGCTTTGCTGGCAGCTATCACTAATGTATGGTCTACTTAAGTCTTCAGTTTCTGAAAAGCTAATTCAAAAGTGACTTTCAGTATGACTGCACTTTGTTTTATCACTCTACCAAAAAAAGTCAAAATGTGTCTTTACTCCCTGGCTGTTTACCACTTTCATTATAGGCTCCATAGAAGCATCAAAGCCTTCCTCTAAGGTGCATACACTTTTATCTTTATGTAAAAAATGCCATCATGGTCGAAAGAATAGAAAGAATAAGGCAAAGAGGAAAACCATCAACCCAATGGCTTGATGCTAGAAGACCCTGGTGGACCTATCTAGGCTTGCACAAGATCGATCTTCCTACAGAGCGTTCATCCATCAAATCGCCATGGCTAGAGATCGAGCTGAAGGCTGATAAAAAAAAATGCAATACAAATAACTGAAACTCAAATCTAATTCTTAAGGAAAGTAAAGTGTTTAAAAATTGTTCCACGATGCATGGTTATGCAGCGCCCCAGAGTCCTGGTTGTTGCAGTACTGATGCTCCGCCACTAAGGGGAGTGATGGTACGTCTGATGGCACTGAAGGAGTTCACCTGACCAGGTATCACAGACACCAATGCACTTCACAGTCTGGCCTCCAGGGGGAGCTAAGGGCGCTATGTATTAGGCCACTCCTCACAGTCTGGTAAAACTGGGGGTTAGATAGGAAGTTAGAGAGAAGCTGACTGGGAATCGAACAGGCAACATCCTGTGGCAGAGGGTGTTGCGAGGAGAGACTCAGGGGGGTCCTTGTCAGGAGTGGGATCCTGGCAGAGGCCTAGCGAACTAGAGAGAACGTAAAGGGACCGCGCCTGCACTTCCTTGCGGCGGTGCCCGGAGAAAGGATAAGAAGCGAGGTGTATTGAGGAGGGTGAGAAATGAGATCAACGCAACAAGGAGAAACACCAGTAGGAGTCGTGCTGTAAGTCGAGGCAACATCCTACTGAGGCGCGCAGCTGGTGGCCGGAAACGCCGAGGAAGTATAGAGCTCCAGGCCTAACTTCAAACCTACGGCAGGACAGTCAGTTATAGGCGGGCTGTCTCACCCAAATCACCTAAGAAGACATAGGGGGCAACATTTGGAGAGGGGCGACTCTAGGGTCCCGGAAGAACTCCGAGCCTACCCGTCATACGGGTGCGTCCTAGCCATATAATCTGGGGGACGAAGCAGAACATCTTGATCGAGTTGTGAGGGAACTTCAGAAACAGACACAACAGTTGTGGGGACTATCCCGTAAGCACCGCAGGGGAGGACCACAACACACAAGCGCTAGAAGGTAAGCACAGATTTCCACCTGCAAAGGGAACTCTGGAGGTGCCATCGGACCAGCCGGACTCTCACTGCCCGGTTAACCGTATTTCGGACTGAGGATCCTGAAGCCTTCAGTAAAGAGGTAAAGAGACTGCAACCTGGTGTCCTCGTTAATTACTGTGACCGGCACTGCACCACATCATCACCACCACCCACACATCGAACTGTTATTCCTTTATTGGATCCCCCCTTAGCAGGGTCATGGGCCGGGGTCTAGCCACCGTGACATCGACAGAGCCAGAAGGGAGACCCGGTACTTAGGACTCGGTGACCCTGTGGTAGGGGGTGCTCCAGTTACAATAGTTAACAAAACATGTACCAAAGAGTGGTGTGTGAGGGTTTTGATCAGATTGTCTGCTAAAATCTATATACAAAGCTTAGATATGTCAATGAATGCAAAGTACTAACGACATATCTTATCCCGTACAATATCTCTGTTATATTTTATATTTACACTCTTTAGATCCTCCAAAAATAGTCCACACAGTGCTCAACATGGATGGCAGGTTATCTTGTAGAACACTTGAGAAAGTCAAGATGTTCCTAAAGAAATCACCTTGGTGTTCCTTTTTTATTTTAGATTATTTCAGAGAATAGCACTTGTACAAACATTACACTTCTCCTGATACAATATTGTAAAATATGTTTGAAGCTCCTTATTTTAAAAAAGGGAAAAATTATTTTTGTCTAAGACAACATACATGGTGCTCTTGTTAAGACAGATTTGTCTCCTGAGTCCTGACTACCTCATACACAGTACATCTTGGACTGGGCTCCTCTGGTAGAAGATTATCTGCAGAGAGAACAAAAAGATTGGATGCTGAAATGCAAATGGTCAGATCATCATCTATAGGCTGGGAGTCGGGAGATCCACACTTTGGCATAAAAGACCTCACCCTATCCTGGATCACCTCGTACCTTTCCAACCGCACTTTCAGCGTCTCCCACTCCCACACTACCTCCTCATCCCACATTCTCTCTGTTGGAGTCCCCCAAGGCTCTGTTCTAGGACCCCTACTCTTCTCAATCTATACACTTGGCTTGGGACAACTCATAAAGTCCCATGGATTCCAGTACCACCTCTATGATGATGACACTCAGATCTACCTCTCTGGCCCAGACGTCACCGCTCTGCTGTCCAGAATCCCAGAGTGCCTATCAGCCATATCCTCCTTCTTCTCCTCTCGCTTCCTCAGACTCAATGTGGACAAATCTGAACTCATCATCTTTCCTCCATCCCACAGATCTTCCTTACCTGACCTATCTATCGCAATCAATGACATCATGCTTTCTCCGCTGCCTCGGAGTAACCTTCGACTCTGCCCTGTCCTTCAAACCGCACATCCAAGATCTTTCCACCTCCTGTCGCCTCCAGCTCAAAAATATCTCCAGAATCCGTCCTTTCCTCAACCTTCAATCTACTAAAATGCTTGTGCAAGCCCTCATCATCTCCCGCCTTGACTACTGCAACATCCTTTTCTGCGGCCTCCCTGCTAACACCCTTGCACCTCTCCAGTCCATCCTTAACTCTGCTGCCCGACTAATCCATCTCTCTCCTCGCTACTCCTCCGCTTCCCCCCTCTGCAAATCTCTTCACTGGCTCCCATTCCCTCAGCGTATCCAGTTCAAATTACTACTACTGACCTACAAGGCCATCCATAACCTGTCTCCTCCATATATCTCTGAACTAATCTCCATATATCTTCCCTCACGTAATCTCCGGTCCTCCCAAGACCTCCTTCTCTCCTCCACACTTATTGGCTCGTCATCCAATCGCCTCCAAGACTTCTCCCGAATATCCCCCATCCTCTTGAATTCTCTGCCCCAACACGTCCGGTTATCCACCACATTCGGATCCTTCAGACGGAGCCTGAAAACACATCTCTTCAGGAAAACCTACAGCCTGCACTGACCCCGCTGCCTCCTCATCACTACCGAAGCTACCGCCTCACCAACATCGGAGCTCCTGCAACCCCCGACCTACTGTCTCCTTCCCCATAATCCTGCAGAATGTAAGCCCGCAAGGGCAGGGTCCTCGCCCCTCTGTATCAGTCTGTCATTGTAAGTTTGTCTACTGTAAGTGATATCTGTAACTTGTATGTAACCCCTTCTCATGTACAGCACCATGGAATCAATGGTGCTATATAAATAAATAATAATAATAATAATAATAAAATAATAATAATACACATAAAGGCTGTCATACATATTAGATATCTGTCAGCTTAGAAGGCAGTTATCTCAGCCATCACTCCCATACACTGGAGCACTCGATCATAAAGACCTGGGAGAACAAATGGATTGGCAGTCTGAAATTGGACATGCTGGATCCTAAAATCCCCAAACAATCAGTTGTTCGGGGCCCTTGTACATATTAAACTGTTGGCCAAACCCTCTGATATTTTGGGTTCACCCAAAATTAAGCTAATGTGTATGGGGGATATAGCCGATCCTGCCTACATCAGTGGATATAGCCAACTTTAGTCTGTGTGTGGGGGCCTTTACATATCTGTTTCCACTTAGGGTACATTAATACTAGACTTAGCCACTGTGACCTATCCACAGTGGAAATTCGAAAGCAAAATACGCAGTAGCAATTATGCAACACATTTGGAAACCTAAACTGACAAACTGCACATATAAAATTTGCAGCACTAGTCGATTTTCACTGCAGATTTGGTCTTCAGCATGTGGATTAGATATAGAAAAAACTTATAGCATTCATGCATTTTTGATGGACAGGGTAGAGAAACTCCTACCAGACACTTCTGGTGGTGACTTATCTTCTGGAGAACAATGGGGTCAAATGTTTAAGTTCAAACTACCTGACCCTTATCTCCACCAACATCAACTGTCAAAGAAGTTGGGAGGTCATAATACTCCTCAGATTGTCAGCTGTATGGGGCCTTAATGCCCCTGACACCACTTATCTGTACAATGAATACAATAGGGTCAGATACCTAAATATTCAACCTATTGAGTCCTGTCTATCCTCCAAGGTCAGCTCTGGGGCCCTACACCAGACTTCAGATTGTCAGATTGTTAGCAGGTCCTTTGTTTTTTAGTGAGTAATGAATAGTGCTGAGAGTAATCCCAACCAATGCTCCTGGTCAAAAGTGGTGCTTCTTTTTTTTTTTTTTTTTTTTTTAGAATAAAAAAACAGATTTAATTTTTCTAATCCTGGACAACCCAAAATATAATAGTCACCTAAAATAATATAATAATACAGATAAGTAAAATTATTGCTATAGGCACCAAATAATTGTCAACTTCAGTGTTGCTGGAATTTTCTTATCAGAATATTTCCACTTAAAGTAAAAGTTATACGAAAACAATTTCTTGGAATGAAATCATTGGTAATGTTTTAGGCTCTAGGGTCTCAACTTGTGGGTCGTGAACCCGTACTTAACAAAACTTTTGCTAATGGTAGTTGCAACTACACATGGCTTCTGGAATAGTTACTTGACAATACAGAGAACGTGACCACCTCTTCAGAGCAGCTCCAGCCATGTGTCTTCACGTTTGTACTTTGTTCTTCTCAAGCAAATATGAGGAACCACATGGATTTTTGAACCAAACTGATGACATTTAGAAGAAGCAAATGTGAATGGTTGGCTAGATCAAAACCATTCCTTACCACCTATAGATTAGACACATGGATGAATCTGGTAGATGAATTTGCAGATTTCCTCAAAGGGGACCGCTAAGGCCTCTTTAGTACCACATAAGAAGAACTAAGTATTATAAATGGCACATGGTAAGTGGGAGCCAAGTTCAGGTTTTGCAATGGGGTTCAGCAACTTAAAGTAACGCCTCTGATCTCTGGAGATTGCACTGTTTCCTTAAGCAAATAACAACTCTAGCACTTTACACTTGTTTTTTTATTCCTTTTCTTTTGTTGAGTTATTTCTATTCCCCATGTCAGGTTCCTGTGAATGTATATGGAAGGCTTGTTGTAAGGAGGGCACAACAATTCATCTAACCTGTACAATGGCCTAGGAAGGGTGTACTTAATTAGGGATGTGACACTTTGATTCAAATTGTAATGAGATGACATTCTGAGCCCATTTTTGGCAGTAGTTGACACTTTTTATGTCTTCTCCCAACTGTTAAAGTCACAAGGTGCAAAACCCCACTGGAAAGACCCCATACTTTCAGAAGGATGGTGACATGTGAGACTGATATTTCACAGTTTTCATCAATTTGTTCCTAAATAATTAAAGACAAGTTGGTTTTAATGGAAACATGTCAACAGATTCAGGATAGACTGTGTTCACATGTCCAGAAATCATCCGTTAGAATGGATCCAGCACCAATCCGTTGACAAAAAAGTTGTGTGGATACAGATTTTGGTCCGGCTTAAAATAAAATGATTTCAACTGGATCCGTCTTTTAACATAGAAGTCTATGGAAAATGGATCCGTTAGATAGTCATTTGTTTTGTTCCATTTGCAACTGATCCAGTAAGCAAAAAAAAGGATTATTTTCAAATGAGCAGAAAAACTGATGGTTAATTAACAGATCCATTTTCCGTAGACTTCAATGCTAAAAGACGGATCAAGTTGAAATTATTTTTTTTTATAGGCGGACAAAAAAGCTGTTTCATTGAGATTGTGGTTTGGCTTTTATCCTAAGTCATGTGGCAAGGCTCGTTAAAGGGTCGACATTGACTTTTAGGATTGCTACTTCCAAAAGGTGGCACTAGAGTTCTAGTTCTCTTCCTCTCTGAAGAGCCAATTAGCATAATTTTATGAACACTACAGCGCCATCATGCTGTTTGGTCGTTGTCCTCAGGTACTGCAGATCAGCTTCTGATGAAATGAATGAAGCGAACTGCAGTATGCGAGAGCAGCCACTAAACCAAGGGTGGGGAACCTCAGGCCCCAGGGCCATTTACGGCCCTCGATGAACTTTTATCAGGTCCCCGAGCAGATTCTCAGGGACCACATTCCTGGGCTTGGAACTGTATTTTGATTACAACCAGCTCATTAATTTCTTCTTGCTCTGTTAACACACACATGCAGTGTTCACTACTGAACACTGAAGGGCATACAATGAAAGATTACGTCCTGAAACCAGTGCCACAGTCATGATGCACTTTGTGGGTGGAGTTTGTTCGGCCCTCGAAGGATGGTATAAATATCCAAATGGCCCTTGGCAGAAAAAAGATTCCTCACCCCTGCTCTAAACGATGTGATGGAACTCCGATCCATGCGATATTTGCATCTCGACGCTGCCAAAGCTACTATCGGCTGATTGGGATTGGTAACAAGTAGCGGCTCCCAATTGATCTGGTATCCATCCTAAGGCTAAGGTCACATGGCTAACGAGAAAATCGGTCTCATTATGCTAATCATATTTGATCAGAGTTTAATCGGAGCTTGATCGGAGTGGGATCCGATTTTCTTGGCTGTGGAAAATAAAACAAAAGTTTCTCCATCATCTTCATTCATTCTGTCGTGAAAAACTAACCCATAGACTTGAATAGCTGAGCGCGCCTTGATTATTGGAGTCAAATCGAGCCTGCTGTGATTTTGTTCTTTCGACCACCTAATTCGAGGAAAAATTGTACATGTTCACCGGCCCATTAAATAACATGAGTACGAATGCTATCCGTCAAAAATGAGAAAAAAATCAGATGTTCACAGCTGCTTAGAATACCATAGATAAGGGGGCTAGCCATCAAAATGACGGATAGCACTCATGATTAAAAAGATCATGTGCGTGAGCCCTGAGGATAGATCATCAACATTGATATATTAGAAATCCCCTTCGAGGCTACTATTATGGATCCCCACAACATGGTTTACAATGGTAGTATAACAAGGTGTCTGAGCAGATGATTTCATTAGAAATTTTAAAATATACCCAAACTTAAATAAAAACAACTCATGATTTAATCTAATTTATTTATTTATTTTACAAAAATGGTTGTCCAGAAAATAGGAAATGTGTGAGACATGCAGAAAATGGAAATCAGTGAGTCAGTCATTTGCCATTTATAGTATTTCAGTATAGGATTCTGATTGTTCTTCTTACAGTACATATGTAAAGAAAAATCCACAATACAAGTGACGTGAATACATCGGTACAGACGCATGGATTACACAGATAACATCCCCCGTACACATCACTGCAGTCACCTTACACAGAATAGAAAAGTGGATTCTGCTCCATGGAAAGTGACATGGAGACATTAGACGTTGTTGGTAGAGCCTCATTCAGGATTTTATTTTTCTGGGTTTTTCCCTTTATCTGTGATCCCTCCTTGTTGGCAATAAATTGACACCTGGAGGTGTGATTCTGGTCTCTACCCAATCAGTGGTGACTGTATTAGATTATATGGAACACGCCTACTTGACACAAAGAATGGTAACACCCAATTGACAGAATAATTGAAAATTTTCAGGAAGAGTAACAGAGGAAGAGCACAGTATAGAATCCCAACAAAAGATTTTCCCAAATGTTCATTATAAAGGGACTACAAGTTATTTATTAAATCGGTCATGTCAGAAATGGTGACGTCGTCTTTACAGGACAGCAATCGTCGAAAAGTGACCTATTCTTTAAATCAGTTTTTTTATTACATGATTTTTTTATTTATGACATTTTGCTTACGTCAAAACCATCAAAATTAGTAATATTAAAATTTTCACACTGACCGTTAGGGCTTTTTTTATGCATTATGCTGTACCTTCTAATAAACAAATCTCTGAATACATCAGTTTAATTTGTACTATATCATTGAAGGGAAGTGCCATCAGAAGAGGATCACCGTTGTTTATCCCCCCGCCTTAAGCTTCCGCCATGTTAAAGAAAGGAGGTGGCTCAGTTATTGAAATGATGTGCAGTACTCGGCCGCGGCCACTGTTCGGTTGACGGAACTGTGCTGTTTAGTTCCATAACTGAGCCGTTCCAGTCACCGCCGACACCAGGAACAACTGATTGGCCGGGGTGCCACGTGTGACACCCCCATCGATCAGACATTGATGGCCTAGGCTATTAATGTTAACGTCCCAGACAACCCCTATAAAATAAAAAACAACTACAATAGTATGAAAGGGTTAACATTCATTTAATATTTATCTTAGCCAACAATATTTTAATGTCAACTATCAATATATATTTTTTTATTTGAATTACATTTCTTGTAGGGACCCCCGGACAATATATCTAGTTCATACATTATTATACTCCATTTTCATATCCATCCAATATTAATATTGTTCAAGAAAAAACAAGGTATCCCCAATTCGGGGATCCCAAAGATTCCAAACTCAGGGCTCGATTTTGAATGATGTGGAAGTGTCTATGCTCAGCCTCTTCTCCATTTATTGTCAGTGGGACTGCAGGAAGTACAGCACTTACAGTGAAAGAAATAAGTATTTGATCCCTTGCTGATTTTGTAAGTTTGCCCACTGACAAAGACATGGACAGTCTATATTTTTAAGGGTAGGAGGTTCATTTCAACATTGAGAGATAGAATATCAAAATAAAATCCAGAAAATCACATTGTGTAAATTATATAAATTTGCATTTTGCAGTGAGAAATAAGTATTTCATCCCTCTGGCAAACAAGACTTAATACTTGGAGGCAAAACCCTTGTTGGCAAGCAGAGCAGTCAGATGTTTTTGTAGTTGATGATGAGGTTTGCTCACATGTCAGGGGGAATTTTGGTCCACTCCTCTTTGCAGATCCTCTCTAAATCATTAAGTGTTCTATGGGATTAAGGTCTGTAGACTGGTAAGGCCACTCCATGACCTTAATGTGCTACTTTTTGAGCCACACCTTTATTGCCTTGGTTGTATGTTTTGGGGGATTGTCTTGCTGGAAGACGCAGCCACAACCCATTTTTAATGTCCTGGCGGAGGGAAGGGGTTTATCACTCAGGATTTTACGGTACATGGCTCCATCCATTCTCCCATTGATGCGGTGAAGTAGTCCTGTGCCATTATCAGAGAAACACCCCCAAAACATAATGTTTCCACCTCCATGCTTGACAGTGGGGATGGTCTTCTTTGGGTCATCGGCAGCATTTCTCTTCCTCCCAACACGGTGAGTTGAGTTAATTCAAAAGACCTCAATTTTTGTCTCCTCTGACCACAGCACCTTCTCCCAGTCACTCACAGAATCATCCAGGTGTTCATTGGTAAACTTCAGGCGGGCCTCAGCAAGGGATCAAATAATTATTTCTTTCACTGTAGCTATTTCAGTCAGTACCTTCGAGAATTAATAGAGAGGAGATCAAGCGTACAATCCATTCAATAGAGCAGAGATCAAGCATATGATCCATTCAATAGAGCAGAGATCGAGTATAGGATCAATTCAGGGGCGCGGAGATCACACTCATGATCCATTCAATGGAGCAGAGATCGCACATACGATCAATTCAATGGAGCAGAGATCGAGCATAGGATCAGTTGAATGAGCTCCATTCTCGTGGTTCCAAAGCCTTGATTTTGGGAATGTTGGGAATCCCAGCTATCGGAACAAGGGAAACTAGCAGGTTATCTGGTATGCTATGGATAGCTAGGTTTTTGGAATAATCCTTTTTGAATGATGGGATGTTGATAGACAAAACAAAGACATCAACTTCTTGGTGTAGGAGATAATTATGCTAAGTATACCGGGAATATTAATACCTAGCTGAATCTCTCGGATAAACCCGGTTTTAGCATGGACACAGGAACATGTCAAATAAAAGTTTCACCCACATAGAATGCTCTTGGAAAAAGCTCACCATTTCTAATTGAACTTAATAGCTGTCAGATTTGTTTTCATCATTTAGACTGTACACAGATGAGGCTGTCTAATTTGTATCAATCACTGCAAAAAACCCAACTTGACTGCACCGTAAAAGAACCAATTACAGTATTAATTAGCAGCGCTAATCATAGCCAAAATCATAGCACTCTTTTTTTTAATACATCTTTTATTGTTTTATTTCTTTTTTATTATTATTGTTTTTTCACTACACATATTATTTCTATTTTTACACTTTTTCAATATTTTTTGCAGTCATTTTTAAAATATATATTTTTGCAGCTTTTCTTTTTCTCTTGTTTCGCTATTTTCTTTTTTTTACGTAGGTGTATTTTTTTACTAGCCAAAAATAGAAACAACTGGTAAAATTGAAACAAAAAAGATGATATGCTGTGGGTGAAAGTTTCCATCCTATGTCTGGTTAGTCATGGTTTCCGTTTTTAACTAGGTTTACACGTTAGTGACGAGCACACAAAGCTATGTGGGTTCATTCTCTACTACACGATGAAGACTGATATGAGTAAAGTTCACAAGTGTAGGCCTATTACAGTACAGTTAGGTTGCTCTACGTCTGGAAAGGAATTTGTATATTTTATACAGAATATAGAGACAATTATGGAGTTGGCAAGGAAAACGATTAAGTGTGTACAAGGCTCTATCCATTGTATCTATAGATATAATTTGAAAATAGAGATAAAAAAACAGCTGATATTCTGTTGCTTCGTAACATACTGAGACTACATTGGTCATTATCATCACTTTACAGGGCACTAGACAAGTTGCAGATAAGACGAAAGATGAAAATGAATGTTGACAGCAAATATTGTCCAAAATTCTGTTAATACCCATAAATCTATATGGAATGTGATGAACAAGTGCTACACCAGGAACAGTGTTATTTTATACAGGGAAGTTAGTATCATTTTTCCCGGTCTGCAGTATGTTAGTCATACACCATCCATCGTCATCCTATGATGCTAAGATATATATATATATATATATATATATATATATATATATATACACACACAACAAGTGCCAAGAAGGAAATAATAGCCAACATAGCATTTCCAGAAACTCTTTACGTAAGGGACAAGACATGGTTTGGAAGATCTGGATCACACCTAACTTATTGCAAACCAGTTGAACCAGTCATCTTTGAACTTGAACAAAAAGTTTTAAAAAGTCACTGCAGCCTTTGACGTGGACAATTTTGGCTTCACGTATTGCAAATAGAAAAAAATAAATGCGGTATGTTGGGGTAAATGGGGAGCAAGTATTGTATAATGGTCCAGCACCGACACCGTAATAAACATTTTTTGAATTCGGCAAAAACCCGAGAGTCACAAAATGTAGTATTAATATCTCCCAGCCACTGGTGGACAGAAACAGAAGAGGGCCCCTGTGCAAGAACAATATGTGGGCCCTTAGCTGTCCAACAGACTCATCATAATATACAATTCTACCTGCTTTGGAGCCTCCTTACCTCTTGTGCCACTGGTTACACCAATGATATGTCCACCCCTGCAGCCAGCCATAGGTATGCTCATAATAAGGCAACCATCAGGGCTGCTTTCTCGAAAGAAAGTACTGGAGGAATCTAACTAAAAGTCTATTAAATATTTAGAATTTATTGACTGGATCCTAATGGACCCCAAGGAAGAATCTGTACCATGCCCCTCGACAATATAATGGCGCTTATAGCATTACCTTCCTCTTATACGGCAGACAATTCAGATGTTGTAACTTGATGTCTGGAGGTCACAATACAAGTTTCCTTTTATAAAACACGTGAACCCTTTGGTTTCTCTTAGGGTTTGTGAACACAGCATCTTTTAAGGCTAATTTTGCCAGGAACCCACCTGAAAAAGGGCTCAATAAATATTAAAAATGATGAACACATTCACAGCAGAGTTAAAACGACTTGCTGTGCACATTTTCCATCATTTTAACTTTTTTTAACCACTTCTGACTTTGAAAGCCGTGAAGCGGATAAAAGGAGTGACAGGACTATTCTTCAGGCGGCTTCTGCTTGGAAGCCATAACTATTTTTTATGTAACATTTTAAAAATTAAGACGCCGGTGGCAAAGATGAAACAAAAAAAGACAAAGAAGACGCTTCAATAAAAACACCGCTGCTGTTTTTCTGAAGTGCCTCCTGCTTTAAAAAAACTATGTAGCTACACCGGCGTCTATATTTAGGCACCATTTAGCCGCATGGAGCAATCGTGAGGGAACAAAACTTCTGGATTTGATTATCACAACGTTCCTGTTGTTCAGCGCACATAATAACATCTGGGGAATATCTCTAGAAATCTTGCCACAATGTATTTAACACATCTCATATAAATCAGCTATGGAACATAAAACAAGTTGTATGAGTTCAGGAGTAAAAAAAAAGATGCTTTCTTCTAGTAACAGCGCCACCCTTGTTAAAGGGCTGCGACTGGTATTGCAGCTCAACCCAGTCATGCCATGAATAAGAGTTGTGCCGTTGGGAGAAGAAATCAGCTAAAATTCCCTTAGTGTAAGGGAGGTTTGAGAAAATTGAAGTGTAGTAAAGACAAAATGTGTGCATCGCTTTTACCTGCAGGCTCTATATCTCTGGTGCTTTCAGCGCCGATAATGTTAATATTGATGGTGTCTGATGATTACACATTGTGCAGACCAGTCGCTGTCACTGTCGCTCTGTGAACACTACAAACAGATCTGAGTTGCCTTTTTGTGTACCAGAGATCTAACACTAAATGTGTTATTTGCTGTAACTCATTATGATATAATGATGTTTTTCTGCAGTTTTATTCAGTTCAGCCGTATGTCAGGCCAAAATGCCTAGTACACTGTAGATGCAAACTGGTTAACATCAGGATAACTCGTTATGACAGTACTGAAAGGATTACTGCTATGCTTTACAACACAGTAGGAGACCTCAAAAACATCTATTCAATCATGTATTCATTTTTTTATAATGGCAGTCAATGGGAAACAAAACATGTGGCTCGCACTGGCCCACCAAAGTATTCACTTGCCTTGGCTAGGCCCCACTTACCCACCAACGTGTGCAGTACTTGGCCCAATACATTTGATTCACTATGTAGAGACAAAAGCAGCATCTTCTTCACACAGCAAACTATCTAGTTTAATAATATATGGGAACAGAGGTAAATTTGTGAATGAGGGTAATGTAATATTTGCATGTAGCTTAACGCTGAGCCCCCAGAATCAATGTTACTCATGGCCCTTGTCACCCCAGTCCGACACTGTTCACGTTTACATACATTTGCACAAGATACAACTTGAATGTCAAGGAATAAACTCCCATCTGGATATCTACATTCCACATGCCTGATTCAGCATATAGGTATAAAAAAAGGTCAACTCCTGATTCATCCAGTCATTTAAATGTTTGCTGTACACAGGCAAGTCCACACAGGACGGAACTGCTGATTAAAGTTGGTGCGAATCGATTTGCAGGACCATCGGTCACGTCAGTAAGTTGTGGTCAACGGATGGAAGTCTTGAGAACCGCCTCTTACCTGACGGCATCCATGGCTCTACTTTCCGATTAGCTGGTGTAATGTGACGTCATCGTTGTGACGTGATGCACATGTGGCATCAAAGCACAAAAGAATCAAAAGAAGAACAGGCGATATATACTTTTTATGACCCCTTTTTTGCCCCGATTTACATGATATTAGGTTTATACTTGGTATTTTTAATGACTATCAATAAAAGTTATTTAAGGTTTTTTTTTTCTTTTTGGTTTTCTGTGTTGACAATCTGCTCATAAAAATCTGCACCAAAAGTGCAACATGTGAACAGATCCTAATCCTACATATCTCCTGCAGTAATTACATGTGGCTGCGTGAAAATTCACACCCTTCCCAATCACCAGGGTGGCTTCCTTCTGAAAACTGCTTGTCCAGAAAGGACAACCTGTTTAGTACTGGTCTGATTAGCAGTTTCCTGGACATTTATGGAAGGGTTGCCTTTGAAACATCTTGAAAATAACAGCAGATTGTTATATTGCTGTGTTCGCGCCTCAGGCTGCCAATGTTACTATAGTTATGCCTCCAACTAGGGCAATACACAACAAGCAGCAAGGGAGCCTGGAAAGTGTATAAAGTCTGCCCTGGCATATACAGCTTCGTCTGGAATCCATCTTGTGTTGCAATTATAGTCAGAGAGTGATCACACATTACTGGGCCAGAAGTGTTATGTTGTCAAACTGCATCATAAAATCACTTCTGGGAGAACATGAATCAACGGAAAGGTTCTCCTGGTGCTGTTCATTGTCACCTTATGCTGCAAATATTTACTGCTGTTTTTACTTAAGTAGAATTTGTATCCAAAATAAAACATGATGGCTGGGGAGAGATCTGGGGGTCATCATACTGTATGGGGGGCTGTGGAGGCCATCATACTATGTAGAGGACAATGGACGCATCACAAAGTGTGGATGGCTTCAGGGGCCATCGTCTGTGTAGGAAGCCAGCATAGTTTGGAGGGGGCTGTGGGGCATCATAATGAGTGTGTGGGGATTATGGGGACATTATATTGTGTTGGGGGCACCAAACTAGGTTCATCACGATGATCATGTGGGGGGGTAATGGGGGAAGATTCACCATGATAGTGTCATGGTGAGCATGGAGGGCATTTTTCTTGCAATAATACTCTACGGGGGCCATGAAAGGGGTGTCATAGTGGGTGAGGAGCTTCAGTAGGGGAAAAATTACTGCATTAGTGTTACAATACAAACCTCTTTCTCTGTCTTTAAAGCTGGGAAGTAAGCTCTTTTGTGACTGTGCCAAGCAATGCGCCGTGCCCACACCTAGTCCGCAGAATACAATTTTCTGTAGGATGGCGGGGAGTCCAAGTAGGACTTTTACAATCAGACCACATAATATCCATGTACTCCACTGCAGTCTTCTTCCCTTCCATCCTTTACTCTTTAGCTATCAATTGCTTGTTAGTAGGAATTAGAGACCGAATTAGGAGACCTTTACAGAAGGGAGTATGAGTGCAGGATCAGATTACTCCGGTTTTTCTATGGCTTTCCCTGATCTCTTTCTGTTTAGCCATGATGCGGTTTTCATACTTGGGATGAGTGAGAAAAGCAATTACTAGAATACATGTGCAAAATGCAAAACCTAATTATTAAACTTGGAGTTCACACATCTTTTTTTTGCAGCTGATCAAAACTGATTGATAAATTGATCTCAGTTTACATGTGTTGACTTTTTTTTCAATACTTCACCTTACCTCAAAAATCTCATCAGGATGTATCCTGTAAAAAGAAATTATTTTGGCACCTTCTTGAGTTCCATTAAAAATAATTAGGATCCTGCAAAAAGTGTGAACACACTGAATATTATATATTGCACAAGCAGAATACGAGGTATATCATCCATTTGGATTGTTCATATTATATAAAAACAGAAAAATGAAAGTCTTTAGTTCCTACTTAAAAAAAACACGGAGATTAAAAACGAAGCTATTGATAATCACACAATGCGAAGAAATGGAATGATATAAAAATGAAATTTCTTCTGTAGTCTATAATAAAATTCAGTATTTGGACACTGGTTTGGATGTGTCCAACATTACCATTCGGCAACATACGGTAAAACCTTCAATTTCTCACAAATGTAATTATCGGGAAATGCTAGCAAAACGCTTGACAGGTTCCATTAAGGCTGCTTTCACACATCAGTTTTTGCCATCAGTCACAATCCGTCGCAGATTGTGAAAAACTGATGCGACAGATCCGTTTTTTTGCTGGATCCGACTAACTGAACCAGCTAATTGGATCCTAAAACAATTGGAGCAAGCCCAGTTAAAAAAAACGGATTCTGTTGCCGGATTCCATCATTTGATGGATCCGGCGCCATAGGCTTCCATTCTAGCAAACGACGGACGGCGACAGATCCGTCGCTGTTCGTTTTTTTGACGGACACAAAATACGTTACTATGTCCATTGTCTCCGGCCGCCGGATAAACCATTTTCGATGGATCCGGCGAAAAACAGATGAAACATGAGGCCATCCATCGCAATCTGTCTCTAATACAAGTCTATGAGAAAAAAACGGATCCAGCGGCGGCTTTTGCCGGATCAGTTTTTTCAAAATTTGCCAGATTGTGACTGACGGCAAAAAACTGATGTGTGAAAGCAGCCTAATATCGCAACCGTTGAGTGGCCATACATAGAAAAATATAACAAAAACAGCTTCCACCAGAATATCACTAAGGGCTCCCATACATATTAGATAGCTGTCAGCTGAATAATCATTTGGCTAACAACTTCGGTAATTCTCCCGACTTCCCCATACACAGGAACTCTCATCTTAGGGCAGATCGTAAAGAAAGATTGGCTGAGCCCGCCAATGTTGATGGGCTTGGCTGATGGTCTAATGTGTATGGGGGCATCAGCAGACTGATGGTCGGGAGAGATGTTGATTGCACTTCTCTGATTTTGGACTGCCGATTGCATTGTTCTCCCTGAGATAAGCCACCAGCCGACCTGTCAGATGGTGACTTTCTCATAGAGAACTCAGGCATGCTTGGGAGAGCCAGTGCTCCCGTGTATGGGATGGGAGAGAAGGCAAAGGTGGCTGTCGCCAAATCATGTTAAAACATCCAATGTCTATGGCCAGCCTAAGACAACCAGATTTGGAAAAAATGCATTTAAAGCCACCATACAGACTAGATGGTCAGTAAATCCCACCTGAACTGAGAGGTTTGGAAGACTTTAATCTAATTTGTGTGGGGAGGGTCGAAGAGGGGTGAATAAAAGAGTTTTTTTTTCTTGGAATCCCTTCCCACCAGATTCTATTTGCACCATATTTATTGGCTTTGAATCAAATATCCCCCTCTAATTGAAAAAAATTTAATTTTTGGGAAATTTAGTCAACTCAATTCACATCTCACGTTGTCACAAAGCCATAGACATTACTGATCCCATTACCAATAGATGAAAGATGGCTGATGACCAACTCTATATAGAGGCCTTCAACCATTACGGAAGAGAAAGAAATATCAGGTAGGTTGGATTTTTTGTTGTTGCAAAAGTTGAGCTGGAGAGGAATCTGACAGTAGTTTTTTCTGCCCTGCCCATTGAAAAATAGGTTTTCTAAACTTATGACTGGGTATAATTTCATCTTCAAATAACAAGAAGTTCAGATCTGGTATAAAACATTCTTGAGAAGCAAATATATGAAGCTCTAACTTTTGAACATCAAAAGCGTTGAGGTTCACCATAACCCAATAATCCTACTTATCTCACCACTATGTTCTACCAAACATATTTACTACAGAGCCATCCATTCAGACACCCATTCCCTCAAAGATGCACCAATAAGATAATCTGACTCTTCCCATCAACTCTTTCTCTCATTTCGACGAAATTTGCAAATTGTATTAGACTATTGTAAAATATCTGAATATTTCTATTTTCTTAGAAAAAAAATCAAGATTGTACATAGCTTTCACGTGGCAAACGAGGTGTATCCGGAGCACTGTGTATCTTATTATCGTTGATTTGGATAATAAAGGATAACATGTTATTGGCGGGAAACATGTCACAGAAGATGACTGCACAGAGCAGAACGCACTATCATAAATAATCCGGAATTGTGTAGCATTGTATACTTTTAGAGCGTGGGAGAATTACAGCTCTGAGTTATCTGTGAAAGCTGTCACTCTGACCGCTCGTGCTGCTTCCATCAACTTCTCGAAGATATTCTAAATTACTTGTGCAGTCTTATTCCTCGGAGATCACACCCGTACAATGAATGACTTCCTATTATAACGACGTCAAGATAGTTAAGGTAATTGATGACCTGAAGGGAAAGCTAATTAATTGACCTCCATTTCAAAGTGTGTAACATGAATCATCACTCGCTCTAACGCAACATTCTTAGATATGCATTTTAATTACCTGCTTCTTCTGATATTTCCTTTGTTTGTGAAGCCCCATTGTTGACTCTTAAAGCAGGCATTTCAAGTTGGAAAGGAATCTGTCAGCAGATTTCACACCCCGAGCTATTTATATACACATGTAGCTCTTTCAAAGACAAGTCCAGCAATACGTTTACATAGCCAGTCCATTCATCCTTACCTATGAAATCAGTGTTTTAATTAACATGCAAATGAGGCTGAAGGACTATGGTAGATCTGAAGCCTCTGTCACTCCAGCTCTATTCCCTGTTGAATACCACCTCCCCCTCCTGCTTGACTGACTGTCTCTGTGACTTCATGCAAAGGAGCCATCAGTCAAGCAGCAGGAGGAGGCGGTACTGGGCAGGGAATAGAGCTGGAGTGACAGAGGTTTCAGATCTACCAAATGAATTTGCATATTAGTTCAAACTCTTATTTGTCAGTAACAGAGGGATGGACTGGCCATGTTAAGATATTTCTGGACTTGTCTATGAAAGAGCTACATGCACATATAAATAGTTTAGAGGTGGAATAATGTTGACAGATTCCCCTTTAACTTCCATCTGAAGCTCTGGTTAAAAGTGAAATATTTTTAAGTCTATTTATGTCTTTTAAAAGTAAGATAAAAGTCTAAAAAAACAAGTGTATGACTCTATGAAGAATGCACTAATTACAGTTGGACATAGCGACACATTGACTAAGTAAATACCAAAGTGAAAATAATGAGCTTCGACATTTTGCTACAGAAATTAGAATGAAAAAATTAAGAACTCATTTGATATGATGGATCGGGGATCTTTCCTTAAGTTGTATATAATGTGCCAATCTTTGTAGTTTCTTATTGTTCTCTCCATCTTCTCCTTTCCAGGGTCAATGAGTTTTGTTTTAAGCATCCACAAATAACTTAAGGATAGTAAGGTGATGATGAAGGTGAGATGTGTAGCACTGGCAGTGAAGCTGCTGTATTGTCTCAAGCAGTCGTAACTGAATCATCTCAAGTCTTCTTGGTCATAGTGCAAGATGGATCTTCTTGGGATAGACAACTCTGTCTCTGCCGCCACTCAAATGACTAACAAGGGCTCTTCTGAGTCTGGCTAAGGAGGTCATTGTAGATTTGTGAGCGTAGAAACCTTGGGTAGGAATCCCTTTCCATTAGGCTCCGCACTCTCAGTTGGGCGAGGTCGAAACAAGACAAGGTTGGATGCACAAGGTTTAGTTTGGTCAATTCTCGGGTCGGAAAATCAATGTTGACCTATGGAACGACAAGAGAATATATGTGTCTATGAGCTCAGGATGGGGTAAATTCAATCATAATTTCATTAAATGGTAACTTTCAATAAACTTAGAGTCATCTGATGGCAAATTCCATGACTGACACAATTTGTAAAATTCTTTGTTTTCTCAAAATTAAATTTTTAGCCTTAAGAATCACATTGTCAGCCAATAGGTATTGGCTCCCTTCTGTCTAAATTACTATCCACTCCCTTCTGTCAAGTATAATCTGTCTCAAGCAGCAGAGCTACAGAGATGCCTACTTGAATTACAGGAAATGGGGTTGGGTCTTTGTTTTTCTGCTTCTGGTCGCCTTTCTGTTAACATGACATACATACCTAACAAAGAGGTGGTCTTTCAGTTCGGAACAGGCAATCAATCAGACAATGGCAAGTACAAGGCACAATGTAAAGGAAGGGAAATTCCAGCACCTTGGGTACTGACAGAAACCATGGTACTGATAGCACCTATGGTACCGACAGAATGCTGATGCAAGGAACTGTCCACTGAAAAGGAGAGGATGCTATGTAATAAAGGATAAGAATTAAGACCGGATGAAAGACTAATATGTGCAACTAAATTGTTGTGGGGGATGAAGGCAGAAAAATTATGCTTTTAGCCTGTTTTGAGGTAAAGTAACAGGTACACTAAAAATATTTAATTTATTCTCAGTATATTCAAATATATATTAAAAATTATTGTCATCCCAGCAATTACTAAGGAGCTAATTATAGAGTTTGATGAAATTGTAAGATGTGGTATGATCAGACCATGTTCCAGTATGGTCAGACACAGCCATTACACAGTACACAGCAAGGGCACATGTATAAAGATTATCTCGGCACAGGAACATTTTTTTTTAAACACGACCAATTGTGGAAGTTCTTATTATTCCAGGATCTAGTGAATAAAATGAACTTTGTTCATGGGGTAATTCCTTTACGTCTACAAACCACTAAGCTTCTGTAATCCAAATATATTCATCTACAGTTACGCAAATCAATTTATCATTTCCTTAGAAGAAAATCTTTACGATATTTGGAAAGTATCAGCTTAGCTTTGTGGTATAATTACTTATTTTTGTTAAAGACGTTTGCAATAAATTCACGCTAGGTATGGGTAAAGGAATGGCTTATGAGTCATATGACTTAACTTCAAGGACCTACTCAACATCTGAATCACCAGTAGATGGAATATGCTAAAGGCAATGTAATGACCTTATGTCAAGAAAATGTTATTCAGTGATTATTTTTAAAATCGCCAACCATTTTACTGAATTATTCCAAAGGGTTGTGCTGCTATATTATGCCTACATTTAAAAATATCTATCGTGTTCCTGTGAAATGCCAAGACAGAACACTATAAAAATAGCCCATTGGTACGTGATTATTGAAGGGCAGGTTAGGTTTAAGTCTTTCAGATGTGCCAAAATCTTTATGAACTTAATATAGAATATATATAACGTAATATTCTTTGCTGTATATTTGGCATTTCTATAACATAGTACAAAGAGAATAAAAAATTAGACCTCTGTCTTACTAAAGCAATTGGAAGTTTTACAACATGAAGTCAAAGTTTTAATAAAATCAGTTGTATCTGCTGCACATTTACCACTTTTCGACCTAAAAGTTGCATATTCTGAACAGATCATAGCAGTATTAAAGTGAATCTGTCACCAGGTTCTAAGAGCACGCCTGTGCTCGAAACGCGTCCAGTCGGGTGTTGGTTACTCTCCCCTACCGACCATGCCGGTCATGTCTCAGCAGCGTTTTAATATGTACTAATAAAGTTTCTATATTTTATTCCTGGTGCTGGAACCATTTCTTCTTTTTCAATACGTTGATCAGCGTTGTGGCACCAACACTTTGTCTCCGTGCTCGGACCAACATTTACCACATCGGATGGAAGAATAAGGGTGAGCTGAAATATACATTTTTTTTCTTTTGTGACCAGGTTTTTGCTACCCAATCTGGGAGCAGCATAATGTAGGGTTAGAGACACCGATTCCAGTGATGTGTCACTTACAAGGTTGACTGCTTCAGTTTTGATAAAATCACTGTTTTATCTGCGACAGATCTAGCAGTTCTCTAAATGCTGAGCCCTATATAACCCCACCCACACCAGTGATTGGCCGCTTTCTGTGCATGGGTTTGAAAGCTGCCAATCCCTGATGGGGGCGTGGTTGGACTACATGGCAGCAGGTTTACTTGTCCTCTAGTGTTAATCTCCTGCTGATAAAACAGTGATTTTATCAAAACTACAGCAGGCAGCGTAGTAAGTGACACATTTCTGAAATCAGGTCTCCATATTATGCTGCTCCCAGATTAGGTGATAGATTTCCTTTACTAGTCTAATGGTAAAAATTCAAATGTCGCTCTTGATGACAGTCATGTAGTAGGTGGTAGGGAGAGAACATAGCTAGTTCTGCTCCCAAATTAGAACGTTATCTTGAAGTTTGATCCCAATCAAGTTATTTTTTTAGTTCATATTTGATGCTGGGAACGTTATCAACTTGTAAACCCTAGAGCCACACCACAGAAATGCAGACTTTTCATAAATCTTTACGTAGCTGGCTTCCAAGCTCAACCCAACAGAAGAACTTGATTGGCGAGGAACCAGCTAAACATTTAGAGAACCATCTTCAATGTTATATGTATACTGCATGGCCGCAAAGAAGAGTGTCTTCAGGAAGTATAATTGTATTTGTACCATTGAACATCAAAATACCTTCTTATAAGAAGACTTACCTCTCTGGGAGCTTGAACATCAATGAATTCCTGGAAAATGTGATGTGCTTTTGCAGACAGTTTATTTACAGAGCGCGTCTTTCTGAAGTCCTCACAGGCTATCCAGAACTCAAGGTTCTCCTCGCTGAATTCAGTCTGAAGGAAGGCACGAAATGCAGAGCGACCATCTACAAAAAAAAGGCAAAGTTGTTACGGTTCACCTTGTATACGTTGTGTTAGCGAACATCAAAAAACACAGGAGCTGCCCATAAAAATACATCTGGGGTGAAGATCGGACAATTTTAAACAGAGGTCCCCAGAGAAATAATGGGTAATTAATCCGACACTCAATCTTCAGATGAAGTAAAAACAATGTATTTATTTAGTCAATCCATGATGATTAAAACATATCACAAGATTAAAAGCAGGACATCTTGGCAGAAAAATAAACCTTTGGCCTACGCGTTTTGAACCGATGTGTCTGAACGGTTCTTACTCATAGCATACACCGTGCCATAAGTAAGAGACATTTTCATACGGCCTCATCTTTCCAAGAGCGGAGAATGGCTATAAGAGCATCTCCCACTTGGGAGGACCCAACACATCGGTGCATTTCATGCTCAGCTCACTGATTCCAGTGAAACCTTCCATATCACCTGCAGAGGCGAAAATTATCTAGTAACTTTAATTTGTGAAGAAAAAGGGAAAAAAAATCTATCCCATTTTTTCTTCTTTTTTTTAATGAAAAGAAAAATTACAAACTGTAAAATTTTGCTCAGGGCCTACCAACATTATTTTTTTTAATAAATGCCTTTGGTGTTCTAAAACTAAAATATTGTATTAATCTAGGTAGAAACTGCAATAATAATATAATACAAGGGAGCATAAAAAGATGTGTACACCAAAAATGTATTTATCTCAAGAGATTAGATACCTAAGGCCACATTCACACATTCAGTATTTGGTTAGTATTTTACATCAGTATTTGTAAGCCAAAACCAGGAATGGGTGATAAATCCAGAAGTGGTGCATATGTTTCCTTTATACTTTTCCAATATTTGTTCCACTCCTGGTTTTGGCTTACAAATACTGATGTGAAATACTGACCAAATACTGATTATTGGCCGGGATTTTAGCTCTCATTATTCATGGACGCACTTGTATAAAAAATATTTTTTTCAACACGAAAGCAAATGATGCCACCTAGAAAGATGTCAAAATGGCAGAATTCTTTTTAAGTTTCACGACTCATGAGTTGTCTCTTACAAATAGGGTGCAATATCTTTCTCATCTAATTTACCTAAATTGTTTTGGGGCACAGAATCTTTTAAAATGGTTATTTATTTCCCGTACTGTAAGAGAAAGAAGAAGGTCCAGAAGGTGTGGAGTGTTAGGTGAACGAACGTGTGTGACTGTGTGTGTGTAATTATATTTTTACAGTGTCGGACTTGGGAGCCTAAGGCAGTGAATGCAGGATACAAGTATGGGCCTGACTCTGACCTTAGATGTCTCGATGGATGATTATACGGTATGTCTGATCCTTCTGATCCTTTATGTCTCACCCAGTAAACGCCTGACCCTTTATGTCTGGATGTGTGAACATGTAATCTATTCTAGATGACTTTTTTCCGCATTGTATGCCACCGTTATGTGAGAAAACTATGGTGGTATTATTTTTACACCATTCGGCACAACTTATCTGCACACTATATTGCACTATTATATGCAATTCTGTATGCAGCATTACATTTATATATGTCACCTGTCAATATATTTTCTAATTGTGTTGCTTTTAAAACTATTTTATTTAGGTTTAACATGCACATAGGAAAATCAAAGAAATGAGCCGGAGCATAAGTTTGTATATGTGCAATGTGTAGGAGCACGTTCACACAAAACCTAAGAGAAAAGTAAATAGTTAAATAGTAATGCTACATATAAATAACACAGGGTGCTGCTTAGTAAGCAATGTTTTTTATTAGCAAAGCCTAAAACGCCATCCCACCGCGACAAGGTGTACCCTCATCCGGATGGTCCTATCCTCTAATACTAAAACCTCACTTTATGTCAGACGATCTGAATGTAGATAAGGACAGTGTAGGATCAGGGCCCGCTGTTCAGACACCCACCCATGGGAAGCTATATAGGTGAAATGTCCAGCTCAGAAAGAAGGACCACTCCCCTGTTTGTACAAAGAACAAGAAACTACAGCAAAACCAAAGAAATCCCCTTTTTTCAGCTAGGTATTTCACTTATATAGCTTCCCATGGGCAGATGTCTGAAACAGTCGGGGCCTCAGGTTTTAATATTAAAGGATAGTGTTATCGCGATGACTCTAGTTCCCAATTTTTGGCTGATACTTGAGCAAAACATTTGGGTGTCCGGTGATTAGATAGTTTTTGCTGGCATAAAAAACAGTGATTGGCAGCACATTAGCCAATGTAAAGAGTAGATGTGCTATGGATAACATGATGCTGTGTGGGGACAGAAAGATCCTATTATTGATTATTCTATTCCCATGTGTACTCATTCGCCTGTATAATTAAACAAGCGCTGATCAACTTGTATAACGTCACTATGAGCTTGCTAATGGTCTGAAATCTACCCATCTAAATGCTATGTCTGTACAGGCTCTGTGCACACATGTATGCATTGTCTATAAGGCCTTAAAGGGGATGTCCAGGCTTGGGGTTCAAGTCTGCAGTCACTCTTTCTGACTGCAGGCATGTGAATCCTCACAGTGCGCACCCTCTGTGCTGTCAGGATTTTCCGATGCCGGCATCAGGAGCGGGCAGTCACGTAACCACAAGCATGCGATTTGCATACTTTATTTATTTATTTCTTTTACTCAACTTGTATAGCATCACAAATTCCACAGCGCTTTACAGGCATCATCACTGTCCTCATTTGGGCTCATAATCTAGGTTCCCTATCAGTATGTCTTTGGCGTGTGGGAGGAAACCGGAGAACCTTGATGAAACCCACGCAAACACGGGGAGAATATACAAACGCCTTGTAGATGTTGTCCTTGGTGGGATTTAAACCTGTAACCCCAGTACTGCAAGAACCCCAGTTCACTGAACCACCATATTTCCAACTACATTCCAACTAGATGTGTTCAGCCTCACTTAATTTTCTTATATTTAACGAGGCCGCGCACATCTAGTTGGCATGTGACCGCATGTATACAAATTACATACTAGCAGTAACGTGCCCACCTGCTCCCGGCGCCAACAATGGAGAAACCTGAAAGCGCACAGTGTGTACACTGTGAAAGTTCACAAGTCTGCAGCCACATAAAGTGACTGTAGATAACCCAACCTCTTTAACCTCCAACCCAACCTCCTCAACCCATTCTGCCATCGGACAGAATAGTATGTCCGATAGCAGAACCCCTGCTTTGATGCGGGCTCTACCGGTGAGCTCGTATCAAAGCCGGGAAATGTCAGCTGTTTCACGATCCGTCCGTGCCTATTAACTAGTTAAATGCCGCTGTCAAACTCTGACAGCAGCATTTAACAAGCACTTCCGGCCATTGGGCTGGAAATGCACGCACCGGTGACCCCTGTCACGTGCTCCGGGGTCAGTGGGGCATCGGTATGACAACTAGGAGACCTCTATGGTTGTTGATGCCAGATTGTTGTGAGCGCCACCCTGTGGTCACGCTCATAGCAATGCTGTAATTCTGCTACATAGAGGCGATCTATGCTTCTCTCCTATGTAGCTGAGTCAATCGAGTTGTGCCAGATTCTAGCCTCCCATGGAGGCTATTGAAGCATGGCAAAAGTAAAAATAAATTGTTTTTAAAAATATGAAACAAATAAAAAAATAAAAAAGTTTAAATTTCCCCCCTTTCGCCCCATTCAAAATAAAATCGTTAAAAAAAAAAAGCCTACACTTATTTGGTATCGCGGCTTTCAGGTCACATGGTACCGCTCATTACAGTAATGAATATGCGGCTCCACCCCTATGGGAGTGGAGTGGGGTCCATATTCATTACTGTAATGAGCGGTACCATGTGACCGCTCAATACAGGAAGAAGCTGTCAGCGCCTGGAGAACGAGAGACGTCCAGGGACTGCGCCAGTAGCAGGTGAGTATGATTAGGCAGCTGCCACTCCCCCTCCCCTGCCGACCTCTGGGAATGACTCGAGTATAAGCCGAGAGGGGCAATTTCAGCCTAAAAAAATGGGCTGAAATTCTCGGCTTATACTCGAGTATATACGGTAATTCCTGCAGTACTCGGGTGTATCCCATCCGGGCCTGGAGATTTGTCAATTTTAGTGATTTTTAGACGCCGCTGTACTTCCTGCTGGGAAGTGTGGGATTGCACTTTTTTGGGGGAACTTCACCGCAGTTGGAATTTTTTTCCCATTTTCTAGTACCCGACATGGTAAAAACCAATGGTGTCGTTCAAAGGTACAACTTGTCCTGCAAAAAATGCGCCCTCACATGGCAATATTGACAGAAAAATAAAAAAGTTGTGGCTCTGGGAAGGAGGGGAGTGAAAATGAGAACGCAAAACCGAAAAAAGCTGCGGGGGTTAAGTTGGCCATATACATTAGTTAGCTGTGGACCTAGTGCTCCTGTGTTCTCTGAGAGAGCCATGCCAGAATCATCCAATAGCAACATATCTCTCCATCGAACCAAAGGATTGGGCAATTGTATTCCAACTTCGAATCCTTATATCACCCAAAATAGTCTATTTGTGGACAGTCGGTAAGCCCCCATAAATAAAAGATGCTTGTGCGAAAACAACAGACTTGGCCCATTTTTATTTAATGTGCATGGGGTCATTTATTATCCCATAATACATTTATTAGCAATCCTTGTAAATTGAGTGAAGTTACATTGACACAAGGAGCTGTAGCAAGCTAACTTGGCTGTGCGAAATCTTTGTCATGGAAATACACAGCAGATGAAACAACATAAAACGTGTTAATCTCCACACCGACTGAGCCCAAGTGAGGAACATTTACTAACATCAGCATCAGGCGGTTGTACACGTGCAACTTTTCATTAAGTTTTGTATCTTTTTTTCAATGGAGTTGCAGGAGCCAAAATCAGGGAATGATGCATAAAAAAACCAGTGCAAATCAGAATCAAAACCTGCACGTGTATGGGCACCCCAGGCAGCCAAACACAAGATTACTACTGTCTATTGCTCTATGACTAGCACTATTCCCTATTATTCTTTAAAAACATGGGGAAAACCTAACGTCACTTTAATTCATCTATGCAATTTATCAGGAACACATCAGTGCCGTTTTCAGTACAATACACAGCAAGGCCATTATTGTAGCTTTGTTATAGTTGTATGCGTTCTAGATTAATAAGGCACGGGAGAAACAATCAATTCAGGATGTTTACAAGTAATATATAGTACGCAGCTCTCCTGCCTTTTTATGTTAATTGTACTTACATTTATGAGACAAGAGAAGATCGAACGATCGAGCCCACCTTCTAGCTTCTTCTGCGCTCAGTCGTCTGTGGGAGCGAAAGAGATACTTAATCCGTGACTCGTCGGTTCTAGAATACAGGGAGCAAGGAAAGAACTGTCTACAACAAGAAGATATTCAGTTAAATAATTAGTATATAGGAAATTCAAAAACAATTTGTGAACCCATTGGAATTATCAAGTGACATTGGTTATTGAGCCCTTGGACATCAGAAGGTATGTGCCCCAAAAAAGGAAAAATGTCATCAGAAAATTAATGATTTCTTAAATCAGGTTTTTGTGTTAAAGGCATTTTTTTAATTGTTTTTGGAACTGTTTTATTTCATATCATGATCTTTATTAAAAAAAAAAAAAAAATTGTAATCTTGTAATTATTACATTGATGACTGGGGCCATTTTAGTCTCTAATTTGCTGTTTCAGGAAGTGTTTTCAGTAGTTGCCCTATCAACAGAGGCAGGACTACGATGACAGGTAACGCCTCAATGCCGAGCTGATAACACAGGATCCACCAATCACAATCAGTGATGTCATAGCTCCCCCTAATTTGTAATGACATATGCACACCCTCATGAGATGCTTCAGTACAAGAGATAGGGTCACAGCCTATTCATTGTGGCTAATGTACATGTGTTGATTCCTGAAACAACAGGAAGATAGTGAAAAATTCCCAGCTTCTAGTATCAAAATTGCAAGATTTCTAATGTTTATTTTTAATAAAAATTGTGATTAAAAACAGTGCAAAAGTAAAAAAAAATAAAAATAAATTAGCAACGAAAAAAAATCTGATCTGCACGATTGTTCATTTTCTGACGAGTCATTCCCTTTAAAAAAAGCTTTTGCCATTATACACTAAGCTTAGGTTTATAAAATGCATTTGAGGAACAATTATTTTTTGCAGTGTGAATTATTGTTTGTGCGGTCTGTTCACATATCGATTTTGTTAACCATGAAAATCGATGTCAAATGCATCTATAAGAATGAATGAACCCAGCAAATGCCAAAATGCCATGCACTGAGATTCCTGACGTATATCTCCGACAGAATGGCAGAAGCTCAAAATGTAGTCTGAATATAGCCTACGGTCAGAGATCTGCATGAAAAAATAAAATTCTATGATATACATAAAAAAATAAATAAATATAAATATATATATATAAATAAATATAAATATATACAGTATATAGGCATATTTTCCTATTCCTGTGCACATCTTACAGTATCTGTTACATTGCTTAGCATCAACAGTAGTTGCAATTTGCGGTCATGTGTAATTTAATTAAATGGAAGCACATTTTAATTATGACTGAACCAGTAGCTCTAAAGCTGATTTACAGACATAATCTCTGATCCTCACTGTGATATGCTCGCTGGCTGCTGCAACATTGGCCAAATTGACTTTTGACTGTAGTGTACCCTTAAACAGGACAAATGATTTTAAGCCTAGCTGATCTATAATGACAGTATATACGAAAAGTTATAAAAAAATAATTAAGGCAGGTGCAGACGACCAAAGATTCTCTCATCCGAGAGAACCGGGTCAATGATGCAAATTACACTCTGATTAAAGTCTGATCAGAATGTGACCATAGTGTGATCCAATTCTCTTGGATTAGGAGAAGCTAGAGAAACAAATGTCTTCATCTTCTCCATTCTGTCTGTGCGTGGAAATCGGACTGCACTCAGATGTCATTCGAGTGCAGTCCAATGTTTTCCATGCACTCGTTGATTTGCATAGCCGAGTGTGATCCGAACATTGGATCAAGCTCACACATGCAGAGTCAGTCTTACGAAAAAATGGCTGTGTACAGCTCCACATAATAAAATATGATCATATGTGTGAGCCCTTACATGAAAAAAGTGATGTATTTCGTACTTAATGTGTATGTAAATGACTCCAATTGATGCAGAATTGGGGTTTAAATTTCCACTAGATGGGCATGACTGGAGCTTCTGGACCAGAAGATTACCCAAGTCATTTACGCTAGCACCATGCACCCTATAAACTTTTTTATTTATTTTTTTTATTTTTTTTACATTTTAAATAAAAAAGTAGATTTTTTCACAGTTGAAATTTTTTATAATATTCATTTTTTTTTCTAATAAAATACATCATAACCCCTTGACAGGACCTCTTTAAGGACATTTAGATAGTTGCAAGGCATTTTTAATTTTGAGATGAGTTCCAAAGTCTCTGTTGGCTGCCAAGTAATCTGTCAGAAGATAAGAGACTGAATTATAGCAGTCAGTTTGCCTCTAATTCTGTTTGCCGCTACAGGTTCCCCGGCAAGTCTCTGAGAAGTGGATCGCCTCCCACGGAGCCACGCATTATTGTTGGATCGCTCTGGATGGCTGTGAGCGATATTCCATTTCACATCATATTAGCAAAATCCTATGTTTCCCTAATATATTCAGCAATAATAGCTGCACATATTTCCCCTGAGATTGTTCTAGCAGGAAAACAAGAATATGAGAGTATGGCATTCTAATCTAAGAATATATACAGCCAATATTTACAGCATAAAATCTCCAGCACTGGACACTCGGGTCTTGCAGTGGACACTCGGTCTTGCAGTTACATTTTTAGGAAGCCCTCTGTTGGTATCATCAATTATGGTGTATCTATGAAATACCAGATAAGGAATAATACCATCAAACCCTGGGCAGATAATGGTGTCAACTGTTTGGCTGCAGTATATATTTATCGTTATGTAATAGGATTGGGTTTTTTTAATGCTTATTAGAATTATTTATGACTAGTGATGATCGAGCACTGAAATGCTCATGAGCTTGGTACTTGAATCGAGCATGTCGGATGCTCTGATGCGCGCTACTCGAGTAGTGAGCATATATTGGAAGAATATCCAAAGAGAAAAAAAGTAATGCTGGATCCGTGAGGTAAAAATATCCTTGTTTTTATTTGACAATCATTTAAAAAAATCACATCAGGGTAGTCAGTAACTGGTCGACGCGTTTTGGTCCTTTTGTTACGACTAAGGCTCGTGCCGAAACGCGTCAACCAGTTACTGACTACCCTGATGTGATTTTTTAAATGATTTTCAAATAAAAACAAGGATATTTTTACCTCCATTATTCCAAAGATTAATAAAAAAATATATTAATATACTGTATATGGATGTCAACAGTGAAACACTTACTTTTGTCCTTGGCTGTGTTTGGCATCGTGTAAAGATGAAAAATCACTTAGAGAGTCTGACTTCTGCGAAAGGCAGCTAAGGTGAGTTCGGATTCCTCTGCTCCTGCTAAGAAAAGAAAAGATTGTGTCTGTGGGAATTTTCACCCATTCATCCAGAAGGTCAAACCTTGATGCTGGAGGAGAGGCCAGGCTCATAACCTCCATTCTAGTTCATCCTAAAGGTGTTGGATGGGGTTGAGTTTGAGGCTCCGTGCCGTCGGTCAGGTTTTTCCACACCAAACCCCCCCAACTATGTCTTTACGGACCTTGTCACTGGGAAACGGTCATGGGGATCAGAGAAGGGTCTTCCCCAAACTGTTCCTACAAAGCTGGAAGCAAACAACTATCCAAAATGTCTTATATGCTGAAGTATTAGATTTCCCTTTACAGAAACATAGGGGCTTAGGTTGAACCTGTAAAACATCCCTATATCCATTCTCTACCAAACTGTACAGCTGGCCCAATGCAGTCAGACAGGTAACGTTCTCCTGGCATTTGCCAAATTCACACTTGTCCATCAGATACACAATTATGATCTGTTACTCCACAAACCATGTATCCACTACCCGGAGTCCTATGGTGGTGGAGCGCTTTACATCTCTCCATCTGACACTTGTCATTCGACTTGGTGACTTTTCTTCCCTCTGCTCCTCAGCACTTGGTGACCCCCGCTCTGTAAATTTGCAGTGTCTCCACTTCATGGCTTGGTTCCTGCTGTGGTTTCTAAACACGATCAATTCTCAATAACACCACTCACTATTGATTGCGGAATATTTAGTAGGAAAGACTTTTCATGAACTGACTGATGGACTGACGTCAGTGACATCCTATTAGTGACTAAAAGAAACAAAGGCTAGACAATGTCACCGGCTACACGTGTTACACACCGGGACACATTGGGCAGATTTACTGACTGAGCCTTTTTTATAGACAGAATAAATTAGGCCGTTTTCACAGATCATGTTTTCACAGTCAGGCTCAATCCGGCAAATTTTGAAAAAAACGGATCCATCGCAAAATGTGAAAACTGATGTGACGGATCAGTTTTTCTCCTGATACAACTAGCCGATCCGGCATTGGATCCTAAGGGTATGGTTCTGGAGAGAGAGAGAGAGACATTGATTTTCATATGCCAGAATGGAAAACACTACAAAAAGTGAATGCGTCGCCGGATTCTGTCATTTGACGGATCCGGCATCATAGGCTTCCATTCTAACAACGCCGGATTTGTCGATGTCCGTTTTTCTGCTGGACAGAAAAAACGTTCATCTGTCCATTTTGTCCGGCTGCCAGACCGACAATTTTTGCCAACAAAATGTGAGTCTATCCGGTGCTGCTAATACAAGTCTGTAAGGAAAAAAACGTATCCGGCGGCATCCGTTTTTTAAAAAATTTGCTGGATTGCGCCGGATGGCAAAAAACTGATCTGTGAAAGCAGCCTTAGAGTGATTTAAAATGCTACAAATATTTAGTCCTTGAAACACCATATTTCCTGTCACCATGGGAGGCAGAGCGGAGACTCCAGCTCACAAAGGAAGACGGGTACTTAATTGTCACTCCTATGGCTTGTCAAGATGTAATAAACTTGAAGAAAATCACTACAAGCTGGTTTGTCTTTTAACTAATTGTGTTGGAGATGTCAATCCCACACTGGGAGCCTCTCCCGCATTTGGTGGCACTGCCACCTGGTCAGACCCTTTTGAGTTCCCTGGTAAACAAAGCATGCCCATCTAAAATACTCCCCATTTACTTGATTACTCAAGCCGAGGTCCTGACCTATGTTCTTTCCATACATTTTATTTTATCAGCAAAATGCCTAATTCCACAGCATTGGCCTCTACACAAATCCCACCATTTGAAACTCAATAGGTTGATAAAGTGACCTCGATTTGTAGGATGGAGCAGTTGGCAAGCTGGCAGAACTAAACACACGATGATAAAACTTTGCAACCAATAGCCGAGAACTTACTGACTTTACGATATCCTAAATCATCCCATTTTGAGACTCTGCCTTCTTTCAAAGCTACATGGAGAAATCTGAAAGATTTAAGAAGTTATTCCATCTGAGCAAGTCATCACTGAGGGGATAGAGTTACAATGTGCGGATGGCTGGAGGTTCCACCACTGGTCCCATACAAATTCCAAGAACAGGGCCCTCATGTGCATCATTTGAATGCAGCGATGGCAGAACTTGCACAGCTTGGGACTGTCGAGGATAGGCAATTATAGCAATCAGAACCCAACACTGGGTCTCCATCAATCTGGAGAACAGAACTCAGAAGAGCTCGGATTTAATGCAGCCATGGAAGCTCATGATCATGAGGCTCCACTTAAAAGTGGCTATTCAGGGCTTTATTCTTGGGATCGTTTCGGACCCAGTGGAGGGATTCCCACAGATCATCAAGCTATCGTCTATTCTGTTGTTATGTAATTACTTGCTAAGATGGAAAGAACCCTTTTTCCCCAAATAGAATTTTTGACTGCACGTGTCCTTTTACCCTTTCTTCCTTCATTTCTGTCCTACGTTTTCTTTTTCTTTTTCCTTCACATACCTTTTTTACATTTGAATTACCCCACAGATTAGAATATAATAGTACAAATGGGTGATGTTTCTCTGATGATCGTGGTGTCAGAATGTAGTAATTGTGGTGATGTATGATTCTCTATTGTCTTACTACATTCTTTATTGCTTTATTGTTTATGATGTTTTATTCAGGTGTAATTGAGCTGTCAATTTCTCTTAATAAAAATGACATCATTGTACTCCTAACCTAATGGGATTCTTGCATTTGATTCTTGTTTCCCCCTACATAATTTCCATTATACCTGGGGTGCTGCGCTAAACCCTTGATTATGGGACTTGTGCCAGGGTGGGTGGGGGTGCAGATCTGTACTGGGTCTCATTACCTTTTGAAGTAACCGTATGCTGTCCACCTAGGCTTGTCTTTCTCTTTCTAGGCTGTTTGGTACTTACACCCTAGTTACCCTTAGTCCAATGATTGTATCATGCCATTAAAATTTGGGCACATATATGTAATCCCAAGCACCAGTTCCACGTGTGCAATATTAGACTTTGCTAAAAACAAGGTTTTGTAACATTTTTAGCATTAAGAAAATATTTTAAGGGATTGCCCCTTTAACAATATATTGGACATGCTCACGGATAATTCATGCACACAAAGGACTTCCGGTTCAGTGGTTTTCTCAGCTATCAGACATTTATCTGTCCAGTGGATAGGTGGTAAATGTTGCTTATGGCACAATACAATACTTTTTACCAAAACTAATGAAATGTGCTTAGCATTTGAACCACCTTTTCTGATAGAATACTGCTGTAAAAAACGTATGATTACACCGGTTCCAACTTTGAAGATATTAAATTCTTCATAAAAAACAACAACAACAACAACGCACAATAGGAAACCGGATGAGTGGAGGAAGAAGATTAAGAAAATATATACGGTAAGTACAAAACTATTTTACATATCTATCAGAATAACCTAATGTGTTTTGAAGAGTAACCAGCAAACTATTTTTTTATAACATATATATATATATGTATATCTTAATAGAGCACATGATAATAAGCAACTTTGTAATATAGATTTGCCCATTGAGGGAGGACATGGCAGTTGGTGCTCATAAAGTTCTAAAGAGAGCGGAGGAAGAGGAAGGAGCTAGAGGCAGACATATACTCTGCTGCAAGTTCTCCACAGCAATTTTTTATATATGCTATGCCATTGTAAGGTGCCTGAGCGAGGTAGTGTGGGCGAGCTGCTGCATCTGCACTCTCTGGCCCCCTACAGGAAAATCATGTCCAAGTCCCCTGTGTACTGCTGTTTGTGGGGTGCATGACATTTTCTTATGGCCCATAGGTCTCCATTTGCTACAGGTTTCATATTCCAAAACCTCCACAGCACACAACCCAAGGAACACTGAATACGTTAAAAGAGTCAAACTTTTACTTGCCAGTTTACAGTCATTACTATGAAGCATGTAGGATAGGGCAAAACAGATTACAGGCTTTCCACAAGCACTGGACATAACTTCAGCCTTAGTTCTCAGTATGGGTAGAGCACTCCTCTTGCTAACTCCTCTAGCACTTGGAATTCTCCTCCAACACAAGCAGTGCACTCGGGTTCCATTACCTTCTGCCTCTGAGAGTTTGAATTAATCTTTCCCAGCAGCTCCACAGGCTTAGTGTGCCAAAAGGCTTCAATGTCCATCTCGAGGTCTCCAGGTCGACAGTTGGGTTCACACAGAAGGGTTCTATAACAATTCACTGAGCAACAGGCTCATGTTGACCCTCGCAGCCTACTGCCTATGACCACTGCTATCACTTCTCCCTCCTCAATCTGGGTCACCCATTACAATTAACTCTGTCTAGGCTAAACTGCAGCCAGGGAAGGTTTTACTTTCAGATAGCATACATCACTATAACATACATTTAACCACTTGGGGTGTCAGAGAGTAGAACATCATCTCCTCTACTCCTACACCACTTTCCAAATTTTGCCAAGTCATTAATATGACCCAAACAGAAATATTGCACCTACTGAAACTCAATGTCCCATTTATGGCCTCCATAGAGCTACACACCCATCATGCACTCATACAGCCTTCACGCCACAGTATGATGCCCCCAGTGATCTGAGGATGTAGATGCAGCTGAAGTTGGGATATACCTTGGACTACCTGGGACAGCTCCCTAAATTCAGATCTGTCCCACTGGGTCCCAGACAGCTGGGAAGTTCAGACAAACACAACTTTTTGATACCCATTGCAGTTGCCACCTCTAATCTTCTACATAGCAATAAAATGAATGGAAATCTCCCAGCAGAAGCTGAACAACCCTTGTTAGGAGATGTATGAGGACTTGGCCTTGCCACAAAGCATCATTGTCATTAATAAAATAACTATTTACTGCCCCTTAGGCACTGTTTCAACATGGCTACTTCTATGTCTAAGTTCTGAATGGTTGAAAGTGCTCTATGTTGAACAATTACTGCTTTCATGAACACATTCCAAGATGACATCCAATATTCCAGTCTACAAATAATATTTCACAGATGTGTTAAAGGGGGTTCCGTAAGGAATAGGAAAGAATTAATAACTAAAGGAGATGCAATTATAAATACATGTTAATTCTGTAGTTTTGATGTATGTGCACATGGGCAGTACAAAGCTCTGCAGTTCCTTTTATGTGTAGGGTGATTTTCCGAATATACCAGTATGAAGAGGCTGCTCACACTGCTGACTTCCCTTTTTTTCTGACTCAACATTAGAGATATCAGGTTGCCTAGGTGAAAAGAGACTGCTCACACAGCTATCCACCCTCTCTTTCTCATCAAATACTGGATGTGACAACACAGCATTTCTTCTTATGCCAGACATAAAATGAGCAGGCTCAGGATTATAAAGTACTGTCTGAAGTATTGACTCTTCTTGTAGGACAAATATTTACCTCTAATATTATCTCCTACAGTTTATTTTCTGTTATCTTTGCAAAACAGTAATGCATGGCCACTGAACAATGATCTTTGCTGATATGTTGATTACATACATTGTCCATGCCAGACAGTTTGTTTGCATTCCAGAGTCAGAAAAACTATGCAAATAGATTACATAATTGAACAATGCAGGTTGGCCTCATCCACATCTCTCTCTGACCTCTGGATGCTGGTTGAAGGCCAGTTGTGAACTATATAAAGAGACTTTTTCTTCTAGTCCATGTGACTCTACAGGATATCAGCTTAGGGGATCACGACCCCAGCTGAAAGAACACAGGACTACTTCATTGACCATCACTGAAACCCCAGAAATGTCTTAAAAGAATCCAGGTTGGGACAATCAGGTCAAATGGCCACATACCTCACTGCTCTCAATTAGCTTCCTAAGCTTGTCATTACCTCCTCTCTGTGGGGGCCCACCAAAAGCGGGGAACCAGTGGTTGGGGTATTTGGCACTGGAAGCAGCTCTAATCTTTGGTATTTGACTGTTCTATATGCTATTGTGTGTTGGTGATTCAATAAATTATTGCCACACTGTTTTATCCTCACCTTGTATTGTCTGAGTAGTGTTTTGCCCACGGGGAGAGAGCGCGGGCGTTCAGTGGTTTGAGCCCTGGTACGTGCAATCTTTCTAAAGAGCTGGGCCAGTGGAAGATAGCATTCACTGACCCCCATGTCTCCACACTGGAGATACCAGGTGTGCTAATGTAAGAAGAGGCTGCTCACACTGCTGTCCACCCTGTCTAACTGATCTAAGACTGGAGATGGCAGGAGTACTAAGGTAAGAAGAAGCCACTCACATTGCTGTCTACTCTGTCTTTCAGATCCAACAGTGGAGATACAAGAGTGCTAAGAAGCTGCTGAAACAGCTATCCACTCTATCTGATCTAATACTGAAAATGCAGGATTTCTGAGGTAAGAAGAGGCTGCTTACACTGCTGATCACCTTGTTTATCTGATCTAATACTAGAGATACAAGGGTTATAGGGTAAGAAGAGGCCGCTAGCACAGCTGTCTGTCTGAACGAATACTGGAAATACCAGAGGTGCTGAAGCAAGGAGAGTCTGATTACACTGCTGTCCACATGTCTATCTGATCTATTACTGGAGATTCCTGGTGTGCTACTGTAAGAAGAGGCTGCTCACACTTCTGTCTACTCTGTCCATCTGATCCAATAGTGGAGATACAAGAGTGCTGAGGTGAGAAGAAGCTGCTCACACTTCTGTCTACTCTGTCCATTTGATCCAAAGTGGAGATACAAGAGTGCTGAGGTAAGAAGAGGCTGCTCACACTGCTCTCTACTCTGTCCATTTGATCCAAAGTGGAGATACAAGAGTGCTGAGGTGAGAAGAGGCTGCTCACACTGCTCTCTACTCTGTCCATTTGATCCAAAGTGGAGATACAAGAGTGCTGAGGTAAGAAGAGGCTGCTCACACTTCTGTCTACTCTGTCCATCTGATCCAATAGTGGAGATACAAGAGTGCTGAGGTGAGAAGAGGCTGCTCACACTTCTGTTTACTCTGTCCATCTGATCCAATAGTGGAGATACAAGAGTGCTGAGGTAAGAAGAGGCTGCTTACACTGCTCTCTACTCTGTCCATCTGATCCAATAGTGGAGATACAAGAGTGCTGAGGTGAGAAGAGGCTGCTTACACTCTGTATTTCTGAACACTGAAAGGCTGCTGTGAGCTGGAGATATCTTGACAGTGTGGGGTATAGGTTATTTCCAGGTCACAGCAGCAGAGCTTACTAATACATATGCACACCTGTCCTACTAACATTCCAGGACAAGCTTCGGTTAGATGTACAACAGTGAATATCTCCCCAGAAATAACAAGCGAGTTGCTATTTAAATGTACTTAGAAATGTATTTATAATGACTTTTGGTTGTTTTAGTTAAAGCAAAATCAGAGCTATAAAATAGTCGCTTGACAGCAAGTCAAAGACAAATTGTGCATATGTTTTTGTTATGAAACTTTTTAGAAAACTGTTGTCAAGTGACACATGTTGCCATGTAGCCTCAGCCTTACTGATTTTCTCATCAACTCAGTCAAAAAGCAATAACATTTTTATTTTTTCAATCGGTTTAGCTGGACGAGGGCTTGTTTATTGCAAGACTAGCTGTATTTTTTGTTAGCACAGCTCCGTACATTGACTTGTGGCTGTGAATGGTACTGCAGTTCTTCATACTCGGTATGGAGGTACTTGATGGCGGACATGCCGTGCATAACCAATGGCCACTAGCTCAAAGACTAACACTCGGGTGTAAATCTAAAGGATGAAATATTATAAAACACGTGCATCTGACAAAAGTAATCTATAAAAAATACACAGTGTCCCTCTAATTTTAGTTACTAAATGAATGACTAGACAAATAACTCAATTTTTGCCTACCAGTACCAAACATTTGCCCTGCAAATCACAGAATAGAAGTGGCCGGCATGTAGACAATGGGGGACCAAATAGATGACGATTCACTGGTAAAGTAGGTTAAGTCTCCAATATTGAATTGCAGGAAATATAGTAATTCTGCATCATCAGGATTTTCAATGATTCAGTGTTTTGTCTCCATAGAAGTCAAACCCCACATTCCACATCTAGAGCATTTCCAGGAAGGATCTCATTCAGTCATGATTGCGATGGTAAAACGGGAAATGCATTCTTTACTGGAGGGACAATATATACAATTAAGTACTTGAAGAAGGTAGGAGTAATGGCAGGAGATTATCTTAGTCTCCAATTAAAATAGAAAAAAGTGTAGGTCGATAAATAAAACTCATTTGGAGATGCATCAATAATATTTTCCCCAAGGGCAACAGAACAGGTAATAAAGGAAGGCTCGACATGTTTTATTAATGTGTTTCGCCTAGACAAGTCACAAGGCCAAAAATGGAGTTGCAAAACTGTGCCAATTTGCCGTAAAACTGCAGGGGATTTGGCATTCACAACCTAACATTCATTCACAATCTGATGTTATTCTTAAAGGGTTATTAAAAAAAATCAAGTTATCCCCTATCCAATAGGGAATGGGATCCATCCACTAATAACCCCCAATGATTGGGTATTTGGCAGCTGGAGATTGGAGCTCTGCAGCTCCTTCCTGAATGGAGTGCTCATGCTTGGTCTCCTCTCCTGGGACGGCTGGAAATAGCCAAGCGCTATATTCTTCAGTCCTGCTAACAATTAACAGAATTAATGGATAGGTTATGCACCTCCACTCCATTCAGGAAGGGCAGCATAGACCCATTCTCAGGTTTCCAAAGCCCAAATCTCAGAATCGCTGGGGGTCCCAGTGACCAGCAGGTTATTCTTTATATATTGGATAGGGATCAACTTGATTGTTGGGGGAATAATCCTGTAAGAAATGGAAGATATTACAGCTTTAATGGGAGCTACTTCAAACTAGGCCATAGTGCGTGCCGGCCTCACATAAGTACTATTTAAGGCCGGCATGCACTATGGCCTAGTTTGAAGTAGCTCCCATTAAAGCTGTACTATCTTCCATTTCTTGTTGTCTTTTGAGCATTTTTTCAACTAAGCTTATACATACTGGTAATTTTTTTATTGATACAATTGTCATTCATTCAACAGTACTCCTGGCAAAGCCTGAAATTACCGCAATTGCCCAGATCGACCCTTAAAATGCATAGGTAAAACCCTTAGAAAATGATAAAGGGATCGACGAGTGTCATGTAGAAAACTGCTCCTACTACCTGAGAGTATAATATAGTTCCGGGCAGTGATGACCCATAGAAGAGCCGGTATTGGAACGGTCTACCAGAAGACACCTGTGCATGCTTCCATAAGAGTAGGAGAACGTGAAAAAGACGGGACTTCTTCTACATGGAAGACCTGGGATCTATTTTCAAAGAGTTTCCCCCTCTTGTAGACCTGCCACATCCACTTATTACTCGGAGCAGGGGAACGATATGGCTGTATCTTCCATTGCCGACTATGGCAGATCGAGAGTGAGAGAAGGACCGGTGGCAATCGGCTGAACGCTGGACCTGCAGCATTTTGAAAAGCGAATACCTTCATGACATTATTTCCTTTTCAAACAGTAAATTTTTTGTTTTTGAGAACAGTAAATAACACATATGAGAGCCATCAGACAATGTTAATTACATACCAGGGGTTGGACAAAATAATGGAAACACCTAACGTTTTGGCATCATAATCTTCGAACATGTTATATACATGCAAACCATGACATATGGTAATGTTTTGTAGTTGATTATTTGTGTTATGTGATATGTGTATGTAAATTAACTAAACCTGATACCAATGGCAGACCTCTCGGATTTTCAAAGAGGCCAAATTGTTGGTGCTCGTATGGCAGGCGCTAGTGTAACAGAAAGTGCCCGAATGCTTGGCGTGTCAAGAGGTATTGTCTCCAAAGTAATGACTGTGTTTGAAAGAGAAGGAAAAACGTCCGCAGCAAAGCACAGGTCCGGCCGAAAGTCAAAGTGGACAGAGAGAGACTGTCGGACTCTAAAGGGAATTGTGAGAGAGAATCGCAAGACCACGGCTCCGAAAATCACTGCTGAGCTCAATGAACACCTACAGAACCCAGTTTCCACGAAAACTGTTTGTCGGGAGCTGCACAAATCTGGATTCCACGGAGGAGCTGCAATTAGAAGACCGCTGCTCTCAATGACAAATGTTTCCAAGCGTTTAGAGTGGTGTAGAAACCTCTAGAATTGGTCCCTCGAGCAGTGGAAACATGTGATATTCTCAGACGAATCATCATTTACCCTATTTTCGACCTCCGGCCAAGTGTACGTTTGGAGACAGCCGAAAGAAGCATTCCATCCAGACTGACTTCTCCCAACCGTAAAACATGTTGGAGGTTCTGTGATGATCTGGGGTGCTATTTCGTGGAGATCTGCCGGGCCAATTATATCCCTTCATGGAAGAATTAACAGCCGAGATTATTTAGGCATTTTGGGCGACCAAGTGCATCCAATGGTTCAAGCACTGTTCCTGGAGGGGAACACCATCTTTCAGGATGATGATGCACCAATTCATACACCTAGAATCGTTAAAGCGTGGCACGAGGAACATTCTAAAGAAGTGAAGCATCTCATCTGGCCCCCACAATCCCCAGACCTCAACATTATTGAGCATTTATGGTCGATTTTAGAGATTCAAGTTAGACGTCGATTTCCGCCGCCATCGTCGCTCAAAAAACTGGAGGGTGTTTTAACTGCAGAGTGGGCTAAAATTCCTTTGGAAACAATTCACACCTTGTATGAATCCATTCCTCATAAAAAGTGTGCTAACATGTAGTCCATGATCCTGTAGTAGAGGCCTTTTTAATATTAGACTAGGATCACATGACTGTATTATTCTCATCCGGGAAAATCACACCCTGATGCACTCCAATCAGAGACTAATTGTAGTGTGATCCAAATTTTTCAGACGAGAAGATGGAAAAAAAAATGTCTCCATGTTCTCCATTGTGTCAGTCCATGAAAATCGGACTGCACTCAGATGTCATCCAAGTGCAGTCCGATGTTTTCCATGGACTGTCTGACTTGCATGGCCGGGTGCCATCCGAATATCTGATGCAAATCATGCAGGGTGAGATTTTGTTCCTGGAACTAGCTCAGTCCGAGGAAAAAAATCAAACGTGCACAGCCCCCTAGACTAACATTGGTCCGAGTGTGATCCAATGTTTTGTCAGATCACACTTGGACCGAAAATGCGGTTGTCTGCATGAGCCCTTAATCGTCAGGTACTATAACCAGTCTGATTGCCGGTATGTGGAGTCGGAAATTAATTTTTCCTCTAATATGGAGAAATTAGTATCTGCCTCATGCAAGCTTTTTGCCTCCCTCTGGATCATTATGTCAGGATATAGGTAAAACTTAATGGACTTATGTCTATTTTCAAACTTAAAGCCATAAAACGATATTTTTAGAACCTTATGGATCATTCAATATCATTCAACATCTTGACCTACATTCATTCTCTGAATCCCTCCTCCCTCTCACAGACATAAGTTCCTTACACAATGCGGATGACGTTGCCGCTCTATATAACACCACAATAGCTGTAGCTTTGGAATCTGCTGCCCCACTTACACATACCCAAGCTCGCAAAATCAACAGACAGCCCTGGCACACCAGCCTGACCAAAGAACTGAGGCGAGCTTCCAGGGCTGCTGAGCGCAGATGGAAAAGATCCCACTCCAACGAGCACTTCATCGCATTCAAACAGTCCCTCACTACTTTCAAGACCACACTCACCACAGCTAAACAGACCTACTTCTCATCTCTCATATCCTCCCTGTCTCACAACCCTAAACAGCTATTCAACACCTTCAACTCTCTCCTCCGTCCCCCACCACCTCCTCCCTCCCCACTCATCTCAGCTGAAGACTTTGCCTTATTTTTCAAGCAGAAGATTGATAACACCAGAGACAGTTTTGGTCAACAACCCCCAGAGCCCTTCCTCCCGACTTCCCAGCCCTCCACCTCCAAAACCAACTTCTCCACCATTACAGAAGATCAACTCTCCACTTTACTCTCAAGATCACATCTCACCACCTGTGCACTTGACCCGCTCCCATCCCACCTCATCCCAAACCTCACCACAGTCTTCATCCAAGCCCTAACCCATCTCTTCAACCTATCACTAACAACTGGTGTTTTCCCCTCAAGCTTTAAACATGCCTCCATCACACCTATCCTCAAAAAGCCCTCTCTTGACCCATCCTCTGTATCTAGCTATCGCCCTATATCACTTCTCCCCTATGCCTCCAAACTACTGGAACAACACGTCTACCTTGAACTGTCCTCCCATCTATCTTCTTGCTCCCTCTTTGACCGCTTACAATCTGACTTCCGGTCACACCATTCCACTGAAACTGCCCTAACTAAGGTCACCAATGACCTCTTAACCGCCAAGAGCAAGCAACACTACTCTGTCCTCCTCCTCCTCGACCTGTCGGCTGCCTTTGACACAGTGGATCATTCCCTATTATTACAGACCCTCTCATCCCTTGGCATCACAGACTTGGCCCTATCCTGGATCTCATCATACCCAACAGACCGGACATTCAGCGTCTCCCACCCACACACCACCTCCTCACCTCGCCCCCTATCTGTCGGAGTCCCACAAGGTTCAGTTCTAGGGCCCCTGCTCTTCTCCATTTACACCTTTGGCCTGGGACAGCTCATAGAATCTCATGGCTTTCAGTATCACCTCTATGCTGATGACACACAGATCTACATCTCTGGACCAGATATCACGTCCCTACTAACCAGAATCCCTCAATGTCTGTCCACTATTTCATCCTTCTTCTCCGCTAGATTTCTGAAACTTAACATGGACAAAACATAATTCATCATCTTTCCCCCTTCTCACGCGACCCCCCCAATGAACCTATCCATTACAGTAAATGGCTGCCCACTCTCCCCAGTCCCACAAGCTCTCTGCCCCCGGGTAATCCTTGACGCTGATCTCTCCTTCAAACCACATATCCAAGCCCTTTCCACTTCCTGCCGACTTCAACTCAAAAATATTTCATGAATCCGTACATTCCTCAACCAAGAATCTGCAAAAACCCTAGTCCATGCCCTCATCATCTCTCGCCTTGACTACTGCAACCTCCTGCTCTGTGGCCTCCCCTCTAACACTCTCGCACCCCTCCAATCTATTCTAAACTCAGCTGTCCGACTAATCCACCTGTCCTCCCGCTATTCCCCAGCCTCTCCCCTCTGTCAATCCCTTCACTGGCTCCCCATTGCCCAGAGACTCCAGTACAAAACCCTAACCATGACGTACAAAGCCATCCACAGCCTGTCTCCTCCATACATCTGTGACCTCGTCTCCCGGTACTTTCCTACATGCAACCTCCGATCCTCACAAGATCACCTTCTCTACTCCCCTCTTATCTCCTCTTCCCACAATCATATACAAGATTTCTCTCGCGTATCACCCCTACTCTGGAACCCTCTACCACAACACATCAGACTCTCGCCTACCATCGAAACCTTCAAAAAGAGCCTGAAGACCCACCTCTTCCGACAAGCCAACAACCTGCAGTAACCACCGATCAACCAAATTGCTGCATGACCAGCTCTATCCTCACCTACTGTATTCTCAACCATCCCTTGTAGATTGTGAGCCCTCGTGGGCAGGGTCCTCTCTCCTCCTGTACCAGTTATGACTTGTATTGTTTAAGATTATTGTACTTGTTTTTATTATGTATACCCCTCCTCACATGTAAAGCGCCATGGAATAAATGGCGCTATAACAATAAATAATAATAATATAATACACAGGAAAAGGTATACTTGCAGGTAAATCTGCAGATACACGATATGTACATCCTGGATCATTAAGGATATGCGTTTTTGCTGTGTTTTTCCCGCGTTTTTTCTGCACGATTTTGCCGCTAAAAAACTAAGCGTTTCACTGTTCGAGCAAAGTGAAGGAGATTCCCGGAAGACTCATGCATACAATTTTTAACCCTTTTTATTTTTTCCTTGCAAATTTGAAGCAGTTTCAATTCTGCGGAATGTCAATCCTTTTGCAGCGTTTTTCATCCATCCAAATGAAAAAATAGATTTTTTTTAATCCATTTTTTCCGATTCATTTAAATGGATTTTACATGTCATTTTACAGCCAACAGTCCAGTATTGAGCACACTGAGCTTGTACACAAACCTTATCCCCTTCATGACCGGAGCTTTGTTCGTTTTTTCGTTTTCGTTTTTCGCTCCCCTCCTTCCCAGAGCCATAACTTTTCTATTTTTTCATCAATACGGCCATTTGAGGGCTTATTTTTTGAGGGACAAGTTGTACTGTTGAACGACACCATTGGTTTTACCATGGCTTTAACTCAAAAACAGGAAAAACATTCCAAGAGCAGTGAAATTGCAAAAAAAGTGCAATCCCACACTTGTTTTTTGTTTGTTTTTTTGCTAGGTTCACTAAATTCTAAAACTGACCTGCCACTGTGATTCTCCAGGTCATTACGAGTTCATAGAAACCAAACATGTCTAGGTTCTTTTTTATCTAAGTGGTGAAAAAAAATTCCAAAAATTTGCTTAAAAAAAAAAAATGCGCCATTTTCCAAGACCCGTAGCGTCTCCATTTTTCGCGATCTCGGGTTGGGTGAGGGCTTATATTTTGTGTGCCGAGCTGACGTTTTTAATGATACCATTCGATTCCATGGGAGGCTAGAAACCGGGAGACCTCTGGTTGTCATGCCGATGCACCGCTGACCCCCAATCATGTGATGGGGGTCAGCGGTGCGCGTATTTCCAGCCCGACGGCCGGAAGCGTGATTTAAATGCCGCTGTCAGAGTTTGGCAGCGGCATTTAACTAGCTAAATTGAAAACAGCTGACATGTCGCGGCTTTGAGGTGGGCTCACCGCCGGAGCCCACCTCAAAGCAGGGCTTCTGACGTCCGACGTCAGAAAGGGGTTAAAGTTTCACATATGGCTTGTACATATCTGTGGATTTCTCTAAGGTTATGTTCACATGCATTTTTTAGCAGCTTTTGTTTCTCCAGAAATCTCATACACACGCTTATTCTTTTACCTCTCTGAATTTGAGAACTGCAGCGTTTTTTTAAAATCTGCAGCATGTCAATTCTTTCAGCGCCTTTCGACCTATACAAAGCAATAAGAAAGTGAAAAAAAATGCTGCAAAAATAACTTTTTTTTGCAGCGTTTGCCCAAGTGAGCAGATTTTGTCTGCAGGAAAAACCACAGAGTTGCTTTACAGAACGTGTACATTACATTCTGAACTCGCGTGTTATTATTATCACATCTGAATGTGTCGTCAATATGGACTAATAAGCTATTTACGAGTTAAACCAAAAAAAAGCGATTGCTTAAGAAATTAATCTGCTCCAATATGAGCTACGCGTGGGATTACCAGACGTGATGGGTTGGTTCCAATGTTATCTCAGGACATGGGGCAATGATGACCTATTTCCACTGATAGATATGTTGCTACTAATGTTCTAGTTACATCTAGCAATTATTTATGTTTTAAATAAAAAAGGTCAAAAATACAAAAATATTAAACAATGAGTGTCTATACAATATGCCACTGTTTCTCTTTGAAAATAACTTTTTTTTCCTACGAAAAGTGTGAATTTATGCATAAATGGAGGTAAAACATTACAGGGATTAGATGTATAACAGAACCAATTTGTGAGGATTATTCAAGCGTTACTTTATTAAATGAGTTTTCTACTTGAAGAAAAAGTCCCCAAACGCTTTTATACTTGTAAAATAATAAACATTATAATTACTCAGTTGGCACAAGCTGCTGAGGTCAGTGATTGTCTGCAGCGGTGATGTGCACTGTCAACACTGCAGGCAAAACACAGAGATCAGATCCGGCGCTAGATCCGAAGAAGGTGAGTACCTGCTTTTTTGCCGTTTGACTAATATAAAAGAGTTTGGGGTCCACTTTTCTTTTTTCAAGTGAAATAATTTTTTTTTCTTCTTTGCATAATGAAAAAAAATCCAGAATTATCTATTAAGCTATGTTCCCAGGAGGCGTTTTTGGAGAGTTTTTGACGGTGTTTATTTAAAAAAAAAAAAAAATTAATAAAATGCAAGTAGCCTATCTTAATGGATGCAGAAATTCTGCGACCTCAAAGGTTCATCAAAAAGCTCATGGTGGGAAGTCAGCCTTTTAGTTTTATAAATAATAACTAAATAATGACTTGGTGCACTAGATCTCTGCTTGCTGATATTCAAACGAAACCTTCAATTATAAAACCCATTGGATATAAATGTGAAAATCGGGACATAACATGGAAAAACCAGAGCGCAGGTCGTTAAACAACACAACTCTGATAACGGTCCAAGCGGAGACTCGGTGTAATCATCTTATGACCAGGACGGATTTTTATCCTCTAGAAAATTATTACTATATCTATTGAATGACAGCAAGCAGAGATTTTACAAACCATAAAACATTGATACAGAAAGTAGAATGGAAAATAGAACGCCTTTTCATTATACAAAGAATAATATATCTTTTGTGAAAACAGAAAATTCTTTAAAGGGATTGTCCTCTATTGTTATTATATGAATTGTGTTGGGGACATGATTTTGTGGCCCTTATATACAAGTATTACAGGGTCTCCTCCTTCCTCACATTCTGCACATCTCTCCTGTTCTCACAATGGCCGCTGATGGAGGAGCATGTGACCAGACCGGCCCAACCAATTGAAAAGCAGTGTGCATGGCAAAGCTGTTATTCAATTGGAGGAGGCTGATCACATGATGGTCACATGCTCCTCCATTAGCAGCCATTGTAAGATCAGGAGAGCTGTGCAGAATGTGAGGAAGGCTGTACTAAAAAATTGCAGGAGGAGAACCTGTAATACTTATATATTAGTAAATTAAACAAAATTATATCCCCGACACTTTTTTTTAAATAATAAAATTCTGAACCCCTTTAAGTAGTTAAGAAGAGCTTTTCCTCTTTAAAAAAAAATGAGTGGCTTCAATGTGAGTAACTAGAACTGAGTGCCACCACCCTGTACCTGCAGCCACATTACATGTACAGCAAAGTGCTGGGTCGGACCTGAGTGTGCACTTCACTATGTGCGCAGCGTATTTATGGCACCTGAGGGAGGCAGCCCCATGGCGAAACCTGAAGCCTTCATGGAACACAAAGGTGAAAGGGTGAAGCTAGTAAATGAAATATCTAGGTAATGAAGAGCGGAATCCTTCATTACTGGAATGCTGCATAGGGCCACTGCAGTAATATGCACCTAAAGAGGCGCACACCGCTCAATGGATTAGGCACATCTTACAACTGACAAACACTTCCGCCAGGCAGGACTGGAGTATATTTCTGGAGTAATTTATACCACTTTAGTAGAGAACGTTTTGATAAATTTGTCAGACAGGCTTTGCCGTAGCTGGTTGGGACTGGTGTAGAAATGTTAAAAGTCGCACCATTTTGCAAAATTTCAGGGTGTTTTGTGCTACACGAAGGTGAAGCATGAATGCGGATTCTTGTCAACGCATTTCAAGGTTTCCAAACCTCTTCATCAGGACCAAACCACAATCATCATTGCAGTTTGGTGTGGATGAAGAGGTTTGGAAACCTTGAAACGCATTGACAATGAACTGCATTCATACTTCACCTTCGTATGTAAACGTATCTTTGAACCTTGGGCAGTGCGGACTCTGAACCACCATATTCCTCATTTATTCATCTCCTTGGTGGTCCTGCTGCAGCCTTTCTATGCTTCTATTGGAGTTGTGACTGTGACAACTCTGTCAGGTGAGTGTCACTGCCATGCGCCCTCACATGCCGAGACCAGCTGGTGGAATATTCACTGCTCCCCACACCCGGGACAATGGGTGCGGGGAGCAAGAAGTATTCATTCTGTTTAATAGCGGGCACATGTGATCGCCCAGCCGCTGCAGGAAGCCGGCGGCTGTGGCTAACAGGGTGCCTGCTATTAAACAGAATGACTATTCACTGCTCCCCACGCCCATAGTCCCTCTCACCTCTCGGCGCTGTCTTCAGTCCATAGAGGTGTCAGGAACTGTGTATGGGCATGGGGAGCAATAAATATTCATTTTCTTTAGCAGTGGGCAGAGTATTAGCTGCAGCCGCCGGCTCCGGCTTCCTGTGACTGGCTTCTCTGTCAATGACGCCGCCCGCCATCTAAAGCCAGACTATAATATAATGTACATCTGGACTATAAGATGCACCCCACTTTCCTTTAAAATTTTGGAGGGAAAAAGTGTGTCTTACAGTCTGAAAAATATGGTATATATTACTCACTTACATAGCGCCACTAATTTTCACAGTGTTTTACAGACAATCTAATCACAATCTAAATTGGTGGGGGGAAGGAAAGCGGTGCAAATATAGGAAGAACATACAAAATTCTTGCAGATGTTGTCCTTGGTGTAATGCATGTTTCTACAACCTAAACCTACAATTTCAGCTATTTTTTACCTAAATCATGATGATTGATGCATGAGATGGCAGGCTGGATTTACATGTGGCCACCTCTGCGCCATCATTTCCATACGCCATTTAAATAATACACCTTGCGTAAACTGATGGAGGAACTGATCCCATTGTTTGCAGTGGGATCATTCTCCCCTGTCCAGTGCAGGCGATGTCCTGGTAGCTGGTCACAATGTGTCATGTAACATTAAGGTCCGGCTGTTGACCGGCGCCTAAGAGTAAATGGTAAAAACGACTAATGGCAGATGAAGCATTTTTATACAGTATGTGTTTTGCCATCAGTTCTGCACTGCTGAAATGCATTAGGGTAGAAACTGAACCTGATACAAGGGTGATATACATAAAGCCAACCCAGCCTAATGCCTACCATGACGTAAAATGAATTCAGTATTGCAAAAACGACAAAGAAAGTAAAGGCCGGTGTGGGAGAACAGCTTCCATATGTCATAACATTAGGGCAGATAATAAAGACCATTATATCCTAGACGTAAACGATAATGCAGAAACGTGACAATGAAGCAAGGAGAATAATACCGGCTGCAAATCCAGGTTCCCTTTAGGCTAAACATCCCGACTAACGTTTGCATCTCCCCCTCTATCCTCTCCTGCTCTCGTCCCAGATGGCCATAGATAAGGGTCTCGGTGGCAGAAGGAGGCTTTGGGATTTCACAGCTTGTGCCCTCAAATCTAATAATCTCTTTCGATTAACCCTTTCAATTATTAGAATTTTATTAAACCTAAGTTGAGTGATGGTCATCCATAAGTCACTGTATAAATCCATTTTCGCCCCTTGAGTTCGGAGAAGAAGTAGTCAAATATTTCAAAATAAACCCTTCACCTCAATTAAATTCCATAATTTCTTGCTTTACATAGTGAATTAAATAACCTATAGGTTATTCATTTCTAGAAAGTAAAAATAATATTTTGGGGGGTTTGTTCACCATGAAATGTTACCGAGTGATATAACCAGGTCATTAACATAAATACAAAGCGTAGGGCCAAAAAGAAGACCGGACCCTCCGTCCCGTGAGTATTCTCCACTTCATCATCTGATTGCCACTTTATTGTAGCATGTCCCCCGAGTCGGCATTTAACAATTAAGATAGAATACATTGATTTGCTAACATGCTTTGTACATAATCCTGTGCATGTATTTCTAGGCACCAATCGATCCCGTCGGCTTTGCAGATTTTGCAGTAACTACACACATGAGACTGCGATTTCCTACTTTGCATCATCAACATCCTCACAATTTCAATGTCAGATCGCGTTGATGACTTTGTAATTGAGTCCCGTTCTCCGGTGACAGCCCGTCATCCTCCTCGCTCTCACAAATGGCTGTTTTCCCTCCCAGTTTACTTTTTTTTTTCCGTTCCCCTGCAGTATATGATAATGTCATGGAGTGAATACCGCAGAGCGTCCTTTGATGTAACCATTGTTGGAGATAGAACAGGCTCTTGTCAGCCGTGTTTCTCATTTCCCTGCCTGCTGCTATCCCCGAAGAACATCTCTTATGGATTGTAAAGTCGACCCAGAATATTTATGGTCGTGTCTTCCAAAGGCAACGCATGCAATGAGCATGATCACATGTATGGATGGTGCGCGATGGATATTAACGAGCACGGTGGGAGATCAAAAAATGCAAAAAAAAAAATGACAAAACATTGGAGGATGTTAAGCTGAGTCCCTTTGTACGATAAATACCCCCTCTCCCCGCATGACATTAACCAGCACTGATGTATCATCACTTCTCGCTTCCTTTGTAGCATACACCATCATTTACATTGATTGCAGATCCTTTTATTCATTTCACGCAGACTGCTGGGTATAGGGAGTTTATGGAGGAGGTGACGGGGGAGATGTATTGTAACGTCAACGACATCAACAATGCGAGGGTTGGCACAAAACAGGACGGGAAAAGTGAGTGGGGGTGAGGGGGGGTCTCTTGTAAAAGGATGAGAATTCTTACCCCAGATTAGACCCACATGGCCGTGGCAGTTTTTCTGTTCCTTGACCCCCCAACGAAGAATCCATATCATCGGTTGAACGTTCCGGACAGCTCAAGCTGAGAGACCGAAGCTTGGTGCTTTGATGCATTATCCAGAGAGTGTAGACCCCCACCTGATAAATAATCCCCCCCTACACCAAGCCTCCTGCCCTCGTTTGTGTGACGGCTCAATCCCAGCCCTGGTAATCCACCCAAGGCGTCTGTTCAAGCAATGCAACACATGGTTTGATAGCTGCTCGGATGCTTTAGCATAGCCCTCGCCATCCCTGACTGATGCTGAGCACTATTCTGCCTGCATGGGTACCAAAACACCGATAGTCACATGATGTCTGTTCTAAGCGTAACCTCTCCGCCTCCCATACCCCTATTAACCATGCTCCAACAGTCCCAACCTCTGCAGTGAATGATGGAGCTCAGGAAGAGATCTAAGGATTATTAACCATCTCAGGAGAGTGCTCAAGGAGACGGCGGCCGAGCTGCAGAAGCATGACTTCAGATAATCATCGCAGACATATATAGAAAAAGTACGAGGGGACGGATTAAAAGCGGGAAAAACAGCTCCCATCCTGGGGATTAAATAGAAAACGTCACAGGCACAATAAATGCAGTTTACACCTCTGTTGTGTGATTCTGCGGCATTTTGTAAAAGTCCCAGACATATTGCGTCCTCTGCTGCTAATCCTAATAAATTTACATATATTTGTCATCTTAAAACATGGAAGAATTGTCATGTAGGGAAATATGGAAAAGCAAAGAAAGCTAAAAGAAAGTAAGAAGGGTAAAATAAGTGAACAAATTGGCAGAAAACGGTAGAAAATAACAAATTCCCCACCCATCCACGATCAATGGTTCGATGGTCCCCACCATTTACTTTGCCTGATAAATACAATCTATGGCATTAGAAGTCGCTCGCGGTACTTGCAAACATTGCCAATAATTTGCTGCAGTGACCACGTATATGTACACCCAGGGGCGGACATACTATTGGTGCAACCTGTGCAGCCGCACGGAGGTCAAAATGCAAGGGGCCTCAACTCGGTGGCATATTCCGAGTCACGTTGGATGTAGCTTATTTTCCTGATTGCCAGATTTCTCCTATGAGGGTATGTTTCCACGTTCAGGAATCGCTGCTTGTTTGACGCTGCGCAGCGCTGCATAGTCAAACAAGCAGCTTCCAGATGTTCCAGCATAGTGGAGGGGATTTTATGAAATCCCGTCTCCACTATGCGTGGAAACCCGCACGCGGCGGCCCTGCGACTATGGACATGCTGCGCGTCTTTTCAGATCGCAGCATGCCCGTACACCTTGCGGGGACGCAGCGTCCCCGCAAGGCATATCACAGGGCCCTATGGGACAGAGCGATCATCCCGGATGTGAAGAGTTAACACATCCGGCATGATCGCGTCCCATTAAGGGGGCGGGGCTTAGCGCCGAGCGGCTTCACCGCTGCGGCGATACCGCCGCCTATCCGTACCGTGGAGTCATACCCTGAGACATATTACAAAGTTTCTTATTTTCATGTGTACTGTGTTGATGTATGGAAAAAAAAAAATTAAAACAACGGTTATTCTTTAAAGAGGTTGTCCAGTCTTCTTGTGAAAGTCTGCGGTAACATAGAGTGAATCCTTACAGTGTGCGCACCGCATGCTGTCAGGATTCTCCGATGTTGCATGTAAGGGCTTATACTCACTTGCGAGAAAGACGGATTGCACTCGGACCAATGTTATTCAATGAGCTACATCTCATCTGCAATTTTTTTCTCAGCTGAAATCGGACTGAGAAAAAAAAGCAGCATGCTGCGATTTGCTGCGTATCTCCGACGAGACTCGCCAATGCAAGTCAATGGATGCGAGAAAAAAAACGCACAGCACTCAAGCCATGTGAGTGCTGTCCATTTTTTACGAACCGGTGTCCTTTGAAAAGCCAGCAATTCATATGCAGCTACTGTAAAAATCACACTGACAGGTTAGAATAGAAAAGATATATACACATAGAATACATATATACTGTATATATACATGTTAGTAACACACACATATATATGTATTGATATTACTTAGATAGAGAGATAGATAGAAGAATAGCCGGTAATTCATTTGCCAGGTTCTGTAAATTCACTTCAGGAGCCGACAGGATAGAAGAGATGGATTACATACAGTAAATACATATAGAATAGTTAGATATGTAGATGTCAGTGACAAATACAATTAGTGCAGTGTGTGTGCAAATTAGGGGACATGTATGTAATTAATAAAAGAAAACCAGCAGAGGGAAAGCCAGCGATTGGGGGCAGATGTTTATAGCCTGGGAAGGGGGTAATAGCCATGGAGCTTCACAGGCTATTAATATCAGCTCACAGCTGTACAATTAGCCTTTTCAGGCTATTAAAATGGGGACACCCCCAAAAAAGTGATGTGGGGTTCCCCCATAATTTATAACCAGCAAAGGCTATGAAGAAAGCTGCGGGCTGATATTAATAGCCTAGGAAAGGACCATGGATATTGGCCCCCGCTGGCTAAAAACATCAGCACTCAGCCACCCCAGAAAAGGCGCATCAGTAAGATGCGCTAATTCCGACACTTAGCCTCACTCTTCTCACTTGCCCCGTAGCAGTGGCAAGTGGGGTAATAGTTGGGGTGTTGATGTCACCTTTGTGACATCAAGCCCCAAGGTTAGTAATGAAGATGCGCCAATTAGACGCCCCCATTACTAACCCCATATAGTGAAATCGTAAATAAAACACATCCATTAAAAAATCCTTTATTTGAAATAAACACACATACTCATTTATTGTTCTTAATTAAACAATACTTACAACATCTGCTAATTCTACGAAGCCCTTGATCTCCTGTAAAAAAAATAAGAAATAAAAAAACAATATACCCATACCAGTCAGTCCTACGACATAATCCATATCTGGGGTATACAGAGTTTACAGTCGGGAGCAGTGCTAATGCGACCGGCCCAGCTGTAAACTACTGGGGAATGAATGAGAAGCTCATTGTCTGCACTCCCTCACAGCCTGTACTCAGATGAACTCTTGAACGTGGGAAAATCAGCTGGCATTCCCATGTTCTTCTGAGTTCAGGCTGTGAGGGAGCGCAGACTCAGTAATGTCAGCGCTTGTCTCTGAAGCAAGCGCTGGCAGCTTCTCATTCTTTCCCCAGTAGTTTACAGCTGGGCCGGTCTCATAAGAATCGCTTCCGGTTGTAAACTACATATCCCCAGATATGGATTATGTCGTGGGACTGACTGTATGCCGGTCAGGTATGGGTGTATTGTTAGTTTTTTTTTCTTTATTAATTACAGGAGATCGAGGGCATCGTTTAGATTGGCAGAAGAATAATGATGGCAAAACTGTGTGTTCTTTCATTTCATGAAAATACTTTATTCTGCATGTGTGTGTTTATTTAACCCTTTACAAACTATAGGATTAGAAATGGATAGGCGTCTTATTGACACCTCTCCATTACTAAGCCGATTTAATGTTACCTTACAATACATAGGTGACATTTACCCCTTATTACCCCATGTGCCACTGCTACAGGGCAGCGGGAAGAGAGAGGCTAAGTGCCGGAATTGGCGGATCTTACAGATGCACCTTTTCTGGGGTGGCTGGGGGCAGATGTTTTTAGCCAAGGGGGGCAATAACCATAGTCCCTTTCTTGGCTATTAATATCTGCCCTCAGTCACTGGCTTTCTCTCTCTGGTGCAGAAAATTGCACGAGAGCCCACGCCAGTTTTTTCCATGAAAAAATAATTTTATTAAATACATACAGGTCCCAAATTTTACACACACATACTACTAACAGTATTAGCCACTGACATATATAAATCTAACTGTTCGGCAATGGTTTACTGTATGTAAACCATGTCTCCTATCCTGTCGGCATCTGCAATGATTTTACAGAAGCCGACAAATGAATTACCGGCTATTCTGCTATCTATCTCTCTATGAAATATAAAGATATATATGTGTGTGTCACTGACATATATACTGTATATATACACTGCTCAAATAATAAAGGGAACACTAAAATACCACATCCTAGATATCTCTGAATGAAATATTCCAGTTGCGAATTTTTATTCATTGCATAGTGGAATGTGTTCATAACAATAAAACATAACAATTATCAATGTAAATCAAAATGAATATCCCATGGAGGTCTGGATTTGGACTGATACTCAAACTCAAAGTGGAAAATCAAATTACAGGCTGATCCAACTGTAGTGGAAATGTCTCATGACAAGGAAAAGATGCTCAGGATTGTGTGTGGCCTCCATGTGCCTGTATGACCTCCCTACAATGCCTTGGCATGCTCCTGATGAGGTGACGAATGGTCTCCTCCCAGATCTGGACTAAAGCATCCGCCAACTTCTGGACAGTCTGTGGTGCAACATGACGTTGGTGGATGGAGCGAGACATGATATCCTAGATGTGCTCAATCGGATTCAGGTCTGGGGAACGTGCGGGCCAGTCCATAGCTTCAATGCCTTCACCTTGCAGGAACTGCTGACACACTCCAGCCACTTGAGGTCTGGCATTGTTCTGCATTACGAGGAACCCAGGGCCAACCACACTAGCATATGGTCTCACTAGGGGTCTGAGGATCTCATCTCGGTACCTAATGGCAGTCAGGCTACCTCTGGCGAGCACATGGAGGGCTGTGCAGCCCTCCAAAGAAATGCCACACCACACCATTACTGACCCACTGCCAAACCGGTCATGCTGAAGGATGTTGCAGGCAGCAGATCGCTCTCCACCGGGTCTCCAGACTCTGTCACGTCTGTCACATGTGTTCAGTATGAACCTGCTTTCATCCGTGAAGAGCACAGGGCGCCAGTGGCGAATTTGCCAATCCTAATGTTCTGAGGCAAATGCCAAGCGTTCTGCACGGTGTTGGGCTGTGAGCACAATCCCCATCTGTGGACGTCGGGCCCTCAAACCATCCTCATGGAGTCGGTTTCTAATCGTTTGTGCAGACACATGCATACTTGTAGCTTGCTGGAGGCCATTTTGCAGGGCTCTGAAGTGCTCCTCCTGTTCCTCCTTGCACAAAGGTGGAGGTAGCGGTCCTGCTGCTGGGTTGTTGCCCTCCTACGGCTACCCTCCACATTTCCTGGTGTACTGGCCTGTCTCCTGGTAGCACCTCCAGCCTCAGGACACTATGCTGACAGACACAAAAAAGCTTCCATCCTGGATGAGCTGCACTACCTGAGCCACTTGTGTGGGTTGTAGAGTCCATGTCATGCTACCACGAGTGTGAAAGCACAAACAACATTCAAAAGTGACCAAAACCTCAGCCAGAAAGCATTGATACTGAGAATTGGTCTGTGGTCCCCACCTGCAGAACCACTCCTTTATTGAGTGTGTCTTGATAATTGCCAATAATTTCCATCTGTTGTCTATTCCATTTGCACAACAGCATGTGAAATTGATTGTCAATCAGTGTTGCTTCCTAAGTGGACAGTTTGATTTCACAGAAGTTTGATTTACTTGTAGTTAGATTCTGTTGTTTAAGTGTCCCCTTTATTTTTTTTGAGCAGTGTATATACAGTATATATTGCATACGCATGTCATACGGATGTTCCATGGAAAAAACCTCATGGAAATCACATGACACTCGCATAGCACTCGTCCGTTTTTTCGGTCCAGAAATCAGAACTTTTTTTTCTCGCAGATGGGTATGAGCCCTAAGAGTAAGAAATCACTTGACTTCATGTATGTGACTGGCATTATTCTGGCCACATTCCGACTAGAGGTGATCACTCTTGCTCAATTCACTTGTATTGAGAGAGTTTCAGCATGTCTAGTCGGCATGTTGATTGCATGTATGCAAATTACAGTCATTTGACCACCTGATCTCACTGGCAACATTGGAGAATCCTGACATTGTGTGCTGTGTACGATGTAAGGAATCAAAAGTCTACAGTCACAAACAGACTTTCATCATAAGACCGGACAACCCCTTTAAGGTTGCTTTACTTATATCATCAAAAGATATATCAAGTGTACAGATAACATAGCAGCATGTATTCCGCTCCTTTACCACCTGGTACCAGGTCTCAGTAGATCAGTGCAGCGCCAGGTGTCTGGATCCTGTCCTTTGTTTGCCGTTGATGTTTATAGAAGCTGACAATCACATCTGCGACTGGAAGGTGGAGGGTGTGGAAGGTTAAAAGTGGAACGCAAACATAGTTGATGCCAGGACCAAGCAGCCCGGGGGCAGGAGACATTGAGTGAGGACAAGTTAAATATTACGTATTCACAATGATCTGAGCAATCATCAAATGTTTATAATAGAATTAAAGCAAAAGAAAATAAAAAATGCCCTAAAGCATTAGAGAAATTGCTTACAGACTGAGGCCACGTAATACAGTGACGTTATACTCCACCAAGCACCATCTCCAGTCTAGTCGTCTTCTTCAGGTCCTTTCTTCACTTAGAGATATGTAAATTTGTGGAAATGAACAATTGTAACAATCAACATGCTGTATCTTCAATTAGTGCTCAGTATGGGTAGCATTTAGGAAATCTTTCACCAGGTTTTTGCTACTCCGAGAGCAGCATTATGTAGGGCCAGAGATCCTGATTCCAGCGATGTATCACTTACTGGGCTTCTTGATATCTTTTTGTTAAAATCACAGTTTTATCTGCTGCAGATCTAGCAGTTCTCTGAATGCTAAGCTCTGTTTAACCCCGCCCACAGCACTGTGATTGGCTGCTTTCTGTGTACATATAGGCAGAAAGCTGCTAATCAGTGGCGAGGGCGGGGTTACACACAACTCATGAATATGGTGAGCTACATGGCAGCAGGTTTATTAGTCCTCAAGTGATAATCTCCTACTGATAAATCAATGATTTTATCAAAACTACTAGATTGTGGCCCGATTCTAACGCATCGGGTATTCTAGAATATGCATGTCCCCGTAGTACGTCGATACTGTGCCCGTCGCTGATTGGTCGAGGCCCAGGCGGCCTTGACCAATCAGAGACGCGGGATTTCCAGGACAGACAAAAAAAACCTTAGACAATTATATATATAGATGGCAAGCAGCCCAGTGAGTGACACATGAATGGAATCAGGGTCTCAGTCTCTACATTATTCGTTAATATCTCAGATTGGGTGACAGATTCTTTTTAACCATTAAATCAAACAAGACTTGGTGCAATCCATGATGTTTAGAGGGTCCCACGGACATTGTGCTTTCAAGGATACGGCTGTAAAGGTCTCTAGATTGAGCTAATGGAAATGTTGCTGGTCGGTAGAGGAAGTTGAGGGTAGAAAAGTCAGAAAATCAGGTCAGTTCCGGAGAGGAAGTTACAGTGACAGTATCATAGGTCAGAGACAAGGGTAATCGCCAGGGCCAAGTCCAGAGGGTCAGGCAGAGACATGAGACAGAAGAGGAGTCAAACAGTCCAGGCTCACATCCAAGAAGGCAACTAAGGGTCTAATCAGCAGAGTGGTGGGCTAAAGAGAGGGGTCAACCCAATACCTAAAGCCAAGATAAGAGTGCAATAATTGGCCAGTGATGGGCAGCCACAGGGATTCTAATAGGGCATTATGCACCGATGTTGGAGAGTTTTCTTTTGAGACTTTTTCCTATACGGCAAAAATACTTAAGCAGATTAAGAGTATTTCATTTGGAAAACAGCTGGAGAAAAAAAAACCGATGGCTTGCAACATTCTGTAAGCTGTTAAGAATAGTTATCCAATTATTCAGCCAGTGGAAATGTAAGCAAAATCAGCGCTATCTATCAGTAACATCTATTCTGCATCCTTGTTGGAGTTTTGCCCAGAATTATTAGAAAAATATAGTAATACATTCAAGATGTACCAACATAAAAGTTAATAGAGTTCTATCATGTAACCATGGAAACTAAACTATACAGCATATGTAACTGCATAAAATCAAGAACTGATTATTTTATTTATGGAAACTTAGAATGTGGTGTGACATGAGGAAAACACTGTCCCCTGCCTAAAGGGTATGAACACTTTTGCAGACATCCTTTTACTAAACTGTATTATTGGCTAAAATGATTTTTGAAAATTAAACATTTTGCACCATGTGGCTTTTATAGTCTGCTTGTTTCCATGGACACTAAGGGTATGTGCACACGTTCAGGATTTCTTGCAGAAATTTCCTGAAGAAAACCGGAAATTTTCTGCAAGAAATCCGCATTTTTTTTTGCGTTTTTTTTCCGTTTTTTTAGCATTCTGCAAGCGTAATTAGCTTGCAGAATGCTAAAGTTTTCCAAGCGATCTGTAGCATCGCTTGGAAAACTGACTGACAGGTTGGTCACACTTGTCAAACATAGTGTTTGACAAGTGTGACCAACTTTTTACTATAGATGCTGCTTTTGCAGCATCTATAGTAAAAGATAGAATGTTTAAAAATAATAAAAAAAATAAAAAAATGCTTATACTCACCCAGACATCTCCTCAGCGGCGTCCGTTCCTCTTCCTATAGCTGGTGTGTGCGCACAGGACCTTCCGTGACGTCACGGTCACGTGAGCGGTCACATGACCGCTCACGACCAATCACAGGACAGTGACGTCATCGGCAGGTCTTTCACCGCACACCAGCTACAGGAACCGAAGCGACAGCATGCAGTGGAGGCGGGAAGACATCGAGGGTGAGTATAGGACTATTTTTTATTTTAATTCTTATTTTTTGACCACTTATATGGTGCCCAGTGCGTGGAGGAGAGTCTCCTCTCCTCCACCCTGGGTACCAACCGCACATAATCTGCTTACTTCCCGCATCGTGGGCACAGCCCCGTGCGGGAAGTAAGCAGATCAATGGACCCCTAGGTGTGTGGAATCCCCTGCAATTCCGCATTTTAATGAACATGTTGCTTTTTTTTCCGCTATGCGATTTTTTCGCGGAAAAAAAGGCTACATTTGCACAAAAAATGCGGAATACACTTAAAATAATAGGAGGCATATGTAAGCGTTTTTTTCGCGTTTTTATCACGTTTTTATAGCGAAAAAACGCGAAAAAAACGCGAAAAATACTTAACGTGTGCACATGGCCTAATGGTGGCAGAATGAGATAACTGAAAATCCATCAGTGAACTGGTGATGAAAGAAACTTTGAAATTTGCATCTGTTTTTTTTAGGTCATCAGAAATGATTTATGACATCTTCAAAGTTCAGCTCAGCTTTGTTGTGGTCTTGGTCATAAATCAACAAAAAGGAGTTCAGAATAAAGAGAAATGAAAAGTTAGAGCTCCCAGTCAAAACAAAGTCACTGTGTACGGAAACAGCGTGTTAAAGAAGCCCTCCTCCTCCCATCAACATTATTAATCTCATAATATATTGCAATCATCATATTATAGATTATATAACACTGTGTACTTACAATTGCTCATTTTGTCTTTCAACCCAGTTAATTCTTCTCTCTTCCATTAGGTCTATGACATCACGTGATTAAAAACTGACCATCTGAATCCTTCTAAGCTCTATGTAGAAACAGGAGGTCAATTTTCCCTGTATGAGTCATAAGTCACTGCAAATGTTCCTGGCAGGGCAAGGAGGAGCAGCTGGGTCAGGAGGTGAAGAGCAGAATAATTTCTGCAGGCAAGATAATTCCTCTTTCTATACAGAGCAGAGAAAAGAGAAGAATTAGCTTGGGTAGAAGTGCAAAATGAGGAATTGTAAGTACAAAGTGCTATATAATATGATGATTGCAATATATTAAGAGGATAAAAACAAAAACTAGAATAAACAGTGATCAAAAAGTTCTATGTATCCCCAAAAATAGTACCAATAAAAGCTACAGTTTATTTTGCAAAAAAAAAATCAGGTTCTGACACAGCTCCGTCTGGGGAAAAATAAAAAGTTATGGGTTTGAGAAGACGGCGACCAAAATAATAATAATTAAAATATGTGATTTTTCTTGTTTCAAAAGTAGTAAAACTTAAAAAAAATATAAATGTGGTATAATCATGATCGTATTGTGTCACAGAATAAACACATTAATTATACATAGTGAACAGTATACAAAAATTATACAGCGTATAGATTCATTTATTTTTTGTTAATTTTGCTTCCAACACAGTGTAATAAAAAGTGATAAAAAAGAGTTGTATGTACCAGTGAAAACTACAGCATTCGATGCCCAAAAATCCTCATCTCTTTTCTTGTCTGAAATTTATAAAAAATGTACTGATTTCAGAATAAGGCAACACAAAAACAATTTTTTTTTTCAATGAGGGCTTTTATTGTACAGAAATAACAACACATACTAAAACTATATACAGTATATTTGGTAACACCATAATTGTTCTGACTCAGGCAGGGGTGCAACAATCGCAGTTCCAAAGAGTGTGACCTGGGCGGGAGAGTGGCCCGCTGACACCAGTAGATGATTTTTTTTTTTACATTTGTTGGAGCAGAGCGGCACATTATCACTGGAAAGGGCCCAGGATAGGGGACATTATACCAGGAAAAGGCCCAGGATGGAGGGCATTATACCTGGAGGGGGCCCAGGATTTGGGATGCTATTACAGGAAGGTGGACATTATTACAGGAAGGGGCACAGGATGGGGATATTTTTACAGGAAGGGACCAGAAAGGAAGGGGGACAGGATGGGGCACAGATGGGGGATATTATTACAGAAAGGGACCAGGAAGGAAGGGGATCAGGATGGGGGATATTATTACAGGAAGGGGCACAGGATGGGGATATTATTACAGGAAGGGACCAGGAAGGAAGGGGATCAGGATGGGGGATATTATTACAGGAAGGGGCACAGGATGGGGATATTATTACAGGAAGGGACCAGGAAGGAAGGGGCACAGGATGGGGATATTATTACAGGAAGGGACCAGGAAGGAAGGGGCACAGGATGGGGGATATTGTTACAGGAAGGGGCCAGGATCAGGTACATTATTACAGGATGTGGGATATTCTTACATGAGAGGGTGAATATGTATGTCTTCACAGGATCTGGAATCCAACAAGGGCCTATACATCTGACGAACATGCAGATTGAGCCCCGGGTCTAAATTTTGCCATCGGAATCTAGTTATGCCACTGCCCTTAGAATAAAGTTAACTTCTTTGTTGTGCAGCACAGTGAATTGCATTAAATTTAAAAAAGTTAAAAAAAAGTTGTTATTTTGTTCATATTGATCCCAGGGAAGAGTTAATAAAAGTAAGCTTATATGTTTTCTATACCCTAAATGGTGATCCTGGAAAATACAGGTCATACTGGAAAACAAGTCCTCATATGTCTACGTCAGAAAGGAGAAATCAACAACTCTGAAGCAACCTCTTTAAATCTTTAAAAAAACAAAAACAAAATATAACTATCTGGTAGATTGCAGATAAAGGACTGAGTTAATACATTTCATTTTACACAATTACTGTTGGATTAGAGAAACTTACTTTCAAGTAATAATTCAGAATATGTTGTCAAGTGTTTGGAAATGAAGAATAATGGTCATTCTAGCCATTACATGTATTATATACAGTACTGCTTTTTCAATAGCCTTTCCCTCTGCAGGCTCTCTCATTTGCAATCGACTCTGAGCTGGTGGGAGGAGATTCCTTGCTATGAAGTCTCCCATACACAGCATAACACATAGAGAAAGGGATTCCTGCTCTTCATTCTTTAGCACATAGAGAGATGCAGAAGCATTGAGGATATTAAACAGCAGTACTGTTCAGTATAGATGTGAATCCAGCTGTGAGATGAGATAAAAGACTTATTAGAAAGCTCAGCATGATCTTTCTGTGTCTCCCTCTGCTTATTTTCTCACTTTGCTCCTTCCTCTTCCTCCTCCAGCACAGAATATTTTAGTTTATTCAAAGCATATGCTTCAAATGTCTGATAGATGATGGCCCTAACTCTGTGAATGGAGAGGTGGCTGTTCACATATATCTTTCTCCAATCCATTCAATAAGCATGCTCAGGTATTTTCTGAACTCCTATAGAAAGTCATGCATAAAGATCGAGATGCACATGCATGGCCACGTTTCTATGCACAGAACTCGGCGCCCTGTTCTCGAGCTAGTCGGGGGTCCCAGAAGTGGGACCTGCATCTATGAGATGCTTATGGCATTAGACTTATCATTAATGCACCGTGTGCAGCCACACAAGGGCCCAAGAAGTCAGGGGGCCACTACCATCTCCAAAGCAGGTGGAATTGTGCATTATGAAGAGCTATTGGGCTGCAAAGGACCCATACAGTGTTCTTGTACAGGGGCCCTCTTCTTGCTTGTGTCCACCAGAGCAAATAAGAATACCCCTTTAATTAAAGTGATCAATGCTGACCAAGGAGCCAATATAATTTTTTTTGTTTTCGTGAGATCATGTACTTTTGGTGTCTGCTCTAGGCTGGAGAAAACATTCTTAGGAATATGTATTCAGCTCACTAAACAAAACTCTATGTGGTAGAGCTATTCTTGTTTTGCCTCTGTTTCAGCAGCGCTGTCAGTGACTGTCATGCATTGTCAAGCTTCATAACCCAATCTCTTGATGTAGAGGCCACAGGCAGCACATTGTCATTCCTCTGAAGAATCTCTGGATGTTCACTGCTGCCATGCATTACATTTAGGATCAGTTTGGGTCTTCATCTTCAATCACAGTGTTTTGTTTCCTATTATAAGATAATACTGTGTACATTTACCAAATAGATGAAATTCTGTCATGTCCGCTCCTAGCTTTATCTTCTATTGAACATCACAGTGTTCTATCTACAGACATTTACCCATCACTTTAATCTTTTCCTAAGTGCTTTTGAGGAGGGCTCGTTTAATGGAAAATGGGGTCATAAAAAGGCAGATAGCAAAAAATGAGCTGCTTTCTATTTTATGACATATAAAGAAAAAAACTGCTTATATAAAATAATAACAGCACTGCGGAGACATGGGAGGTCAGCAGGTGCCCTGGCCCTCTCGCCGTATCCGCATGGACCAGGAATCATCTCACCGAACGCCTGCTCTCCTGTCTCTGTGGGCGTAACTCTACTCAGACAACACAGGGTGAGGGTAAAACAGTGTGACAATGCTTTATTGAACCACAAAACAGGCAAATAACACGTAGGACAGTGCCAGCCCAATACCCAAGATGGTGCAAATTACAGAGTCTCACCCTTCTGTTGACTCGCCGGGATAAGAACAGCTGTTACTTCACAGCTTACAGAGCCGACAACCTAACCTGTGGTACGCACACAGAGAGGAGGTAATGACAAGCTTAGGAAGATGACAGTCCATTGAGGTACAAGGCCAGTTGACCGGAGGGTCACAACTTAGCTTCTCCAAACATCTGCATGGAGCCAGTCAACCGGCAGGTCCTATTTCTGGCCTCCACAAATCTATTCATGTGGCTCAGGCAACCAGTCCTATCATGACTACCCCAAACATATCAATTGATTTGCAATTGTCAATGGAGCAGAATTGTATTCTTACAGACAGGGCCATGGTCTCCTAAGCTGGCATCCTGTAGAATGACAAATCTGTGTCCCATGTGATGGAGGCATGATGTTTTGTTTGCTGTCCTGTAGAGAGTCTCTAGCTCCCGTGGTTCTTTGGATCTCTGGATCTCTTGGCTGTCTGAATGTCTGGAGCTATCTATCCTTTTTATAGTTAACAAATGGTCCTTCAAGTCAGCTTTCACAGGTAAAAGGGAAGAATGGTGATGAGACTAACTCGCATTGTTTGATTATGTAATCTATTTGCATAGTTTTTCCTCATCTGTTTTGCAAGTCAACAAACTAGCTGGCCTGGACAATATGTAATCAGTGTATCTGCAAACATCACTAGTCATCCAGGATAACAGCACAATATGTTACATCAAATGTGAAATTATTATCAATATTACACGCCTATATGAACAAAAGTCTGTGTTTTCTAGACCAACCAGAAAAACACATATACATTCCAAAGTCAACATATATATAAAACAGTCTATTCTTCCTTGCTTGTTGAAAATAGAAGTCTTGTTAATTAAGATAAAATGCTGTGTTGTCACAAGCACGCACAATCTAAATATTACTACTATATAGTGCTTACTTTATAGTGCCATACATTACCCACAAAAACTGCCATGTGATGCCTAAATAATGCTATCATACATTGCCCTCATGCAGCAATACTGTATACACAGCCTTCATTCTAAGAGTTAGAACATGAAATACCATTTTATCGATGGCTCATTTTTAGGATAGACCATCAATATCTGATTGGTAGGGGTGTGACACCCGACCAGATACTGCGGATCTACCCCCTATGCAAAAAAATTGAGGGAGGATCTGTCCTACCTGGCCATGGTGACTATAGAAATTACGGAGTTACTGTGTTCCCCCAACATCTGAGAACTTCTGACCGATGCCGGTAACGGTTGAACGGCGACGCAGTCTAGGGCGTTGCACCTTCACAGATCAGATATTGATGGCCTATCATGAGGATAGACCATCAATAAAAAGGTAATGGCAATCCCCTTTAAGCAATACTAGCAGATAGGCCCAGGAGCACCTCTAAAACACCCATGATTATGTGTGGATTTGCTGAACTGTTTTGCTGGCTTGTTGGCAGGTTTGATCCAGCAAAACTGTGACTGTTGGAAAGTATCTGCCTACTACATTGATCAGTTATCAGCTTCGGAAGCTGCCATACGTAATTAGTGAATGGAGCTGAACAACACACCTCTTTTCACTGTGTAGTGGCTGGTGAGAACTAGGTCAAATATCGTATTCCCTTCTTAAGAGCTGAGCTGCAGTTCTTGGAAGTGGTCACTACACAGCGGACAGGGCTTTGCTGTTCTGCTCCATTCAATGATTACATACTACTGGAGTAAGTAATAACTGATCTGTGGTGGCACTGGGTGTCGGATCTCCACTAATCTCACATCGGTTTCTAATATCTGTATTCCAGACATCCCCTTTAAAAAATAGGGCAGAGCTTGAGCAGAAAGCACATTTCCCTTTTTTGCAGAGCAGTGTAAATGAGACCTTTGCAAATTATCCCAGCTGATCATGTCACTGCAAGGTTTTGAGGTAGCTCCTGAAGGTTCTGACCTCAGGGCACCATATGAAGCAGGGTATTTGAGCAGTCATCCATTTGTCATCTCCTCAAACTGGCTGTAATTCCTCATGATGTCTGATATGTACTGAATTACATCATTCCATTTTTGCTAAGGCTTCTCCACGACTTCCATGAACCCATGGAAAAATGATAAGTGAATCATTGGTATGATCCTCAGAGCCAGAGGAGCAAAAACTAATCTCAGCCAAGGTGAGGAACATCATCGTGGACCACCAATGGCACATGAGAGATGTGTGTTTGGCAGCTCGCCACTAAATTGTGCTGATGATCGCGTATCATAGTATACTCTATATCCCATCTCCGCATATTGTATGCAGCTTATCATCCTTGCTTGACCCAGGCTTATCTTGATTTTGCTAGCGCTTCTGTCTGGACTGGTGGCTCCTGGAATATCCTCTCCAACAGGGCTCAGCCGTCACTAATGGGCAAATACTAAATTTGATCTCCCTCCAGTGCTTATGTTGTAATCATACTAAACCCCCTGTATATTTTCACTTGTCTCTGTCTCCACTTTGCTTCCCTTCTGGCTGGGTTCCCCAGAGTTCCTCTCTCCTTTCTCTCTTCTCATCTCCAGCCTCTAACATTCGCTTGCTGGTCCTGCGTCATTGAATAACAATAGGCAAACAGCAGCAGCTAAAGTAAAGCATTGCCAAATTAGACAGTCAGGTCGGCAATGCTGTGCTTCAACATAAACCTCAGTCTGGGAGCAAAGAAAGAAATGTCTGATGACTACAAATTGGCAAATCCTATTCTTCCTCATATTCAATTTACCTTGAACGCTGGGTATTATATCTAAAATATGACTTATGTGACGTCTATAAAGTAGATTGTAATGGAGGATAATGTGGTGTCACTGGGCAAAGTTACAGCAGGACGCTCATTAATATTAGCATTGGTGCATGTTGGAAATCAAAAGCTTTATATGATGTTTTATTTTTATAATAAAGCCTGATGCACATGGCAAAAACAAGTGCACAGAGGACGGAAAACAGCAGGTGGGGTAATGGAGGCCCTTTGGCTTTGTATTAAAGAGGCATAGGCACTTTCAGTTATTCTGTCCCTGAAGCAATACATCTAGGAGAAATAGCCCTATAGTACAACATCTATTGGAACATCTATTAGGAATATATGTATGTGTGTATATATATATATATATATATATATATATATATATATATATATATATATATATATATATATATATATATATATATATATATATACATACACTAGGTATTGAACCTGTACTACGCCTGGGTGACAAGCATCTTTCATTTTATACCATTTGTTGAAGACACTGGGTCAGTGAATTTGCATATACAGTGTCTTCAATAAAATGGCACCAGAGATCGTGGTATGAGAATGCACAGACTCCGGCGCCAATGAGCTAAAACAGTGATGGCGAACCTTTTAGATACCGAGTGCCCAAAGTGTAACCCAAAACCCACTTATTTTTCCCAAAGTGCCAACACGTCAATTTAACCTGAATACTGAGATTAGAAAAAATAACTCATACAGAGAGCAGGTGGGGGCAGCAGAGAGCAGATGGGGGCAACAGAGAGCAGGCGGGGGCAACATAATGCAGGCACAGACAGGAGCAGGGGTACCAGACTGCAGATATAAAGGAATATGCTCCCCCATCCTGGTATATGCTCCCCTCATCCTAATTTGTTTTGCCCACAACCTGGTATAATTCCCCCACCCTGATATATGTCCCTCCATCCAGGTATATGCTCCTCCATCACAGCATATGCTACCCCATCCTGGTATATGCTCCCCCCATCATGGTATATGTTCCCCCATCCTGGTATATGCTCCCCGCATCCTGGTATATGCTCCCCCATCCTGGTATATGCTCACGCATTCTAGCATTTGCCCCCCATCCTGTTATATTCTCCCCGCATCAGGGTATATGTTTCCTCATCCTGGAATATGCTGCCCCATCCTGGTACATGCTCCCAATCCCGGTATATGCTCCTCCCATCCCGGTATATGATCCCCCCAGATCATAACAACAGAGAGCAGGCGGGGGCAACAAAATGCAGGCACAGACAGGAGCAAGGGTACCAGACTGCAGATATAAAGGAATATGCTCCCCTAATCCCGGTATATGCTCCCCCATCCTGGTATACGCTCCCCCATCCCGGTATATGCTCCCCCATCCCAGTATATGCTCCCCTATCCCAGTATATGTTCCCCCATCCCGGAATATGCTGCCCCCATCCTGATATATGCTCCCCCCATCCTGGTATATGCTCCCCCATCCCGGTATATGCTCCCCCATCCCGGTATATGCTGCCCCCATCCTGGTGTATGTTCCTCCATCCCGGTATATGATCCCCCCATCCTGGTATATGCTTCCCCATTCTGGTATATGCTCCCCCATCCCGGTATATGCTCCCCCCATCCTGGGATATACTCCTCCCATCCCAGGATATGCTCCCCCATTCCTTTATATGCTCCCCCATTCTGGTTTATGCTCCCCTCATCCTAGTATGTTTCTCCCACAAACTGGTATTATTGCCCATCCTGGTATATGCTCCCCCCATCCTGGTTATGCTCCCCTAATCCCGGTATATGCTCCCCCATCCTGGTATATGCTCCCCCATCCTGGTATATGCTCCCCCATCCCAGTATATGCACCCCCATCCCAGTATATGCTCCCCCATCCCGGTATCTGCTCCCCCCATCCCGGTATATGCTCCCCCCATCCTAATGTATGCTCCACCCACCCTGGTATATGCTCCCCCATCCCAGTATTTGCTCCCCCATCCTGATGTATGCTCCCCCCACCCTGGTATATGCTCCCCCATCCCAGTATTTGCTCCCCCATCCCAGTATCTGCTCCCCCATCTCGGTATATGCTCCCCCATCTCAGTATATGCTGCCCCCATCCTGGTGTATGTTCCCCCATCCTTTATATGCTCTCCCCATCCTGATGTATGCTCCCCCCATCCTGGTATATGCTCCTCCATCCTGGTATATGCTCCCCCCATCCCGGTATATGCTCCCCCCATCCTGGTATCTGGTCCCCCCATCCCGGTATATGCTCCCCCATCCCGGTATATGCTCCCCCATCCCGGTATATGCTGCCCCATCCCGGTGTATGTTCACCCATCCCGGTATATGCTCTCCCCATCCTGGTATATGCTCCTCCCATCCTGGTATATGCTCCCCATCCCGGTATATGCTCCCCCATCCCGGTATATGCTGCCCCATCCCGGTGTATGTTCACCCATCCCGGTATATGCTCTCCCCATCCTGGTATATGCTCCCCCATCCTGGTATATGCTCCCTCATCCTGGTATATCCTCCCTAATCCTGGTATATGCTCCCCCCATCCCGGTATATGCTCCCCCATCCCGGTATATGCTCCTCCCATCCCGGTATATGCTCCTCCCATCCTGGTATATGCTCCACCCATCCTGGTATATGCTCCTCCCATCCTAGTATATGCTCCTCCCATCCTGGTATATGCTCCTCCCATCCTGGTATATGCTCCTCCATCCCGGTATATGCTCCCCTTATCCTGGTATATGCTCCCCCATCCTGGTATATGCTCCCCTTATCCTGGTATATGCTCCCCCACCCTGGTATATGCTCCTCCCATCCAGGTATATGCTCCCCCATCCTGGTATATGCTCCCCCATCCTGGTATATGCTCCCCCCATCCTGGTATATGTTCCCCCCACCCTGCCTGTACTGCTGTTGTTCAATACATAGAAAAGAAAAAAAACAACACTCCTATAACCTTTCCCCCACTCCCCTGCAGCACTTCCTCATTTTCTGAAGTCAGCGGCATCCAAGCGAAGGGGCGCACGACGTCACCAGTCAGACAATGCAGGGGTATAGGGTTAATCACCAGGTAAAAAGTGTTAGAAAGGTGCACGCTGTACTGGGAGAAAATTAGCTTTATTCCTCCCGTGAGCTGCCAGATTTCAGTCATACTGCATATACTCTATAGATAAATCAGGAGAACCAATGGAAGTTTATATAAAAATATAGAGTATATCAATACAAAAATTTCCAGATGCATTATAGTGACTACTGTCCGTCACCCAATCATCACATATACCTCCATAAATTAACTACATAAATCAGGAGAACCAATGGAAGTTTATATAAAAATATAACAAACTTTATTCAGAATAGTACATATATTAAAAACACAGGCACATGTCAAAAAATGACTGTGCAAAGAGCAATGAAGTGCAAAAGAAGACACCAGACAAATGAGGTCTGCCACATAGTAAATATTTAGTACACACAATTGCATTATAATATAGATGCAGACAGGGATATTCCAACTCTATGCCCAAAGACTATAAGTCCCATTGGGGATAAACCATAATTATTATTTGCATTATAAGCCCCAACTAATAATCATAAGGGAGATTCCCATCCTCCGGTACACTTTCTGTATGTCAGGCATTCATTCATATCTATTGCCCCATATTGTGTCCTTGAGGAAGGGATAGTTGGACAAACGTGTCTCACCTGGTGTGGGCAGACCCTTGCACGCACCCCGATGCGCGTTTCGCTGCCATTAGCCTTGCTTTCTCAAGGGGAAGTGTGGTTTCACATGTCTGTAGGACCTTAAAATAGTCATGGTAACAAGTCACATGACCGTCACCTGTTCTAACTGAGTACCCTGCTGTGTATTCACGGCGCGTGCGCGCGCCGCCGTCCGGGTCGACCCACCCCGCCCGGACCCATCCTAACAGGGAGAACGAGCGGGCACCGAATGGTCCCACTTGCACTCCCCGCAGGACATTGCCGGACAGGGGAGGCGGAACCAAGAAGGAGACGCGCGCACGCGCACTAGCACAGCAATATGCCGGAGTCCGTGTCTGCCCCATCCACACACAAATATCACCAATGGATGAATATAAGAGAGAGATAATATACAAAACAATGATAATCAATGGTAAGTCCCATTTCTCTTCTGAGCGATCAGTATTTGATTCCAACTCCAACTAATGGTAGTTTTTATATATTCGCCTCCAAAATAGAGGGAGCAAGGAAGCATAAAGACATCAGACCCCGGATGGACTCATAAGAATCAGACCTAAACATAACATAAACAAAAAACATTAAAACCAAACTTAAGTGAAATAAAATACAGGTCCTTCTAAAAAAATTAGCATATAGTGTTAAATTTCATTATTTACCATAATGTAATGATTACAATTAAACTTTCATATATTATAGATTCATTATCCACCAACTGAAATTTGTCAGGTCTTTTATTGTTTTAATACTGATGATTTTGGCATACAACTCCTGATAACCCAAAAAACCTGTCTCAATAAATTAGCATATTTCACCCGTCCAATCAAATAAAAGTGTTTTTGATTAACAAACAAAAAAAACATCAAATAATAATGTTCAGTTATGCACTCAATACTTGGTCGGGAATCCTTTGGCAGAAATGACTGCTTCAATGCGGCGTGGCATGGAGGCAATCAGCCTGTGACACTGCTGAGATGTTATGGAGGCCCAGGATGCTTCAATAGCGGCCTTAAGCTCATCCAGAGTATTGGGTCTTGCGTCTCTCAACTTTCTCTTCACAATATCCCACAGATTCTCTATGGGGTTCAGGTCAGGAGAGTTGGCAGGCCAATTGAGCACAGTAATACCATGGTCAGTAAACCATTTACCAGTGGTTTTGGCACTGTGAGCAGGTGCCAGGTCGTGCTGAAAAATGAAATCTTCATCTCCATAAAGCATTTCAGCCGATGGAAGCATGAAGTGCTCCAAAATCTCCTGATAGCTAGCTGCATTGACCCTGCCCTTGATGAAACACAGTGGACCAACACCAGCAGCTGACATGGCACCCCACACCATCACTGACTGTGGGTACTTGACACTGGACTTCAGGCATTTTGGCATTTCCTTCTCCCCAGTCTTCCTCCAGACTCTGGCACCTTGATTTCCGAATGACATGCAAAATTTGCTTTCATCAGAAAAAAGTACTTGGGACCACTTAGCAACAGTCCAGTGCTGCTTCTCTGTAGCCCAGGTCAGGCGCTTCTGCCGCTGTTTATGGTTCAAAAGTGGCTTTACCTGGGGAATGCGGCACCTGTAGCCCATTTCCTGCACACGCCTGTGCACGGTGGCTCTGGATGTTTCCACACCAGACTCAGTCCACTGCTTCCTCAGGTTCCCCAAGGTCTGGAATCGGTCCTTCTCCACAATCTTCCTCAGGGTCCGGTCACCTCTTCTCGTTGTACAGCGTTTTCTGCCACATTTTTGCCTTCCAACAGACTTACCATTGAGGTGCCTTGATACAGCACTCTGGGAACAGCCTAATTGTTGAGAAATTTCTTTCTGGGTCTTACCCTCTTGCTTGAGGGTGTCAATGATGGCCTTCTTGACATCTGTCAGGTTAGAGTTAATTAGTTGATTCAGAAGATTAGGGTAATAGGTCATTTAGAGAACCTTTTCTTGATATGCTAATTTATTGAGACAGGTTTTTTGGGTTATCAGGAGTTGTATGCCAAAATCATCAGTATTAAAACAATAAAAGACCTGACAAATTTCAGTTGGTGAATAATGAATCTATAATATATGAAAGTTTAATTGTAATCATTACATTATGGTAAATAATGAAATTTAACACTATATGCTAATTTTTTGAGAAGGACCTGTACAGGAAAAACGAGGGGAAAGGGACATAAAATACAAAAGGGAAGGAGAAAAAGCTTAAATTAATGCCAGCACACACAATATAGCCTTATAAATATGGACCAAAGTTGAGGGATTCATTCAGCCCGGCGGGTTTCATGGTCCCCAGCATCACTATCCACTTTAGTTCCCACTGTGCCAGTAGTTTTTTAATATTGCCGCCCCTAATTCCGACATGTACCACATCTATGCCCCTCACTTTAAATTCCTTGGGGTCACTGTTATGTACCATTCGAAAATGTCTAGGAATGGTTTTAAGGGTCGATATATCCTCTACTGTTCTAGCCGCACTGATGTCCCTCACGTGTTCTCTCACACGTACCCTCAATTCGCGTGACGTGAGCCCTACATATATGAGGGGGCAGCCACAGGTGGCATAGTAGACCACATATTCCCGAATTTGGAATGTTTTTTGATCCACTGAATTAAATGTGGATGTTTGGTAAGTATTGACACATGCCAAACAGTGACCACATTTATAAAAACCTTTCCTAGGTTGTGAAATGCCAAAGGGATTGGGGCTGGGTGCTACATAATGACTTTGCCCGCTCGTTCTCCCTGTTAGGATGGGTCCGGGCGGGGTGGGTGGACCCGGACGGCGGCGCGTGCCCGCGCCGTGAATACACAGCAGGGTACTCAGTTAGAACAGGTGACGGTCATGTGACTTGTTACCATGACTATTTTAAGGTCCTACAGACATGTGAAACCACACTTCCCCTTGGGAAAGCAAGGCTAATAGCAGCGAAACGCGCGTCGGGGTGCGTGCAAGGGTCTGCCCACACCAGGTGAGACTCGTTTGTCCAACTATCCCTTCCTCAAGGACACAATATGGGGCAATAGATATGAATGAATGCCTGACATACAGAAAGTGTACCGGAGGATGGGAATCTCCCTTATGATTATTAGTTGGGGCTTATAATGCAAATAATAATTATGGTTTATCCCCAATGGGACTTATAGTCTTTGGGCATAGAGTTGGAATATCCCTGTCTGCATCTATATTATAATGCAATTGTGTGTACTAAATATTTACTATGTGGCAGACCTCATTTGTCTGGTGTCTTCTTTTGCACTTCATTGCTCTTTGCACAGTCATTTTTTGACATGTGCCTGTGTTTTTAATATATGTACTATTCTGAATAAAGTTTGTTATATTTTTATATAAACTTCCATTGGTTCTCCTGATTTATGTAGTTAATTTATGGAGGTATATGTGATGATTGGGTGACGGACAGTAGTCACTATAATTAGTGTTGAGTAGTGTTGAGCGATACCGTCCGATACTTGAAAGTATCGGTATCGGAAAGTATCGGCCGATACCGTCACAGTATCGGAATCCAATCCGATACCGATACCCGATACCAATACAAGTCAATGGGACTCAAGTATCGGACGGTATCCCTGATGGTTCCCAGGGTCTGAAGGAGAGGAAACTCTCCTTCAGGCCCTGGGAACCATATAAATGTGTAAAAGAAAGAATTAAAATAAAAAATATCGCTATACTCACCTGTCCGACGCAGCCGGGACTTCAGCGAGGGAACCGGCAGCGTTGTTTGTTTAAAAATCGCGCTATTACTTGGTTACGTGAATTCCCGGCTTGTGATTGGTCAGGTCGGCCATGTTGCCGGGACGCGGACCAATCACAGCAAGCCGTGACGAAATTACGTCACGGCTTGCTGTGATTGGTCCGCGTCCCGGCAATATGGCCGCCCTGACCAATCACAAGCCGGGACGTCACGGGAGGCTGGACACGCGCTCATTTTAAAATGGGCGCGTGTCCAGCCTCCCGTGACGTCACGGCTTGTGATTGGTTGCGCCGCGATCAACCAATCACAAGCCGGGAGGCTGGACGCGCTCATTTTGAAATGGGCGCGTGTCCAGCCTCCCGTGACGTCACGGCTTGTGATTGGTTGCGCCGCGATCAACCAATCACAAGCCGGGAGGCTGGACGCGCTCATTTTGAAATGGGCGCGTGTCCAGCCTCCCGGCTTGTGATTGGTTGACCGCGACGCAACCAATCACAAGCCGTGACGTCACGGGAGGCTGGACACGCGCCCTTTTTAAAATGAGCGCGTTTCCAGCCTCCCGTGACGTCACGGCTTGTGATTGGTTAATGGCGGCCATGTTGCCGGGACGCGGACCAATCACAGCAAGCCGTGACGTATTTTCGTCACGGCTTGCTGTGATTGGTCCGCGGCCCGGCAACATGGCCGCCCTGACCAATCACAAGCCGGGACTTCGCGTAACCATGTAAAAGCGGGAATTTTAAACAGACAACGCTGCCGGTTCCTGCGCTGAGGTCCCGGCTGCGTCGGACAGGTGAGTATAGCGATATTTTTTATTTTAATTCTCTATTTTACACATTTTAACATTAATGTTGTTCCGATACCCGATACCACAAGAGTATCGGAATCCCGGTATCGGAATTCCGATACAGCAAGTATCGGCCGATACCCGATACTTGCAGCATCGGAATGCTCAACACTAGTGTTGAGCATTCCGATGCTGCAAGTATCGGGTATCGGCCGATACTTGCTGTATCGGAATTCCGATACCGGGATTCCGATACTCTTGTGGTATCGGGTATCGGAACAACATTAATGTTAAAATGTGTAAAATAGAGAATTAAAATAAAAAATATCGCTATACTCACCTGTCCGACGCAGCCGGGACCTCAGCGCAGGAACCGGCAGCGTTGTTTGTTTAAAATTCCCGCTTTTACATGGTTACGCGAAGTCCCGGCTTGTGATTGGTCAGGGCGGCCATGTTGCCGGGCCGCGGACCAATCACAGCAAGCCGTGACGAAAATACGTCACGGCTTGCTGTGATTGGTCCGCGTCCCGGCAACATGGCCGCCATTAACCAATCACAAGCCGTGACGTCACGGGAGGCTGGAAACGCGCTCATTTTAAAAAGGGCGCGTGTCCAGCCTCCCGTGACGTCACGGCTTGTGATTGGTTGCGTCGCGGTCAACCAATCACAAGCCGGGAGGCTGGACACGCGCCCATTTCAAAATGAGCGCGTCCAGCCTCCCGGCTTGTGATTGGTTGATCGCGGCGCAACCAATCACAAGCCGTGACGTCACGGGAGGCTGGACACGCGCCCATTTCAAAATGAGCGCGTCCAGCCTCCCGGCTTGTGATTGGTTGATCGCGGCGCAACCAATCACAAGCCGTGACGTCACGGGAGGCTGGACACGCGCCCATTTTAAAATGAGCGCGTGTCCAGCCTCCCGTGACGTCCCGGCTTGTGATTGGTCAGGGCGGCCATATTGCCGGGACGCGGACCAATCACAGCAAGCCGTGACGTAATTTCGTCACGGCTTGCTGTGATTGGTCCGCGTCCCGGCAACATGGCCGACCTGACCAATCACAAGCCGGGAATTCACGTAACCAAGTAATAGCGCGATTTTTAAACAAACAACGCTGCCGGTTCCCTCGCTGAAGTCCCGGCTGCGTCGGACAGGTGAGTATAGCGATATTTTTTATTTTAATTCTTTCTTTTACACATTTATATGGTTCCCAGGGCCTGAAGGAGAGTTTCCTCTCCTTCAGACCCTGGGAACCATCAGGGATACCGTCCGATACTTGAGTCCCATTGACTTGTATTGGTATCGGGTATCGGTATCGGATTGGATTCCGATACTGTGACGGTATCGGCCGATACTTTCCGATACCGATACTTTCAAGTATCGGACGGTATCGCTCAACACTAACTATAATGCATCTGGAAATTTTTGTATTGATATACTCTATAGAGCAGCAGTAAGAATGCCCCAATAATTTGACTGACAGTCGGCTTTTCAGTGCATCAGTGCTGACCTGGCTGTCAGTCAAAGTACCATGGTATGCCGATAACCATCACTCTCAGTGCTGCAAGTGTTCATGGTAGCTACGCCTGCATAATTGAAAGATGGCCGCACCCGGGAAGAATAAAGTCAATTTTCTCCCAGGTGCCACCCTTTTAGCAAGGTTCTTTATATGCAGGTTAATGGCGTTATCTGACCTGACAGGTTCCCTTTAGGGCTCGTGCAGACTATATTTTCAGTCCAAGTGCGATCCAACAAAACATCCAATTGCACCAGGTCCAATGTTTGTCTATGGGGCCATGAACATGTCAAATTTTGTCCTTACACAGAGCTGGTCCAAGGTAAAAACGCTGCATGACCGAGATTTGGATCGCGCTCATCCATGTAAGTCAATGAGAGCGTGAAAAACAGTCAGACGGCACAAAAGATGAATTCAGATGGGATTGAAAAATTAATTGCAAAGGGTCAAAACTCTGAAATAGTAGGTATTGTACAGACTTGGATTTTTTTCTACTATGCATTAATTGGATCTGAAATCTCAGTTCATTGTTGCAGGAAATCCTCCAGGTCTGATCATCAATCCCAAACCAGAAGCTCTGAGTTTACATGGAAGAACACATAGGCTTTTTTTTATAGAAATCATGAGATCAAAAATTGGAGCATACGCCAACACGTGCTGTATTATGTAAGTATTCTACCCTAGGAGCGTCGCCTCATGGGAGCACCATATGGTGACACATAAAATGCAGTGCAGATCCGTTCTGTGGAAGCAAAGGTTACTGTACTTATACCAAGGTGGTAAAATAGTAACGTCTGTTCCTTACAAAAATACACAAAACCACTTTATCGATACCAATATTGGAGCCTTTGGCGCTATTATACAAAGCACAACACATCAGCTGCAGATAAAGTGATTTATGCCCAAGGTAGAAAAAATAAGTTATAAATGTAAAACAAAAAAAGGTCTGCGCTGTATACAAAAGTGGGAGTAGGAGAAGGAATCAAAATCAGCCAATATACTCCAAAAATTGATTCACGCAATGTTTATCTGCCGTAATGTTACCAAATGGGCCGTTTCTTAAAGCTGGGGCTGCACGTGACATTTGCCATAATGCTGTCATTACAGTCTATTTAGACTGACATTTTTAAGACGCCCCTTATCCTTGGGGGAAGGAAGAAGAATCTTTAGAAACCCGTTGGCAGTGTGTCCATATGTTCCCATTGTGGAGTCACAGTAGCTACCAGCGAGTCTTGTGATTCCACTTTCGGAGCAATGCTGCCTTCCTGTGGACAGGACAATGAGACACTACAAGGAGTACTCACATTTTGCGCGAACCTAGCTGTATTAAAGGGGTGATCCAGGACTATTTTTCTTTTAGGAAAGGACAGTGCCTGCTGCTCCTACCAACAATTTAGCTGATCAACGTCAACAGAGCAGCTTTTCCTCTTCCGGGCAGCTCTGTTGACTGGGCATCACATCATGGTGATTGACCACTGACTTCCTGAAGTTAGGCAGCAGGAAACAGGCTGTCAATCAGCATGACTTCAACAGTCATGACCCGTCAGCAGAGGAGAGCAGAAAAGAAGCCACTGCTCTGTCGATGTGATGTCCACAGAAGCAGCAGAATCGCTGGCAGGAGCAGTCTGTGAACCCTCTGTGCTGGCAGAGATCGGTGCCAGACACAACAGGCAAATAGTTAGCAACTACTTACCTGTTAGGTCTTAGGTCCATAGCAAAAAATTAAATAGTCAAAGATAACCAATTTAAATATCAAAACTTACACCCGAACACTGGACCCATGGACCCTACGGTTGAGCACATTTAGTGCAATATTTTCGATCATCAGGCTATACTGACTGCATTTGCAATATTATAGAAAACTTTGTGTGCAGTCCCAGTTTGAAGAATGAGCGTATTTGGTAACATTATGGCAGATATATATTCTGGTTCATTTGTGTATCATGTTTTTTTTTTTTTTAGTTTATATAATATTCTCTTATCTAGCAACAACTCCCAGTTAAGCTGTAAAAATAGTTGGGACTTTGAAGAATTAATTATTTCAGAAAAGAATGTTAATTGATGACCTTGGGGCAAAATACAGACACTGAAACGAGTTAACAAAGCATCGGTAAATAATTAGGTGGGAATAAATGATAACGAATCAAAAGAATCCTGTTTACAAAGAAAACATCATGGAAATTTCCAGAGACTTTATTGCTCCACTTACCTACTGTGCTCTAATTAAATGCTTTGTACGTCAAATTTATGCAAATATTAGCCTGTGTGATCTGTGTGTGTAAGGTAGGAAATAAAAAACCTGGAGGCGCAGAGCAGGAAGTCAGGAGTGGTCATTGTCTTCCCTCTCCCTTCTCTTCCTTCTGATGTAATGTTTATCAGATGTTTAATTCTAATATATTTTATTCATTTCAGTTCATCATTTCCATAAAAATTCCCAAGAAATCTAGCCAGGATTCAGCCAACTTGACATATTTCTAAATGTCAACTGTTTTCTAAATTCTTAGCAAGTCTTATCTTGCCGAGTGATACAACGGAAGATGTGGCTTATCATAACCCCGGAGAAGTTTTGCCATCTGGATTTTATATTTTACAGCTACGGCACAAAAGCTGGAAATGATATCCAGGTGTCTGAACTGTGGCTCTAAAATATGTGAATCTGAAAGATTATCTCGAGTCCTTTCCTATTGGATGGGTTTGGACGGTGCCAGTTCTGGTTTACTTATCCCCTCGCATGAGCAGATACTTGTAGAGCTTTCAAATATTCAAAACATAATTATATCAAATATATCAGGCAGGAAAACTTCAATCTATGTTATCAAACTTGTCTCGCATACTGACAATTGCCTCAATTCATCAAAGCTATTTCGCCAGAATTCTGGTCTTGAAATTTTGGCACAATGCGAGTTTGCGCAAAAAAAGGTGCCATGTTTGGTGATCTCATGCCATTTTTGACTATTCAGACTTGTCGGATTCATTAGAAGGCATGTATCTCTCAATGACTCAGGAATGTCTGACACCTGCACACTTCATCGAGAAAAACATGAAAAACATCAGTCTTGTTGAATTAGTTCCAACTTCCAATGTCTTTTAAATGACTTGGGCATGTATCAATAATTGTCTTAAAGTGTACCTATTATTATAATTATTTATTTTTTTCAATAAAGCCAATACAGTACATTTTTAATACAGCCTGTTGAAGGATTATTCTTGCATGCTTCCTGTAAATGTGGAGAAATTCTCCAGAAGTAAAAATGAATATGAAAATAGAAGGGTAAAAAAGGTGAGGAAATGCTGCAATATCTCTCCCTCCCAGTGTACGCGTGAGACAGCAAGATTTAAAAGGGTCTTTAACATTGATGCCCTATCCTTCTGAAAGGTCAACAATGTCTAATGGGTGGTTGTACAACCACTGATTAAAATGGAAACATTTTAAAAACCTCTTGATTTATTCAGTAACAACGTCAAGCGGAGAATTCCCTGCACTTAAATGCTTTGGCTGCCATCAATGATGATATTATTGGTTGTCCAAGGAATTTTCTGCCACGCAGATTGTACTTTCATCAAATCATCAAGATCCGCTGCTGGCAGTAACCTTTGCAATTGATGACTAATGCAGATTGACGACCCTTGCAGATCAACTGTTCCCGGAGTCTGCGTTTGCTGGAACTGCTCAGTTATGGATCTGAACAGCTTCGTCGACAGAATAGCGGCCATGAACGAGTACTGCACATCCACCTTCTAATTATTAGAGTAAAAGTACCCGGATGTCCATTTTTTGCTTGCTGTCTAAAAGCTTTGCGTAAGAACGACATATAGCGCTCAAAATGCATAGCTTTATTTCTTTTTTCCTGTGTTGATTTTGGAATGAAACTTTAAAATACTTTGCATATAATGGAATTTTATCCAGGACCTGAAACTTTCCTTTTTCCTAAAGGTTACCTTCACCAGCAGGCATGGCATAGCGAGATAATTCCCCTCTGACTCTCACAGGTTAAATATGATGGCTTACCCAGAGAATAGCTGTCGATCTGAATGTGTATATCCCGAACACATTAATCTAATCTTATATCCTACAATATTGTGCTCCTCTGACTTTCTTTTAGGTGAGTTTGATAGCATACGTGTGCTATATTATATAACATATTATAGACCCATATAAAGTGCAACATGTTAAAAAAAAACCACAAACCTGGGCTGAGTGCCCCCTCTTCACCTAAAACGTTAGTCATGTATTAACAATTGGTACGCCAAAATACTTTCTGTGGATCTTTCCCAACCAAGAAGGACTTAATTCATAGTGACAAGTCCAAGAGTCCTCTCCGCTCCGCTGCTGTGCCTTTCCCAGGGGGGTTCATTATGACAATACTTTTTGCTGTGTGATAAAAGACATTTTTTGCATAGTTACTCGAGTATGGAGGAGAATGTTTTCCTTTTTTTTTTGTTTTATTTTAACAAAGGCTTCAATGTACGAAGAATTCCTTACTTAGCTTTCAGCAAGATTTAATACTTGGACATCAGCAGGTAGAAAATACAGCTGACAGGATAACCTTTAGGAATATCCAGAGCTCTTCACTGAATGGAAACATTACCAACTTGCGTATTTGATTCCTGCTTTTTAGCTAACAGCGATACGTAGTTCATCAACATCATCCTGAAAGTCATGTGGTTGTATGCGCAGTATCTTGTACTATATGTTTACTTTATTATTTCATTTACAGCAAATTCTGATAATAAGGCATCCTCCAGATCAAACGGGCTTAAAATATCAGCTCGTCTTAGTTCCTTTAATTAAATGGAAGCATGTAAATTACTTTTAAGACCCGCTCTGAGCCATTTGAGCTCCCATTCAACATGTAACCTACTCTACTGTCGGTTCCCATCTTGATATAGTTAAAATGGCCAGAAATGCTGCTCAGCCCATATCAGGATGAAGCAGGTCACAGAGATTTCTGGAGTGTTCAGATTAGACTGGTAAAAATACTCAACAGGGACCCAGGGTTACACACCTGCCTTGGCTTGGCTTCACCACCTTCCTCTATGGCCACTGCCCTTTGCTGTGCTCCACATCAGATTTCACAAATGACCCGGCATGCCTCCATAACATCATCTGCCTGGGCTTATTTAAGACACACACCTGTATCTTGAAAATAAGATTCCTTGTCCTATATTCTGCTTGTTTGCTGTGCTCTTCTATCAGCTCTTGGTAAACTTCTCCCTCATGACCCTGCATGCCTTTTACCTTCATTGCTCTGGACTTTCCTATTTGCACTTTTCTTTCTGTGGCTGCCGGTGCTCCAAGACCTCGCTCACACGTGCCTTCCTGTCTCCTACACCAATGCCCGGGATCTGTGTGCCCACCCGGACATGAGGCTTAGTGGATCCACCTTATTAGGTGAGCCTAACACCAGGAAAGTGTTGAAACTTCAGTTGTGGGAAACTGGTCAAATGAGTATTGCTTCTGTCATTTATTTTAAACCAGTCCGAAGCCTTTAAAAGTAACTTTTATCCCATGGATAAACCATTTAATAAGCAACAAAGTCGCAATAGACTAATTTCTCTCCTTCAGAAAGTGATAATTCCTGAGAAACGGTTATTCTGTCAAGTTGGAATGAAGCGGAATTTAGTAAATAAAACAATTATTCTTCCATACCTGAGCAAAACTATAGAGCTGTTATCTGTTTGTTCAGCCGTGCATCTAGACTAAGGGTACCGTCACACAGTACCATTTTGATCGCTACGACGGTACGATTCGTGACGTTCTAGCGATATCGTTACGATATCGCAGTGTCTGACACGCAGCAGCGATCAGGGATCCTGCTGAGAATCGTACGTCGTAGCAGATCGTATGGAACTTTCTTTCGTCGCTTGATCACCCGCTGACATCGCTGGATCGTTGTGTGTGACAGCGATCCAGCGATGTGTTCGCTTGTAACCAGGGTAAACATCGGGTAACTAAGCGCAGGGCCGCGCTTAGTAACCCGATGTTTACCGTGGTTACCAGCGTAAACGTAAAAAAAACAAACAGTACATACTCACATTCCGGTGTCTGTCCCCGGCGTCTCAGCTTCTCTCCACTGTGTGAGCGTCTGCCAGCCGGAAAGCGAGCACAGCGGTGACGCGGTGACGTCACCGCTGTGCTTTCCGGCTATGGCGCTTACACAGTGGAGAGAAGCAGAACGCCGGGGACAGACACCGGAATGTAAGTATGTACTGTTTGTTTTTTTTACGTTTACGCTGGTAACCAGGGTAAACATCGGGTTACTAAGCGCGGCCCTGCGCTTAGTTACCCGATGTTTACCCTGGTTACCGGGGACTTCGGCATCGCTCCAGCGCCGTGATTGCAACGTGTGACCGCAGTCTACGATGCTGGAGCGATATTCATACGATCGCTGCGACGTCACGGATCGTGCCGTCGTAGCGATTAAAATGGTACTGTGTGACGGTACCCTTACAATATCACAAGGCTCTGTTCACATGTCCAGCTGTCATCCATTTGTAATGGATCCAGTTTTTTTTACTACAGGATCTGTGACAAGAACAAACAGATGAACACTTTGGTTCCCATTTTGTATGTGTTTGGTTCCATTTGTAATAGATCCGTTTTTACTTGAGGTGTCTTTGAACATTTCTAGTGTTCTGGGAATCCATCTGTTATGATCTGTTTCCATGTTATATGTCCCGTTGCTTTCTATTTTTATGAACTGGAAAAAAAAGTTGTGCAGACTACGTTTTTTGACCCAGCTAAAAAAGAGATTGCAACTGGATTGCAGACAGGCAAAATACATTTTAGGACATTTCTGTCCCTATTCAAATGAATTAATAATTATTTTTCTGGGGGTTTTTTTGTCAATGGAAATAACTACTGGATATGTGAACATAACCTAACTCTAGTGACTCTGTCCCGGTCTACACAGTAAAGCTGACAAGTGAACTGCAGAAAACAGGAAACGTAAGTGTATTGTGTGTGCCCTAGTGTTAAATTGGTTTTCTGGGACTTTTATATTAAAGGTCTATCCTTAGGATAGGTCATCAACATCGGATCGGTAAGGGTACGACACCCGGCACCCCCACCGATCAGCTGTTTCCCGTATTGGCTGCTGGATATGCTGAGTTGCGGATCTGCACAGAACAGCTCTGTCAACTGCATAGTGGCCAGAAACTGAGTGCTGCACGTACTAGCCTTATTGATTTGAGTAGGGGCGGATGTGCAGTACTTGGTCGTGGGTGGCCACTATTCTGTTCACAGAGCTGTGCAGCTCCAAATTCTGTCTGCTGGTGGCACTGAGAACAGCCATTCCTGCACCCCTACCGATCAGATATTTATGACCTATCCTAACGATAAGCCACCAGTATAATAGTCCTTCAGTGAAAAGATGAATATTACAGATTTTTCTTTTTTTCATGCAAAAACCTAAGTATAATATAAAAGTCTTAGAATGACAGAAATGTCATGGGAATGCAAAATAGGATGAGAGATTGGAGCCCTCTCAACTGTTCAGCAAAACCTAAAAACTCATGACGACATACTGTTCTATAATAAATCATTGCAGCTAAGCGGTGTGGTAGTCCAAGCCGGACATAAGGCCGTGTGAAGCGTGCCCGCTTGTATCCGCAGCCGGTCAAGTTGCCGTGCTGCTCTGTTCTTCCCCGAAGCTTTTTACACGGCACATTCGTGTTCTGGACTCATCAGACTGTGAATAAGCACAAACTACAGTATAACCATTGTGTCTAGTAAATGTCACTGCTGTCATGTACAGAAATGTCACAGTATACTGCAAAAAGAATGGTGCGCACGGGACAAAAGAAATGGAATGCCCTACATACACAATGTGATAAATATTCCCAGCCGGAGAAGTTTACAATAAAGGAAGTGAATATTTTCTTCCTCTTAGCTAATGGAAGATATTCTTTCCTGCTTCCTCTAACACAATTTAACAAGATCATAATTGTCAATATTTGTTAAACTGCAATTACTCTGCAATCTGGGATCACAATAAATAACGTCCAGGTTATTATTCAATACTTCCATATTTCCTGAATCACAGAAAGATACAATATTTCATCACCTGCGCTGTTCAATGTCTCATTGTCGGCATTTATTTCATATATGCAAATCATTATCGCACAGCAAGTTTTGTTCTAGCGATATTTCACAATTCTGCTGCTGAATGTCACACTTTCATGTAATATTTGCTTCCTGTTCCAAAGGCAAATTTTGTTTCATCCATCCAATTAACATGACGTGTTGCATAAATGATACATTTCCAACCATGCGGCTACATAACTCTTCATTGCCTGGTATTGCATCCTACTTAGGTGAGATTTCTCAGCTCTCCATGACTAATCAGAAAATTGAATGATTGAAGTTAATAATTGCTATTTTACTAAGCTAAGATTCTATTTTTACAAGTAAAAGAACTTTCTCTCTTGCCTATTATCACTTCAGCTCTTAGTGCCTGTGCACACCTTGCAGATTTGTCGCATGTTTGTCACTTTTTTTTGTCACCTCACCCTCCTGGCTCACTCACACCACCATATTTTCCATTCGAGTACAATCTGACAAAACATCAGATCACACTCGGACCTATGTTTTTTTATGGGACCTCTAACATGTCTAAATTTATTCATTGGACCAAGCAATCCAAGGAAAAAATCACAACATGCCCAAATTTCATTTGATTATTAGATCGCACTCTGCCATTGGACTTTATCAGTGAGTGGAAATCAGTGGGCTGCACTCGGATGACATCTGAGTGCAGCCACATTCCGTGCCCTGACACAGTGGAGAAGATACAGAAATTTTGCTCTCCATCTTCTCATCTGAGACAATCAGATCACATTCTGATCACACACTGTTCAGAGTTTAATCAGAGTGCCCTTTGCAATAAACGTCTTGATTCTCTCAGATGAGAGAATCTACAGCCGTCTGGCCCCGGCCTTAGATGTTAGAATATGTGTGATAGTATATCGCTATGTAGCATCCTACTTCACTTTATCTCTTTTCTTTTTTTCATGTTTCTAACAGAACATATCCGGTGCATTAAGGGCACTGATCTACACCCATCTGGCATGACTTTGTGATTTGCATTACAACAAGGAATACTACTGTTCGGCTTCAGTATTTGGCCTCGGGTTGTAGATTCTTGTTGTGATATTATATAACACTGTACATCTGCCCCCATGATATTTATTGGATTGCATTTAATGCTGATCGTAGACAACACAAATCTTGTTAACAATCCAAAGTTTTTAGAAATAATAGCAAAAAAACTCAAAGTATGTTGACCATGGAAATTTACTCACTTGGTCATAACATCTATTATTTAATCAGGTATATACAATTTCACTTTTTCAGTGATACATCTATATATTCTATCAAAATAAAACTATACTTTTGCAAATCTTTGGATGTGTTGTAGTCCCTAAAAGTCCTGTTCATTGCTGTGGATCCAGGTCCTGAGAATCATTATTAGCTTTCTGCAAAAACTTGCTGTCCTTGTGAATGCACTGGTCTCGGGGATGTTCCACACTTGTCCCAGATATCCTGGGCTTCGCTTCCTTCCCTTGGGCCCACTGCCTCTGTTGTGCTCCACATTGGGTTTTGCAATTTGCTCGGTATGGATCAATAACATCATCTCCCTAGATCTATTTAAGGCCCATTGTGACATACTGTACACCTGTGTCTTGGGATTGATTCGCTAGGCCTCCATGTTTGGTGTGCTTTATAATCTGTCCTTTTTGTGTTTATGCTAATATTTCATCCCTGCTGGGTTCTTGCTGCTCTTGAGATACCTGAGTGTGCCAAGTCCTTGCAGCCCACGTGCCTTCTAGCTTTCTGCATCAATAGCTTGGGTCTGTGCACCCACCTGGACCTGAGGATTAGAGGACAGCAATATCACAGAGATTTTTGGTAGTGAACAATACCAACTTTGCAATGCCTCAAAGTCATGACATTTAAGTATCTCAGGACCATGTAGAAAACCCCTTCCCTCAGACACACAAATGCCAAGCTTGTACAAACCCGACCCCTTTTGCATTCGGATTTCTGCAACTTTCCGGATAAAAAATCTATTTTTGCTCACAGGAGAGGCCACTGATTGGCTGCAGTGGCTACGCACCATTCCTACCTAAAGAGGGAGCAAGGAGACTGATGGGGGGCCAAGGAAGTGCTAAGGAGAAGCATTGGGCGATCAGCAAATTAAATGTTTTTTATATACAGTATATATTTAGGCCATGGTGGGACGGTTTTAAAACCTTTTTAACATCAACTCAATAACATCTGATTTATGGGGCTCCACATAAAGGAACTTCTTTGCAATTATCACCTCCAACAAGCTTGCCATAGCTTGTCCAAGCCGAGCAAAATCTCTACTTAGTCCTTCACACCTAATGTTGTATTCACATGTCGCAGTCAGTTTGCAGTCACCAAAGTCGCAACTTGTGAATGTAGCCAATGGGATGGCAACTTACTGATAACTGTACAAGAGTTTGACACATTTATGACACAAGTTCCCTAGCCACACCCAGGCCTGATTACTGCCACACCTGTTTTCAATCAAGAAATCACTTAAATAGGACCTGCCTGACAGCATGAAGTAGACCATTGTAAATTGTATATTTGTATATAGTGAATATCTGCATAGCCAGCTCCGGGTTTATGTGGGTCCAGTGGCGTACACAGACAAATGAGGGCCTTTGTGCAAGAACAATATATGGGCCCTTTGCAGTTCTGTAGCTCATCATAATGCACAACTTCAGCTATTTTGGAGGTGAGAATGTGCCCCCTTTCCTCTTGGTCCCATGGGCAGCAGAGTAACTGTGGGCCCCTCTTCACTATTTGTTTTCCTCTTTGCCTTTCAAGCCCTTTAACTTTTTTCTTTTTATTGATAAATTTATATCAGTTTTGTTTTCTTATGATACATGTTGTAATTTTTATCAGAATCATATGAGACTTACAACTCTCTGATCTCTTTTCATTTTTTTTTGTTAATTTGTTAAACAAAAAGCAATGACAACGACTCTTTAATTTAGATTTTTTTCCATTGAATAAATATTATGATATTTTAGTAGTTCGGACAGTTACATATGTGGCGATACAAAATATCATATATTTATTTATTTTTTTACATTTTATTAACATTCTGTTTTTTTTTACATTTTGTGATAAAAATTTGTTCTCTCGTCTTTACATTTTTTTTTTATCAAGAACCATTTGATCGCTTATATAAGGCAATATTGTAAAATTGCAGTGTTTTGTAAAATTTCCTATCACAGTTATTACAAGCATGGAAGATACAAGGGGGCCATCATTTGGCCCTTAGCGTTCATGATAAAGCCATCGGCACCCTGCAATCATATCGGAGGGAGGGGTCATTGGTTGTTGGAATGGGCATTTTCTTCTACTTCTAATCTATTAAATGCTGTTGTACCAATTTGACAGCAGTATGTAAGAGGTTAAACCTCTGCTGTACAGGGTGGTCTCAGCCTCTGAAAGTGCATGTAGAATGGATGTCTTGGATTGAAACCTGGGCAAAGTGGTCCACACAGGCAACATGGACCCCTGGTGCTGCTGCCAGCCCCGACCATGTGCGTACATCCCAAAGCATAATCTGTAACAGGGTCCCCACCTACCATGTATTGTCTATATCACACAGGGTCTATGGGACCCCTCAAACATCACGACCCAGGTGCTATTTCATCCGACCTTGATTACTCAGTAATGTGCATTATATGTCATTATACTGGCTGCATAACACACTGTTTTGTATCTTTGGATGCCTAGGGACCATTATGGAGAAGATCAAGGTTGCAGTCTCTCTACTCCCATAGCATGACAACTGCATTTGTAAAAGTTTTTCAACTTTTTAACTTTACAAAAAAAGTTTTCATTCTCATGCATTTTGCTTTTGCTCCAAAGTACTGGAAAGACATGAACCAGTTAATTTTCATTGGTATTTCTAAATGGCAATAAAGGTTGTTATTGTGCTGAATGATGTTTGGGAACAGATCTGCTGGTAAAGAGTGGGAGGTCGAAGCTACAGACAAAAGCAACAGTGTGTTACTGAAATAACTCAAGAGGGCCTTAATGAATGTGAATATTGGCATGACCCCCGGCCCTTGTGACATACAGACTGGGACCCTCCTAGTATGAAAAACCGAATAAAACCAGATCTAGCTGCACCGCCATGGGATATTTGTGTAAATCTTATCTGGAAATTAATGCTTACTTGCTATTTTTAGAGGTTGGGATATGACTTCTGACCTTAAGGTCATACAAATCATTTTGATCTATGGAATTTTGCCACAAAAGAGAAAAGTAATTGACTTGAGAAAGTAATTGAAAAAAAAATGCCATTCTTGACATGACCTGTACGGAGGAGAAAAAAAATCACTTTTTTTTTATAAATAAGAAAGCAAATAAAGTTAAGTTAAATGGGTTGTCCACCTTTGAGGACAGTTTTATTATTAAATACATGGAAGTGGGACTAACAACCATTTTTGAAATGAACATGCACCTCGGACTGAGCCCTTTTTCCAACATAAACTACACGTTATGTAGATTATATTTCAAAAAGGGATCATTCTGAGCCTGAAACCCGTAATAAAACTACTTCTCAACTACCCCAGTCTGGATTCTTCCTCTCCTTTGGCAGCATGGTCGCTCTAACACCTTTCCTCCATTTCATAGTGCAAAAAAAAAAAAACAGGAAGAAATTTTACTGTTTTCTAACTCCAAGAAGGTAAGTCCTTATACCTTTGAAAAAAGAGTGCACTGAATTTTTCTGACTCCAAAGTATTTCAAACAAATTCTTCAAAAATCTTTCATTCCATAAAATCAATTATTTTATTAAAACATATTAAAATTGGTGCATGTTCATCTCCCACATTTTGAGATTGAAACGCGTTAGGGAACATATATCGCTTTTAATATGTTTCAATAATAAAATTGATTTTACGGAGTGCCGGATTTTTGAAGAATTTGTTTACACATTTCTCATGTTGGGTCTCGATATCTGGTGCTCTTCATTTGCATCCTGCTGCTTCCTTTGGTCAGATCAGTTCCTAATGCTTCCGAGATGACCTTCGCAGCAGAATCGGAGAGTGTAGTGGAAGCTGTAAATCACAACACCCCACCCACCCGCCATTCCTGTATTGTACAATACCAAAGGCATGGTTTAGACGTACCGCTGTACTTACCCATTGCCATTGTGTTGGCCTTCTTGAAAGCAAGCAAATGGAGTACTGATCTGAGTCGGAAGAAGCAGTGGGAGGAAAACGGAGGGCACCAGGTAGGGTAATTATATATAAAAAATGTAGCATCACTCTACAACCTCAAGGTGGAGGGTCGCTTTGACTTGCACGTTTTCTTTAAAGGCCTAAGTTAATATTTTTGTGTTTGAATCTTAATATCCTACGTAGGAAAATCAGCTGATGCTTTTCAGTTCAACGCCGCACAACAGACGTGGGAATCTCCTTGCTTTATATTACGTTAGCGAATTATTAAAAGCTACAATGTGGAAGGCCAAACACAGCAATACCGGGGAAATGTCTTTTTAGTCTTCATTGAACTGATAGTAACAAACACTTAACGGACACCCACATGAAGGTAATGAATCATCGGATAACACAGACTCATGGACAGGAAATAACTATAAAGAAGCTGTTTTTATTATTCTGATGAAAGCCTAGAATCCCAAGGACTTCTCATTCTGGTTTCCGGTCTATTAATGACTATTATGGTTTCATTTAATGGACACGAGCAATCCCTAGCGACATCATCAATTCTTCACTGGAAGGAATTGGCTACTCTTGACAATTATCAAAAATCTAATGTCACCTTAATAACCATAGATATAGCTTTCTGTTAAAGAGGTTTTACCGCTAAACAGGATCAACAACATCAGCAAAAAATGTGTGATTTATCGGGGTCTGACTGCAGGATCCGTCACCCATCTCAAAATAGGTTTCCAAAATGCCCTGTGTTAATGAAACAGTAGCATGCATCCCCATCCACTAACATGGAAATTTGCCCCTAAATTTGCTAATTTTCTCTTTATTCTTTGCAATGTTGTTTTATAATAGTTTATGGGATCAGAGACCTTTCCCGAGGAAGGTGGGACAAGCGTGGCTACTGTTTGTAGAGGGTCTTGTTGCAAAGATGAGAGATGCGAGTTGGGGGGGAAATCATCCAAGCAAAGGTAGACTCAGAGCTCAGTAGGTTATAGCTACTATAGATCTTAACTAGTGATGAGCGAGTGTGCTCTTTACTCGAGTTTTCCGAGCATGCTCTGTTGCTCTCCAAGTATCTTGGGCGTGCTCGTAGATTATGTTTGTGCACTGCAGCTGCATGATTTGTGGCTGTCTGGCAAACTGAACACATGCAGGGATTGCCTGTTTGTTAGGGAATCTCCACATGTATTCAGGCTGTCTAGCAACCGCAAATCATGCAGTCAAGTCACTCGCTCACCACTAATGTTAACAATTTTTGCGGTCTTTCTTAAAAAATAAATAAGTTAAGTACATATTATCTCACCACTTTACATGGTTCTTCAATTTTGAATGATGTTTCCATCTTCAGATCGGGAGAAGGAGAAGACAAAAGTTGTGCTGAAAAGAATAGTAAAGTATTCAACTCATTCTTAAAGTTGTAAAAACGTTATTTCAATAAAAATGTCACAGGAAACTCTTTGCACTGCCTGACGGTTTTTGTCTCTACAGCCTTCCTCACGATATAAAGTAAGATTATCAGTAACATATGGTACTTCTGTTATAACAGCTGAGAGACGATGCATAGATACCTTGATGGATATTCAATGCAGAAGTAAGTTTAAAGGAAACTTGTCATGCCCCCATACACTATTAAATTGCAGATATTGGGTTAATATGCAAGTTATTATTGTTATTATTATTTATTTATATAGCACCATTGATTCCATGGTGCTGTACATCAGAAGGGGTTACGTACAAATTACAGTAAACAAACTAACAATCACAGACTGATACAGAGGGGAGAGGACTCTGCCCTTGCGGGCTTACATTCTACAGGATGGGGAAGGAGACAATAGGTTGGGGGTTGCGGCAGCTCCGGTGTCTTTCTTGAAGAGATGGGTTTTCAGATTCCATCTGAAGGATCCGAAAGCTAAAGCTGCCCATCCGCTGCACTGAAAGTGCCTCTACCAGGAGGAAATTAACTTTATTCCTCCTGGGAACCACTGGCTTTCGACTATAGAGTCATGCACAGAGCGGCTTCAGTGGTCGATTACTGAGAGCAGCAGATATTAGACTTGGCATTCAAATATGGTGAAGAAATAGAATTTTGGTCTAAACAGTAGACCTTCATTAGTTCACGGATTGCTCAGGAAAATATTCTTGACTAAGGAAAATAGATTTAAGGTAAACATGTGGCATCCACCACAGTGTGGAGTTATGAGTGCCTTATCATTCACGTTGTCCATTTTTTTCTTCATCTGCTTTATAAAATGTAACTAAGAAAAAACTCATCATTTTTTCCCTAATCTCACTCATCCCACTTAACCCCTTAGTGACGGAGCCAAATTTTTGAAATCTGACCAATGTCACTTTATGTGGTAATAACTCTGGAACAATTCAACATATCCCAGTGATTTTGAGATTGTTTTTTCACTCCACATTATACTTTATGATAATGGTAAATTTAGGTCGATATGTTTTGTGTTTATTTATAAAAAATATCAGAAATTTGAGAAAAATGTTAAAAAATTAGCAATTTTCTAACTTTGAATGATTATCCCTTTAATCCAGATAGTCATACCACAGCAAAACATTAATAAATATTATTTCCCACATGTTTGCTTTACATCAGCACCGTTTTTAAAGTGTTCTTTTATTTTGTTAGCATTTTAGGAGGTTTAAAAATGTAGGAGTAATTTTTCATTTTTTCAAGGAAATGTACAAAATTTATTTTATTTAGGGACCTATCCATGTTTGAAGTGACTTTAGATGTCCCATATATTGGGAAACCCCCAAAGTTATACCATTTTAAAAACAGCACCCCCTGACATATTGAAAACTGCTGTCAGGTAGTTTATTAACCCTTCAGGTGCTTTACAGGAATTAATGCAAAGTGGCATAACAGAAATGAAAATGTGTATTTTTACCACCTAAATGCCGCTAACTTCTGAACAGGTTGCAACAGCCAACAGACTCTAAGGCCGCTATTTGGTCATGAATTGCAATGACAAACATCAGGACCACGCAATCATGATCTGAGGGCACCAATTGGGATAAAGAGGAAGCCCCCACACTCTGTTAACCCTTTATAATGATGTAGTCACTATTGACAGCAGCATCTAAGGGGTTAAACAGATTTGCACGGTGCAAACACTGATCGTGGCTGATGCAGCAAGTTGTCAGCTATAGTGTACAGCCAACAGCTGCTGGATTGTCACCTGTATGGGGAGGCTATTCTCTTATATCTCAGGTCAGTTAAAAGACGTATTGGCTGTCATTAAGGGGTTGACCTATCTATCACAATTAATGACTGCATTTTTTCATTTTCTCACAAATCCACTGCCTCAGTGTCAAATTTGACTCTATTCAATCCTTCAAACCACATATCCAAGGTCTTAGCACTTCTACCTGCAGCTTAAAAATGTTTTTTGAATCTGCCCTTTCCTCAACTTTGAGTCAACAAAATGTCAGTGCATGACCTCATTATTTTCCACCTCAACTACTGCAACATCTCAGTGGCTTCCCATCTAACACCCTTGCTCTCATCTAATCCATCCTCAACTTTGCCACCCAGTTCAAGCACCTATCTCACTACTGATTTTCCTCTCCCCTATCAACCAACTTGACATTGTCCAGAGAACTAAGTTCAAAATGTTAAAAATGACACAATGCATCTCATCCACACATCTCCATATACCTCCCCACAATAAATCTCCATACTTACAAGATCTCTTTATTTGCAGTCCTCTAGTCTGCTTCTCACTTGATCGACTGTAAGATTTTCTTTATGCTTCCCCCTTAAATGCAAAGCAAAAGTCCAGCACACTAACCAACTCACCAACCTGAAGGTGCATGGAACACAGGACAAATGGGTCCAACAGGCAAAAGGAAATATTGTAAGTGATCGTGGTATCATTAAGGATCACTTGCAATCCGAAATGTGGCAGGTGACGGATATTTCCTTTTGCCTGGTGCAATCCCCCCTTTTCTAAAATACAGTGTCTCAGCACTATAGATTGTCCTCCATGGTTGAAGCTTTCAGAAACAAGGTAAAAGCTCATGCTTCAGAAGTTCCTACAACCTTAAATAAGGCTGCTGTCAGCTCATTACCACCTGAGCTGCTTCCAACCCCTGACAGTCACCTTACACTGTGGATTACAGCCCCATGTAGGCAGGGTCCTCATTCCCCCTGGACCTGTTTGTTATTGATATTTCATGTTCACTATACTTGCTTTGTGTTATGTGTCTATAAATCCTCTTCACATGTGTATGGTGCCTGAGTGGGTTAGTCATGAACAAGCTGCTGCTTCTGCACGCTCTGGCACCCTACAGGAAAATCATGTTCTAGTCCCAGTGTGTTGCTTCGTGTGGGTGCATCACACTTACTTGTGGGCTATAGGCATCCACTGGCTCCAGGTTTTCATTTTCCAGAACCGCAGCATACAGTTCATGGGACACTGAATGCTTTATAGCAGTCAAATGTTTACTGAGCAGTTTACAGTCATTGCAGTAAAGCATGTGGGACAGGGCACAACAGGTTACAGTCTTTTCCTCAGGTACCGGACATAACTTCAGCCCTAATACTCAGTCTGGGTATAACATCCCTTTTCCTACTGACCTCACTGACATTGCAGTGCATCCTCTGCTCTGGACTTCCTCAAGGCATCCCATTTCTCCTTCATGAAGTCAGTCTAGGCAGTGTGAAGGGTGGTCTCTTCCACTTCCAGGGCTGATCTGGGTATTTTATCTGGTCACTGCACTTACACAGCCCACTTTCAGTTGGCCCATAGCTGATAACTTGGCACTTCTGGACCACTTGAACTGCTGTGGCCTGTTCCCCTCAGTTGGCTTCTGCTTTGTCACCAGCTTCACAGTGTCTGAGCCTTCTTCCCACAGCCCAACAAGTTTGGTGACTCCGACCTGGTTGACTGTCAGCTGGTTCATGACACTTCTGGGGGTTCTGACAGGTTCTTTCCGACTCCTCCAGAGAAGGCTTTTCTGGGATTATTTCCTTCCCTTCCCGGTGGGAATTACTGTCTCTTGGAGCTTGGTAAACCCTCTTTGGAACCTCCTCTGTCTATCTCTTCTGGGTCTCCCTCTGGGCACTTCATAGGAGTACCTCCTGGTCCCACTCTTCCACATCCGAATACTCATAGGAATGCACCAGGGTGGCTGCATAGCAGCCTTTCCTGCATTGTCATTTGACAAACCCTACAATTCTGCCTGGGTCCAGACTTTGGAGCCTGGGAGGCAGGTACTTCCTTTTCACTACATCGTGGCTCACATACACTCCATGCCATGTCCATTCTTTTTCCAGAAACCCAAACCCCTCGCTTCATATCAAATTCTACAACTTGGACTCCTCCACAGCCATTCGACGGGCACTATTGAAACTTTCCAGTCACCCTGCCAGATAGAGATCAGTCCTCTTTCTTTATGCCACTAAGTAGTCTATCTCTGGTAGATGTTCTGTCAAGCACCTCAGCCAGTAATCAGGGGGGCTATTGGTTTGCGGGGTATTAAGTATGTCCTGAAGGTTCCACCAATTCATACGGGGAACCTTCTGCTTTACCGACCTTACATCAGCACATCGAAATTGGGCCCAACACTTTTTGTCTCTCCCTGAGATACCACCCTAACAAGGACTGGAGCAAGGATCAGCCACACACAGGCCTGTTTGTCCTCTTCAGGAGATGATGTTCCCATGCTGGCGGCCTCTGGGGTCTTATCTCTGAGCTGAGGATGCCTTTTCCTCCAGCATACGGCTCCAGCACAACACCTTCAACTCATGAACCAAAAGGCTGTGGTCAACCACAGGATCATCATCCGTGGTGGAGGTGATGGCCCTCGGACAGTGCCCATTGTCCTGTGTCTTCCCAGCCCCAGGGATGATGATCTCTGGCATCCCTTCCTCCACCTCTGTATCCCCCTCACTAATGTCCATGGGGCAGTCATGGGGCACACCTGAGTCTCGACTGCCATGTGCCACCGTCCCTCTGGGCTTTTATCTTAGCTTCTCACCTCTCGTGCTGAGAAGAAAATGGCACTGGTTGCTCACTGACTATGCACTTCCTGCGGGTTTGGCTCCTCCTCTTCCTGGGCCAAACTCCTGATGGAACCGCAATGTCATGTTTTACTCCCAATGACTTCACTTTTGGCCACGCCTCCCGTATCCACCATCTTCCACCTGATGGACCATGCCTCACACCGCACCATGCCCTCCTTGGGTTTGCACCTCTCACTTCAGGATGGATCCTGACTGTGGGCACATCTCCTTTCTGACCGATACACCTGGGGGCTGGGCACATTTTCGCGCTCTCGGGCAGCATCCATGCCCACGATAGGTGGTCCTTTTCTTTCTCTTCACTGTTGCCGTCACCATCTTGGAGTCCTTGTTTCTGGCTGCCATTTTTGGCCATATGTATTCCAGCACTCTTCCTCCTGCGCCACGAGTCTTCTCCACCCCATTTTCTTCATGCAAGGAACTCAAATTCTGCAACTACAGCAAATGTAAGGTGCCTGAGCGGCGTAGTCATGGACAAGCTGTGGACTGTCCCAATTACGGTCATCATGAAGTGGTGGGATGGCTTTTGCATTTTTTTTTTTAAATATATTAACTAAGTACCATATATTATTTTCATGCTCTATGCTTGTTAGAGTTTGGCGGAATGCACCAAATATATATTTAAAGAGTAATAGGTGCATTCGCAACCCGGGGTCCACCGTGCAGAAGTAAAACCCGCTGCTAGTAACTGACGGTGCTATATGGTGGTATAAGTGAACTCTGTTACTTCACAGAGTCACTTAAGACAAGAGAACGCTGTGCCCTGTTAACCTCACAGAGGAACACAGCTACCAAATAGAGCGAACAGTGATCATGCAGTCAAAATAGCACACGCAAAACTCATCACCAGGGTGGCGGTATTCTAGGGGCTTTTTTCAGCCGAACCCTGAAACCACATACACATGACGACACTGGCGCAGAACACACAACTTAGTTGATACTAGCGCATGGCCGTGCGGCCATACGAACCTTTTATAGCTGCAGCAACTACAGGACCTTCCTAGAGGACCAATGGGAGCTACTACAGTACCTGAGCCACTTCAGGACCTTCCTAGAGGACCAATGGGAGCTGCTGTAGTACCTGAGCATGTGACCCCCAACCGCCAATGAGAGGACTTACCCTGGGCATGCTCAGAAGGGGAAAAGCAGGACTTAGTCCCAGAGACATCTGCTCGCCGCTGACCAGTACTGGCTACAATGGCTGAGCCTGGAAATGCAGCAGTAACCATCAGCACCGTATCAGGCTGGGACTGACGTCTCCGCTGAGCAGGCTCCACTGTGGCTGGAGAAGAATGGGAGACTGCAGTGGACATGGTTCAAGATTCCCCCTGTGCAGAGGTGGGAACTCGACCCCTAAAGGTACCTTCACACTAAGCGACGCGACAACGATGCCGATCGCTGCAGCGTCGCTGTTTCGATGCTGTTTGGTCGCTGGAGAGCTGTCACACAGACAGCTCTCCAGCAACCAACGATGCCGAAGTCCCTGGGTAACCAGGGTAAACATCGGGTTGCTAAGTGCAGGGCCGCGCTTAGTAACCCGATGTTTACCCTGGTTACCAGTGTAAATGTAAAAAAACAAACACTACATACTTACATCGGCGTCCGCTTCCCTGCACTGTGTAAGCGCCGGCCCTAAAGCAGAGCGGTGACGTCACCGCTGTGCTTTGCTTTACGGCCGGCACTGACACACTCAGTGCAGGAAGCTCTGAGCAGCAGCGCGGACGCCGGGAGACGTGACAGACATCAGAGGGTGAGTATGTAGTGTTTTTTTTTTTACTTTTACAATGGTAACCAGGGTAAATATCGGGTTACTAAGCGCGGCCCTGCGCTTAGTAACCCGATATTTACCCTGGTTACCATTGTAAAACATCGCTGGCATCGTTGCTTTTGCTGTCAAACACGACGATACACGCCGATCTGACGACCAAATAAAGTTCTGAACTTTCAGCAACGACCAGCGATATCACAGCAGGATCCAGATCGCTGCTGCGTGTCAAACACAACGATATCGCTATCCAGGACGCTGCAACGTCACGGATCGCTATCGTTATCGTTGTAAAGTCGCTTAGTGTGAAGGTACCTTTAGATTGCTGTTTATTTATTTACTGGATGGTATTCAATCATTATGTTTCTTTCTTTGTTTTTTTTTTGTTTTTTTTCTGTTCATTGGCTAGTGTGAATGTGTGCTTACACACTGCATGCACACCAGTTTATATCCCAGGTTTTTAATATTAGAATTAGGACTGTCCCAGTTACGGTCACCGTGGAGTGGTGGGATGGCTTTTGCATTTTTTTTCTCAAAATGTATGCTAACTAATTACCATATATTATTTTCATGCTCTGTGCTGCTTATTTTCTGCAGGATATTCAATCATTATGTTTCTGTCTTTGCTTTTTTTTTCTGTTCAGTGGCTAGTATGAATGTGCACTTACACACTGCATGCACACCAGTTTATATCCCAGTTCATACCTTTGGGTTTTTTTCAGTCTGTTTGAATCATATGCATATAAAGGTGTGACCTACCTTTCCTTTGAGCTGGGCATTATATTAAGGTGGTCTCCCATGGCTGTGTATCCACTAGTCCTTCTCAGCCCTTATCCATATGCATGTCACTTGACAAACGGTAAGGTTTTTAATATTAGAGTTAGGAGCGTCCCAATTACGGTCACCATGGAGTGGTGGGATGGCTTCCGCATTTTTTTTGATCAAAAAAATATGTTAACTAAGTACCATATATTATTTTCATGCACTATACTGTCTATTTATTTACTGCAAGGTATTCAATCATTATGTTTCTGTCTTTGTTTTATTTCCTATATGAGGCATCATATGGTGCAATGAAATGCTATACAAAACAAGTCAGTGGCGAGTTTAACAAAGCAAACAACCTGTTGTCAATCAGCCAAAGGAGGGTGCTGCTAGTTAAAAGAATACAGAGGACGCTGAAGAGCTGTAAGTGCAATGTCACGCCCTAATGCACTTCCAGACTGAACTTCAAAGCACGATTTCTCGCTTATTTTTTAAAGGGCCACACAGTCATATTAATGGTTTTGGCGTATAGATGTTTCTGACAGCTTACTTTTAAGGACCATTAGTGCGATGGCAGGAGTATTCGAGCACAGACCCGTACTATACTATTGATGTCACTGGGCCATTTGATCAGCTGCAGGACAAGCGCTATAACACTATTGTCCTTCTGCTGCCATTTGGAGGATCAGAGATAACGCTAATTTTGTTTTTTTAACCACTTAAGAGGGGAGATGGACAGCAGGAAGGGAGCGTCATCTATCACCCTCACGTTAGTGGAAAGATCACAGTACCTGGGTTGTGCTTGCAGAAATGAAGAATCCTCAATAGTGTAAAATGAAGATTTTTATTACACCAACATTTTGGTGCCGGACTGGTGCTTTTTTGAAGGTATATAACCAAATGTGCAAAACACCCTGCCAGTGAGCTTTTAAATGGCTGAAATAATTGAAGAAGAGCCATTAAATGGGAAGGGGAAAAGAAGAAAGCAAAAGGAATGGGATATTCAATAAAGAGAGGAAAAAAGGGGTTTTGGGAAGATATAGTATCTATCACCCTATCATCAATGGTTTGTTATGGCAGGGGCAGGGCGTAATATGAAGTCTGTCTTTGTTACGCCCCCATACAAATTAGACTATTATCGGTTGAACCATCCAATACTCTGAGTCGATCCAACGTGTACAATTTCGGACTGCCGATTACTGTGTTCTCACGGAGATGCGTCATCGGCAAATATTTGGTGGTGGCTTTTTCATAGAGAGCACAGGAGCACTAAGCCAAATGAAAGCTGCTGTGTATGAGAGAGATGGCCATCCACCAAACAATCAACCAAAACATTGTTCGACAGACATCTATCCATTGTGTACGGCCGGCATTCTTTTGCTGGGATCCTGGGATCAACACCAATACACTGCAATATAGAAGGATAACATTAGCGATATAAAGTTTATTAAATTTCAACTTCCCACGAGGGACTAAAACAAAAAGTAAAAAATATTTAAACATTAAAAAAAAAAAGGAATACAAATGTTCCCTTTAACTGGTTGCTATTGTGACAAACATTTACAGTAACTTTCAATCACTTTGTTATTGCAATCTCTATCCTTTGGCCAAGCTTGCGTCCACATCTGTTATTTTCATTCATCCAGTACGAGCTGCAATAGGGAAGACGCCAAGCTGTTCCCCTAACCTTGAAATTCTTTTCATTGGAAAAGTAAATACACCCCGGAAGAATTGAAATGGTTTTATTATGAAGAAGGTTTGTAAAATGAAGTATATACCGCAATGTGGAGGTGTTGAAAGAAAAGGACTTTGAATCACAAGGTGTTTTTTCTCTCGGCCTCCTACACATATGCCAGCTTGAAAAGTCACACATGCATTAATTTATCTCAATCTAACCCATACTTGTCAGTCTTTGATACTTGTAATAATAGAAGCTCTAATATTAGATTTTTTTCTCACTTGCCTGAAACTTGTTAAACTAAAGATCATCATAATCTCCAGCTGGGACGTGTTATTTTGCCAAAAGACGTTTGACTCGCTGACAGACATTTTAAAAGTTGATTACAAAAGGTATTAGTTTTATCACAGGAAGGACTATCCTCTAAGTAGCTTAAAGGGGTTGTCTAAGCACAAAATATTGGTGACTGTTCATTGAAATAGGTCATCAATATCAGATTGGCAGTGCTTCATTTATTGTGTAGCACTCGCTGCTGGCTACTGCAGAACAGCTTATATTCTCTTGAATCGATTGGTGGGGGTGCTGGGTGTGGGAATCGCTCTGATCTCATTTTAATGATCTATCCTTGGAATAGGTCATCCAACTCTTGTGACTGGACAATCTCTTTTTCACGACCAAGGTATGGTTTCTGACAACAATTCTTCCATGAAGTCCACTTCTGACCAAACTTCTCTGAACTATAGATGGATCTAGCTGGGTCCTGTTGGTTGTTTCCAGTTCTGTGATGATGGCAGTGCTGGACATCTTCCAATTTTGAAGGGAAGTAACCATGATGTGTCTTTCATCTGCTGCATTAAGTTTCCTAGGCCGACCGATTCATCTACAATCCTCAATGTTGCCCATTTCTTGGTGTCAACACTGCTGAGAAATACAGGCAGATACATATCCATTATTATATCCAATCAGGGAGTCATCTGATTGGCTCCAAATTCATACAGACAATGTCAATAAGAGCTATCATCCGTGAAAAGAAGGAGTCCTGGAAGTGATGATATGGCCCTCAAGGAGCCCTGGACTCATCATTATCGAGTCTATCTGCGATCACTTGAAGAGACAGAAGGATTTGCATAAAGTCAAAATCTATATAACATCTGTGATTGGTTCACCAATTTGTTTGTAACAACCTCCCTGCCAAACTTCATCAAAAACTGTGTGCAGATATTTAGAATGATGTTTTAAAGCTATTTTGAAGGTAAAGCGTGGTCACACCAAATATTGATTTTAGATCTCTCTAGATTTCTACACCCCTTCCTTAGGCTATTCGTGCAGTTTTCATGCAAAGAATTATTTTATAACTGTGTGCAAGCCAGGAGCGAGGATTTAACCTGCGGTCCATGTAACTTCCGATCATATTCATATTCGTTCATACCTCTAATAAACACATTGCTGTACCTGTTAGCAGCAGCTGCTTCGCTTACGCCATTCAGACAGCAGTGTGTACTTTTGTTACCCTTGGATACCACACAGAAGTCCGTGCTGACATAAATGTATCCACAACACAGCGCAGTTAATGTGTTGGATCATCAAAGCAAAGCTTGAAACCTTCATAGTCAATATGTCATTTGTCAATGTGTTTATATTCCCTTACTGGCACATTGACTTGCACTTAGTACATCCTTTCTTTTCCATAATTCTTTCAGCCCAGGCTGAATGTCAGCATCTACGTTTATAGTTTTGTTTTTCTTATGTAGTACACTTTACATTTTAGAGGGACAAAACAAATCTGACTTTACAGAAAACTAGACTATGGAAGGTCACATGTCCACTACAGAGTTCCATTTGTCTGTTCCATCTACAATTGGATCCGTCTGGGTTCTGTTTTGTCAGTTACTTGGAATAGAAAAAAAATGTTCCTCATGCTAGACTTATTCTTTCATTCTAAAAATAGACACCAAATGTAAACAAAACAGACCCCATAATAATCCCTGTGGACCCTCTGCTACCATTTGTATCATTTAGCCGATATATCAATTTTGGCTATGAATTCTCTTTGTCTGTTTATAGAATGGAGCAGACAAATGTAAATGATATATTCTGTAAATGGGATAAAGTCAACAGTGGGGGCCAGAAGTATCTGTGCTTGGAGCAATGGGGTCCACAAACATATGTACTGGGAGCAGTGGGGACCTCAAGGATCTGTAATAGGAGCAGTGAGGACCTCAAGGATCTGTAATGGGAGCTGTGGGGACCTCAAGGATCTGTAATCAGAGCAGTCGGGAACACAAGGATCTGTACTGGGAGCAGTGGGGACCTTAAGGATCTGTAATAGGAGCAGTGGGGACCTCAAGTGTTATGATCCCAATGGTAGAGGATCTCAGGGTTTTCAGCAAAGTCTGCAAACATAAAAAACCAGCTCATAGGGAGGTGGTAACTGAGCTGACCGCATACCTGATCCTAGCCCACAACTAATAGCAGCCGGGGAACGTACCTACGTTGGTTCTAGACGTCTCGCGCCAGCCGGAGAACTAACTAACCCTTTCAGAGAAAATCAGACCTCACTTGCCTCAAGAGAAGGTACCCCAAAGTAAATACAGGCCCCCAACAAATAATAACGGTGAGGTAAGAAGAAAGGACAAACGTAAGTATGAACTAAATTCAGCAAAGAGAGGCCCACTATATAATAGCAGAAATATAGAAAGCGGACTTATGCGGTCAGCGAAAAAACCTACAAAAATATCCACGCTGAATATCCAAGAACCCCCGCACCGACTAACGGTGTGGGGGGAGAATATCAGCCCCCTTAGAGCTTCCAGCAAAATCAGAAATCACATTATGAACAAGCTGGACAAAAAACAGAACAATAAAAATAAACAAAAATAAGAAAGCAGGACTTAGCTTATCTTGCAAAAATCAGGACCAGTAGACAGGAGCAACCAGACAAGGACTGATTACATTAATGCCAGGCCATGGACTAAGAATCCAGGAAGTTTAAATAGGAACACCCAGGGTCTAACGAACCAGGTGACTACCAACCTGGGGAAAGAATATCCAAGAGCCATACCGCTAGTGACCACAAGAGGGAGCCAAAAAGTATAGTTCACAACAGTACCCCCCCTTTAAGGAGGGGTCACCGAACCCTCACTACGACCACCAGGGCGATCAGGATGGGCAGCGTGAAAGGCACGAACCAAATCGGCCGCATGAACATCAGAAGCGACCACCCAGGAATTATCCTCCTGACCATAGCCCTTCCATTTGACCAGATACTGAAGCCTCCGTCTAGAGAGACGAGAATCTAAGATCTTCTCCACCACGTACTCCAACTCGCCCTCAACCAAGACCGGAGCAGGAGGGTCAACAGCAGGAACCACAGGCACAATGTACCGCCGCAACAAAGACCTATGGAACACATTGTGAATGGCAAACGACACAGGAAGATCCAAACGAAAAGACACCGGATTAAGGACCTCCAAATTTCTATAAGGACCAATAAAGCGAGGCTTAAACTTAGGAGAGGAAACCTTCAGAGGGACATACCGAGAAGACAACCAAACCAAATCCCCAACACGAAGTCGGGGACCCACACCGCGGCGGCGGTTGGCAAAACGCTGAGCCTTCTCCTGTGACAACTTCAAGTTGTCCACCACATGATTCCAAGTCCGCTGCAACCTATCAACCACGGAATCCACCCCAGGACAGTCAGAAGGCTCAACATGACCTGAGGAGAAACGAGGATGAAAACCAGAGTTGCAGAAAATGGAGAAACCAAAGTAGCGGAACTAGCCCGATTATTGAGGGCAAACTCAGCCAATGGCAAGAAGGTCACCCAATCATCCTGATCCGCAGAAACAAAACATCTCAAATAAGCCTCCAGCGTCTGATTAGTTAGCTCCGTTTGGCCATTAGTCTGAGGATGAAAGGCAGACGAGAACGACAGATCAATGCCCATCTTAGCACAAAAAGATCGCCAGAATCTGGACACAAACTGGGATCCTCTGTCAGACACGATATTCTCAGGAATGCCGTGCAAACAAACCACATTCTGAAAAAACAAAGGAACCAGATCGGAAGAGGAAGGCAACTTAGGCAAGGGCACCAAATGGACCATCTTGGAAAAATGATCACACACCACCCAGATGACAGACATTCCCTGAGACACCGGAAGATCTGAAATGAAATCCATGGAAATGTGTGTCCAAGGCCTCTTCGGGACGGGCAAGGGCAAAAGCAACCCGCTGGCACGAGAACAGTAAGGCTTAGCCCGAGCACAAGTCCCACAGGACTGCACAAAAGAACGCACATCCCGTGACAAGGAAGGCCACCAAAAGGACCTAGCCACCAAGTCTCTGGTACCAAAAATCCCAGGATGCCCTGCCAACACCGAGGAATGAACCTCGGAAATAACTCTGCTGGTCCATTTATCAGGAACAAACAGTCTGTCAGGTGGACAAGGGTCAGGTCTACCAGCCTGAAATCTCTGCAACACACGTCGCAAATCAGGAGAAATGGCCGACAAGATTACTCCCTCTTTAAGAATACCAGCCGGCTCTGAGACTCCAGGAGAGTCAGGCACAAAGCTCCTAGAGAGAGCATCAGCCTTCACATTTTTCGAACCAGGCAGGTATGAGACCACAAAGTCAAAACGTGAGAAAAACAATGACCAACGAGCCTGTCTAGGATTCAGGCGTTTAGCAGACTCGAGATACATCAGATTTTTGTGATCAGTCAAGACCACCACACGATGCTTAGCTCCCTCGAGCCAATGACGCCACTCCTCAAATGCCCACTTCATGGCCAACAACTCCCGATTACCAACATCATAGTTCCGCTCAGCAGGCGAAAACTTCCTGGAAAAGAAAGCACATGGTCTCATCACAGAGCAACCAGAGCCTCTCTGCGACAAAACAGCCCCTGCACCGATCTCAGAAGCATCCACTTCAACCTGAAAGGGAAGTGAGACATCAGGCTGGCACAGAACAGGCGCCGAAGTAAACCGGTGCTTCAGCTCCCGGAAGGCCTCCACGGCCGCAGGAGCCCAATTAGCAACATCAGAACCTTTCTTGGTTATATCCGTCAGAGGTTTAACAACGCTAGAAAAGTTAGCAATAAAACGACGGTAGAAATTAGCAAAACCCAAAAACTTCTGAAGACTCTTAACAGACGTGGGTTGAGTCCAATCATGAATAGCTCGGACCTTGACTGGGTCCATCTCCACAGCAGAAGGGGAAAAAATAAAACCCAAAAAGAAAACCTTCTGCACTCCAAAGAGACACTTTGAGCCCTTCACAAACAAAGCATTATCGCACAAAACCTGAAACACCATCCTGACCTGCTTTACATGAGAATCCCAATCATCAGAAAAAAACAAAATGTCATCCAGATAAACAATCACAAATTTATCTAGATACTTCCGGAAGATGTCATGCATAAAGGACTGAAACACTGAAGGAGCATTAGAGAGCCCAAAAGGCATCACCAAGTACTCAAAATGACCTTCGGGCGTATTAAATGCAGTTTTCCATTCATCTCCCTGCTTAATGCGCACAAGGTTGTACGCACCACGAAGATCTATCTTGGTGAACCAACAGGCACCCTTAATCCGAGCAAACAAGTCCGACAATAATGGCAAAGGATATTGAAATTGATTTTATTCAGAAGCCGATAGTCTATACAAGGTCTCAAAGATCCGTCTTTCTTGGCCACAAAAAAGAATCCCGCACCAAGAGGGGAAGAGGATGGACGAATATGTCCTTTCTCCAAAGACTCCTTTATATAAGAACGCATCGCGGCATGCTCAGGTACCGACAGATTAAATAATTGTCCCTTAGGAAACTTACTACCAGGAATCAAATCTATAGCGCAGTCACAGTCCCTATGAGGAGGAAGAGCACTGGACCTGGACTCACTGAATACATCCTGATAGTCAAACAAATACTCAGGAACTTCTGAAGGAGTGGAGGAAGCAATAGACACCGACGGGGAATCGCAATGAATTCCCTGACAACCCCAACTTGACACAGACATAGCCCTCCAATCCAAAACTGGATTATGGGCCTGTAACCATGGCAGACCCAGAACGACCAAATCATGCATCTTATGCAGAACAAGAAAACGAATCACCTCCCGATGTTCAGGAGTCATGCACATGGTCACTTGTGTCCAATACTGCGGTTTATTCTCCGCCAATGGCGTAGCATCAATTTCTCTAAGAGGAATAGGATTTTCTAAAGGCTCCAGGACAAAACCACATCGCTTGGCAAACGACAAGTCCATAAGACTCAGGGCAGCACCTGAATCCACAAACGCCATAACAGGGTAGGAAGACAATGAGCAAATTAAAGTCACAGACAAAATAAATTTAGGCTGCAAGTTACCAATGGCGACAGGACTAACAAACTTTGTTAGGCGTTTAGAGCATGCTGATATAACATGTGTAGAATCACCACAGTAAAAACACAACGCATTCTGACGTCTATGATTTTGCCGTTCAGTTCTAGTCTGAATTCTATCACATTGCATTAAGTCAGGTGTCTGTTCAGACAACACCGCCAGAGGATTAGCGGATTTGCGCTCCCGCAAACGCCGATCAATCTGAATGGCCAGCGTCATAGAATCATTCAGACTTGTAGGAATGGGGAAGCCCACCATCACATTCTTAATGGTTTCAGAAAGGCCATTTCTGAAATTTGCGGCCAGAGTGCACTCATTCCACTGAGTAAGCACGGACCATTTCCGAAATTTTTGGCAATACACTTCAGCTTCATCCTGGCCCTGAGAGATAGCCAGCAAAGCCTTCTCTGCCTGAATTTCAAGATTGGGCTCCTCATAAAGCAATCCGAGCACCAGAAAAAACGCATCAATATTTGCCAATGCCGGATCTCCTGGCGCCAATGAGAAAGCCCAATCCTGAGGGTCGCCCCGCGAGAAGGAGATAACAATTTTGACTTGCTGAGCTGAGTCTCCAGACAAACGAGGTCTCAAAGATAGAAACAATTTACAATTATTCCTAAAATTCCTAAATTTAAATCGATCTCCAGAGAACAGCTCAGGAATAGGTATCTTAGGCTCTGACATAGGACTGCTAATAACAAAATCCTGAATGACCTGCACACGTGCAGCAAGCTGATCCACACTAGTAATCAGAGTCTGAACATCCATGTCTGCAGCAGAGCTTCAAGCCACTCAGAGATAAAGGGGAGGAAGAAAAAAAAAAAAAAAAACTCAGAACTTCTTTTCTTTTAATTTCACTTCTGCAATGCATTAATTATTCACTGGGCCTGGCATTCTGTTATGATCCCAATGGTAGAGGATCTCAGGGTTTTCAGCAAAGTCTGCAAACATAAAAAACCAGCTCATAGGGAGGTGGTAACTGAGCTGACCGCATACCTGATCCTAGCCCACAACTAATAGCAGCCGGGGAACGTACCTACGTTGGTTCTAGACGTCTCGCGCCAGCCGGAGAACTAACTAACCCTTTCAGAGAAAATCAGACCTCACTTGCCTCAAGAGAAGGTACCCCAAAGTAAATACAGGCCCCCAACAAATAATAACGGTGAGGTAAGAAGAAAGGACAAACGTAAGTATGAACTAGATTCAGCAAAGAGAGGCCCACTATATAATAGCAGAAATATAGAAAGCGGACTTATGCGGTCAGCGAAAAAACCTACAAAAATATCCATGCTGGATATCCAAGAACCCCCGCACCGACTAACAGTGTGGGGGGAGAATATCAGCCCCCTTAGAGCTTCCAGCAAAATCAGAAATCACATTATGAACAAGCTGGACAAAAAACAGAACAATAAAAATAAACAAAAATAAGAAAGCAGGACTTAGCTTATCTTGCAAAAATCAGGACCAGTAGACAGGAGCAACCAGACAAGGACTGATTACATTAATGCCAGGCCATGGACTAAGAATCCAGGAAGTTTAAATAGGAACACCCAGGGTCTAACAAACCAGGTGACTAATAACCTGGGGAAAGAATATCCAAGAGCCATACCGCTAGTGACCACAAGAGGGAGCCAAAAAGTATAGTTCACAACACTCAAGGGTCTGTAATGGAAGCAATGGGGACCTCAAGGATCTGTAATAGGAGCAGTGGGGACCTCAAGGGTCTGTAATGGAAGCAGTGGGGACCTCAAGGATCTGTAATGGGAGCTGTGGGGACCTCAAGGATCTGTAATCAGAGCAGTTGGGAACACAAGGATCTTGTAATAATTATAGGGGATAACTCAGGAGACTCTGCGTGGAACAAGACAACTACAGGACACAGTTTTATAAGTGGTAAAGTCTATATTATCACACGGTGATTCAAACAGGTGCAGAGAGAAACACAAGTCCACAACACTTGGAGTAAATATTAAATGCAGACTAGCAGTCTATAGGAAACTTCAGAGGAAAATGCAATCACGCGGAAAGTCTATGAAGCACAATTATTCTTGAGGATACTTGACACGAATAAGTTCTTGCTTAGTCCAAAACACAGATAGATATGCTTATAAGGTAGTTCAAATAATATATTAGCTCAACTAGGGAGGCCTGGTTAATAGTCTCAGATTCTTGCAGAGCAGCAACAGCTTACATGTCCAGCAAATGCAGATGGAAGTAAACATGAGCAGCAGATGAAGGAGGATTACTGGAACTGGGGTATGCAGCAGGATCTCAGAGCAGAGTAGCAGGATAACCCCACAGCTTCACAGGAGCAGGTATATAGCCAGGGAGTCACCAGAGGTCAGGAGCAGGATCCAAGGCAGAATACTCTAGCACAGACTGAAGGCTGGGGTGGAGTTTTATAGCAGGAAGACACAGTGCACATGCGACCAAAGACGCCATCTTGGAAAAGGGCAGTAATGCACAAAATGTTCAGAGTCCTGACAGATCTGTACTGGGAGCAGAGGGGACCTCTAGGATCTGTAATCAGTGCAGTGGGGAACACAATGATCTATACTGGGAGCAGTGGGGACCTCAATGATCTGTAATGGGAGCAATGGGAAACACAAGGATCTGTAGTGGGCAGTGGGGACCATCATGATCTGTACTAGGGACAGTGGGGAGCAGAAAGATCTGTATTTGGAGCAGTTGAGCCCACAAGGATCTGTACTAGAAGCAGTGGGGACCACAGAGATCTGTGTTAGGACCAATTCTTTTCAATTTTTATGTTAATGATCTTGTTGATGGAATTGAGAGTAAAGTGTCAGTCTTTGCTGATGACATTATGTAAGATCATAAAAATTTACCTTAATAGTACAAAATTACAAAATGATCTGGGTAAAATGTCTGCATAGGCAAACACGTGGCAGATGAAGTCTAATGATGATAAATGTACAGTAATGCATCATGGTCAGAGTAAATGTGTTGCTGCATATATACTAAATGGAAACATACTAGGTACTACAGAACAGGAGTAGGACTTGAGTATTCTGGTTACAAGTAAGCTGAGCAGCAGAACTCAATGTCAGGCAGCAGCTGCAAAAGCAAACATGATTTTAGGGTGTATAAAAAGAGAAATAAAATACCATGATCCCAATATGTTATTACCCCTTTATAAATTACTTGTAAGTCCACATCTTGAATGCAGGATCCAGTTTCGTGCTCCAAATTTTAAAAAGGATATTCAGAAGTTAGAGTCAAATGAGAGCAACAATGGGAGCTTATTAAAGCTAAGATCTCATTTACATACTGTATAAAAATACGTGTGTGGTCAATACAAAGGACTGGCACATGACTTAGTCCTTCCAAGGACCCTACAAACCTTACCAAGGGCAAGGGTGTTGGCAGATATGCAACAGATACAGACTTATTTGTGTGCAGGAGGAGTTTACACTTTTCTGACAGTAGATGGCGATGTTGTTACTATTATATGCTTAGTTGAATGTAATGCATATACTTGTTGTACTTTGGTTTCATTTTCTCTCTGGTAAAATGTTCTTCAGACTTCCTGTTATCTTGTATTAAGAAGCTGATGCATGTACCTCATGTTCTGTGAGGATAAAGTTGAATAACACCAGATAAAATCTACTTTCACAAGCTTCTTCTGCGACCAAACTATGAAACACAGGGGACATTCATTATTTGTGGAGGAAAGATGATTCTGGCTAAATAGGAACGGGGGTTCTTACAGTTAGAGCAGCCAGACTATGGAATTCCCAACCACAAATGGTAGTAATGGCAGACACTATATCAACATTTCTAAAATGGCTTTTTCCTACAACAACTGGTGTTGTGGGTTATAAATATTTTTTAGCAATAGAGAATGTAAAACTGTTGGAGAAAAGTTGAACTTGATGGACCTGTGTCTCTTTTCAGCCTGTGTAACGGTGTAACTATAGATAGAACACCAAAATGGACATGTAAAACACAGCCTAATTCTAACAAGAGGAATGTGTGCAAAAGCTTCTAATACATGATGAAATAGGGATGACACAAAAGGTTATACCATAATTCCATAATTCTTTTGCAATTGCACACCCAACAGTGAGGGTGGAAGCACATCATTGCCATGACACTCAAGTGTTACCTGCAATATCCTGTATCTATTTGCCCCTTCACTTTCATGATGTGGTCTTTACACACCTGTCCTGGATCCAGGTTTTGTTCCTCTCATCCCTATCCGCTAAACTCTCTTGTGCTCCATGTCGGGCTTTGCAGGTGGGCTGACGTGCTCCCATGTGATTGGCTGCCTGGGTCATTATAAGGTCTACCAAGACACACATCTATGTCTTGATATTAAGACTTTCAGTATTCCAGAATCCTGTCTGCCTGCAGCTTCCAGGACCTCTGCTACCTATTTCTGGTCTGTCAGGACTTCTGCTACCTGTTTTCGGTCTTCCAGGGCCTCTGTTACCTTGGTCCCAGTCTTCCAGTACCTCTGCTACCTGCTTCCCGGTCTCCTGTCTGCCTGTAGTCTCCATTACTTCTACTACCCATGTGCCACTTGGCTCTCCTGCCTGCTGGGCTGACATCAGTGGTCCATGTGGCCAGCCAGACTTTGGCCTTGAAGGATCTTCCTCACTAGGTGAGCCAAAACACTTTGGCTTTGATCTCATCTTTGAACCTTCTGGACATTCCTATTAAAGCCCTCTTTGTTTTTCCTTTAGACATTTGTTATTGTAGTATCTAACAAGCCATCCTTTTAATAACCATTGTCAATTTAGAGGTGCTATTGCTTCATATTATCACTGTATGTCTATCTCAGCTAAAATATTGCATTTCTGAACCAATGTCAGGCTTTCTGGGTTACTCGAAGTAATTTATCTTATCATTATTTACTTCAATTTTATTGAATAATTTTTGGAAAAGTCTGAAAACAAATGGGATGCTAATGCGTCATTGTGATAAATCTATAATTGTCTCATCTGCTGATTAATGTCTAGAGATTATAACATTGTTTAATACTTTCCATATAAGTAGAGTTTAAGCATGAGCTTAGGTAAATCGGTCTCATCTGATCACTGCTCATCCCTCATAGACAACGTCAACTCAGTATTATTTATCTAATGGATTTGGATGATCACCAGGATGTTTCCTAACTTATTTGCCAGCTCTAAAAACCAGGTCAATGTCAGTATTGGCAGCGGTATCTTAAATTAATCATCTATTGAAATCCTGGCATAAAGCCCTCCTGGCACAAAAAATAATTGAGGAGGTTGGACAATACCTTCAATAATAAAAATGAAAAAGGTAAGGTTGTCCTGTTGTCATTTACGTTATTTGTCCAAAGGCAATATTGGTAAAGTTAAAGGGATTTTATGGAACTTTATAATCGAAGGCCAATTCTTACGATAAAAAATCTGTCACGTTTTCATCACTAACCGTGTCCTAGAGACATTGTGAGTGACAGCTTAGCCTCCCTCTAGGATCTGGAGTATGCTGGACTGTCAGTATGGTGAGTGACAGCCCAGTTGTCTAATCTGAGGCTGGGGTGTACTGGGCTGTCAATATTTAGATTTACATCCCTGCTGCTCAATCTGGCCTAGCCTTGTAATTCACTAGCTGTTTAGCTGACTAGATGTGAGCAGACCTTTGTCACTTTTAGCTTTGCTCAGTGGGCAGTGTGCTTAGTGCTCTGTGTCTGATTTCCTGATCTTTGTTACTGGACCTTGGATTTGTCTTGACTATTTGTGTGTACTTTCCCTTTTGCTATTGACACTCTCTGATCTTAGGTACCTGACCACGGACTTGATTATCCATTTCTCTTATCCCTTAATCTTGACCTACTCTCCTGGTATTTGACCCCGGAATGTGACTTGACCATGGCTTTGTCTTGCCTCTCTGTATTACGAGCCCTCCTGGTATCTGACCTCGGACCTCCTGACTACTTTGTCTCACGGTTTGTGCGTGAGTAGTGACTGAGCATCACAAAATCAATATTAAATCAATGGGAGTGCTTTTGAAAGTTAAAAATAATATTGAAAGATAATTTAAAAGTTTACAAAACTTGCTTTGTATCGCCATAATCTGCGACTCATAACTTTTCCCTCAATTGAGCAGTATGAGGACTTGTTTTTGGCAGGGTACACTGAAATTTTTACGGATACCCTTTTGGAGTACATACAAATAAGTCTTTTTGATTACTCCTTTGGTCAGATGATATTTTTTATTTTAACAGGAGTCTGTCAGCACTTAATAAATATACAAAACAAGTACAGATGGTTGGTGCACCCTTAGAATGGCCAAACAGATGTAAAACAATTAGGTGGAAAGGTGCACTATCTCCATCCTTCTCTGGCTAATGAAGATAGATGTGTCAATCAAAGGAGAGGATGGTGGAAATAGAAGGTAAACAAGAAGTTAAGGTGTATTTAAAGGTTTGGCCACACCAAGGGTGCACCGAGCACCTGTACTTGGTTTTAACAGCCATCCTGTGCTGACAGAGTCCCTTTAATTTTTTTGTTTAAGGGAAAACAGGTGTTGATTTTTTTTTTCAAAAACTTTTAACAAGTATTTATTACATTTTTTAGTACCATTAGGGACAGTGTCTCATAGAAAGACAAGTATGGTAGGCATATGAGCGTTTTGTTGACATTGGAATGGTATGACAGCCCATCTGCACATATCTATCCTGGCGACAGTGTGCTAACAGAAGTCCCTCTTCTATGACCAGTTATATGCCCAGATCACTATTGACTGCGGCATCTAAGGGGGTTAAACTGCTGAGATTGGAGCTAACTCTGACCACTGCAGTTCTAGTTGGGTGTCACCTGTAATACTATCAGCACCCACGGTGTCTAATGTCACAAGTGTGTCTGCTCCATACCAGTGCACCTAACTTCTGTTATAAATAAACAGGGCTATCACGAAAAGTTTGTGATCTAGAAAACCTGACAACTCTCCTGACATGTCCATTTTAGTCAATATTTGTAATATCCATAAAATACCAATTGTGGAGCATCGTAAAACTCTACAATGTGCAATTCCACTTTTACTCCTCCAAAAAATCTGTAAATAAATAGATACCTGGGTGTTGTGTGCGTGTTCATCCTCGCTCAATACAGTTAAATTGAGAGAGGCTGGATACGTCTAGTCGGAATGTGGCCAGAAGTATTAAAATCACATACTTGCAGTCACATGACCACCCGCTCTCGGCGCTGGTATTGGAGAATCCTTATAGTGCACATTGTCCGTGCTGTGAGAACTCCAAGGCTGGACAACTCATTTAAAGATAAAATTTGCAGCTTTGTCTAATCATTAGTGATGAGCAAATATACTCGTTACTCAAGATTTCCCGAGCACGCTCAGGTGTCCTCCGAGTATTTTTTAGTGCTCGGAGATTTAGTTTTTATTGTCGCAGCTGAATTATTTACATCTGTTAGCCAGCATAAGTACATGTGGGGATTCCCTAGCAACCAGGCAACCCCCACATGTACGTATGCTGGCGAACAGATGTAAATCATTCAGCTGCGGCAAGAAAAACTAAACCTCCGAGCACTAAAAAATACTCGGAGGACCCCCGAGCGTGCTCAGGAACTCTCGAGTAACGAGTATATTCGCTCATCACTACTAATCATTGATGATTGACTGTCTCAGACTATATAGGGACACATGGACACTGGAAGATCCTGACAGCGTGCGCAGTGCACACTGTGAGGATTCACAAGTCTGCAGTCACATAGTGTCTACAGACTTATACCCCAAGCCTGGCCAACCCCTTTAACCATAAAATCTCAGTTATAGAAGGGAAAAAGCAATTGCCTACATAGAAGCTCTGTGGTATACGCCTAGTTGGTAGAAGGGAAAATTGGCATCTTTATTACGTATGGGGAATAACTTTGGAAGGGAGAGGCACAGAAGGGAAAGAAAAACTGTTCCAAAATCAGTGACAAGGGAGAATTTGGATGAGGTACTCAGTTTAAATTAAAAAAATCCAGTAAAAGGTCAACTTTAATAAAACAGGCATGGCAGCAGAGTTGACGTAACCTCTTTATAAGTCTACAAACACAAATACACTGGCGCTCAACACTCCTTCCCACTGAAACCTGTGGGACTGATCTGTAAAAACACCCAGCTGCTGGTATCCTCAGAATATGTGCCACTTCTGAAAGACCAAATAAGAAGACTCAAAAATTATACCGCGCTTAGGTGATTAGAATATAATATAATAATATATATAATATTCTAAGTAATCACCTACGCGCGGTATCATTTTTGAGTCTCTTTATAAGTGTCCTTTATACCATAGAAACCTATGCCCTACGATATACTGCAGCATTTTTCACTGTACACTATGTAAACCTCAATATCTGACAGTATGATGACCCAGTAATAGTCAGGTAATAGCTTTTTTTCATAATGTTCATTTACAATCATCTCATTGCAGAACTTGTACAAAAATGACGTTCTGCGCACAGCAAGAACAGTCTGAAGGGCACAGGTCGTAAGTAATTCAATATACGAAACGTTATTTGTTGCAAAAAGCAAATGACTCCGTCTGATAAGGTCGTTGTTCAAGGTCAATCTGTCCGTTATAGTCGCATGAGTAATAGATGCAAAGATTGTATTTAGTTATGGCACATATTCTTCTAATAGCACAGTGCTCGGACAGTAATAATGTGATACTGTCATAAGAGGCTAAAGAGATCTACAATGATCCTCATGGTATCTACAGTACATACTGATTGCTTTGGCGTTTAAGCACTGGGCAGCTCAGTGCTAAATAATGTTACACAAGAGACCTCTTATAAAACAGGAATTAGATTTTGAGTCCCAAACGATGAGAATTCAAGGACATTATTTCTGTATCAAAAAGGAAGAAATCTAAGAATGCATAAAAACTGTAGTAAATTGTATCAAACTTTCTTTTATAGCATATCCTGTTTTTATGCATCAAATATACAAAGTATATGCAGCTTTAAAAAGTGCTTACTCTTTTTTATAGGGTTAGTCGCCATGCAATGCATATCTGGAATCTGCAGCCACTCATTAAAATCCAGACACCTACTAAAGTGGAAAAATTTACTGCAGGTGCCAAGTAGTATTATGTAGGGAATATGTAATGTATTATTGTTCTATCACATAATTAGATTAGATACGCTGGATTATCTCAACACTGGATACGTAATATGGTATCGTGTTTCCCTTTTTGTTTGCGTTCTACCAGTAAGATTCCATTCATAGTATAGGCACAGCATTGTACATAACATTTCTATGAATGAAACCTATTGTGACCCACTTCCTAACTGGATGATTGACAAGGGAACTCCTTATAATCTACATAGGCATTTTTCCAAAGCCATTTGGCAGAAACATCTGCTAACATATCCATATACTTCTTATGTGGAATAAGTGTTTGTGAAAATGGCATCTTTTGCAGTTGAATTCCCCCTGGAACCCATCTGAAAAAGCACTAAAAAAAAGCAAAAAAGAATGCACACTTGCACAGTTATGTCAAAAACAACTTGCTGTGCATATCATCCTTCTTTTGTAACTTATTTTAACTACTCTAGACTTCTAAAGCTGTGAAGCGAAGAAGCTAAAAGAAGTGAATGTTGCATTCTCCTGATGGCTTCTGCTTGGATGCCACCACTATTTTATTTATGGAGTGAAAAAAAAAGTGTTGACTGCAAAACTGCTGCAAAAGGTGTTCAAATGGGCGTCAGAAAAGAGGCTCCAGGGAAGAAAATGTAACGTGCACAGATCTTTAAACCGTGCAGATCCATAATCTCTAAAGTTTATCCACTTAAAACACCTGTCATAGAAGTTTTATATCTTTGTATTACTGCCTGTCTCCAGTACTAAGTGGTGTGCCGAGCTATTATTTCATTCTACTGTAAGAGTAGGTATTGTATCAGTTATGTTCGTGACTGGCATTCAACTTGGGGAATGCAGCCAATAATTGACAAATAGGCTACTTTCTCATGACATACTTCCAAGTTCCTGTGATGTGAATGGAATTTAGTTCCAAGATTTTTAGTGCACAAATATCAAAGTTTCAAAGCCTGTAGTCATAGAGGTTATTAATTTATTATACTGCCTCACTGTGAAAGGTTCCTCTAAAATTAAGCACTAAAGAGCAGTATGATAAGTACAAAAGAATGGCTGTTTTAATTTGCAGGAAGGAATTGACAATTGGCACGTTTGTGAGTTGACCAAACTAAATGTCATTTAACAAGTAAAGATAAATATGTGAAAACAAGCAACGATTGATGATAAGGTGGTGGAACGTTAGAAGGACATTGATTTACATGCAGCATCCACATTTTGTTAGAGTTAGAAGAACCTGGATCGTAACTAAAGTGGATGACTAAAGTGGATGTAGGTATTGCAGTCACACCAAGACCCTAGAGCCTAAGGAGGCCCAAAAGGCAGCATTTGCCCATATGAGAAGACTATTAAAGGTGTGGTCCGGCACTTAAAATATCCTTTCTTAATATCTATCTTTACACCTTAATCACCTTTGTAATTAGCTTTGTTATATAATACTATACAGTTCTCCCTATCTATCTAAACCTTAAATTTTTTTTTACTTCTCTTCCTGTGTAGTTTTGTTGGTGAAAGGAGTGTCAAACGGGATGTCACAGGAAGCTGGAGCTGCACTCACTTTCCTCTAGCGTCTACTACCCCTCTTGGAACAGGACATCAGGGGTCAGTGCTGTAGTCACTTACTACAGTTTCTTGAGTTGCCACTCTCTGAAGATGTATTGGTTCCATGGGGATAGAAACTGTGGGAAAGGTAAGTGCAGCACTGGCACTCTGCTTCTCTCTCCACCATCACAATTTCTAACTGTGAAAATGCATTGCCAGGGGGTAGAGAAAGAAGTAGTGAGTGACACCAGCACTGCCCCCAAAGCTTCAAGTAATGTCCTCAAATGAATTGCTATCAGAGGACAGAGCTGGTATCATTCACACTTTTCTATCCATCACCGCTTCCTCCTTTTCATGATTTGTCAATCTGTCTTTTCAACTTGTGTTAACCATTTCAGGTTTCCTAAGATGTGAAGCAGTTAAAAAAAATTACTGGCCCATTCTTAGGTGGGTTGAAAGTTTCTTACTAGTTTGTATATAAAAGTTTTCTTTTGTAAAAAAAAAAAAAAGACACCTATGGCAAGCAACCACAAAAGCAATGGAAAAGATGCCAAAGAAAATGCTTCAGGAAAACCACTAAAGTGTCTTCCTGTAGCATAAAATATGGGTACTCCGGCATCTAAAATACGTCATGTACACGTACCCTTAGGGCTCCTGATCTCACAATTCCCTGCAAATTGAAAGCAATTCTTGAAACACCTGTTATTCCAGTCCAGACAATTTCATCTTTCATTCATTTAAGGGCTTATGTGCACAAACATATAATGGCTCCAGACATCCTTTATAATGTACAGAGCCATTATGAGTTATTCATAGACTCTGATAACTCTCTGTTGTAGCTCTTCCCTACATTTGTATCTTGTTAGCCCTCCATGTGTGGTCATAATACAGACCTGTACAGTACTGATATTCTGCTGTGGCCATACATTACTTTATCTGCGGTTATCGTTTTCCCTTATGAATACAGCATAAACATTTTTGGTATAGCCCACACTATAATGTTTTATGGAGCATTGCTTATACAAGGGAATTTCGCTGCAATATGCTGTAATGCTGTAAGATGCAGCATCCTACAGTTCTGTTCTATGAAGCCGCTGAGACTTCAGTGTTTAATAGGGCACTGAATTAATGTCAGATGAGGCCTTTGACTTTATTACAATTAGCAATTGTTTGTTCCTCTTTCAGGTAAGGTTTATTGCTTACATTATTTTTCACGGCTTTATAACACTGAATAAGGTGTTGCATCTCTTACCGTCATAACATTTTCATTGTGTAATCAGAACCTGTCATCACACAATAGAGCACTGTCTATCTGCAGGATATTGCACATCTACATCACAGGTTCCCTGAGCCTCTATGCAAAGCAATCTGTGGGAATTAATCTTAAATGCAACAGTCATTTTGTAAAAGTCTTTATTTATTACAAGTATATCATAGTGTTTCTGATAGGTGGGGGTCTAGGTTCTGAGACCCCCACCCATTGCACGGAACACTGCTCTGAAGTGGGCTTCCATACACATTTTTATGAGAGAGCCCATTAGTGTTCCCAAACAGAATGGTACTACTTTCATGGCATAGGATGCCTCTCTTCAACCCCATCCTCCCCCCCACACATACACAGTATTATTTATCCTCCAATAGTACATTTTCCCACACACCGTATGATGACACTATGGTACATTCCCCCCCACACAGTATACGGTCCCCACAGCACTATTATATGCAGTATGATGCAGCACAACACACACACTCCGTTACACTTGCACAGTTTGATGCCCCCATAATACATTGCCCCAAACAGTATGATGCCTTCAGTCTCTCCACATACACAATATAATGCCCCCACATCCCTCACATACAGTATTATACCATCTACATCTTTTCCACACACAGCATGATACGCCATCACACAGCATTATGCCTCCACAGCCCATCCACACACAGTGTGATGCCTCCCACACTCCACTTCACACAGTATGAAGCTCCCACACTTCTGACAACACTGTATGATGCCCCTAAAGTACAGGAACATAATGACGCTGGACCTGATCTTCTCCCGACTCTGCTCAGTGCATGATTTTACTACCTCTCCTCTCTCGCTCTCTGACCACATCCTTCTTTCATTCTCTGTCAAGAGCTGTCACCTCGCTCAGGAAACCTCCACTTACCACACTTATAGGAATATATGTGCAATTAATACACAGAAACTTATGAAGACTTTGCAGTCTTCATTGACATCAATCTCCTCCCTTTCGTATTCTGACTTTGCTCTGAAACATTATAATGAAACACTGCAAAGTGCCGTAGATAAAGCTACACCTCCTACACATAGAGCAACTGTCAGACGTTGGCAACCTTGGCACATGCTGCAATCACATTTTCTCCAGTGGTGCTACAGCTGCACTGAATGTCTGTGGAGAAAATCCAATCTGGACGAAGATTTCATCCATTATGCTTAAAACATACAACTCTTCACTTCACCTCTCCAAACTTGCTTTCTTCAACTCCCTCATCACCTTACTATCCAACAATCCTAAACAACTCTTTCATACTTTTCATTCCTTCTTCAGCACAAGAGTTCAAGTCCCTGCAAGCAACCTCAGCATTGGCAATCTGGCCAATTATTTCAAAGAAAGAATTGACCATAACCGACAGGAAATTTTCTCCCAATTTCCTAACATCATGCATTCTCTTCCCTCCTGCACTTCATCTAGCTCACTTCCTGTCTTTGAACTGGTCTCGGTAGAAGAGGTTACCTCACATCCTCTTGCCCTACTGTCTGCACCAGTGACCCTATTCCCTTATATCTCTTTCAGTCCCTTTCCTGTTATGACCCCAATGGCGAGGGTCTCAGAGATATCAGCAAGTCAGCAAAGTACAAAAATCCAGCTCATAGGGCAGTGGGAACTGGGTTGACCATATATCTACTCCTAATGCCAACCCTAGAAGTAGCCGGGGAACATGCCTACGTTGGTCGCTAGATGTCTCGCGCCAGCCGGAGAGCTAACTACCCCTAGAAGAGGAAAACAAAGACCTCTCTTGCCTCCAGAGAAAGGACCCCAAAAGTAGGATACAAGCCCCCCACAAATAATAACGGTGAGGTAAGAGGAAATGACAAACACAGAGATGAACTAGGATTAGCACAGAGAGGCCCACTTACTAATAGCAGAATATAGTAAGATAACTTATATGGTCAACAAAAACCCTATCAAAAATCCACGCTGGAGATTCAAGAACCCCCGAACCGTCTAACGGCCCGGGGGGAGAACACCAGCCGCCCTAGAGCTTCCAGCAAGGTCAGGATACAGATAATATACAAGCTGGACAAAAAAAATGCAAACAATAACGAATTGCAAAAAGCAAAAAAGCAGACTTAGCTTAATCAAGCAGGAACCAGGATCAGTAGACAAGAGCACTACAGATTAGCTCTGATATCAACGTTGCCAGGCATTGAATTGAAGGTCCAGGGAGCTTATATAGCAACACCCCTGACCTAACGACCCAGGTGAGCATAAAAGGAATGACTGACAAACCCAGAGTCAAATCACTAGTAGCCACTAGAGGGAGCCAAAAAGTAAATTCACAACAGTACCCCCCCCCTTAGTGAGGGGTCACCGAACCCTCACCAAGACCACCAGGGCGATCAGGATGAGCGGCGTGAAAGGCACGAACTAAATCGGCCGCATGCACATCAGAGGCGACCACCCAGGAATTATCCTCCTGACCATAGCCCTTCCACTTGACCAGGTACTGAAGCCTCCGCCTGGAGAGACGAGAATCTAAGATCTTCTCCACCACGTACTCCAACTCGCCCTCAACCAACACCGGAGCAGGAGGCTCAGCAGAAGGAACCACAGGCACAACGTACCGCCGCAACAAGGACCTATGAAATACGTTGTGAATGGCAAACGACACCGGAAGATCCAGGCGAAAGGATACAGGATTAAGGATCTCCAATATCTTGTAAGGACCAATGAATCGAGGCTTAAATTTGGGAGAGGAGACCTTCATAGGAACAAATCAAGAAGACAGCCATACCAAATCCCCAACACGAAGTCGGGGACCCACACCGCGGCGGCGGTTGGCAAAACGCTGAGCCTTCTCCTGTGACAACTTCAAGTTGTCCACCACATGATTCCAGATCCGCTGCAACCTATCCACCACAGAATCCACCCCAGGACAGTCAGAAGGCTCCACATGTCCCGAGGAAAAACGAGGGTGGAAACCAGAGTTGCAGAAAAATGGCGAAACCAAGGTGGCAGAACTAGCCCGATTATTAAGGGCAAATTCAGCCAACGGCAAGAAGGTCACCCAATCATCCTGATCAGAAGAGACAAAACACCTCAAATACGCCTCCAGAGTCTGATTAGTTCGTTCCATTTGTCCGTTAGTCTGTGGATGAAAAGCAGACGAAAACGACAAATCTATGCCCATCCTACTACAAAAGGATCGCCAGAACCTGGAAACAAACTGGGATCCTCTGTCCGACACAATATTCTCAGGAATGCCGTGCAAACGAACCACGTTCTGGAAGAACACAGGAACCAGATCAGAAGAGGAAGGCAGTTTGGGCAAAGGAAACAGATGGACCATCTTGGAGAAACGATCACATATCACCCAGATGACAGACATGCCCTGAGACACCGGAAGATCCGAAATGAAATCCATAGAGATGTGTGTCCAAGGTCTCTTCAGGACAGGCAAGGGCAAGAGCAACTCGCTGGCACGAGAACAGCAAGGCTTAGCTCGAGCACAAGTACCACAGGACTGCACAAATGACCGCACATCTCTTGACAAGGAAGGCCACCAAAAGGACCTGGCCACCAGATCTCTGGTGCCAAAAATTCCCGGGTGCCCTGCCAACACTGAGGAATGAACCTCGGAAATGACTCTGCTGGTCCATTTAGCAGGCACAAACAATCTGTCAGGTGGACAAGAGTCAGGCCTACCAGCCTGAAATCTCTGCAACACACGTCGCAGATCTGGAGAAATAGCTGACAGGATAACTCCTTCCTTAAGAATACCCACAGGTTCAGCGACTCCAGGAGCATCAGGCACAAAGCTCCTAGACAGAGCATCGGCCTTCACATTCTTAGAACCCGGTAAATACGAAACCACAAAGTCAAAACGGGAGAAAAACAATGACCAGCGGGCCTGTCTAGGATTCAGGCGTTTAGCAGACTCGAGGTACATCAGATTTTTGTGATCAGTCAAGACCACCACACGATGCTTAGCACCCTCGAGCCAATGACGCCACTCCTCAAATGCCCACTTCATGGCCAACAACTCCCGATTGCCCACATCATAATTTCGCTCTGCCGGCGAAAACTTCCTAGAGAAAAAGGCACAAGGTCTCATAGTAGAGCAACCAGGGCCTCTCTGCGACAAAACGGCCCCTGCCCCAATCTCCGAAGCATCCACTTCAACCTGAAAGGGAAGTGAGACATCAGGCTGGCACAAAACAGGCGCTGAAGTAAACCGGCGCTTCAACTCCTGGAAAGCCTCCACGGCAGCAGGAGCCCAGTTAGCCACATCAGAGCCTTTCTTGGTCATATCCGTCAACGGTTTAACAACGCTAGAAAAATTAGCGATAAAACGACGGTAGAAGTTAGCAAAACCCAAGAACTTCTGAAGACTCTTAACTGACGAGGGTTGAGTCCAATCATGAATAGCTCAAACCTTGACTGGGTCCATCTCCACAGCAGAAGGGGAAAAAATGAACCCTAAAAAGGGAACCCTCTGTACACCAAAGAGACACTTTGAGCCTTTAACAAACAAAGAATTTTCACGCAAAATCTTGAAAACCATCCTGACCTGTTCCACATGCGAGTCCCAATCATCAGAAAAAACCAGAATATCATCCAGATAAACGATCAAAAATTTATCCAGATACTTCCGGAAAATGTCATGCATAAAGGACTGAAAAACTGAAGGTGCATTAGAGAGCCCAAATGGCATCACCAAGTACTCAAAATGACCTTCGGGCGTATTGAATGCGGTTTTCCATTCATCTCCTTGCTTAATGCGCACAAGGTTGTACGCACCACGAAGGTCTATCTTGGTGAACCACTTGGCACCTTTAATCCGGGCAAACAAGTCGGACAACAACGGCAAAGGATACTGAAATTTGACAGTGATCTTATTCAAAAGCCGATAGTCAATACAAGGCCTCAAAGATCCGTCCTTTTTAGCCACAAAAAAGAATCCCGCACCAAGAGGGGAAGAAGAAGGACGGATATGCCCCTTCTCCAGAGACTCCTTGATATATGAACGCATCGCGGTATGTTCAGGTACCGATAGATTAAACAGTCTTCCCTTAGGAAACTTACTGCCTGGAATCAAATCTATTGCACAGTCACATTCCCTATGAGGAGGCAATGCACTTGACCTAGACTCGCTGAAGACATCCTGATAATCAGACAAATACGCCGGAACTTCCGAAGGCGTAGAAGTAGCAATAGACACGGGCAGGGAATCTCCATGAATTCCATGACAGCCCCAACTTGACACTGACATTGCCTTCCAGTCCAAGACTGGATTATGGGTCTGTAACCATGGCAACCCCAAAACAACCAAATCATGCATCTTATGCAGAACAAGAAAACGTATCACCTCCCGATGTTCAGGAGTCATGCACATGGTAACCTGTGTCCAAAACTGCGGCTTATTTTCTGCCAATGGCGTAGCGTCAATACCCCTAAGAGGGATAGGATTTTCTAATGGCTCAAGAACAAAACCGCAACGCTTGGCAAATGACAGATCCATAAGACTCAGGGCAGCACCAGAATCTACAAACGCCACGACAGGATACGATGACAGTGAACAAATCAAAGTTACAGATAGAATGAACTTAGGTTGCAAATTACCAATGGCGACAGGACTAACAACCTTAGTAAGACGCTTAGAGCATGCTGAGATAACATGTGCAGAATCACCACAGTAGTAACACAAGCCATTCTGGCGTCTATGAATTTTCCGCTCATTTCTAGTCAGGATTCTATCACATTGCATTAAATCAGGTGCCTGTTCAGATAACACCATGAGGGAATTTGCGGTTTTGCGCTCCCGCAACCGCCGGTCAATTTGAATCGCCAGGGCCATGGAATCATTCAGACCTGTGGGAATGGGAAAACCCACCATCACATTCTTAATGGCTTCAGAAAGGCCATTTCTAAAATTTGCAGCCAATGCACACTCGTTCCACTGGGTCAGCACGGACCATTTCCGAAATTTTTGGCAATACACCTCAGCCTCGTCCTGGCCCTGAGACATAGCCAGCAAGGCTTTTTCTGCCTGAATCTCAAGATTGGGTTCCTCATAAAGCAAACCGAGCGCCAGAAAAAACGCATCAATATCAGCCAATGCCGGATCTCCTGGCGCCAGCGAGAAAGCCCAATCCTGAGGGTCGCCCCGTAAAAAAGAAATAACAATTTTCACTTGCTGAGCGGAGTCTCCAGAGGAACAGGGTCTCAGGGACAAAAACAATTTACAATTATTCCTGAAATTTCTAAACTTAAATCGGTCTCCGGAAAACAGTTCAGGAATCGGTATCTTAGGTTCTGACATAGGATTTCTGGTAACATAATCTTGTATGCCCTGCACACGAGCAGCAAGCTGGTCCACACTTGTAATCAAGGTCTGGACATTCATGTCTGCAGCAATCACAAGCCACTCAAAGGTAAAGGGGAAAAGAAAAAAAAAAAAAAAAAAAAAAAAATGAGAGAGAGAAAAAAAACCTCAGAACTTTCTTTCTTATAATCCCACTTCTGCAATGCATTTAACATTTAGTACTGGCCTGGCAAACTGTTATGACCCCAATGGCGAGGGTCTCAGAGATATCAGCAAGTCAGCAAAGTACAAAAATCCAGCTCATAGGGCAGTGGGAACTGGGTTGACCATATATCTACTCCTAACGCCAACCCTAGAAGTAGCCGGGGAACATGCCTACGTTGGTCGCTAGATGTCTCGCGCCAGCCGGAGAGCTAACTACCCCTAGAAGAGGAAAACAAAGACCTCTCTTGCCTCCAGAGAAAGGACCCCAAAAGTAGGATACAAGCCCCCCACAAATAATAACGGTGAGGTAAGAGGAAATGACAAACACAGAGATGAACTAGGATTAGCACAGAGAGGCCCACTTACTAATAGCAGAATATAGTAAGATAACTTATATGGTCAACAAAAACCCTATCAAAAATCCACGCTGGAGATTCAAGAACCCCCGAACCGTCTAACGGCCCGGGGGGAGAACACCAGCCGCCCTAGAGCTTCCAGCAAGGTCAGGATACAGATAATATACAAGCTGGACAAAAAAAATGCAAACAATAACGAATTGCAAAAAGCAAAAAAGCAGACTTAGCTTAATCAAGCAGGAACCAGGATCAGTAGACAAGAGCACTACAGATTAGCTCTGATATCAACGTTGCCAGGCATTGAACTGAAGGTCCAGGGAGCTTATATAGCAACACCCCTGACCTAACGACCCAGGTGAGCATAAAAGGAATGACTGACAAACCCAGAGTCAAATCACTAGTAGCCACTAGAGGGAGCCAAAAAGTAAATTCACAACACTTTCCCCAGCTGTCACCACTCACCTAACTACAATTTTTAACATCATTTTCTCTCCTGGTATCTTTCCCTCCTCCTTCAAACACGCCAGCATACACACATTAGTAAAAAAAACATCCCTCAACTCGAACTGAGCTGCTTACTACATACCTGTCTCTAATTTCCCCTTCTTTTCTAAACATCTGGTACGTTTGGTCCACTTCCTTCTAATCCGCTATCTCTCAGATAACTCTCTTCTTGACCCATCACATTCCAGTTTCCACTCTTTACACTTTACAGAAATTACCCTTACTAAAGACTCTAACAATTTAACAACAGCTAAATCTAATGGTTACTACCCCCTGGTGATTCTTCTGGATCTCTCTACAACATTCCACACTGGATCACCAGCTCCTTCTCACTAAGCTCTGCTCTACTGGGCTCAAGGATACTGCTTTCTCTTGGTTCCCCTCTTATCTCTCTGATTTCTCCCTTACCATTTTTGTACCTTTTTCTGGCTGCTCTTCTTCTCCTCTTCCCCTTACTGTTGGGGTTCCTTAGAATCCCATTCTAGGTCCCCTTCTTATATACTGCCCTACTGGACAAACCAGCGGTAGATTCGGTTTTCAGTACCATCTCTATGCTAATGGCACCCAATTATATATCATCGCCTGACTTCGCCCCTACATTACTACAAAATACCAGTGATTGTCTTTCTGCTGTCTCTAACATCATGTCCTCACGATATCTAAAACTGAGTCTATCAAAAACTAAACTCCTTGTATTTCCACCCTCTACTAACCTTCCCAAACCCAATATTGCTATTTTGTGTGTGGTTCTATCATTACTCCTCTGCAGTACTCTCACTGTTTTCAGGCTATATTGCCTCAGAACTTTCCTTCATTTTCCACATTCGATCACTCACTCATGTTACCTACACCTCAAAAACATCTCTAGAATTTGACCTTTCTTTCCTTTGACTCTGCAAAAACGCTTACTGTTGCTCATTCATTCTCGTCTGAACTACTGCAATGCTCTACTAATTGATCTCCCTCTTATCAAATTCTCCCCTTTCCAATCCATCCTGAATGCATCAGCCAGGATCATTTTCCTCTCTAACCGCTGCACTAATGCCTCTACCCTGTGCCAGCCATTGAACTGGTTGATCACCTACTACAGAGTCCAATATAAACTTATCACTCTCACCCACAAAGCTCTTCACAGTTCTGCACCACCCTATATCTCCTCCCTCATCTTTGTCTATCATCTTATGTGTGCTCTTGTTCTGCTAATGATCTAAGACTAACATCCTCAATAATCCAAAGCTCCAACAACTGTTTCCAAGACTTGTTGCAAACTGCGCCACTTCTCTGAAATACACTAACCTGGTCAATTTTATTAATTCCCAATACCCACAGTTTTATACTTGCTCTAAAACTGCACGTCTTTAAACTGGCCTATCACCTTTACTCACTTATGTAACTATCCCAATTTTGCCCTACCAAATTTTTCTTCCTAATCTGATCCCTCACAACATCTGTTCACACACCCTCCATGCACTTAATAGCCCTCTGTGTTTGTACTGTACTGTACATGTACTAGATGGTGATCGGTTCATGCAGTGTTATGTGATTACCCTATTTATTATATTGATGGGAGCAATAATAAGAAAATGGAAGACCACGGATAATCTCCCTCGATCTGGGGCTCCACGCAAGATCTCACCCCGTGGGGTCAAAATGATCATAACAGTGAGCAAATATCCCAGAATCACACGGGGGGCCTAGTTAATGACCTTCATAGAGCTGGGACCACCGTAACAAAGGCTATTATCAGTAACATACTACACCGCCAGAGACTCAAATCCTGCAGTGCCAGATGGGTCTCTCTGTTTAAGCCAGTGCATGTCCGGGCCTGTCTGAAATTAGCTAGAGAGCATTTGGATTATTCAGAAGAGTATTGGGAGAATGTCATATGGTCTGTTGAAACCAAAGTAGAACTGTTTGGTAGAAACAAAACTCGTCATGTTTGGAGGAGACAGAATGCTGAGTTGCATCCAAAGAACACCATACCTACTGCAAAGCATGGGGGTGGTAACATTATGCTTTGGGGCTCTTTCTCTGCAAAGGAACCAGGACAACAGACTGATCTGTGTACATGAAAGAATGAATGGGGCCATGTATAGTGAGATTTTGAGTGCAAACCTCTTTCCATCAGCAAAGGTATTGGAGATGAAATGTGTAGGGGTCTTTCAGCATTATAATGATAACAAGCACACTGCCAGGGCAACGAAGGAGTGGCTTCGTAAGAACCATATGAAGGTCCTGGAGTGGCCTAGCCAGTCTCCAGATCTCAACCCCATAGAAAACCTTTGGAGGGAGTTGAAAGTCCATGTTGCGCAGCGACAGGCCCAAAACATCACTGCTCTAGAGGAGATCTGCATAAAGGAATGGGACAACATACCACCAACAGTGTGTGCCAACCTTGTAAAGACTTACAGAAAACGTTTTACCTCTGTCATTGCCAACAAAGGATATGCAACAAAACATTGAGATGAACTTTTGCTAATGACCAAATACTTATTTTCCACCATAATTTGCAAAAAAATCTTGCCAAATCATGCAAGATGATTTTCTGGATTTGTTTTCTCATTTTGACTCTCATAGTTGTGGTCTACCTATGAAGTCAATTACAGGCCTCTCTCATCTTTTTAAGTTTGAGAACCTGCACGATTGGTCACTGACCAAATACATTTTTCCCCACTGTATATTTACTTCAGGTTTAATGTGTGCCGCCATAAAAAATCATAGTAAAATGACAAACATGATGCAACAATAGGTTCCTTTGAGGTTATCCCAAGAATAAAATCTTCTTCACAGTTAAACATGTTGGTATGGTCTTGGCGTCATTTGCAATATTTTCCCCCTTAGGGAGAAATGAAAATTGTATTGTTGTAAAGGATAGAAAAGTTCCGGCAAAGTTCTGACTGGGATGTTGCTGAAATATTCTCTCCGGGAAGTGGACTTTTACTTGGCTCCTTCAATGCCCGAGTGGCTCTGTCGATCAGATGATGTAAGTAGAGATGAGTGGATTGATCAGCGGAAGATGAAGTTCCAGTTGACTTTCCTGAAATTCGCGGTTTCACGTGAATTGAACATTTTGAAATTTGATTTGCGGTTCTCAACAAAAAAAAATTTCCAGGTAAAATTTCCCACGCTGTGAAGCATCAGAGAAGGGGATTATGTATTTTTGTGTGGTGGGGGACATCTCTATAATGCCCTGCAATTATGACATCTAGTGGATTATCATATCTTGTACAGTGGTGGTCAGTACCTGGGCCATCACAGATCAGCGGATTCCAGTGGGGCTCTTATGGCCAAGGGGGTTACTCTCTCCTGTGGAGTATAATCTCTTAAGATCAGCAGGGTTCTTTCTCTCCTGTAGAGTGTAAAGGCCCCGTCTCACATAGCGATTTACCAGCGATACGACCTGGCCGTGATCGTTGGTAAGTCGTTGTGTGGTCGCTGGGGAGCTGTCACACAGACAGCTCTCTCCAGCGACCAACGATCAGGGGAACGACTTCGGCATCGTTGAAACTGTCTTCAACGATGCCGAAGTCCCCCTGCAGCACCCGGGTAACCATCGGGTTACTAAGCGCAGGGCCGCGCTTAGTAACCCGATGTTTACCCTGGTTACCAGCGTAAATGTACAAAAAAAAAAAAACAGTACATACTCACCATCTGATGTCCGTCAGGTCCCTTGCCGTCTGTTTCCTGCTCTGACAGTGCCGCCGTACAGTGAGAGCAGAGAGCAGCGGTGACGTCACTGCTGTGCTGTGCTCTCACTGTACGGCCGGATCTCAGTCAGAGCAGGAAGCAGACGGCAAGGGACCTGACGGACATCAGATGGTGAGTATGTGCTGTTTTTTTTTTTTTTACATTTACGCTGGTAACCAGGGTAAACATCGGGTTACTAAGCGCGGCCCTGCGCTTAGTAACCCGATGTTTACCCTGGTTACCAGTGAAGACATCGCTAGATCGGTGTCACACACACCGATTCAGCGATGTCAGCGGGACCTCAATGACCAAAAAAAGGTCCAGGCCATTCCGACACGACCAGCGATCTCACAGCAGGGGCCTGATCGCTGGTACGTGTCACACATAGCGAGATCGCTACTGAGGTCGCTGTTGCGTCACAAAACTTGTGACTCAGCAGCGATCTCGCTAGCGATCTCGCTATGTGAGACGGGGCCTTTAGCTCTTATGGTTGGCAAGGGTCCTCTCTCTCTCTCTCTGTAGTACATTGATGGCTCTTATGGTCAGTGGGGTCCTCTCTCTCTCTCCTGGAAAGTGTAAACTCTTATGGTCAGCGGGATTCCCTCTCTTTCCTGTGGAGCGTAAGCTCTTATGGTCTGCAGGGTCCTCTCTCTCTCCTGTAAAGTATAAGCTCTTAGGGTATGTGCACATGTCAGGATTTCTTGCAGAAATTTCCTGAAGAAAACTGGAAATTTTCTGCAAGAAATCCGCATGTTTCTTTTTGCGTTTTTTTCCCGTTTTTTTCGCTTTTTTTTAGCATTTTGCAAGCGTAATTAGCTTGCAGAATGCTAAAGTTTTCCAAGCGATCTGTAGCATCGCTTGGAAAACTGATTGACAGGTTGGTCACACTTGTCAAACATAGTGTTTGACAAGTGTGACCAACTTTTTACTATAAATGCAGCCTAATGCAGCATCAATAGTAAGATAGAATGCTAAAAATAATAAAAAAAAATAAAAAATGGTTATACTCACCTTCTGCAGACAGACGATCTCCTCAGCGGCTTCCGTTCCTATAGATGGTGTGTGTGCAGGACCTTCGATGACATCGCAGTCACGTGACCACAACGTCATCGCGGTCATGTGACCGCGACGTCATCGCAGGTCCTTCACATACACCAGCTATAGGAACGGAAGCGGTAGGGTGCACCGCTGAGAGGTGGGAAGAGTGCGGGGGCCATCGAAGGTGAGTATATGACTATTTTTTATTTTAATTCTTTTTTTTACCAATTATACGGTGCCCAGTCCGTGGAGGAGAGTCTCCTCTCCTCCTCCCTGGGTACCAACCGCACATGATCTGCTTACTTCCCGCATGGTGTGCATAGCCCCATGCGGAAAGTAAGCAGATCAATGCATTCCTAGGTGTGCGGAATCCACGCAATTCTGCAAATTTAATGAACATGTTGCTTTTTTTTCCGCGATGCGATTTTTTCGCGGAAAAAAATGCAACATTTGCACAAGATATGCGCAATACACTGAAAATAATGAGAGGCATATGTAAGCGTTTTTTTCGCATTTTTTTCGTGTTTTTATAGCGAAAAAACACGAAAAATACTGAACGTGTGCACATGGCCTTATGGTCAGCAGGGTCCTATCTCTCTTGTAAAGTATAAGGTCTTTTGATCAGCAGGGTACCCTCTCTCTCTCCTGTAAAGTGTAAGCTCTTATGGTCAGCAGGATCACCTCTCTCCTGTAAAGTATAAGGTCTTTTGATCAGCAGGGTCCGCTCTCTCTCCTGTAGAGTGAAGGCACTTATGGTCAGCAGAGTCCTTTCTCTCTCCTATTGAGTGTAAGCTGTTAATGTCAGCAGAGTTTTTTCTCTCTCCTCTTCCTTATGTGTATTCTCTAAGGAATTACAAGCTTCCAGTATAAAGATTCATACAAATGTATTCGCAATGAATTACATTTTTGATGAAAATTCAGTAAAGTCAGAAAATTTGCATTTCAAAAGATCTGCTCATCTCCAGATGTAAACCCTGCCTGTCCACTTTAGTTTGAGAGGTGATGCAGCCAGAGCATCAGGTAATTCTTAGGATACAGCAGATACTTGCCTCCTTGACTGTGCAGACACTGTCCACAGGCATTGCAACACTCAGGGAGTGAGTAGAGGGCGATATAAAAGTACCAGATGGCTGCATTTAAAGTTGAGCTAGCAAAGCCCATATAGTGTGCCTTCATAACTTCCGCCATCCTGTGCTAGAGGTGAGTGCAGCTCAAGTCATGCTGCAAGTCTGCACAGCAGGAAGGAGATTATGACGGTCACTTTACCGCCCAGCGGACTAATATGAAGCTTGGCAAGGGTGGGCCCTGAAGTTTAAGGAAATTTGCCCAAAATAGCCAAGATGCTCTTGGAGACAGACGTGCTAGAAGCTGTTTTTAAGGCTCATATTACTAGCATAGGCCTAAAGGGACGGAGTTCCCCTACATGAGAGACCTGATGTACCAATTGTATATTTTTGAAGAAATATGTCTTAAGAATGTATAAGTATTACAGTAAAGGTTTTGGGTGCTTCAAAGTTCAATCAGGTCTCCACATGCCACTTTTTCCCATGACATACAAGTAACTTAATATGTTGGCCATGATTTCACCGTGTAGTCCCAGCCAATACTATTTATTTTAGGCAAACAGAAATATTTGTTAAAATGACCAATCATTTACCTTAGTCCAGAAGAAAAAACATATGAAAACATCCTTATTTGGGGATTGATGCCTTTCTGTAAACAAGCGGAACAGATTTCTATGAGTTGCAAATTGTTTTCTTTCTTTCTGTCTACACATGTGGTCAGTTGGCCAGAATGATCATGTTTGCTTTGGCGTAGGTGCAGGGTATAAACATAAACCTTAGAGGAAAACATAGACCGCTGTCCACACAATATGTGCATCCACAACAAATAAAAGAAAAATGTGTTCTATCACATTGTCTCCTTACTTAGGCCACGTGCGCACGTGGCAGATTTGTCATGGATTTTGAGTGCCCAAAATATCTGTATCAAATTATAGTAATATTAATTTAGGTCTGAGGTTAGGAAACCCAATTTACATGCATCAGAAGAGATCTGCACTGATCTGTAAGGTATAGAAAAAAGTGAAAAAGAGAGATGTAAATTTTATTGCATACAATACTTTAATTGTGGCTGTTTTTTGGGGGGCACTTTGTGGCAGACACTGGCAGCCATTGTAGCTGAATTTTCGTTACTTTTCATTTGCATAAATGGTGGTACACAGACCCTGGTATTGTATGATGAGTGTGAACAGCAAAGCTGTAGTCCTTTCTTTGAAGATGTAATTAATGTCAGTCTATATTCTTCTCTAAAACAGTCAGGTCTGGGTCCTGTTCTTCCCCCTTTTTTTTAGGCCTACTGACACATAGCAAGCTAAACGAAAAGCATTAAAGGCCATCCTGATTGTGAACACCTTGTCATGGTGGGATGACTTTTATGCTCTATTGACCAAAATAGTGTCAACTGAGTACCCGATATTAGGGTTGAGCGAAACGGGTCAGCCATTTTCAGAAGTCGCCGACTTTTGGCAAAGTCGGGTTTCATGAAACCCGACCCGACCCCTGTGTGGGGTCGGCCATGAGGTCGGCGATCTTCTGAATCTGGTATCGGAATTCCGATACCGAGTTCCGATATGTTTGCGATATCGGAAATCGGTATCGGAATCCACATTTAAGTGTAAAATAAAGAATTAAAATAAAAAATATTGATATACTCACCTCTCCGGAGGCCCCTGGACATCGCCGCTGGTAACCGGCAGCCTTCTTTGCTTAAAATGAGCGCGTTTAGGGCCTTCCATGACGTCACGGCTTCTGATTGGTCACGTGCCGCTCATGTGACCGCCACGCGACCAATCACAAGCCGTGACGTAATTCTCAGATCCTAAATTCCTCATTTTAGGAATTTAGGATCTGAGAATTACGTCAAGGCTTGTGATTGGTCGCGTGAGCGGTCACATGGGCGGCCGCAACCAATCACAAGCCGTGACGTCATCTAAGGCCCTTCACGCGCTCATTCTTAAGAAGGAAGGCTGCCGGAAAGAAGCAGGGCGCGTCCGAGGGTGAGTATATACCTAATAGGAATATACTCACCCTCGGCTGCTTTCCGGCAGCCTTCCTTCCTAAGAATGAGTTCGTGAAGGGCCTTAGATGACGTCACGGCTTGTGATTGGTCGCGGCCGCCCATGTGACCGCTCACGCGACCAATCACAAGCCGTGATGTCACCGCAGGTCATTCACACGCTCATTCTTAGGAAGGAAGGCTGTCGGTTAGTACCAGGGCTCGTCCGAGGGTGAGTATAGCAATATTCTTTATTTTGATTCTTTATTTTACACTTAAATATGGATCCCAGGGCCTGAAGGAGAGTTTCCTCTCCTTCAGACCCTGGGAACCATAGTATCCCATTGCACTGCATTGGGTTTCGTGTTTCGGCCGACCCCGACCCCGACTTTTTTATAGGATCGGCCGATTTCACTCGACCCAGCTTTTGAGAAAGTCGGGTTTCGTGAAACCCGACCCGATCCTATAAAAATAAAAGTCGCTCAACCCTACCCGATATTATTTATTATTTACTATTACTATTCATTTACTTACTACAGGGTATTTGCTCATGTTGTTAGGTTCTATCTGTTAAATGCCCACAATGTGAACGTGCTCCTATACACTCCACTTATACCAACGTGTTCCAGCTCATTTCTTTTGTTTTGCTTTAGTTTCTTGAACTTAGAACTTATAGGGGTATGGCCCCCTTTTTGGGCTGCCCATTTTGTCATTACAGCTTTCCATTGGCTAGTTCTAAGTGGTCATGTCTGGGTCCTGCACTGACCTCATCTATTTATCTATTGTCAGGTCTGCTGACACATAGCGAGGTGAACTAGAAGAGTTAGGGAAAATCCTGATTGGGTACACCTTGTCGCGGTGGGCTGTTTTTTACACTCTTTTGATCAAAAAAGTGTCAACTGAGTACCTTATGTCATTTACATCTATTATTACTGTTTACTTACTGCAGGGCATTTGCTTATATTGTTTTTATTCTAGGTTCTCCTTTCTCCTCTAAAACAAGGTTCTACAATGGTCATGCTGTATATCAAAAGGAATAATATAACTCCTACAATACAAATTATTAAAATATCACAAGTCACCTTGGATTATCCAGATTTTACCAGTTTCTCAGATGCTTCCATGCTTCAAAGTTTCACGGTCATGGTATATTTAGAAGGACAATGACAAATCACGTGTTTTTGCTCCTAAATTTAGGGACCAAGGATTTTGCTTCGGAACAAAACATTTTGCTATTGTTGTAGTGTGAGAGGGCCCTGCTGGAACAAACATGAATAGTTTCTTTCTAGTAAACCAAGTTTTTATTTCTGAGTTATATTTAGTTACAGTATATTTACTTGCGTTTAAGGAGCTCTCCACATTAAACTATTTATCAGCCGTCCTTGGAAATTCAGCACTAATGAGCACTTAAGCTTTTCAATAGTTTTAAAGAGAATGCTTCTAAAATAGGGAAATACAAACGTCCATGGTTTAATGGGTATTGAAACTTTTGAGTCTATTCTTTCAAAAAGCACAGAAAAATAATTACAAAACCGCCTGCAAGTTAAGAAACAGCTTACAGTGGCATATAAAAGTTTGGGCACCCCTGGTCAAAATTACTGTTATTGTGAACAGTTAAGCAAGTTAAAGATGAAATGGTCTCTAAAAGGCCTAAAATTAAAGATTATGTCACAGTTTTTTTAATGACTGCTCCAAGGAACACTGTAAGTGACAGCTCAGCCACATTATAGAATCTGGGGTGTGGTGCACTGTCAGTTTTGTGAGTGACAGTCCAGTTATCCAATCTTATCCTGTGGCGTGCTGGGTTGTTAACAGTTTGATTGACAGCTCTGCTGCTCAATCTGGTTTGGTCTATGAGTGTTTCCCCAGGTGTCTCCCATCTTTAATCATTTGCAAGGTATTTAGCTGGCAGGCTGCTAGTACTCTGTGTCAGTTGTAGATTTGCTTTAAGTAGGTGTATTTACTTGCTCTGTGTCTGTCTCTGATCTTGCTGATGACCCTGGATTTGGTTGTGACTACTCTTTTGGATTTCCCCTTCTGCTTTTGATGTACCCCCCTGGCATTTGACTCCAGACTGTTAGCTGAACATGCTTTTGTATCACCCCTCAGTACTACAATCCCTCCTGGTATCTGACCTGGGACCTCCTGACAACCCTGTCTCACAGCTTGCCTGTGAGTAGTGATTCAGTGTCACAGATGACACATTTTCTTTTTTTCTTTTCTTTTAAAACTTGCAAAAAGGAAAATGGGCAAATGCAAAAGATTTGGCACCCTTGTAGATTTGTTTACTCAGATAACTTTGACCAAAGTTTCAGAACTTAATTAGCTTGTTAGGGTTAAGGCTTGCTTATTAGCATTGCTAGGAAAGGTCAGGTGATGCAAATTTCCCAGCTTTATAAAAGCCCAACCTCCTCTAACCTTGTGCCAAAAAATAGTAGCCACGGATTCCTCTAAGCAGCTGCCTAGCACACTGAAAATGTATATGGTGGAGGCCCATGAAGCAGGAGAAAGCTATAAGAAAATAGCAGAACATTTTCAAGCTGCCCTTTCCTCAGTTTGAAATGAAATAAGAAATTGCAGTTAACAGACACAGTGAAGGTCAAGATAAGGTCTGGAAGACCATGCAAAATTTCAGTGAGAGCTGCTCGTAGGATTGCTAGAGAGACAAATCAGAATTCCCACTTGACTACGAAAGACCTTCAGAGAGATTTAGCAGACTCCGTAGTTGTGGTACTGTCATGGGTGTCATGAGGCTCCAGACAATCGCATTGCATCTAGCTGCAGAAGGTCTCAGTGGTTTGCTTTGCAGACTCCTTCCTAGTTCTTCTGACTTTACGACCCAGTGGCAACATCCCCGGCTCTAGTTGACATACCTGGACCGGGATGTTTATAACCCCCAGCTTGCTGCTAAGAGTTGAGGTTGATATTTCTATTTCCAGTTCCCTGTTGTGGCTTGGGGCTATTGCAGTTGGCTATCTTCCTCCTTTGTGGACTTCTGTGTTTCTCTCTGGGTCTACTCAGGCTAAGTGTTCCCCCTTGTATGTGTATCCCATCTGTCTTTAGCTGTAGTAGGGACTGACTAGCACTCATCCTGTCCTTTTCGATGCTGGGCTTATCGCCAGGGTCAGGCTGGAATTAGGTATCCAGCTCGGCGATAGGTGCGGAACCTCTATAGGGTTAGGTCTGTCTAGGGGTCTCCACTCTCCCCTTCTCTAGTGTTTGGTTCCCCTTCCCTTTGTCTTTAACCCCTTTCTGTCATTAGACGTACTATTCCGTCCATGTGGGGTGGGCCCTACTTCCCAAGGACGGAATAGTACGTCATACGCGATCGGCCGCGCTCATGGGGGGAGCGCGGCCGATCGCGGCCGGGTGTCAGCTGCATATCGCAGCTGACATCCGGCACTATGTGCCAGGAGCGGTCACGGACCGCCCCCGGCACATTAACCCCCGGCACACCGCGATCAAACATGATCGCGATGTGCCGGCGGTGCAGGGAAGCATCGCGCAGGGAGGGGGCTCCCTGCGGGCTTCCCTGAGCCCCCCGCAGCAACGCGATGTGATCGCGTTGCTGCGAGGGTCTTACCTCCCTCCCTGCCTGCTCCAGACCCGGATCCAAGATGGCCGCGGATCCGGGTCCTGCAGGGAGGGAGGTGGCTTCACAGAAGCCTGCTCAGAGCAGGCACTGTGAAGCAGCCTGCACTTCTCTCAGATCGGTGATCTGTCAGAGTGCTATGCAAACTGACAGATCACCGATCTGTATTGTCCCCCCCTGGGGCAAAGTAAAAAAGTAAAAAAAAAAATTTCCAAATGTGTAAAAAAAAATAAATAAAAATATTCCAAAATAATGAAAAAAAAAAAAAAAATATTATTCCCATAAATACATTTCTTTATCTAAATAAAATAAAAAAACAATAAAAGTACACATATTTAGTATCGCCGCGTCCGTAACGACCCGACCTATAAAACTGGCCCACTAGTTAACCCCTTCAGTAAACACCGTAAGAAAAAAAAAAAAAAACGAGGCAAAAAACAACGCTTTATTATCATACCGCCGAACAAAAAGTGGAATAACACGCGATCAAAAAGACTGATATAAATAACCATGGTACCGCTGAAAACATCATCTTGTCCCGCAAAAAACGAGCCGCCATACAGCATCATCAGCAAAAAAATAAAAAAGTTATAGTCCTGAGAATAAAGCGATACCAAAATAATTATTTTTTCTATAAAATAGTTTTTATCGTATAAAAGCGCCAAAACATAAAAAAATGATATAAATGAGATATCGCTGTAATCGTACTGACCCAACGAATAAAACTGCTTTATCAATTTTACCAAACGCGGAACGGTATAAACGCCTCCCCAAAAAGAAATTCATGAATAGCTGGTTTTTGATCACTCTGCCTCACAAAAATCGGAATAAAAAGCGATCAAAAAATGTCACGTGTCCGAAAATGTTACCAATAAAAACGTCAACGCATCCCGCAAAAAACAAGATCTCACATGACTCTGTGGACTCAAATATGGAAAAATTACAGCTCTCAAAATGTGGTAACGCAAAAAATATTTTTTGCAATGAAAAGCGTCTTTCAGTGTGTGACGGCTGCCAATCATAAAAATCCGCTAAAAAACCCGCTATAAAAGTAAATCAAACCCCCCTTCATCACCCCCTTAGTTAGGGAAAAATTAAAAAATTAAAAAATGTATTTATTTCCATTTTCCCATTAGGGTTAGGGTTAGGGCTAGAGTTAGGACTAGAGTTAGGGCTAGGGTTATTGCTAGGGTTAGGGCTAGGGTTGGGGCTAGGGTTGGGGCTACAGTTAGGGTTGGGGCTAAAGATAGGGTTAGGGTTTGGATTACATTTACGGTTGGGAATAGGGTTGGGTGTGTCTGGGTTAGAGGAGTGGTTAGGGTTACTGTTGGGATTAGGGTAAGGGGTGTGTTTGGATTAGGGTTTCAGTTATAATTGGGGGGTTTCCACTGTTCGGGCACATCAGGGGCTTTCCAAACGGGATATGGCATCCGATCTGAATTCCAGCCAATTCTGCGTTGAAAAAGGAAAACAGTGCTCCTTCCCTTCCGAGCTCTCCCGTGTGCCCAAACAGGGGTTTACCCCAACATATGGGGTATCAGCGTACTCAGGACAAATTGGACATCATCTTTTGGGGTCCAATTTCTCCTGCTACCCTTGGGAAAATACAAAACTGGGGGCCAAAAAAAAAGTTTTGTGGGAAAAAAAAGATTTTTTATTTTCACGGCTCTGCGTTGTAAACTGTAGTGAAACACTTGGGGGTTCAAAGTTCTCACAACACATCTAGATAAGTTCCTTGGGGTGTCTAGTTTCCAATATGGGGTCACTTGTGGGGGGTTTGTACTGTTTGGGTACATCAGGGGCTCTGCAAATGCAACGTGACGCCTGCAGACCAATCCATTTAAGTCTGCATTCCAAATGGCGCTCCTTCCCTTCCGAGCTCTGTCATGCGCCCAAACAGTGGTTCCCCCCCACATATCGGGTATCAGCATACTCAGGACAAATTGGACAACAACTTTTGGGGTCCAATTTCTCCTGTTACCCTTGTGAAAATACAAAACTGGGGGCTAAATATCATTTTTGTGAAAAAAAAAAAAAGAATTTATTTTCACGGCTCTGCGTTATAAACTGTAGTGAAACACTTGGGGGTTCAAAGTTCTCACAACACATCTAGATAAGTTCCTTGGGGGGTCTAGTTTCCAATATGGGGTCACTTGTGGGGGGTTTGTACTGTTTGGGTACATCAGGGGCTTTGCAAATGCAACGTGACGCCTGCAGACCAATCCATTTAAGTCTGCATTCCAAATGGCGCTCCTTCCCTTCCGAGCTCTGTCATGCGCCCAAACAGTGGTTCCCCCCCACATATCGGGTATCAGCATACTCAGGACAAATTGGACAACAAATTTTGGGGTCCAATTTATCCTGTTACCCTTGTGAAAATACAAAACTGGGGGCTAAAAAATCATTTTTGTGAAAAAAAAAAAGAATTTATTTTCACAGCTCTGCGTTATAAACTGTAGTGAAACACTTGGGGGTTCAAAGCTCTCAAAACACATCTAGATAAGTTCCTTAGGGGGTCTACTTTCCAAAATGGTGTCACTTGTGGGGGTTTTTAATGTTTAGGCACATCAGGGGCTCTGCAAACGCAACATGGCATCCCATCTTAATTCCAGTCAATTTTGCATTGAAAAGTAAAATAGCGCTCCTTCCCTTCCGAGCTCTGCTATGCGCCCAAACAGTGGTTTACCCCCACATATGGGGTATCGTCGTACTCAGGACAAATTGCACAACAACTTTTGTGCTCTAATTTCTTCTCTTACCCTTGGGGAAATAAAAAAATGGGGGCGAAAAGATCATTTTTGTGAAAAAATATGATTTTTTATTTTTACGGCTCTGCATTATAAACTTCTGTGAAGCACTTGTTGGGTCAAAGTGCTCACCACACATCTAGATAAGTTCCTTAGGGGGTCTACTTTCCAAAATGGTGTCACTTGTGGGGGGTTTCAATGTTTAGGCACATCAGGGGCTCTCCAAATGCAACATGGCGTCCCATCTCAATTCCAGTCAATTTTGCATTGAAAAGTCAAATGGCGCTCCTTCCCTTCCGAGCTCTGCCCTGCGCCCAAACAATGGTTTACACCCACATATGGGGTATCAGCATACTCAGGACAAATTGCACAACAATTTTTGGGGTCCAATTTCTTCTCTTACCCTTGGGAAAATAAAAAATTGGGGGCGAAAAGATCATTTTTGTGAAAAAATATGATTTTTTATTTTTACCGCTCTGCATTATAAACTTCTGTGAAGCACTTGTTGGGTCAAAGTGCTCACCACACATCTAGATAAGTTCCTTAGGGGGTCTACTTTCCAAAATGGTGTCACTTGTGGGAGGTTTCAATGTTTAGGCACATCAGGGGCTCTCCAAATGCAACATGGCGTCCCATCTCAATTCCAGTCAATTTTGCATTGAAAAGTCAAATGGCGCTCCTTTCCTTCCGAGCTCTGCCATGCGCCCAAACAGTGGATTACCCCCACATATGGGGTATCAGCATACTCAGGACAAATTGTACAACAAATTTTGAGGTCTGTTTTCTCCTGTTACCCTTGGTAAAATAAAACGAATTGGATCTGAAATAAATTTTGTGGGAAAAAAAGTTAAATGTTCATTTTTATTTAAACATTCCAAAAATTCCTGTGAAACACCTGAAGGGTTAATAAACTTCTTGAAAGTGGTTTGGAGTACCTTGAGGGGTGCAGTTTTTAGAATGGTGTCACACTTGGGTATTTTCTATCATATAGACCCCTCAAAATGACTTCAAATGAGATGTGGTCCCTAAAAAAAATGGTGTTGTAAAAATGAGAAATTGCTGGTCAACTTTTAACCCTTATAACTCCGTCACAAAAAAAAATTTTGGTTCCAAAATTGTGCTGATGTAAAGTAGACATGTGGGAAATGTTACTTATTAAGTATTTTGCGTGACATATGTCTGTGATTTAAGGGCATAAAAATTAAAAGTTGGAAAATTGCGAAATTTTCAAAATTTTCGCCAAATATTCGTTTTTTTCACAAATAAACGCAACTTATATCGAAGAAATTTTACCACTATCATGAAGTACAATATGTCACAAGAAAACAATGTCAGAATCGCCAAGATCCGTTGAAGCGTTCCAGAGTTATAACCTCATAAAGGGACAGTGGTCAGAATTGTAAAAATTGGCCCGGTCATTAACGTGCAAACCACCCTTGGGGGTGAAGGGGTTAAAAATCATTATATTTACAAAAAGTTTATTCTGACTCAATTTTACAGTCCACAGCTGAATTCACAATTCCGAGGGCTTCAAAGAAGAAATCTTTCATCATTCTTTCATTCATTTTTTTAATTTAACTTTTATTTTAGCAACAGAAAAGAAAGTTAAATAGAAAATAGGTGTTAAAAATATGGCTGTATTATATAAATCCAATAGAGTCAATATGTTTTGCATTTGGAGAGAACATTTTGTCATATACTGTCTTTAAAAGTCATATTTACAGAAAATGTATTCTGACTCAAGTTTACAGTCCACAGCTGAATTCACAATTCTGAAGGCTTCACAGCAGAAGTCTTTCATCATGCTTTAAATTTAAAGACTAAAGGCCCCGTCTCACATAGCGAGATCGCTAGCGAGATCGCTGCTGAGTCACAAGTTTTGTGACGCAACAGCGACCTCAGTAGCGATCTCGCTATGTGTGACACGTACCAGCGATCAGGCCCCTGCTGTGAGATCGCTGGTCGTGTCGGAATGGCCTGGACCTTTTTTTGGTCGTTGAGGTCCCGCTGACATCGCTGAATCGGTGTGTGTGACACCGATCCAGCGATGTCTTCACTGGTAACCAGGGTAAACATCGGGTTACTAAGTGCAGGGCCGCGCTTAGTAACCCGATGTTTACCCTGGTTACCAGCGTAAATGTAAAAAACAAACAAACAGTACATACTCACCATCTGATGTACTTCAGGTCCCTTGCCGTCTGCTTCCTGCTCTGACTGTCTGCCGGCCGTACAGTGAGAGCACAGCACAGCAGTGACGTCACCGCTGCGCTCTGCTCTCACTGTACGGCGACACTGTTAGAGCAGGAAGCAGACGGCAAGGGACCTGACGGACATCAGATGGTGAGTATGTACTGTTTGTTTTTTTTGGTAACCAGGGTAAACATCGGGTTACTAAGCGCGGCCCTGCGCTTAGTAACCCGATGTTTACCCTGGTTACCCGGGTGCTGCAGGGGGACTTCGGCATCGTTGAAGACAGTTTCAATGATGCCGAAGTCGTTCCCCTGATCGTTGGTCGCTGGAGAGAGCTGTCTGTGTGACAGCTCTCCAGCGACCACACAACGACTTACCAACAATCACGGCCAGGTCGTATCGCTGGTCGTGATCGTTGGTAAATCGCTATGTGAGACGGGGCCTTAAATTAGTCGGTATATTTGTATCTGCATTATGGCTAACCCAAACTTCAAGTCACGGAACAAGTAAGTTCCCGCCTTCTCAAATAACATTAAGAACCAATTTGCCAACTCTTTAGAAATAGCTGATAGGGCTAAAGCAAAGATTAGTGTTTCTGGGAAACGAACCTTTAGTGTGTTATTGGGGTTGTAATGATGGATGAAGCATCCAAGATCCCAGGTGACTCCAAAGCACAATCCAACACATGTCATGTATGAGTAAATCTTGCCATGATTAAGAACTATATCATTCGAAATGCATAGGTTTCAACTTTTCGTGAATATGTCACTGTAGTCTGCAATTTGTTTTTGTCCTATTTTAAACCAAAAAATAAGAAATCCTGGATACTTCCTGTCTCTTTCTAGATTCCCCTGGATCTTTGCGGCTGCAACAAGTTGGAAGGAGAGTAAGCTGGGACAAAAGAACCGGTGCATGGTGACACGACTGGAAACTAAAACCAAAACATACTGCAGAAGTGATCAGGAACAGACCTTAATTGGAACCAGATGCATGGACACCATTATGGACCAGCAGCATAGACTCCACAGACACAACCAGGGTCTGGATTGAAGGCCCCGTCTCACATAGCGAGATCGCTAGCGAGATCGCTGCTGAGTCACAAGTTTTGTGACGCAACAGCGACCTCCATAGCGATCTCGCTATGTGTGACACGTACCAGCGATCAGGCCCCTGCTGCGAGATCGCTGGTCGTGTCGGAATGGCCTGGACCTTTTTTTGGTCGTTGAGGCCCCGCTGACATCGCTGAATCGGTGTGTGTGACACCGATCCAGCGATGTCTTCACTGGTAACCAGGGTAAACATCGGGTTACTAAGCGCAGGGCCGCGCTTAGTAACCCGATGTTTACCCTGGTTACCAAAAAAAACAAACAGTACATACTCGCCTTTCGGTGTCCAGGTCCCTTGCCGTCTGCTTCCTACTCTGACTGAGCCGCCGTAAAGTGAGAAGTGAGAGCACAGCGGTGACGTCACTGCTGCTCTCACTTCTCACTGTACGGCCGGATCTCAGTCAGAGCAGGAAGCAGACGGCGAGGGACCTGGACACCGAAAGGCGAGTATGTAGTGTTTGTTTTTTTTGGTAACCAGGGTAAACATCGGGTTACTAAGCGCGGCCCTGCGCTTAGTAACCCGATGTTTACCCTGGTTACCCGGGTGCTGCAGGGGGACTTCGGCATCGTTGAAGACAGTTTCAACGATGCCGAAGTCGTTCCCCTGATCGTTGGTCGCTGGAGAGAGCTGTCTGTGTGACAGCTCCCCAGCGACCACACAGCGACTTACCAACGATCACGGCCAGGTCGTATCGCTGGTCGTGATCGTTGGTAAATCGCTTAGTGAGACGGGGCCTTTAGGGTTGAGCACTAGAACATTGTCTAGAATGTAGCCAAGTGTTGTCACCACTAAAGGAGCAGTTTGAGAAACAGGAATAGTCAGGAGTACAAGCACCAAAAACAATAATGTGGAACAGACTTGGAACAAGGTGGCTTGACGCAGAGCCCACAGGGATAGATGGCCATATGGGGCCCAGTTATTTTGTGGACAGTGCATGTACACTAAGGCTAGCCATATAGATTAGATGTCTGGTGGCAGAATGATAGGTCGACAGATAGGTCGTCCGACAGCCATCTCAGCCAACTCGAGCTTGGCTAAGTGGCTAAACACTTTTGTGTTCCCTTTGAGAGAGGCACTAGCTGACACATCGGTCGAGGGCTTATCTTGGGAGAACAGTGTGATCGACAGTCCAAAATCAGACATGCACAATTGACATCTTTCTTGAACATCAGTTGTCCGCTGCCTCCATACATATTAGACTGTTGTCCAAAATTTTCAATATCAACGGGTTCAGCCAACATTTGTCTAATGTGTAGAGGGTCCATAAGGCCCATAATGAAAGATATAGTGGGGTTAGAGATCAAATGTGGATTAGCTGTATAGAAACAATGCTTATAACCAGGAGACATTAACCCTTGCTTACTTGCGGCAGAGTGTATTTGAACGATGGAGACAGAACACATGAGTAGACTTTAGTAGGCCACCATGATTAAATGCATCCTGAAATCGGAGGAGAGATTAAGTAATGGGACTGGCAGCATAGTGCAGTGACAAATCTCCTTTGAACTACCCATTTATCAATCACAGAGGAAGAAAAGCAGCAATATCAAAATCCAATGTCTAAACATGATCCATATTTGATATTATTACATCGATCACTGTCAGTTTGCAGAAACCAACATTTATTTTGCCCACAATTTCTGTATTCAGTTTTCATTTTCTTTGAGCTTTGCAGCCTACGTGACATGTAAGTGTAAGCACCTGACAGACAAGTCTATTATTTGCATCTCTGTTTAATAAACTGTTGTCAGTGTTTCATCTTATTAACTAAAAATATTTCCCTGCTTGGCAACTTTACAAGAAAAACAATGAAAATTTGGTAAATGACTGTCTATTATATTTCCCTTAACCCTTTTTATTTGATTTTGGGACAATTGAATTCTATGTTTAGTAGAGATTAGCACTAAATCCATATTCCTGGCATCAACGATGAATAGATTGTGTGATTATACTGGCATAAAAGGTAAAAGGCAAAAAAAATCTAAATTAAATGTCTCCAATGGGGATTATTGTCATAATCCAACCCTAAATAGTAGGTCATCTCTAAGCTAGCTAAGGTTTGCACGCTTTTTCTAACCTGAAGTTTATTCATTGCATCTCATACAATAGTACATGCAGTTTTAATGGAACTGAATGACTGGTGGCATATGTTAGCATTTATTACTGACATTTACAAGACACTTGCATAACTTTTATAAAACAGTATTCATGTGGTTTTCCTCCATGTTCTCTTGTTTCCCAGCACACTCCAAAAGCATAAATGGGTAATTAACTTTATGAGAGTGTGTCCTTAATTGCTTGCATGCTGAAAATTAATATTGCTGGGAACAGGTACCATTATCAGTGTGTTGCTCATATATTGTTTTGACCTTGTGTGGATAATAAAAAAATATTACCGAAAATTAAATTTGCAGAGATTTTAAAGGGAGAATGTTAGTAGGATCATCCCTGCTAAGCAGTCTACATGGGCATGCAGGTCATAGGAAGCTGAATAAAATACCTTAACCCCTTTACGACCAATGACAGAGACAGCATGTCATGAGCAGGTGTCAGTTCTTGCACCATGGCATGCTATGCCGTCATGACTTTGAACTGTCACTGTGTGTAAAAGCAGTGACAGTTCTGTGCCGACAAGTGAGTGACCTAGAAAGAGGTGTGGGGACACATGACATCTGTCACCCGCACTCAGGGCGCTGTGATCACTGACTGATCACAGCATGATCACACAGGAGGTGCTGAAATATCAGCACCTGCTGCCTGATCACAGCAGGAGCTCGCCGCTGCTAGTGGCCGAGCTCCTGCACTAACAGCCAGGGATGGTGCCAGCACCGCTTCTTGCTATTTAACCCTCTAAATGCTGCGATTAAGTGCAATCGCAACATTTAGGAGGCAGACAGAGAGAGGAAGCTCCCTCTTCCTTCAGAACGGCAACCTCACGTCATCATCACGGGGGCCTGATCGTTGCCATGGTGACCCAGGGTCGACATGGTCTAAGAAGCTTTCTGTACAGGTATAGTGCATTAAAATGCTGGTGCTTTTCAATGCATTATACCTGCAATCAAAGTAAGATTTAAAAAAAAAAAAAAAAAAGTGAAAGTTCCACAGAGGGACTAAGTAAAAAAAAAAAAGATATAAAAATCTAAAAAAAAAAAGAATAAATTAGAAAATAAAAAATATTACAGTAATAAATACACATTTTTATGTATATATATATATATATATGTAGAAATAAACAAAAAAAAGGACACATATTTAGTATCCCCACTTCCGGAATGACCCGATCTATAAAAGTGTCACATAAGTTAACCGCTTCAGTGGACGCCGTAAAAAAACAAAACATGCCATTCTACGCTTTTTCATCCCACCGTTGGAAAAAAGTGGAATAAAACATGATCAAAAAGGTCAATGTAAAAAAAAATGGCATAGCTGAAAATGTCATCTTGTCCCACAAAAAACAAGCCACCATACAGTTCCATCAATGGAAAAGTTAAAAAGTTATAGCTCTTAGAATATACTATATAATTTTTTAAAGTTTTGTTGTGTAAAAGTACCAAAACATGAAAAAAAGACAAAAATAAGGTGTCGCTGTAATCGTACTGACCCCAAGAATAAAGCTACCTTATCAATTTTACCACATGCAAAACTGCATAAATAACTAAAAAAAAAAAAACATTTCTTGAATTGTTTGTTTTTAATCATTCTACCTCCCAAAAATCAGAATAGAAAGTGAGTAAAAAATGTTATGTACCCGAAAATGGTACCAATTAAAACATCAGCTCATCCTGCAAAAAAACAAGCTATCACAAGACTCATTTGGCAGATATATAGGAAAATTATAGCTCTTAAAATATGTCAATGCAAAAACTAGTTTTACAAAAAAAAGTCGTTCAGTGTGTGACAGCAGCCGAGCATAAAAGACAAATACAAATCTGGTATCGCTGTAATCGCACCGACGCAAAGAATAAAGTAATCTAATAACTTATACTGCAAGAGGAACAGCTTAAAAAATAAATAATACCAATTCTTCACCTGCTGTTGATTATTTCATTCCGTCTCCCAAAGATAGCAGTAATGCAAATTGAAAAAAGTAAAGCGGTCTGGATGGAGCACTGATGACAGAGGCCACCAGAGCACAGGTTAGGGATTTAAAATCTTTAATCTTAACGTGTTTCAACAGCCAATCGCTGTCTTCTTCAGGTGTCAATGAATAAAAAGGTTTAACCTATCCCTAACCTGGGCTCCGGTGGCCTCTGTCATCAGCGCTCCATCCAGACTGCTTTACTTTTTTCAATTTGCATTACTGCTCCCTCCTTGAGGAATCGCGGTGGGAGCTGCAGCTGACGTGCCAAATTGCCCTTTGCTGCTCCAGCAGGTCCTTGATCACGTGGGAAGCGGTACTCGGAGTCTCCTGCACGCCGGCACATTTCCGGACTTCAGTCGTCATTCATCGTCCTGTTCTTTCCGGATACCACTGTGCCGAGGTCTGGGAGCCAGGGTTTATCTGCCCCACAGGACTAGGAATCCTTCTGAGCCACTCCACATTGTTATGCTTGTCCAGTATAACCATCTGCAGTGAGTAAAGCTACCGTCACATTAAGCGACGCTGCAGCGATATAGACAACGATGCCGATAGCTGCAGCGTCGCTGTTTCGTCGTTGTGTGGTCGCTGGAGAGCTGTCACACAGACAGCTCTCCAGCGACCAACGATGCCGAAGTCCCCGAGTAACCAGGGTAAACATCGGGTTACTAAGCGCAGGGCCGCGCTTAGTAACCCGATGTTTAACCTGGTTACCAGTGTAAATGTAAAAAAGACCAAACACTACATACTCACATTCCGGTATCTGTCGCATCCCCCGGCGTCCGCTTCCCTGCACTGTGTAAGCGCCGGCCGCAAAGCAGAGCAGTGACGTCACCGCTGTGCTTTGCTTTACGGCCGGCACTGACACATTCAGTGCAGGAAGCTCTGAGCAGCAGCGCGGATGCTGGGGGACGTGACAGACATCAGAAGGTGAGTATGTACTGTTTTTTTTTTACTTTTACAATGGTAACCAGGGTAAATATCGGGTTACTAAGCGCGGCCCTGCGCTTAGTAACCCGATATTTACCCTGGTTACCATTATAAAACATTGCTGGCATCGTTGCTTTTGCTGTCAAACACAACAATACACGCTGATCTGACGACCAAATAAAGTTCTAGCTCCGACCAGCGATATCACAGCAGGATCCAGATCACTGCTGCGTGTCAAAAACAACGATATCGCTATCCAGGACGCTGCAACGTCACGGATCGCTATCGTTATCGTTGTTAAGTTGTTCAGTGTGAAGGTACCTTAAGTCTGTGACCTTTCTGCAATCTTTTCCCGGCTGATACCATTCATGTGTGCTCCCCTCTCTCTTTGTTTCAAAGATAGCAGTAAGGCTTAGCTCACATTTATCCTGGTCTCTTCACTGAGCACTTAAACCTGGGTTTAGAGATGTAAATCTCTGAAATATGTTACTCAGACTTAACCCATGGACCGAGGGAAGCATAGCGGAGGGTAGTAGTGGGATTGTTGTAAAGGAGCAGGTGTCGGACAGGAGCAAACCAACCCATCCACCATGTTTATGGCTGGGGTGAGGGGGTGTGAGAGTGGTGGAATCCACCATAGTGAAGCTGGAGAGGCTGAGTCAGAGGGGGTGAGCCAGGTTTCAGAGATGCCGAGGAAGGAGAGTTTGTTGGTGATGAAGAGGTCATGGATAAATGACAGTTTGTTGCAGATGGAGCGTGCGTTCCATAGTGCTCCAGGTAGGGGGACCGGGGGAGTGGGGGCTGGATGAATGGGTATCAGGCTATCATGGTTGGGAAAAAATGCAGAGGATCGTGGCAGGGGAATATAAATGAGTGTGGGGATGTGTTGAGGAGGGCCGGGATTTGGGGATACATCACCAGAGATGAGGAGTAGCAGACAGAGCAGTAGAATGTGGGAGCAGGATAGAACATGATGCGGCCGTGTGTGTCTGGAGAAAAAGGATTGTATGTGGAGGAACAATTCTGAGGAGACGGTGAGATGGCTGTGGAGTATTGAGGGAGAAATGACTATTTCTTTACTAGGTTGAGGGATTGTAGGAGATTGTAAGAAGGAAAATAGTATAGGAGTGAAAGAAAAAAGAAACCGAAACATTGTAGTGGTTTGGTATTCTGTTACCTTCCAGCCAATTCCAGTGCAATTCAGTCTAATTCAAAGTAATTAAAAATATGTAATTGAAAAGATGGAAGTTGAAAGATGCATGGAGCAGAGTACGTCTGGAGCAGACTCCCGTATCTGAATATATGTGTTGTTAAGAGAATTCAGCTGTGAGTGCATGTTAGAGTGTGTGGCCAGAACACATGTTCAGAGTAAAACAAAGCTCATAAAAGGGGAGGGGTTCGACTGACTGCCCAGAGGTATGCATGGAAGACACCAGAGAAGTGAAATACATTATGGAACAAAAGATGAGGGTGAGCAGTGCATACCAGAGGAAAAAAATTCAGTGAAGATAGACATTCAGTTTCTAGGCAAGCTGGAGACATTCAGTGCATACCAGAGAAAAAAAAATGGGGTATGTGAACTTTGGTCAGGGTTATTTGGATGTTTTTGGTTGTCTTTTTCATTTAAAAAGAGAAAACACAGTAGTTTGATATCAAATAGCTTCACCCAACCGCTAACCATGAGTGGATAAAAAGTTTTGGTGTTATCACTCATAGTATCTGAAAAAAGACCAAGAAAGCAAAAATTTTGCCGGGATATGTAAACTTTTGAGCACAACTGTATACCAGTAATTGGTTCGATATTTAACGGTCTCTGATTCATGCTTCTCGTGGATCAGCCATCATGAATTGACTAATAAATTCCCTGTAAAATATTATTCACACTTTTTGACTTTCCTTGAAAATGCAAAAGCCCATCACCCACAAAAATATACAAACTGTATGCAGATGTTGCCCTGACATGAAGGCACTATTTAGCGTTACATGGCAACCTTGTTCCCTTTATTTTCTAAAAGCACATGAATTTTTTTTCAATAATTTTGAAACAAAGCAAAATTAGCGAAAGTGGCAGAATTGCAGGTTTACATATTAAAAGATTAACATTATTTTGTTTGTGAACCTTTTCTCCCTGTCAAGGGACGATGCTAATGATGCGTGGGTTGAGTGAAGCGCAAACATAACTTTCTGAGAACCCACAATTCTAAAAATATCCATGTTTCAGCTGAAGGCACCGAGTGTTAGATTAGGAAAATATCAAGAGCACATGGATCGGAGGGGGAAACATGGTTTGCACTGTTTCGGGAAAAAGTAAATCTAAAATAATGAATTTCAACGTTGCTCCTACAGCCCAGGCTGGATCTAAAAACTTTTCTATTGCAAAATTATAATTAAGAATTATTAATAAAAAATCCAAGTTATAAAGTCTGTTGGAGACTTGCATATATCAGCTTATCTGGTTACACCTCGAATAAATAAAATGTTAATATACCTGGTGAAAACTTTAGGCGATTCGACCATGGTGGATAGAAATGAAGCTTACATATTCCACACACTTTACCATATTTATTTATCTAGATGAATAGTGGTCAATTAACTTTGCCATGCGACCTTATGAGAAATTGGGACTGTAGCGTAGGGCTGAATAGACTGGCCTAAGTCATACTCATAACGTCACCGCTGCTTACGGAGATGTGCAGCGCCCCCACTGCCGCAGGGCCGAGGGGTACCCGGTACCGGGCCTCTGAGTCTCTGCTCTGGGGTTGTCACGGTGGCTAGGCCCGGTCCGTGACCCTGCTGTGGGGCGCCCAATGATAGGTGTAGATGGTGGTGGTGGAGCGGTGAAGTGCCGGTCGCAGTAAATAATGAGGACACCAGGTTGCAGTCTCTTTACCTCTTTACTGAAGGTCTCTGGGTCCTCAGTCCGGAATACGGTCAACCAGGCTGCGCAAGTCCGGCCGGTCCAATGGCACCTCCAGAATTCTCCTTGCAGGTGGAAATCTGTGCCTTCCTGCTAGCGCTATGTGTTGTGGTCCTCCCCTGCTGTGCTTACGGGATAGTCCCCACAACTGTTGTGTCTGTTTCTCGTGTTCCCTCACAACTCGATTAGATGATGTTCTGCTAATCCTCCGTCCCTCCCTGATGTTACGGTTGGGACGCACCCGTATGACGGGTAGGCTCGGAGCTCTTCCGGGACCCTAGAGTCGCCCCTCTCCACAGGTTGCCCCCTATGTCTTCGTAGGTGATTTAGGTGAGACAGCCCGCCTATGACTGACTGTTCTGCCGTTGGTTTGAAGTATTGCTTAGAGCTATATACTTCCTCGGCGTTCCGGCCGCCGGCTGTGCGCCTCAGTAGGATGTTGCCTCGATCTTACAGCACGACTCCTACTGGTATTCTCCTTCTTGCTTTGATCTCGTTTCTCACTCAGCACAATAAATCTCGCTTCTTATCCTTTCTTGGGGCACCGCCGCTATACTGAGCAGGCACGGTCCCGTAACGTTCTTTCTAGTTGCCAGGCCTCTGTCAGTATCCCACCCCTGACAGAGACCCTACCGAATCTTCCCCCACAACACCCTCTGCCACAAGGTGTTGCCTGGTTCCAACCCAGTCAGCTTTCTCCCTAACTTCCTGCCTGACCCCCAGTTTTACCAAAGTGTGAGGAGTGGCCTAATGAATAGTACCCTTAGCTCCCCCTGGAGGCCAGACTGTGAAATGTATTGGTGTATGTGATACCTGGTCAGATGAACTCCTTCAGTGCCATCAGACGTACCATAGCCCCCCTTAGCGGCGGAGCCACAGTACTGCAACGACCAGGACTCTGGGGCGCTGCACTCCCCCCCAGTTAAATCCAGTACTCCTGGACTGGGAAGAAAACAACAATACATGTCAGCAAAAAGACATACAATTTTGAAAATGCAAGTACAAGTCAACTTTTTAACAGAGCTTCCCTTTATGGGAGGTGAGGACACTTGAACGTGACAAACATGGTTAAATGCTTTTAAATAACTTTACTATAAATAACTTTTCTTACCCAACCGGGTATTCTACTGAGTGCAAATTCTGAACAATAGTTTAACATTGCCTTTAAGGACGTACTTGCTAAATCCACTAAAGACCTTCTTATATCACATATAAGGCTAATTAACTTTTATGCATTCTCCTACTTTAAGTCTGCAGGACCGCCTGTCCTAACTGCTCCAGACCTGCTGCCTCTCCATTCTGTTACAGGACCGCTCCTTTCCGCCCGAGCCTACTGTCCTTCCACTACTATACTGTTGTGAATTACTTTTTGGCTCCCTCTTGTGGTCACTAGCGGTATGGCACTTGGATATTCTTTCCCAAGGTTTGTAGTCACCTGGTTCGTTAGATCCTGGGTGTTCCTATTTAAACTTCCTGGATTCTTAGTCCATTGCCTGGCATCAATGTAATCAGTCCTTGTCTGGTTGCTCCTGTCTCTGGTCCTGATTTTTGCAAGATAAGCTAAGTCCTGCTTTCTTATTTTTGTTTATTTGTATTGTTCTGTTTTTTTGTCCAGCTTGTTCATAATGTGATTCCTGATTTTGCTGGAAGCTCTAAGGGGGCTGATATTCTCCCCCCACACCGTTAGTCGGTGCGGGGGTTCTTGGATATTCAGCGTGGATATTTTTGTAGGGTTTTTCGCTGACCGCATAAGTCCGCTTTCTATATTTCTGCTATTATATAGTGGGCCTCTCTTTGCTGAATCTAGTTCATACTTACGTTTGTCCTTTCTCTTGAGGTAAGTGAGGTCTGATTTTCTCTGAAAGGGTTAGTTAGTTCTCCGGCTGGCGCGAGACGTCTAGAACCAACGTAGGTACGTTCCCCGGCTGCTATTAGTTGTGGGCTAGGTTCAGGTATGCGGTCAGCTCAGTTACCACCTCCCTATGAGCTGGTTTTTTATGTTTGCAGACTTTGCTGAAAACTTTGAGATCCTCTGCCATTGGGATCACAACAGAATGCCAGGCCGAGTGAATAGTTAATGCATTGCTGAAGTGGGACTATAAGAAAAGAAGTCTGAGGTTTTTTTTTTCTTCCTCCCCTTTATCTCTGAGTGGCTTGAAGCTCTGCTGCAGACATGAATGTTCAGACTCTGATTACTAGTGTGGATCAGCTTGCTGCACGTGTGCAGGGCATTCAGGATTTTGTTATTAGCAGTCCTATGTCAGAGCCTAAGATACCTATTCCTGAGCTGTTCTCTGGAGATCGATTTAAATTTAGGAATTTTAGGAATAATTGTAAATTGTTTCTATCTTTGAGACCTCGTTCGTCTGGAGACTCAGCCCAGCAAGTTAAAATTGTTATCTCCTTCTTGCGGGGCGACCCTCAGGATTGGGCTTTCTCATTGGCGCCAGGAGATCCGGCATTGGCAAATATTGATGCGTTTTTTCTGGCGCTCGGATTGCTTTATGAGGAGCCCAATCTTGAAATTCAGGCAGAGAAGGCTTTGCTGGCTATCTCTCAGGGCCAGGATGAAGCTGAAGTGTATTGCCAAAAATTTCGGAAATGGTCCGTGCTTACTCAGTGGAATGAGTGTGCTCTGGCCGCAAATTTCAGAAATGGCCTTTCTAAAACCATTAAGAATGTGATGGTGGGCTTCCCCATTCCTACAAGTCTGAATGATTCTATGACGCTGGCCATTCAGATTGATCGGCGTTTGCGGGAGCGCAAATCCGCTAATCCTCTGGCGGTGTTGTCTGAACAGACACCTGACTTAATGCAATGTGATAGAATTCAGACTAGAACTGAACGGCAAAATCATAGACGTCAGAATGGGTTGTGTTTTTACTGTGGTGATTCTACACATGTTATATCAGCATGCTCTAAACGCCTAACAAAGTTTGTTAGTCCTGTCGCCATTGGTAACTTGCAGCCTAAATTTATTTTGTCTGTGACTTTAATTTGCTCATTGTCTTCCTACCCTGTTATGGCGTTTGTGGATTCAGGTGCTGCCCTGAGTCTTATGGACTTGTCGTTTGCCAGGCGCTGTGGTTTTGTCCTGGAGCCTTTAGAAAATCCTATTCCTCTTAGAGGAATTGATGCTACGCCATTGGCGGAGAATAAACCGCAGTATTGGACACAAGTGACCATGTGCATGACTCCTGAACATCGGGAGGTGATTCGTTTTCTTGTTCTGCATAAGATGCATGATTTGGTCGTTTTGGGTCTGCCATGGTTACAGGCCCATAATCCAGTTTTGGATTGGAGGGCTATGTCTGTGTCAAGTTGGGGTTGTCAGGGAATTCATTGCGATTCCCCGTCGGTGTCTATTGCTTCCTCCACTCCTTCAGAAGTTCCTGAGTATTTGTTTGACTATCAGGATGTATTCAGTGAGTCCAGGTCCAGTGCTCTTCCTCCTCATAGGGACTGTGACTGCGCTATAGATTTGATTCCTCGTAGTAAGTTTCCTAAGGGACGATTGTTTAATCTGGCGGTACCTGAGCATGCCGCGATGCGTTCTTATATAAAGGAGTCTTTGGAGAAAGGACATATTCGTCCATCCTCTTCCCCTCTTGCTGCGGGATTCTTTTTTGTGGCCAAGAAAGACGGATCTTTGAGACCTTGTATAGACTATCGGCTTCTGAATAAAATCACGGTTAAATTTCAATATCCTTTGCCACTATTGTCGGACTTGTTTGCTCGGATTAAGGGTGCCTGTTGGTTCACCAAGATAGATCTTCGTGGTGCGTACAACCTTGTGCGCATTAAGCAGGGAGATGAATGGAAAACTGCATTTAATACGCCCGAAGGTCATTTTGAGTACTTGGTGATGCCTTTTGGGCTCTCTAATGCTCCTTCAGTGTTTCAGTCCTTTATGCATGACATCTTCCAGAAGTATCTAGATAAATTTGTGATTGTTTATCTGGATGACATTTTAGTTTTTTCTGATGACTGGGATTCTCATGTAAAGCAGGTCAGGATGGTGTTTCAGGTTTTGCGCGATAATGCTTTGTTTGTGAAGGGCTCAAAGTGTCTCTTTGGAGTGCAGAAGGTTTCCTTTTTGGGTTTTCTTTTTTCCCCTACTGCTGTGGAGATGGACCCAGTCAAGGTCCGAGCTATTCATGATTGGACTCAACCCACGTCTGTTAAGAGTCTTCAGAAGTTTTTGGGTTTTGCTAATTTCTACCGTCGGTTTATTGCTAACTTTTCTAGCATTGTTAAACCTCTGACAGATATGACCAAGAAAGGTTCTGATGTTGCTAATTGGGCTCCTGCGGCCGTGGAGGCTTTCCGGGAGCTGAAGCGCCGGTTTACTTCGGCGCCTGTTTTGTGCCAGCCTGATGTCTCACTTCCCTTTCAGGTTGAAGTGGATGCTTCTGAGATCGGTGCAGGGGCTGTTTTGTCGCAGAGAGGCTCTGGTTGCTCTGTGATGAGACCATGTGCTTTCTTTTCCAGGAAGTTTTTGCCTGCTGAGCGGAACTATGATGTTGGTAATCGGGAGTTGTTGGCCATGAAGTGGGCATTTGAGGAGTGGCATCATTGGCTCGAGGGAGCTAAGCATCGTGTGGTGGTCTTGACTGATCACAAAAATCTGATGTATCTCGAGTCTGCTAAACGCCTGAATCCTAGACAGGCTCGTTGGTCATTGTTTTTCTCCCGTTTTGACTTTGTGGTCTCATACCTGCCTGGTTCGAAAAATGTGAAGGCTGATGCTCTCTCTAGGAGCTTTGTGCCTGACTCTCCTGGAGTCTCAGAGCCGGCTGGTATTCTTAAAGAGGGAGTAATCTTGTCGGCCATTTCTCCTGATTTGCGACGTGTGTTGCAGAGATTTCAGGCTGGTAGACCTGACCCTTGTCCACCTGACAGACTGTTTGTTCCTGATAAATGGACCAGCAGAGTTATTTCCGAGGTTCATTCCTCGGTGTTGGCAGGGCATCCTGGGATTTTTGGTACCAGAGATTTGGTGGCTAGGTCCTTTTGGTGGCCTACCTTGTCACGGGATGTGCGTTCTTTTGTGCAGTCCTGTGGGACTTGTGCTCGGGCTAAGCCTTGCTGTTCTCGTGCCAGCGGGTTGCTTTTGCCCTTGCCCGTCCCGAAGAGGCCTTGGACACACATTTCCATGGATTTCATTTCAGATCTTCCGGTGTCTCAGGGAATGTCTGTCATCTGGGTGGTGTGTGATCGTTTTTCCAAGATGGTCCATTTGGTGCCCTTGCCTAAGTTGCCTTCCTCTTCCGATCTGGTTCCTTTGTTTTTTCAGAATGTGGTTCGTTTGCACGGCATTCCTGAGAATATTGTGTCTGACAGAGGATCCCAGTTTGTGTCCAGATTCTGGCGATCTTTTTGTGCTAAGATGGGCATTGATCTGTCGTTCTCGTCTGCCTTTCATCCTCAGACTAATGGCCAAACGGAGCGAACTAATCAGACACTGGAGGCTTATTTGAGATGTTTTGTTTCTGCGGATCAGGATGATTGGGTGACCTTCTTGCCATTGGCTGAGTTTGCCCTCAATAATCGGGCTAGTTCCGCTACTTTGGTTTCGCCATTTTTCTGCAACTCTGGTTTTCATCCTCGTTTCTCCTCAGGTCATGTTGAGCCTTCTGACTGTCCTGGGGTGGATTCTGTGGTTGATAGGTTGCAGCGGACTTGGAATCATGTGGTGGACAACTTGAAGTTGTCACAGGAGAAGGCTCAGCGTTTTGCCAACCGCCGCCGCGGTGTGGGTCCCCGACTTCGTGTTGGGGATTTGGTTTGGTTGTCTTCTCGGTATGTCCCTCTGAAGGTTTCCTCTCCTAAGTTTAAGCCTCGCTTTATTGGTCCTTATAGAATTTTGGAGGTCCTTAATCCGGTGTCTTTTCGTTTGGATCTTCCTGTGTCGTTTGCCATTCACAATGTGTTCCATAGGTCTTTGTTGCGGCGGTACATTGTGCCTGTGGTTCCTGCTGTTGACCCTCCTGCTCCGGTCTTGGTTGAGGGCGAGTTGGAGTACGTGGTGGAGAAGATCTTGGATTCTCGTCTCTCTAGACGGAGGCTTCAGTATCTGGTCAAATGGAAGGGCTATGGTCAGGAGGATAATTGCTGGGTGGTCGCCTCTGATGTTCATGCGGCCGATTTGGTTCGTGCCTTTCACGCTGCCCATCCTGATCGCCCTGGTGGTCGTAGTGAGGGTTCGGTGACCCCTCCTTAAAGGGGGGGTACTGTTGTGAATTACTTTTTGGCTCCCTCTTGTGGTCACTAGCGGTATGGCACTTGGATATTCTTTCCCCAGGTTTGTAGTCACCTGGTTTGTTAGATCCTGGGTGTTCCTATTTAAACTTCCTGGATTCTTAGTCCATTGCCTGGCATCAATGTAATCAGTCCTTGTCTGGTTGCTCCTGTCTCTGGTCCTGATTTTTGCAAGATAAGCTAAGTCCTGCTTTCTTATTTTTGTTTATTTGTATTGTTCTGTTTTTTTGTCCAGCTTGTTCATAATGTGATTCCTGATTTTGCTAGAAGCTCTAAGGGGGCTGATATTCTCCCCCCACACCGTTAGTCGGTGCGGGGGTTCTTGGATATTCAGCGTGGATATTTTTGTAGGGTTTTTCGCTGACCGCATAAGTCCGCTTTCTATATTTCTGCTATTATATAGTGGGCCTCTCTTTGCTGAATCTAGTTCATACTTACGTTTGTCCTTTCTTCTTACCTCACCGTTATTATTTGTTGGGGGCCTGTCTGTACTTTAGGGTACCTTTCTCTTGAGGCAAGTGAGGTCTGATTTTCTCTGAAAGGGTTAGTTAGTTCTCCGGCTGGCACGAGATGTCTAGAACCAACGTAGGTACGTTCCCTGGCTGCTATTAGTTGTGGGCTAGGTTCAGGTATGCGGTCAGCTCAGTTACCACCTCCCTATGAGCTGGTTTTTTATGTTTGCAGACTTTGCTGAAAACTTTGAGATCCTCTGCCATTGGGATCACAACACTATACACAGTATAGAACATATTTTTCTTTCAGTTCAAGATCACTGAGCCATCCCTCTATGGCTCCTAAGAGGACTCACCACTAACCCCTATGGGTTCACTTCCTGTCCTCATTCTTCTATTAACATTATTAAACATTTCTTACAATCAACTAGTTAGTTACATTTAACTTTCACATATCAACATCATCAATACTTTCTTTTCAAGACATTATTGCCATTCAACCATCTTAAGGCAACACTGTCCATAAGTGCAGGATGTGAACATCCCCTTTAAGAGGGGACCAAGTCTCTATGAGGTAGTGCAACTCTTCCAGCTGCAAGTCCGTACGCAGCAAGGACTCCAGTGCAGGTTCCAGGAACCGTATCTTCGCAAAGAGTCCTTCTTTAAGTAAAACCAGTAGAGAGCACCTTTAAGAAGGAGCAAACTATTTACAAGGAGTTTGTATCATGCATTGTTCATGATTCAGCAGTTCTTTGATAACTTGTGCAAAACGTAGAAAACAAACAAAAACAATAGGGATCCCGGGTCAACAAAGGGATCCCTTTAAGAGTTAACCCTAGACGGGTTTAAAGCAGCAAAAAGCAGGGAAACAAACAGTTAACTATGTACAGTTTCAGGTTTCCGAGGTTTAGTGGGACGGCTTCCAGGGCTGCACCTGGCACTTAACCCTTCTTGGCCTGGGAAAAGTGAGGTCCAGGGTTATACCCAGTGCTGGACAAACGCCGTTAATCCATCTTGCATGTACGGTTAAATCGGGCGCAACGATGGAGGTCTGCGCAGCTTGAGTAGGAGCATTTGCTGCAGCAGAGGTAGCGGCTGCTGCAAGATCAGTCACCGGAACGGAGTCAGCAGCTGTGGCACTAACAGTCACTAGAGTGATGTCGGTTGTCAGGGCAGGGTCGTCCTTCATACCTGCTTCAGATGCGGTCCCTCTGGTGCCGGTCTGCGCCGTCTCCGCTGGGGTCTGGAATGCTGATTGCAGGGCCCTGTGCTGCGGCGTTGTCATCTCTGCTTGCAGCATCCCGCTTTCCGGCAGGGCATTGCTTTCTGGCTTTGGAGCGCTGGAACTTCTTTCTTGCTCCGGACCAGACGAGGCTGTCGATAGACATCTGGCGAGGCTCCCGATGATGGTCTTCTTCCACCCGGCCTCAGTGCTCAGCTGCATCTGCTGGAGTTGGTGGATCAGCTCGTCCGCTCCAGTCTGCAGGAGGTCAGCGTCAACTGTGGAGGTCTGGCTGCGGTGCCTCTCCGGGTAGCTGGGGGAGTCCTCGGCTCCGACCCCACGCTCCGGCTTCGGGCGGCTGGCCATGGCGTCCTCCATGTGGCTCGGTCCTTCTTCCTGGTCCTTTTCCCGCTCTCTCCTTCGTCGGCGGTTTCGTTTTCTTTGTCTCTGCCCACCATTGAGGATCAGGAGGCGGATCTCGGCTGCTGACGGACACGTCCTCAAGGGGCCGAAATATTTAGACTGGGCGGCCATTGTCTTTCGCGCTCTTCAGCTTGTTCACGCCCACTTCCACGCCCTTCTTCTTCTCCTGCGCTCTCCTTAGCGCTGTAATGGCGGCGGTTTTGGCAGGAACTTTTGGCGGCAAGTGGCAGTACACAGTCTTTGCAATAAGTCACAGTCCAAACGTAATAAAGCACAGTAAATCACAGTTCCAAGGCACACATGACCTGATTCTTCAGGCTTAAGTACATCCTGTTCGTGACGCCAAGTTTGCAGCGCCCCCACTGCCACAGGGCCGAGGGGTACCCGGTACCGGGCCTCTGAGTCTCTGCTCTGGGGTTGTCACGGTGGCTAGGCCCGGTCCGTGACCCTGCTGTGGGGCGCCCAATGATAGGTGTAGATGGTGGTGGTGGAGCGGTGAAGTGCCGGTCGCAGTAAATAATGAGGACACCAGGTTGCAGTCTCTTTACCTCTTTACGGGGACGCACCCGTATGACGGGTAGGCTCGGAGCTCTTCCGGGACCCTAGAGTTGCCCCTCTCCACAGGTTGCCCCCTATGTCTTCGTAGGTGATTTAGGTGAGACAGCCCGCCTGTAACTGACTGTCCTGCCATTGGTTTGAAGTATGGCCTGGAGCTCTATACTTCCTCGGCGTTCCGGCCGCCGGCTGTGCGCCTCAGTAGGATGTTGCCTCGGTCTTACAGCACGACTCCTACTGGTATTCTCCTTCTTGCTTTGATCTCGTTTCTCACTCAGCACAATAAATCTCGCTTCTTATCCTTTCTTGGGGCACCGCCGCTATACTGAGCAGGCACGGTCCTGTAACGTTCTTTCTAGTTGCCAGGCCTCTGTCAGGATCCCACCCCTGACAGAGACCCTACCGAATCTTCCCCCACAACACCCTCTGCCACAAGGTGTTGCCTGGTTCCAACCCAGTCAGCTTTCTCCCTAACTTCCTGCCTGACCCCCAGTTTTACCAAAGTGTGAGGAGTGGCCTAATGAATAGTACCCTTAGCTCCCCCTGGAGGCCAGACTGTGAAATGTATTGGTGTATGTGATACCTGGTCAGATGAACTCCTTCAGTGCCATCAGACGTACCATAGCCCCCCTTAGCGGCGGAGCCACAGTACTGCAACGACCAGGACTCTGGGGCGCTGCAGATGCATAACTGGAGCAGGGAAAGGTGAGTAAATAATTAAATTGTTATTTTCATGCAGCACAATCCATTGGTCAGAAAAAAATGTATGGGGAAATCTCATTTTAAATGCTCTCAGATTCTTACATTGGTATTTTCCGATAATAGGTGTTTGACTTTTAATGGCCAGCATTGGGTTAAAAGTCAGATGTTACTTATCCTCCCTAATTCCAGTGCCGCCTCTCTGCTACTGCTCCAGTCTCTGTTTACTGGCTGCAGCAGTGACATCACTACTACACCTCTGCAGCCAATCACTAACCTCAGCACAGCCACTGAGCTCATTATAGGCAGCAGCGGTGATATGCTCTGAACATGTGACATCACTACTGTAGATATAAAATAGAGACCACAGCAGTAGCAGAAAGGCCGCGCTGGAACCCGGGAGGGCGAGTAACTTCCAATTTATCTTTTTAACCCAGTGCTGACCATTAGAGGACAGAAAGCTATAACCAGAAAACATTAAAACTAAAAAAAAAAGGATACTTACCGCCTGCACCAGCACTGTCCGGCCATTCTGTCCTCAACATAAACAATGCCACATAACGATAAAAGTTGCACAATGATTTACCAAGAATAATTATTTTAGAACATTCAAAGTGCATTGCTGCCATAGAAAATGGGAAAAAAGGAATAAAAAGCGCTATATAATATACACATGCAATCTTTATAGTTTTTTAACTTATATGCTTTTTTTGGTTGGCACCTTTTCACAACTAGTTTTTCCATCAGTTTGTCATCAGTGTACAGACCGTGGGTACATTTTTACCATCGGTGTCATCAATATTTTTCATAGATGGATAAAGAAATAAATTACAAAGTCTCTCAGATCCTATGGAATGTTAAATACGGATAGAAAACAGACTGTACACTGATGCTATCTGTGTGCTGTGTGTGTTTTTCACAGTCCATAGATTGGATTGGCTCTTTTCATCTGTGACATCAGAGAAAAATTGACATATTTCCATGGACATGTTCCATGAAAAAAAAACGCTTATGTGAACAGCTCCATAGACTTTAATGAGTACATGTTTTATCCTTGAAAAACTGGTAGAACACGTACACGTAACACAGACATATGAATGAGGCTTTAGTGAACAATCGGCGCTCAACTTTCATTTTACTAAATCAGTATAAGAACTGAAAGAGGCCCATCCTATCTTTCCTGCCAGTCGCGTGGTGCACTTTCATGAACTAAAGAACTATGATTGTCTATGTTCCCAAAGCCTTATAATATTGGGAATATCCCTTAGAACGTTTTATAGTTTTTGGCTGGAAACCGATTTTAGAATTCTTGTCTTCCTAGAAATTCTAGCTACACATCACAAAGTATTTCTCAATAAATAATAAACTCTTATCAAGAAAAGATGTTAGAAAAGAGCTTTTATTATAGTTTTTTATGGGGAAGTCTATTGCAGACAGGATTTGGTAATACTGTTGACGTGATTTATTTGGATCATGAGGAATAATTTAATAACTTCCGCGAAACAGATTGGTACAAAATAGAAAAAGTATTGTAACAAGATAAAACATGTGTCAGCAAGAAGCAGCTTTCCTAAGAAACTTATTGAAACGGCACACATCCAGATGTAGCATTGTCTACAGTAATAATTATATGAATATGTCTTTCTTTGGCCGGTTTCACACATATGTGAAACACGGACTGTGCTCAGATCACGATATCTAGCTTTATTGTTGGGTTCCCTGACCTGAGTTAACAGCCCGTTAGGCACATATGTGACTGTAAGCTCAGGTCAGGATGTCTAGCGGTGGGGCCAAGTTTTGCGGTCCAAGCACGATCTGTGTTTAACAGACCTGTGAATCTGGCCTCGATTTACAAAATTCAATTACACCAGATCGATGAATAAATGGCTATGTCTGAGTGGTTGATTTGAAAAAAAACCTTAGGGTACCGTCTCACAGTGGCACTTTGGTCGCTACGACGGCACGATCCGTGATGTTCCAGCGATATACATACAATATCGCTGTGTCTGACACGCAGCAGCGATCAGGGACCCTGCTGAGAATTGTACGTCGTAGCAGATCGTTTGAAACTTTATTTCGTCGCTGGATCTCCCGCTGTCATCGCTGGATCGGTGTGTGTGACACTGATCCAGCGATGTGTTCGCTTGTAACCAGGGTAAACATCGGTTACTAAGCGCAGGGCCGCGCTTAGTAACCCAATGTTTACCCTGGTTACCATTGTAAATGTAAAAAAAAAAAAACCACTCCATACTCACCTTCTGATGTCTGTCACGTCCCTCGCCGTCTGCTTCCCGCACTGACTGTGAGCGCCGGCCGCCCATACATTATTTATTTATACTAAACGTTCAAAATGATTTTTGTTAGGAATTGTCGTTCTGTGCTCCCACTGGGGAATGGATTGGGTCAGGTGCTGCGTTATTCCAATTGCAAGCACCGCCGTTGTCCTGAATCTGGAGGTGGAGCTACCATGCGGGCAGGGAAAACATCTCAATCTTATGGAGCATTGCATTCTGGAGTAGTAGGATGTGTAGGGACGCAGGACGCCGTATCTCCCACGGATTTCACTGCCCAGAGAACATGGGACGCTGTGTTCCCCGGTTGCCAAACAATGATGTTGTGTCTGGTACTAGGCAGTGGTGGGATTGTGTCCATTCTGCTGTGCAAGTTAGCAGGAAGCGGTTGTCAGAGGATGATTGGGAGGTATTCAACACCTGATCATGTCCTTCAGCATCTGGCAGACTATTCAATCCTGTTCCCAGCTCAGGTCTTTGGTGCAGTTCCTATGTGTTGTGGTGGTGAGTGGTGCTTGCAGTATTGGTTTCTTTTTTTCAGAGTTGATCTTAGGGTTTGTTTCCCTTCCTCTTCGTGTTTCTCATAGAGGAAACTTCCTAGTCTCGACTAGGTTCTGGCCGCATCACCAGATGCCCAGCGACAGTGGGCCTGGGAAGAGCTCTGCTAAAGTCTCCATTTACAGGGAGCTGGGTGAAGAGTATCCTGGCCCTTTAAGACTCACTTAGCTGGGGCAGCTTGCACCAAGTTCGTCTCTGGTTGAGCCTTTCCTGGTTTGGTGGCAATCTTGCTGGGTCTCTATGCGATTGCGCATAACAATTTTATAGAAGTATAAAGTGTTTCACAAAAAAAAACCCCGTTTTCATCATGTTATTCTTCTATGTTTCTCCCTTGGTGCTGCTTGAGATGAGCTGTAGACAGTGTCCTTCACTCTCTAGGATCTAACAATATAGTCCCTTCTTTCTTCCCCTGCTGAACAAGTCTTCTCAGCTACACTGCCATGCAGCTGCAGAACCTCTGCTCCTGATAACCACAAAAGAAAGCTATTTCAATTAGCTGCACTGCAGTGAAAAGAGAATCACTATGCAGAGACCTGGCTGTGTGGAGAGAGCGCCACTTGCACACCACTCAGTAGTTGGATGTGCACATTGCCATACTCTTTAAACACAACAAGATGTGACCTTCAGACAGAGAGCCCATACAGTAAAATTGTGTAAACATGGCACAATAGTACTTAAAGGGAATCCGTCAGTAGGATCAACCCTCCCAAGCTGTCAATATGGGCGTGTAGGCCATAGAAAGTTAAATAAAATCATACATTGATATCTGTGATCCAATGTCCTATTCCAGAGAAATCAATGTTTTTCTTAATATGTAAATGAGCTGTTAAGATCTATGGGCCAGACACTGATCTCCCTGAGAATCTGCCTCCAGAGCTTGAGAAGTGGACTTTACCAGTGCGAGACTTGTAGATCAGGAGAGAAGACTGTCAGTCATTATGTCTCACACTGGTAACACCCCCTTTCATTTAAAATAAACTTTGGATGCAAATTCTCAGGGAGATCCATGTCCGGCCCACAGATCTTAACAGCTCATTTATTTATTATGAAAAATTTGGATTACTCTGGAATAAGATAACAGACCGAAGATATCAAGGTATAATTTTAAATCAACTTCCTTTGACCTGCATGTCCATATAGACAGCTTACAAAGGTTGATCCCACTGACAGATTCCCTTTAAGTATATGTTATAACTAGAGTTGAGTAAAAAGACTTACACTGCCCTGATCTGGTGTCAAGTGTAGACCTCCATGGCAGCCACACCAGGACAGTTTTCATTTCTGCACCTGATATCCTGTAAGGTGATGGACATATTGCCCAATGTTCACCCTTGAAGAACAAGTATATTGTTATATTTTGTAATGTGAACTGCGGTATGCGTTAATGGTGTTAATAATTGTTGTTTGACTGTAGGAAAAGTAAGAGTTTATGGTCATTACTAGCCCTGAGTGGGAGAGTCTAAGGTGAAGAGACAGAGACAGTTTCCTGTCAGAATGTGAGAAAATGTAGAACAACAAATGGCGGTTTGTAGAAGGAGCGCTAGCAGCCGTCCCAATGAGGAGGAAATAAGTGCGCAAGTCCCCGCAGCTCCAGCCGGATACCCCACAACGGGGGAGAAAGACTTGCAACAGGAACAGAATAGCCGGTCTCAGGAGCGCAGAAGGAGAAAACAGACACCAGTTAGGGTAAAACCACAACGCGTTGTGGTAGCCACGTTAGGGCATCTTAGCCGCAGGTGTTTTAATCGCAACAGGTCCATTACCCCTCCACAGAGAGAGAGAATTTTAGTCTAAGAAGAGGTTTCACAGGAACCCATTCAGATGAAGACGTTTATTCTCAGCGAGGAAAGGAAAGTGTAGGACCTGGTATACAAGAGATGCCCTAATGTGGCTACCAGGTACACATAAATTGGCCAACTTATGCGCTAAACGCTCTCATTTTTTCATATTTCTATTGCAGGAATGCAGTTCAATTTTCATGTTTCATGTTTGCATGTTTCAGCGCTGCAGTGTGCTGCCTTATTTACTTGACTGTATATGAGTTGGTGACTCTAGGTTCAGCACCTGTTCCCCCTTACAGTAGTCTATGTTTGGATGTGACGTTCAGTTTTTTGAAATTTGTCTGAGGAAGAAAACTCTCAGGATGCACAATTTACTTGCACATCCAGAAATGGGATCGCACTTGGCTATGCAAGTCAATAGGTCTGTAAAAAAATCATGCCGCATTCTGATGACATCTGATTTCATGGAATAACAGAATGGAGACGATGGCGAATATTTTTTTACATATCTTATTCTCAGCAAAAAAAATTAGATCACATTCTGATCAAATTCTGATCAGAGTCTGATCAGAGAGTGATTAGCATAATTGAAACCAATTTTCTCGAATGAGGGAAGCTACAGTCGTGTGACCCTAGCCTCATTGTGAAGATTTACTGCTTTCCTCTGTCCTAGTTTTCATACTGTTATATTTTTATATTTCAAGACCTTTCTCGTTTTTCCCATTCCTTTCTATAATGGGGAAATTAACTGCTCTATATGAAGCAGTTAATAAATATGCTTCAATTTGTTTGAAAGGAGCTTAGAGGTATCATTTCAGCTTTGACTGGTATGAAATCTGTGCATCTGCCGCTAAGATATTGAGACAAGCCATGTGATGGTTCAGCTACTTTGCTTGAAGCTTGTACATAATCTTGCACACAATACAGGTTCACAAAAACTTGAACTTGGAAAAATGACGAACGAGAAGGCAGAAAATGGTTGAAAAAAAAACAAGAAAATTATAAAGTTTGGAGTAAAATGCGGATAAGCCTACAGAATCGTAGACAGCAGTGTTGAGCGATACCTTCGGATATTCGAAAGTATCGGTATCGGATTGGATCAGCCGATACCGGCAAAATATCGGATCTCGCCGATACCGATACCCAATACCAATACAAGTCAATGGGACACAAATATCGGAAGGTGTCCTGGATGGTTCCCAGGGTCTGAAGGAGAGGAAACTCTCCTTCAGTCCCTGGGATCCATATTCATGTAAAAAATAAAGAATAAAAATAAAAAATATGGATATACTCACCCCTCCGGCGGACCCTGGACCTTAGCGATGTAACCGGCAGCCTCCGTTGCTAAGAATGCAGAGTGAAGGACCTTCGATGACGTCGCGACTTGTGATTGGTCGCGTGACTGCTCATGTGACCGCTCACGTGACCAATCACACGCCGCGACATCATCGCAGGTCCTACACTCACTGCATTCTTAGGAACGGAGGCTGCCGGTTAAACCGCTAAGGTCCAGGGTCCGCCGGAGGGGTGAGTATATCCATATTTTTTATTTTTATTCTTTATTTTTTACATGAATATGGATCCCAGGGCCTGAATGAGAGTCTCCTCTCCTCCAGACCCTGGGAACCATACACTGGGAACTTCCGATTCCGATTTCCGATATCACAAAAATATCGGAACTCGGTATCGGAATTCCGATACAGCAAATATCGGCCGATACCCGATACTTGCGGTATCGGAATGCTCAACACTAGTAGACAGCACACAGGTCAGTGTTGTGTGTGAAGTGCTTTTTTTCATTCCAGAGGTGCTGACACCTGGTAATGAGAAGTATTTTTTCTTAGGTTATTATCAGGTGATGGAACTAAAGGTGAGTCTGTCAGCACAGAATGACTGTTCAAACCAAATACATGGACTCAGTGCATCATAGTTACATAGTTACATAGTTATTAAGGTTGAAGGAAGACTTTAAGTCCATCTAGTTCAACCCATAGCCTAACATGCCCTAACATGTTGATCCAGGGGAAGGCAAAAAAACCCCATGTGGTAAGAGTAAGCTCCCCCATGGGGGAAAAAATTCCTTCCCGACCCCACATACGGCAATCAGACTAGTTCCCTGGATCAACGCCTTATCAAGGAATCTGATATATATACCCTGTAACATTATACTTTTCCAGAAAGGTATCCAGTCCCCTCTTAAATTTAAGCAATGAATCACTCATTACAACATCATACGGCAGAGAGTTCCATAGTCTCACTGCTCTTACAGTAAAGAATCCGCGTCTGTTATTATGCTTAACCCCTTAACGACCGCCGATACGCCTTTTAACGGCGGCCGCTAAGGGTACTTAAACCACAGCGCCGTTAATTAACGGCGCTGTGGAAAAAGTGAATAGCGCCCCCCAGAGTCGGATTTTCTCCGGGGTCTCGGTTGCCGAGGGTAGCCGAGACCCCAGAGAACATGATTCGGGGGGGTTTTACTGACCCCCGAGTTGCGATCGCCGGTAATTAACCGTTTACCGGCGGTCGCAACAAAAAAAAAAAAACGCGATTTGCCGTTTAATTTCTCTGTCCTCCGATGTGATCGCACATCGGAGGACAGAGAAATGTGGTCCCCGATGGCCCCCAATAGCCCCCCGATACTTACCTACCTCCCCCGGTGCTCCTCGTGGCTCCCGATGGGCGCCGCCTTCTTTTTTCTGGGAAAAAATGGCGGGCGCATGCGCAGTGCGCCCGCCGCCCGGCACCCGGAAGTTCTTTGGGGTCTCGGCTGCCGGGGGTAGCCGAGACCCCAAAGAACATGATCGGGGTCGGTTTGCACCGACCCCTGTTTTGCGATCGCCGGTAATTAACAGTTTACCGGCGACAGCAAAAAAAAAAAAAAAGCGATCTGTAATTCTCTGTCCTCTGATGTGATCGCACATCAGAGGACAGAGAAATAGGGGGATTCGGGGACCCTAACATACTCACCCGGTGTCCCTGGGTCCTCTTCTGTCTCTGTCTGGCAGGAGAGACGAGTTGGGGCTAAAATTAGGGTTAGGGTTAGGGTTAGGGTTAGGGTTAGGGTTAGGGTTAGAGTTAGGGTTAGGGTTAGGGCTAGGGTTAGGGTTAGAGTTAGGGTTAGGGTTAGGGTTGGGGCTAAATTTAGGGTTAGGGCTAGGGTTAGGGCTAGAGTTAGGGCTAGGGTTAGGGTTAGGGCTAAATTTAGGGTTAGGGTTAGGGCTAGGGTTAGGGCTAGGGTTAGGCTACTTTCACACTAGCGTTTTTTGGCTTCCGTCGCAATGCGTCGTTGGAGAAAAAACGCATCCTGCAAAAGTGCTTGCAGGATGCGTTTTTTCTCCATTGGCTTGCATTAGCGACGGATTGCCACACGTCGCATCCGTCGTGCGACGGATGCATCGTGCTTTGGCGGACCGTCGGCACAAAAAAAGCTACATGTAACTTTTTTGTGCGACGTGTCCGCCATTTCCGACCGCGCATGCGCGGCCGGAACTCCGCCCCCGCCTCCCCACACCTAACAATGGGGCAGCGGATGCGTTGAAAAAACAGCATCCGCTGCACCCGTTGTGCGGCGCTTACAACGCTAGCGTCGGTATGTCGGCCCGACACACTGCGATGGGCCGAGTACGATGCTAGTGTGAAAGTAGCCTTAGGCTTCTTTCACACTTGCGTCGGTACGGGGCGGTCGCAATGCGTCGGCCCGACGTACCGACGCACGTTGTGAAAATTGTGCACGACGTGGGCAGCTGATGCAGTTTTTCAACGCATCCGCTGCCCAGTCTATGTCCTGGGGAGGAGGGGGC